>NC_089839.1:220066533-220693144 GCF_035609145.1 Eleutherodactylus coqui
CACGTCAGGGGCGTCAGAGAACACAACGAGAGGCCGGAGCCGGCGGGTATTAGTTGGCTCAGGCGGATGCATACAGCGTTCTGCACATAGTTGTGTTTGCCGGTGGTTACTGGGGCTGCTGTGTGGCAGTGAGATAATAGGGTGAACCTGAGAGGTTGTGTGGGGTGTGGCCTCGGTGCTCCTCAGTATTACGGGGGTATGTCTAGTTTGGGGGTGCAGGCCTGTGTATTATGGGGGCTTCCAGCATCTGCTCTTAATGTCTGTAATGTATCACTGGGTCTGTTTTCAGTTTGTGGGTGTTGCTTTGGCTCAGGTTTTGGGGTCTATGCCCCCCAGCGCCCCTAGTTCTGTCTTGGGATGGGCAGGTCTTGCAGCTGCAGTAATGCTCCCTGCTTTTGTTGTGGGGTGCAGTGATGTGTGGGGTTTATTGTGGTCGTCACCATATTGGGGTGCAGGACTGCGATGTGCCGGGTTTGTCGTGCAGGACTGTGATGATTTGGTTTATCACGGCCATTACTGTTGTGGGGTGCCGGGGGTCTTGTGTGCAGCGATGTAGACTTGAGGCCAACAATCTTGTACCTCGTGAGCCATATTCAACTCGTAAATGAAGCAGAATAGTTTTTGGGCAGAGGGCTGTGTAGCAGCTTTTCACCCACCGCACGTCCTATGGCCAACAATAGCATAATTCGCCCCACTACATCGCATCCTAATGTAAGTGAATGCAGTCATGGTGTCACTTGCAGGTTGTCGTGATCAACAATCGCATCAAATCCAAACCTGATGGATTTCTTAGTTGCGGTGACTTACGAGCTGCAACACGACTGCTTTCACTTTAGGATACAATGTAGCAGAGCTGTAGTGCGATCCTTGGCTGTGTGATGTGCATTACGTCCTAAGTCACCGTATAGGTCTAGCTTAGAGGGGTTGTACCATAATCTAAGGTTATCCCGTGCCCACAAGATAGGGGATAACTTTGTTGTTTGGGAGTCCGACTGTTGGGACACCTGTTGATCTTGAAAATAGATGTCCGATGGTCCCCATATAAACAAAGCGGAGCCGCTCTATTTATTTCATGACATCACAGGAAATTGCTGAGCACTTGTACTCGACAAATCTTAGGCGCTGTCATTGAAACAGAGTGGCGATGCGTGTTTCATTCCTTCGGGCCCTTTCCTAGGATTCATGGGGGGCGCAGCGGTCAGACCCACACGATCATAAAGTTATTCCTTAACCTGTGGAGGGTTGGTATAATCCATTTAACTGCAGAGAAGCAAGACATTGTGAAAGTGTGACGTGGCACTAGAATTACACCATCTGAATTGGTGTAGTTTGATGGTTAGGATGTGTCCATAGTAATGTCACTTCCCAGCACATATGGTTAGAACTCAAGATTCATGGCGAGTTGCTCAACAAGGGGCCGTAAATCATTGGGGACCACCTGTTGTAGATTGTCCTCTGTGCTTTTACCCATCCTCACATGCAGATTTATTAACTGTTGATTTTGTCTTTGCAGGATTCACCATGGCAAAGTCCAAGAATCACACAACCCACAACCAGTGTAAGTGACAGATCCTGGGGCCCCGTCTTCTAATTTTTTATTCTCTTCCTGAGTTCCCCTGTATCGCCCTCATGAACCCCCCGGTATCGCAGTCCTAGATGCTAACCCAGTTCATTTGTATTTTACAGCTCGCAAATGGCACAGAAATGGCATCAAGAAGCCAAGGTCCCAGAGATACGAGTCTCTTAAAGGGGTAAGAGCCACCGAACGTCTTCTCTGGTTAAAGGGTTTATTTACCCTCTTTTTCAAGATCAGTAGCTTATGGACTGGGGTTCCCCATTTAGGATCCCCATCCATCAGATAAAGCTACTCTCACATGGCTGAGAAAATCGCACAAGATTTGTGTGTTTGACTCCAAAGCGCCTCGCAACCGCAGGGAAATCGTACAATATCGGGCCGAGTTTCACAGACCAATATCGCACTCGCCCGTGTGAAATTAGCTAATTGTCAAGTACAGTTGGCCTGACATCGTCATGAGCAGACATGGAGGAGGTGGGAGCGTAACTCTGCTCTAACGCTTCTTTTACTGGGTAGGAAATATAAGAGCAGCTCGGCGCTCCCACTAATTTCAATAGGAGTGATGCCAGCGCTCTCACTTCCTATCCTGTTTGCTTATGATGTCCGGCCCACTGTGCCGGTACTGGATGGCGGGCCGGACGATCAGCTGATGGACGGGGATCCCGAGCGGTGGGCAACTGTCCGTCAACTACTGATGGCCTATCCAAAGCATAGTTCATCAGTTGAAAAAAAAAAAAGCAGAAGCCTCATTTTTAAAGGGGTTATCGTTTGGATCCAGCAGTGTTGACACCTCCGTTTCTGGCCCAGTGTTAACGTCAGGTCAGTTAGTTTGGACCTCTTGTTGTAGGTGATGTGATCAGGCTGTCTGACCCATTTCAATGTAGTCCCCTGCAGTGACGTCACTAATAATGAGGGGTTCATACCATGTAACCTAGTGTCGCAACCACCCTGAAAGTGAAGGCGTTGGTGTTGCTGGACACGGACTGGATTGGGGAGGTTAGATCTCTCTGCATAGCACCTTTTATTTCCCCATCACTGTATGTTTCTGCTCTTCGCTACAATACTGCAGTTTGCTGGAATATCAGATGCCGGATGATAGGGGTATTACATTAGATGGGTCCTTTTTCACGTGCAGCTTTTTAGCTTCTGTCTTTACTTGGTGTCAAATGGGATGGGATCTGAGGCGGGATTTCTTTTTACCGTGTCCCTGACCTGTGTGCACCTCTGTACGTCTCGGTGGTCTTGTCACTCATGCACAGAGAGAGCATCAGCATGTCGCTCATGGCCCGTTCTTTTATTCACCAGCCGCTGGTGGAAACTATTAAGGCTTTCTCTGTAACTTCTCTTACCAGTTTGTGTCGATTCCATACTATTTTCATTATCCCAGCTTGCTGTCAGTGAATGACAACACTCGGGTTTGCACTGAGCTATTGAAAACCTGTTCGGACATAATGTTCTCACAGCTGAGCTATTTTGTGGCTATTCTGATTCAGAACTGCCTGTTTCCAATGGTGGCAAAAAAAAAGTTTCACTCGCATGAAAATTGCTTGTTGCAGAGATGCAATGTGATGCATTTTTTGCAATATAAATCGCAAAGTTTGCAAGTGCAATATAATCGCAGGCAAATTAGTGTCCTGTCAGTATTGGCGCCCCCACACATCTGTATTTTTGTGTGTGGGGAGGGGGTTATGCCATATCTTATTACGGAGGCCACAGCTATTCACATCAGTCACTGGTCTCCCCTCATATTTCATTTTCTTGTATTTTTCAGGTTGATCCCAAGTTTCTGAGGAACATGCGCTTTTCCAAGAAGCACAACAAGAAAGGACTGAAGAAGATGCTGGTGAACAACGCCAAAAATGCGAAATAAATGTGTTCTGTTCCTGATATAATTTGATTAAAAAATGTTGTTCAATCCATCGTCCTGCGCCTGTTTGTAGAGTCTGCACTGCAGTTATGTAAATGTCTGATAATAGTGGGCAGATTTACGAATGTCTGCATGTGGACCGTTAGAAAAAGCAATCCACTGTGTTCTACAAGGATGTGGCAACTGGGTGGGACCTGATTGGGACAACATATACAAATTTTGGTGCAGATGAATGAGTTTGAGTGATAATTAAAGGGGTTGTCCCGCGCCGAAACGGGTTTTTTTTTTTTCCAATAGCCCCCCCCGTTTGGCGCGAGACAAACCCGATGCAGGGGTAAAAAAAAACAAACGTCCAGTACTTACCCGAATCCCCACGCTCCCGCGACTTCTTACTTACCTTAGTAAGATGGCTGCCGGGATCTTCACCCACGATGCACCGCGGGTCTTCTCCCATGGTGCTCTGCGCACTCCATTGCCGATTCCAGCCTCCTGATTGGCTGGAATCGGCACACGTGACGGGGCGGAGCTACAAGGAGCAGCTCTCCGGCACGAGCGGCCCCATTCGGAAGGGAGAAGACCGGACTGCACAAGCGCGTCTAATCGGGCGATTAGACGCTGAAATTAGACGGCACCATGGAAACGAGGACGCTAGCAACGGAACAGGTAAGTGAATAACTTCTGTATGGCTCATAATTAATGCACAATGTACATTACAAAGTGCATTAATATGGCCATACAGAAGTGTATAACCCCACTTGCTTTCGCGGGACAACCCCTTTAAGTGTGAATGTGAAAAAATTGCTCACTTGTCATTCGTGGTTGTTTAATTTGACTTTTCAGGCAGCTTAATTTCATTAGCTCGCTGGCTTGTCGTTCTGTGTAAATGCTCAGTGCATCCCATAGGAGCTGAAGCGCTGAGCAAGAAGCCTGTTCGAACCAATTTTGCACAATAATCGTCCTGTGTAAATGGCCTTTTTAGTAATAGACAGGCTTAACACCACAGGGTGTAGGTTTACATCCTGGATGAAGGTTATTTAACGCAACAGGACGTAGGCTTATGCCCTGTGGATGGCACGAAATAAAGGCCGAGCCCGTGTCATCGCGCAGTGGGAGTCAGCTGTTACCAATACCCTGTGTCCAACTGCAACAGTGGGGCTACATGAGGACAGCAGTGCCCCCCACTGTTAACACCCTACATGCTTTTATCTATGTAGATCCCGACATGTAAAGTGTTCACAGATGGAGGGCGCTCCCTCTGTGACCTCATCAGATATCTTGCCATTGCCTATGATCGCTATTACAAGTGATAAGACATTGCAGTACAGAAGTCCTGCAATGCCTTCCCATATTTGCTGCTGATCAGGTCCCCTACAGGGACCTAAAGAAAGCAACAAAAAAATACTTTTTTGTTTTCTCCTGTTTGAGAAAAAAAATTAAAAACCCCACATGTGACATGTCCTTAATGACCTATACTAGATTTGAGCACACTATCGTGCACAACAAAACTGTAAAAAAAATGAGGTAAAAAATGCTTATTTTGTTTGTATTACCTCCCATAAAGCAGCCATAGGTACCCCAAAATGGTACAAATAAAAACTACAGCTCGTTATGTAAAAAAAAAATCCTCACAGAGCTTGGTCCATGGAAAATGTGGGACTTGGAATGTAGCAATGTAATTAATTTCCAAAAATAGTGCTTTTATTATGCAAAAATAGAAAGTATTTTTGGTATTGTAATCGTACTGACCTGCAGAAAGATGTATTTATTGTGTTACTTATGCTGTTTGACACTGTAAAAAATATATAAATGTAAAAACAGTGGAAGAATTTGTTTTCTCTCCCTGCTCTCAAAAAAAAGTAAAGTTTTACAATACATTATATGCACTCAAAGATGGTAGCAATCAAAACTTTAGTTCACCAAATAAACAAGCCCTCGTCTGGCCCTGTCAACGGAAAAATAAGAAAGTTATGGCTTTTGAAAAGTAGAGATCTAAATCCCTCAAATTTTTGCGTGAAGTAGGCCATGTCCTTAAGGGGTTAATCTGCTCCAGTGTACACAGTAAGTGTCCTTTCTTTGTTCAAATTGTACAGATCCCCACACCGGAGCACCATTAGGGGAAGTTCGCACACTGCAGAGAAAATCCATGCGCAGATTCTGGTTCAGACTTTCAGGTGCCATTCATTCATTCATTGCATTGTGATGAATGACTTTCCATTCCATGACATTTCCGTACCAAAGATGCTGCAGATTTTTTTTTTTCCTTTTTACTGCTGTAACTGAACTGGGATTGTTAACAACATTCCCTTACATTGTACTGTATGTTGCTGTGGAACCTTAGCGTGAAATCCGTGCAGCTAAAAATCCGCAGGAATTTTGCGGTGTGAACTTGCCCTTCTGCATGTATAAACATGCCCCAAAAAGGTAGTTATTCCTTAGGCTAGTTTAAGACAGGCGATCATGATTTTGCCCTGAGAAAATTGTATTTTTTTTTTTTTTCCTGCCATTTTGAAGCGTTAGTGCTGCTTTTTCTCGCAAAAACACTGCTGCCACTTACGCTTTTCTAGCGTGTTTTTTTTTGTAAAAGTAAATAGGACTTTCTAATGTTAAACGTGCAGTGTAAGTGGGGTGTGTTGCGATGTGTAAAAAAAGGTTCTATGAGGAAACATGGGAGATTTAAAAAAACTCACATTGCCGAAAGATTATGTTGTGATTTTTTTTTTCTTCTTTTTTTTCTTTCCTCCATTTTTGCTCGTAACATCCCATCAGTAAAAACCTCACTACTGGGTAGGAAGCCATTGTAAATAATTGGTTTCATAATCTTTTTTTTTTTCTTTTAACTGACTCTCATAGCTTGCAAAAATCATGCGATTATTTATTCTTTTTTTCGCCCGTGTGAAACCACCCTTACCTACAAGCTAGAGGATAACGTGCTAATCAGTGGGGGTCCAGTACATGTGGCAGTGATCGCACATGTACACCAGTGCGCCATTCACCACCAGCGATCTGACAGCCCTGTGAAATAAAGTGGTGTAGTGTGGGATCCCTGCTGCCCTTAGTACTTCCCGGCAGGCGCACCCTCCTTGCTGTGGGCAGCGGACAGCCCCTTCATAGTTGGTTAATGCAGTTCTGTGACTGCTTTTCTTTCAATTTGTCCTGACTGATACATTGCAGCAAAACTTCAGTCATTTACAGAAAATCCTTCCTGACCACGCAGCTGATGCCTTTAAATGAAAGCAAAGGGATCTTTAAGAGTTACTTTGAAAGGAAATCCAGGTCATCCTAGAAACCCAGAAAAATGGGGAAAAAATCCACTTTCTTTCATCAATATTAAAAAGTGAACTGTGCCCAACACTACATGAACCTCTAGCCCCTTTCAGCGATAAGTGCGCCTTTAGGTGTAGCAGAGGTGAACCACCAACACGCCGTTTACGCCTCGTTCACACGGGCTACAACATCATCGCTGTTTTGTAGCCTGAAAGAACCCATTGGAAACCTTGAGCTTCACATACATGCGTGTGAACGAGGCCTTAAGAAGCAAGTGGATAATGACAGACGCTGGAACATCAATGACCAGGTCACATGACAGAGCAGTCACTAATATCATGACTACATCTTAAGTGTGTTACATAATGGCTACATTTAATAACTAGCCCTAAAAGAAAAATAGATGTAGCAATTCATGTGTTTTGCAGCATAATGGTGGTTGTAGTTCCCGTATGTTACACCGACCAGGAGCCTTGGCAGCAGGAGCCGCTCAGACTGTGGGCAAACATTTGTGTGGCTGTTGTTTATCTCTAGGTTGCAGTTCGTGATTTTATTGGCGGCATCACCCGGCCCCATAGAGAGCCCCTGACACCGAGGGTCTAAGTCCAGTTATCCATTGCCTCACCGGCCACAACACAAGAGATACGCATTCGCCATGGAGCTTATTTGGCGCGGTTCTGTATTCATTGCTGTGATCCTGGTACTTTGTAGCGCAGGACTCTGTCATGGCGGTCCGGTGAGTACAGCGTCCACGCTTTTAAATGATGACGGACGTACTGTCTGCTCTACAATATAGAATAATACCGTCTTCTACTGTATGACAATGCGCAGTACAATTCACTTGGAAGGAGATAAACCCTTCTATGTGTAAAATGATGCAGTGTAAAGAATGGAGGTTTTTTTTTTAATGTCATGGTTACCTGTGTCTAGAGTTTCATCTATATGAATTCACAGAAATACTTCTAGTTTACACTGAATATACCAACACTAGGGCTTGTATTATTTAACATAACAGGGTTGGGACAGCAGACTCATCTCATTATAAGGGGGTGGAGCTAGCAGACTCATCTCATTATAAGGGGGTGGAGCTAGCAGACTCATCTCATTATAAGAGGGTGGGATCAACCACACAGAATCCACCATTCACAATAGGTGATGGTTACAGGTCACTGAGCATGCTCAGAACACTCACAGAAGGCTATATGTGATGGTCACAGCTCTCCTCCTCCCCTCCCTGCACAGAACACAGTATCCCTAACACACTCCTATTAGTGCTTTCACACTAAACAGAATTATTCTACATTCTGCACCCAAATCCTCACTTTATTCCGCTCCTGCAAATTCCGCATTGTAGATTTTCACGCAGAATTGCAGGCCGATTTAGGGACGGAATTAGTCTAAATGTTATCCCTCTGAGGCTTGAATTTCGCACCTGGTGATATCCGCGCAGCGTACGTTTACTACAAAACCACACGATTAAATTCTGCAGCGGAAAACCTTTGTGACTTACCGAACCTGCGTTGCGTCCTGTGGACAATTCCGTGCCGTGAAAAAGGTCCTTTACGCCATTTCAATCCCTAACAATGTTCTGACGTTGCAGGCGGAGCCCTCGCTGCTCATCCACAACATGGACATTGACTGCAAAGTAACATTGCGTTTCGCTCGCACCTTGATAGTGGCTGAAATTGAGAACCGGTTGAACTCATCACATGAAGCTGTGTTTGATGTAGAACTTCCCAAAACGGCGTTTATAACCAACTTCAGCATGTGAGTCCGTGTTTACGACATTTTGGAGTCCTGTAATGATTATAGATGTGTATCGGGGACCGCTCACCATTTGATTAGTGATCTGGCTGCTGCGGTAACGTACGTCAGAAATACGGAAGTGCATTCTATTATCTGTAATGTATTTACATGTGGGATTTTTCTCTATTTGTGCGGAACAAACTTGTCCACTATTTCCTATGGGCAACTTTAAAAAAAAAAATCGCATCGCATTCGCACGCACTTGCGACTTTCATGCGAGTGTAATGAGATTTTTACATTTCCCCATTGAACCAGCATGCTATTTTCACGTATGTGGCAATTGCATATACCTCTACGAATACATTTTTCTCGAAAAACGCATCGCTTTGGCAGAAATATCACATATTTGCAAACACGATATTGGTCCACGTTTCTCAGATATGGCGCTACATGTGCATACAGCCTGAGACAAATTTACAAGGGGAGCGCGATATCGGCCCGAGAAACTCAATAAAAAACTCCTCGCATCGCTTCTGTGAAATTGCGTTCCCCAGAAGCATGTTTCACGCACTTTAGAGGATCGCAAGTGTTTCACAAATGCGAGTGCATGCAATGTATTTAAAGGTGCCTTTGAAAACAATGGGGAAGGCGTTCTGAAAGAATGCCAAAAAATAGGGCATGCTGAATAAGTCCATTCAAAAGAATAAAGTTCATATTAGTGCGAGTTTTGTGCGTCTCGCAATACTTCCCGTATGAATGTAGCCATAGGGTGTATTTACAGGGGCAATTTTATCTTTTGTGCATTGCAACCCACACAGATATAGAATCCATTACTTGCACTGGGTCTACGTACCGTACATGTGCCATTGTTTCTTCTCTGCCGTATGTCCTATTTTTGGGCGATATTGCCCATTATTTCCTATGGGAGGCAAAAATCCCATCAGTATCTCGTGCCACGCGGAGTGCCATGTGATGCAGTGCGATTCTGCAATTAAGAGTGCTGGGACAACATGCACTTTTTTCATACACATGAAACTCGCATGGACAGCGATGTGTTGTTCTCACTACAAACATAGTCGTTGCAGAAAAACCACATCTTTGTAAGTGCGATATCGCTCGGAGTTTCTCGGACTGGTGTCGCGCTCACCCATGTAAATGTGGCTTTGGAGTGTTTATGGGAATTTTAAATCTAGCATTCACACAATGTGGCAGTACATCGTGCGGTTTTGATGACTAGCGCGTCCTATATGTTACGGTTTGGGCACTTTTACCCACATTAGTTTATTTAACAGTGTAAGAACCGCGATCATGTGATCACACAACATAGCTTCCCATTGAGCTGCTATAGTAGTAAATTCTGGGATCCAAATGGTTAATATAAAATGTCATCTATTTCCATTATGAAGGACCATCGATGGAGAGACGACCGTCGGTGCAGTGAAGAAGAAGGCCGAAGCAGACGAGCAGTACGGAACAGCCGTGTCCAAGGGCCAAAACGCTGGACTGGTTCAGTACGTGTCACCTCTATAGTGTGTAACCAGTGGCTCAAGAAAAGAGTCACTTAAAGAGATAATGGCATGATGTCACATGCTGTGCAATGGAATGTTGTATATTACTCCCTGGTATCAGCCAGTTCAGACTATGGTGAGCTATAAGGCTGACTCCACATAAACGGCCAGATTTACATGCGGGAGCCACAGTGGAATCTGACCCTGTGCCCGGCCGGCGACCCTGCGTACCTGTCATTTCTCTGTACTACGGATGACTGTGGAGAGCCGCCGTCAGACTTGCACAGTAAAGATTTTAAAGAAAATGTTTATTTTTCCTGTGCCGTCGCTAGGCGATGATGCGGGTACCCACAATCTTTCTGCAATGTCAATTGTGGAGGGGGCCGGGGTCGGACTGCTTCCGTTGACTTCAATTGAAGTCGTTCATTCGGACACCACACAAAGTAGAGCATGCTGTGATTTTTCTCCTCCAGGAAGAAGCATTTTCCCACAGCATGCAATGAATGGTCTGGGCTGCAGATCCGCGTTGCAATTCCGCAATGCAAATCTGTTTGTGTGCAGGTGGCCTAATTGTCGTCTAATTCAATACAAGGAGTGACAGGTAGTGCAGAATCCTGCAGGCTTCCCACGATCACTACTTTATATCACGTCTCCAGTACTGAGAGCCTTCTATATGTAACTGATATCAGCCGCTCCTCTTATAACTCTCCAATACTGATATAGCCTCCAGAGACATCATATATGTGACTGATATCAGCCGCTCCTCTTATAACACTCCAATACTGAAATAATATCCAGAGCCGTCATATATGTGACTAACGTTCAAGTACGGAAATAACCTCCAGAAACATCATATATGTGACTGCTATAAGAGGAGGGTCTGATAATCTAGTACTGATATAACCTCTGGAGACATCATATATGTGACTGATATCAGCCGCACCTCTTATAACACTCCAATACTGATATAACCTCCAGAGACATTATATATGTGACTGATATCAGCTACTCCTCTTATAACGTTCCCGTACTGATGTAACCTCCAGAGACATCGTATATGTGACTGATATCAGCGGCTCCTCTTATAACGCTCCAGTACTGATATAACCTCTAGAGACACATATGTCTGTGTGATTCTTCTCATTCGTTATCCTGTAGATCTATTGGACAGAAAATGGAGAACTTTAGAATTTCAGTGAATGTTGGCGCTCGGGCGGCAGTGATATTTAGACTGACGTATGAGGAATTGCTGAAGAGATACCACGGAACGTACCAGCTGCAGCTGAAGGTGAAACCCAAGCAGCTGGTAGAACACTTCCAGGTGAGAGCGTAGAACATAACCTATCCCCCTGACATCCTCTGTGCTGCATTTACATGGGTGACAAAATCAAGAAAATGCATGTATGTGAAGCCCATGCTTCCCAATAGGTTCCTTCACATTAGCGATGTTTTCTCTGATTCTATCTTGCGAGAGAAAACAAATCACGCCATTGCCGCGATTTGCGATATTTTGTTGTTTTGTAGCCCATATTTCCCTATGGAGCCCTCGGTTTTGTTGCATCGCATCGCATGAAATCACGGTTTTCATGTGATGCAATGCGACTTTAACATTAGAAAGTCGTATTCCCTTCCTCGCAAAAACATTGTGGTAAAATTGCGCTAGAAAATTGTGAGCGGCCGCGATGTTTTCGCGAGAAAGCGCAGCGATATTCTTTCATCATGTCACACCGTTCTTTCCTTGCTTTATAGATTACAGTGGACATTGTAGAACTACAAAGCATCAGCTTTGTGAACGCGATTGGCGGTTTCATGACAAATGAGCTGATGGACACGGTTCACATCAATCACAATGGGAACAAGGTGACGTGTTTGTCGTCTGGTTGCGCTGGTGGCTGAGAGGCGATTCAGTGGTTAACAGTCTTTATATTACAGGCACGTATTGTGTTCAGACCGACACTGGAGCAGCAGCGCAAATGTCCGATGTGCACAGAGACGCTTCTGGATGGCGACTTTGTCGTAAAGTACGATGTCAACCGAGAGGCGACAGCTGGGAATATACAGGTGACTGGTGAGCCGACCCTGCTGGGAGAATCTCAAAGGGGTCGTAATAAGGCTCTCCACAGGATAGGGGTTAACTTGCTGATCGGTGGGGATCTCACGGCTGACAAACAGCACCCCTGTGTGCTGAGACCCCCACGATCTTGAGATTGGGGGTTCCTGTCTCCCTCATCCTCACTGCAGGGTTACTGCACCCCCACAGTGAGGAGGAAACTGAATGGAGCGCTGGTGGTCCAAGCTAGCTCTCCATTTACTTTTAATGGGACTGAGCGGCTCCTGCGGTTGTATTTCTGTCTGCTCCGTTACAATGACTGGAGTGCCGACCCCCATAGTGACGGGCACACAAGAGTCCTGTTTGTCAGCAATGAGACCCCCACCGATCCCCTATCATGTGGATATCCTGTGGAGGCGGGAGAACTTGCAATCTTGGTACAACTCCTTTAACCCCTTCAGTGGTAGGTTTATTATTACTTTATATTGGCAGGGAAATCTCTGGGGCTTGCTGCACTAAGTATGCAGTAAAAACCCCGGGAGATTTCAGATGACAGCTCAGTGCTCTGCACATTTTAGCACTAGAGCTGTCCACAGAAATCTTTCAGGGTTTAACTGCATGGTCAGTGCAGCAAGCCCCGGAGATTTTCCGGGGCGTGCCACTAAAGGGGTTAAGTGGCAGATCTGCGTTGGGAGTTTTGTGCAGCAGATCTGCCACATAATCAGAGACTGAGCCTTAGAATTCTGCTGCCCATTTCCATGCAGATTAAGCCCCGTTCAGTACAGCAAATCCATATGTGGTCACCTGATGTGGTTTCCGCTCAGAAAGCACCTCAAGAGTTGACACGTCAGTTCTTTTCTTTGACGTAAATTTCAGAATCCGTGCGTGGAGAGAACAGTCCCGTATGAACTGCAGCCCAGATCCCCATGGAGTACAACGGGCTGCTAGAAAGATGCAGATTCCTGGGCGTCCCTAGAAACTCCATATGAATAAGGCCTAAAATACTGTGGATTTTCCATCGCCGGTTCAGCTGTGGAAAGTCTTCAACATTTCTGTTATATGTGAACATACCTTTACACCCCTTTCATACAGGCGTATTTGCCCTTACAGGATTTGCGCAAGCAATACGCAGAGAATACAACCCATTGATTCCAATGGCTTCGCTCACACGCACATTTCCTACACAATTCGGTTGCACAAAAAATAAATAAAAAATCACAGCATGCTCTATTTTCCTGCGCATTTGCGCACCAAAAGTCCCCATAGAAGTCAATTGGAATACACAAATGCATGCAAAGTATGCTAGGAGATGCGTGCAACACTGCGTAATTGTACAGGAAAAAGAAGACGTCCGGAACTTATTAGACTAATTAGCTGTTTCAATCGGTGTGTCTTTGTTTGCTGCGTGCAAATGAACATGCCCTGTGGGCGCAAATGGTATAGTAAAATACGCCGATGCGTGCGCAAAAAGGCTTCATTCATTCTGCAAATACGGATATGCTCAGGTGCGCTCAAATATGCCTGCATGGAGGGGGCTTAGGTTATTTTCGCACTTTAGAATTCGCAATGGGCTAATTTCACATGGGTGAGCGCAATGTTTGGCCAATATCGGGCTCGGGAACTTGCGATTTCCCCACAGATGCAGGGCATTTTTGTGTCAAGAACAATTTAAAGTCCTGAAACTAATTGGCCATTGCATTGGCTGAGATCATCGTTGCGCATTTTTTGCGCACTCAAGAAGGGCACTAAAAAAACGCAGTTGCGGAAGCAAATACGCAATACCCGATGGGCAAAATCTGGCCTTAGCTTGGCTTCCCATGGGCGTAAGTGTGTGTACTTTACTGCAGTTTTTGCGCATGAATGCCCTGTGTATTTCCATGTGCCAAAATACACGCAAGCATGCTCCCATTGATTTCACTGGTTAGTTAAGCTTAATTAGTTTTATATCTGCCTTTTTTGTGTGCAATCCGCATGAAAAAAGGATTTGCAGCTTTTTTTTGTGCAACCGAAATGCAGATGTAAAAAACACAAGTGACTGTACCTATTGAAATCAACGAGTTCTATTCAATGTGTATTGCACGCGTAATATGCAGGCAAATGCGTTCTTGTGAATAAGCCCTTAAAAACCACGTCAAGCACTGTGTCACTTCTCTGCCGTTTTTGTCGTGAATCCACACTTTAAATTTGCAGTGTCAATGGGCAAAATCCATTTCCCTAATTCTGATGCAGAAAATCATGTTTCTGCATTTGGAATTCTGCATGCGGATTTCTGCTGCAGCTTTTAATGCATTTTTTAGAAAATTCTTCAGTGAATTTGCCAGTTTTAGGACGAAGTTCTGTCCCAGGACTGGTTGGGGGATATATATTACCTGCAGTTGTTCTTCTCTGCTGTCCCTCCAATCCACCATTTCTGGGCTCTGTTTTCCACTGTTCAAGATGGTCATTGCAACTACTTAATGCGTACTGCTGTTTGATTGGACAGTACTGATCACATGAAAAGTCCTGGCTAATCAGAGAGCAGATAGTATCAATGCACTGTGGGGATTAGGTAGTCTGAAGATTGTGTTGGCCATCTTGAAAGGCCAAAGACAGGACCCGGAGTCAATGGATTGGAGGGGCAGCAGAGAAGAACAACTGCAGGAAATATTTCCTTGCCCCCTCTGGTCCTGGGACAGAATTTTGTCGCGATTTGTCCTTTGTAGAGAAGATCTAATATTTGCAAGATAAAGATATCAAATTTCTCTGATAGATTGCTGCAATGTATCAGTGCAGGTAACATGTATCAGTGTGGAGTCCAGGATGTTACAATGTATCAGTGCAGGTAACATGTATCAGTGTGGAGTCCGGGATGTTACAATGTATCAGTGCAGGTAACATGTATCAGTGTGCAGTCCGGGATGTTACAATGTATCAGTGCAGGTAACACGTATCAGTGTGGAGTCCGGGATGTTACAATGTATCAGTGCAGGTAACATGTATCAGTGTGGAGTCCGGGATGTTACAATGTATCAGTGCAGGTAACATGTATCAGTGTGGAGTCCGGGATGTTACAATGTATCAGTGCAGGTAACATGTATCAGTCTGTAGTCCGGGATGTTACAATGTATCAGTGCAGGTAACATGTATCAGTGTGGAGTCCGGGATGTTACAATGTATCAGTGCAGGTAACATGTATCAGTCTGTAGTCTGGGATGTTACAATGTATCAGTGCAGGTAACATCAATCAGTGTGGAGTCCGGGATGTTACAATGTATCAGTGCAGGTAACATGTATCAGTGTGGAGTCCGGGATGTTACAATGTATCAGTGCAGGAAACATGTATCAGTGTGGAGTCCGGGATGTTACAATGTATCAGTGCAGGTAACATGTATCAGTCTGTAGTCCGGGATGTTACAATGTATCAGTGCAGGTAACATCAATCAGTGTGGAGTCCGGGATGTTACAATGTATCAGTGCAGGTAACATGTATCAGTGTGGAGTCCGGGATGTTACAATGTATCAGTGCAGGTAACATGTATCAGTGTGGAGTCCGGGATGTTACAATGTATCAGTGCAGGTAACATGTATCAGTGTGGAGTCCAGGATGTTACAATGTATCAGTGCAGGTAACATGTATCAGTCTGGAGTCCAGGATGTTACAATGTATCAGTGCAGGTAACATGTATCAGTGTGGAGTCCAGGATGTTGCAATGTATCAGTGCAGGTAACATGTATCAGTGTGGAGTCCGGGATGTTACAATGTATCAGTGCAGGTAACATGTATCAGTGTGGAGTCCGGGATGTTACAGTGTATCAGTGCAGGTAACATGTATCAGTGTGGAGTCCGGGATGTTACAATGTATCAGTGCAGGTAACATGTATCAGTGTGGGGTCCGGGATGTTACAATGTATCAGTGTAGGTAACATGTATCAGTATAGAGTCCGGGATGTTACAATGTATCAGTGCAGGTAACATGTATCAGTGTGGAGTCCAGGATGTTACAATGTATCAGTGCAGGTAACATGTATCAGTGTGGGGTCCGGGATGTTACAATGTATCAGTGTAGGTAACATGTATCAGTATAGAGTCCGGGATGTTACAATGTATCAGTGCAGGTAACATGTATCAGTGTGGAGTCCAGGATGTTACAATGTATCAGTGCAGGTAACATGTATCAGTGTGGAGTCCAGGATGTTACAATGTATCAGTGCAGGTAACATGTATCAGTGTGGAGTCCGGGATGTTACAATGTATCAGTGCAGGTAACATGTATCAGTGTGGAGTCCGGGATGTTACAGTGTATCAGTGCAGGTAACATGTATCAGTGTGGAGTCCGGGATGTTACAATGTATCAGTGCAGGTAAGATGTATCAGTTTGCCGTCCAGAAGATTGTCTACACTGGATACAATTGTAACAAGTTGTGGAAACTATTAGATATGTACAGGTTTTCAGCCTAAATTATGTTCCCTTTCACTGACAGCAAGAAAATATCTTTAAAATGGTGAAAAATTAAAAGAGAAAAGTGTATTAGAAAGCTGCAGAACCTTTTTAGTGACTGTAGAAGCTGATCTCTGTAGTCACATCTCTAACGCACAGTGATAACATCTCTCATCCGCAGATCGTCAATGGGTATTTTGTGCATTACTTTGCTCCCAGCACCCTTGAGAGGGTCCCCAAAAACGTAGTGTTTGTTATTGACGCCAGTCAGTCCATGGCCGGTTCCAAGATAAAGCAGGTAAGTTTCTCTGTCAGCTTAGGCTGATATCTGCCAAGTCCAAAGCATAGCTAGGGAAAAAAGGGGTCAGGCGGGGCATGTGTCCTGGGTGCAATCACCAGTCTAGTAAATTAAGCCCCCCTACAGTTTACCTAGAACAAAGCTGGTTCTGCAGGAAAAGGACATTACAGTTTTAGACAAACTGAGTTTGTTCTAATTCAAACGACTGGATCTTCGGGTCTATCAGTGCTACCGGCATTCTTTTGGTATCCTTTTTAAAACTGGGATTTTTGACGCATGTATATAGCGCTTATAGATTTGGAGCTACAGCCATTTGGTGTGCGGTCGTGCATAATGAATTTGCAACTGTCATGTCTGGTGCAGAGAGGGATGGGGAGGTGGGGGCTCCCTGCACCTGGAAGTGAAGACTAAAGTTTCGGTGGGGGTTAGGAGGGGGAATGATCTAGAACAGATAAGGCCGAGCTCACATGAGAGTAAGATTATGGCGCATTACGTGGTAATTCTCAGGCAATCGAATACATTGCCTTGTGCTGTTTCGCTCACATTTACGTGTCTCCGTTGCGTAATACATGAGCACAAAAAAAGAACGTAGCATGTTCTATTTTACCATACATGTGAGAGAGCCTATTGTTCTCTATGGGCGTGTAATCAATGCCACCCATACGCAATTACATTGGGAAATTGAAGCAAAAAAACCCAACGGGAATACTGCACATGATAACGTGCGTGAGATACACTGTCATATGCAGTACAATATCACTGCCATACATGGCGATAGGCCGGCTCGCCACAGGCTCCACAGTTGTAAAACCCTACATGACTCACGTAGGGCTTTACGCTTACGGACGTGTGACCTCGGTCTAATAAATGTCTGTTCTTTGTGTATGTTACACGGAAAATAACACGCACCTGTGTCGTTCTCACCGCAGATGTACGAGGCCTTCATAAAAATCCTGTCGGACCTTCCTGATGAAGATCATTTTGGCATATTGAAGTTCAGCGGCCGCGTCGTGAAATGGACTGACGCTCTTGTGAAAGCAACGCCTGACAATATACAAAGTGCGAAGGAATTTGTGAGCAATATCATGGCTCAAGGAGGTGAGTAGTTTGGCAGGAATGGCGCAGCAGGCTACAAAGAACTGCGGCTAAACCCGCGGTCAGAGAGTGGGGTCCATGTAGTAAAAGTAGGACAGAGGAAACGTCCATAATGAGGGCTGTCACAATATTATGGTATCCTCTGACAAAGACCTGATTGTAGGGACCCTCTCCTGGGTCACGGCACCCACTAAAATCACTGCTCCTCTGCAGCAGCTCCTGGCTCTCACTTTGGCCAGTTTCACGTGTGCCTCTTGTCACACATCCGTAAAACAAGGCACATTCAAGTGCTAAGGTCTCAAAATGTTTTCACATTGGACACATTTCAGAAGACGCTGGCATTCTTCGGGGATGTGCGAGATAGATTGCAGCATCATCTGGTGCACAAAACTCACGTAAGAGCGGCTCTAGAAGAGTTGTCAAAATGTTAAATAGCGACATTCATGTTCCAAGAACAGAGTATAATCATCCGTTTTCTTCACTTGTGTAGAATGACACCCATTGACATTCATTGGTGAAGGCGTCATTGATGTGAAAAATGTATATTTGTGGGTGCGACAGTTCTAAAAAGGCCAAACGTTGTGTAAGAACGAACCAAGGACGCCTCAGCCACGCACCACTAGTCCGACAACATAAATGTGTGAGTGCAGCAAGTGGTTACGCGAGCGCAGCCTTGTGATCATCGGTCAGTATTCGTGGCATCCACTTGGAGGAAACCTTCCACATCCTCAGATCTTCATGTTGGAGGGTGTTCATAGATCCTACAGAAATGCCGACTTTGCAGGTAACCTCTTCCACTGTCAGCGGTCCTCTGTAACCACTTGCTCCACTCACACAATAATGTTGTCGGACCGGTGGTGTGTGGCTGAGGAGTCCTTGGTTCGTTCTTACACAATGTTTCAAGGTGATTTCGAACCAATGAGGACAGCATGAATGGTGCCTTCATTCCATCCATTGTCACAATGGATGAGACATGGATGAAGAACGTTCTTCATGGTCGCACTTTTTCCAGTTGTGCTGCTCTTGCTTCAGCGATTTTCCAGTGGGCAAAACAGACCCCATAGAAGCATTGGCAGCGGCCATTCAATTAAAGCATCAATGTTGTGAAAGTGTGTAGGTTAGGAATAGAGATGAGCGCTTGCTCGAGCGAGTAGTGCCTTATTCGAGTACCTGCCCGCTCGTCTCTAAAGATTCGGGTGCCGGCGGGGGGCAGTGAGCGGCGGGGGCGAGCAGGGATGAACGGAGGGGAGATCTCTCTCTCCCTCTCTCTCCCCCGCTCCCCCCTGCTCACTGCCACAACTCACCTGTCACCCACGCCGGCAGCCGAATCTTTAGAGACGAGCGGGCAGGTACTCGAATAAGGCACTACTCGCTCCAGTAGTTTGCCTTATCAAGTATGTTAGAAAAAAGATTGTGCTGAGAAGTGACAATACTGGGGTGAATAGGCTTTCAGAATAAAATTAGGAGACCTTAGATCCTGACTGCACCCCGTATTGACGGTAATCCAGACATGTTACAGGTGACATTGTAACCGTACAGCTGCAATCAAAATGATTCAACCCCCATTGCAAATTAGATTTATTTTCCAGCTGTGAACTGCTTCCAGCGGTATCTCAATCAGCGCTTCTGCTATGCTTCACACGGGCGTATTAGCACACAATTCGCAGAGAATAGAACCTCTTGATTTCAATGGGTTTGTTCGCATGTACGTATTTTTCCTGTGTATTTCAGTTGCGTAAAAAAAAAACCGCAGCATGCTCTATTTTCGCACCAAAAGTCTCCATGGACGTCAATGAGGATGCGCGACTCCGTGCGCAATATACTAGGAGATGCACGATGCGCTGCGTAATTGCGCATAGCATTATTGCGATTGCTAGAAATCATATGCCATAGCAGACCTGGATGCCAGGCAATGGCATCTGATTGCTATGCAACCTATCGGCTGTTGTCTGATGACATCATAGAGGTAGCGTGTGGACCGATGACATCATAGAGGTAGCGTGTGGACCGATGACATCATAGAGGTAGTGTGTGGATCGATATGGCACTTGCAAACCTGCAATTTTTTTGTGAGAGTATGATTCATTTCACAAGAAAAATGCATCACATCTCTGTAGTTGTGATTTTTTTTTTTTCTGTGCATGAATATCCGATGTTGTTCCAACAGTAAAAAGAGAAAAGTGCATTGCGCTCACATTAAACTCACATTAGTTGTTTTGAACTAGTTAAAGGACATTTGTCCACAATTTTTTGTGCTATAAGCTGAATGTATGATGTTAGGTGGAATCCATTGTGGCAAGTTTGGGTTACTTGCCCGGGATCTCCTGCTTATTTTCCCCTGCCCAGGGGTGGCAGCACCGCAATGATGTCCAGTAATAGGTTCCTCCAGCGTTTATTTCAGCATAGGTATTCAGTTTACAAACAGTGCAGTATATCATATGCAACATGCAACTGCACACTGTTGTCCACCACAGTGCTCACAGCAACGCACACCGCTTCTTCCAGCGGACCTTCCAGGAAGGTGACTTTGCCCCGACAGGCGATGAGCGAGGGGCCGACTACCCCCTGTCCACTCTGTGCTTCCAGGTCCCTCACAGACCGGCACCAGGTCTACATAGACCTCAGGCCCCACAGGCCTCAATGGACCTAAGCTCCACAGGCTTCAAGGACCTTGAGTTTGTGAGGAAGGGGAAATTTAAACTCTGTAGCTGCACCCTTGCAGGTGCAGGTTAACTAAATCAAACACAGTGACTGTGCTCAGAGGCCCTCTACAGGCCACTCTTGCTACTGCACTGTCACACCATGTATACCTTTTTTTTCTGTCCTGCATGACTGTTTAGCATCCGGATATTAGCCTTTATGTGTTTCTCATGCCATATATAATATGGCTTTGCCCTGTCCAATGGGTGATCCACTGCTGACTTCAGTCTGCGTTCTCTTCCTCCTCATGGTTTGAAAACCACCCTCCACCATCCTTGGTGACGTCTCCAGCTCCGCCCGCTGAAGACGTCATGTCTTCCACCATCACTGGTCATTAAAACAGAGCAGAGAACACTGATTTTTAGGGTCCCGTGTCCCTACAGAGGGTCCCCAGAACTCTTTTATGTTATGTGGTCTCCTAGCAACCTGTGACCTGTCCACCTACAAACCTGCGCCCATCCATAATGGAATTATGGATGCCCTGCAATTTGAATGCTTCCATAGAGATCAATGGAGCCTGCCCGCACTGAATCCGTGCTAAAATAGAACATGCTGCGTTTTTTTTTTCCGCTGGTGGAAATCAAAATTCTCATCCGCACGTCCACTTGAGGCTGCGGAAGATAATACTTTCCAATCGGCGAACATTACAGCGGATCGTCCGCACAGGTGCTGATCGTACATTCCGCAATTCAAATCCATTCATGTGCAGGCGGCCTAGTTGTAGTTTACAGTAAAATCAGGAGAGATGAAGGAACAGCTCAGAGCAGATCACTAATGTGTTTTCTTCACTCACTTCAGTGTCACAATATAATCCGTATATTTCCGTGTTGTAGGAACTAATATAAATTCGGCTTTATTATCTGCCGCCGAGATGCTGAAACACGGACAAGAAGCTGAAATATTACCTCAAATCAGCGCCTCATCTATAATATTCCTCTCTGATGGAGAACCAACGATTGGTATGTAGAGCCAGGATTATACTGGGATTAGAGATGGGTATTCAAGGGTTAATAATTATGGTCATCGAAAACTACTGACAAGGGTATTAAAAAGGATAGGCGTCGATAGGGTAGTGATATATTCAATTATATCTAGGGAGTAGTGACGTCATCGTTTATATTTTGAGAGTAATGATGTCATTGTTTATATCTAGGGAGTAGTGATGTCATCACTTATATTTGAGTAGTGATGTCACTGCATATATCTAGAGAGTAGTGATGTAATCACTTATATTTGTGTATTAGCTTTGTTATTGCTTATGTTTTGAAAATAGTGATGTCACTGCTTATGTTTGTGGGGTAGTGATGTCAGCACTTATATTTGGGGATTATGGACTAACCACACTGTCTTCTGCAGCATCCATTTTACGTATGGACTTTGAAAGTGTGTCCCAGCCTGACTGCAGGCCTCCGGATCCAAACTTAGAGCAAAATATTCATGTGTAATTTCGGTCCATACATAAAACGAATGCTACAAAAGACAATGTGGTCGGGCCCCTCATCCTCAATAATACGTGATGACATCACAACTCCACAAATATAAGTGATGACATTAGGACCTTAGTTTTGTCATCACTTATATTTGGGGAGTTATGATGTCATTGCTTATATTTGGGGGTAGTGTTGTCATCAGTTATATTTTTGGAGTTGTGATGTCATCAGTTATATTCTTGGAGTTGTGTTGTCATCGCTTATATTTAGGGATTAGTTTTGTCATCGATTATGTCTGCAGAGTGCTGATGGCATTTCTTCTATTTGGGGATACTGATGTCATCATTGGTATTTGAGGAGTTGAAGATGTCACCACTTTTATTTGCAGAGCAATGATGGCCACAGTCCGTATATTCTATGTATTATGGTGATGTGCAGTCTTAGTGTTGCACATTTTGTCCTCTACATCATAGAATTTATGTTTTTATCTCTCTATTTTTTGCATTTTATTGACATTTGTCTCAATTTTAAGGTGAAACCAATATTCAAGTAATAATGAAGAATGTGAAAGAAGCCGTTGATGGCGTGGCGACGTTGTACAGTTTAGGATTTGGCAACGATGTAGACTACAGTTTCTTAGAGAAAATGTCATTAGAAAATGGCGGTCTGGCAAGACGAATTTATGTAGATGCTGACTCCGCTTTACAGCTGCAGGTGACTTTGTGTCTGAATGATTTATACTTTAAAGTGATTTTACACTGAACAATTATCGTTCGCTTTCCCGCAGTCCAGCGAGAATCTGAATGATTATTGTTCAGTGTTAATGCATGCACTGACTGAATGACGAACGAGAACTCATTTGCTTCTCGTTCAGTTTCTGCATGCAGAAAACTATTGTTCCATGTAAACAGGCAGTCGTTCAGTTATGAATGACTGCCTGGTTGCTGTGAATGGAATCATAGAATGGTAGAGTTAGAAGGGGCCTTCAGGGTCATCGGGTCCAACCCTCTGCCCAATGCAGGATCACTAAATCTTCCCAGACAGATATTTGTCCAGCCTTTGTTTGAACACTTCAATTGAAGGAGAACTCACCACCTCCCGTGGTAACCTGTTCCACTCATTAATCCTCTCACTGTCTAATATCTAATTTGTGTCTCCTCCCTTTCAGTTTTATCCCATTGCTTCTAGTCTTTCCTTGTGCAAATGAGAATAGGGCTGATCCCTCTGCAGTGTGACAACCCTTCAGATATTTGTAGACAGCTATAAGGTCTCCTTAAACATTCCCAGATCCTTTAACCGTTCTTCATAGGACTTGATTTGCAGACCGCTTACCATCTTGGTAACTCTTCTCTGAACTTGCTCCAGTTTGTCTGTCTTTTTTAAAGTGGGGTGCCCAGAACTGAACACAGCATTCCAGATGAGGTCTGACTAAGGAAGAGTAGAGGGGGATAATGACCTCACGTGATCTAGATTCTATGCCTCTCCTAATACATCCCAGAATTGTGTTTGCCTTTTTGGCTGCTCTATCACATTGTTGACTCATGTTCAGTCTATGAGCTACAAGTCTTTTTCACATGTGCTCCTGCTTAGCTCAATTCCTCCCATTCTGTATGTGCTTTTTTCATTTTTCTTGCCCTAGATGTAGGACTTTGCATTTCTCCTGGTAAAATACCATTCTGTTAGTCGCCGCCAACTGGTGACTAGCAGACATCCTGGACTGCTCGCCTTCATTCAGTCAGCAATGATCGTTCCTGTGTAAAAGCACAGGAACATTTAGTGCATATCTTGTCTGAGTAGTATCTAGTGACACCATCCACAAAACATGGATCAACCTGTGACCAGATAGTGCCACGCAGCAACGAGATATAGCATCACATATAGACTAAATAGCTATATACTGACCAGATAAATAGTGTCACGTACTGACCAGATAGTTCAATAGTGACCAGATTATTACCATCACACAGCAAGCAGATATAGTATCATATAGTGACCAGATGTAGCGTATTGAGCAGATAGTATTCATGTGGTCACTATATGATTGTCTCATCTATATGTGACATTATTTATCCGGGTACTGTGTAATAGTCCTATAGTGACCAGATTAATACTGTCATACAGCAACAAGGAAGTGTCACACACAGTGATCCGGTAAATAGTCATATTGTGACAAGATAAATAGTCACACAGTAATCAGATAAGCAGTGTACATGGTGACCAGATAAGGGGTTACATGGAATTACCAGATAAACAGTGCCACGTGGTGATTGGATAAATGGTTATACATAATGGCCAGATAAATAGTGCCACATAATGACCAGATAAAAGAGTACACATAATGACCACATACATAGCGCCACGTGGTGTCTAGATAGGTTGTCACACATAATGACCAGGCAAACAATGACATATGGTGTCCAGATACAGGTTGCAGATAGTGCTATATACGGACCGGATAAGTTACATATAATGGCCACATAAATACTGCTATGAAGTGACCAGATAAATGGTTAGACATAATGAATAGTGCCATGTGGTGACCAGATAATTAGTTACAGATAATGAGCAGAGTAATATTGATATGTGTATATGCCCCCCTTAATGTCATACATGCCCAATTGTACCATGCTGTGCCCTTTCCTGGCATACCATGCTCCCTTAGTACCTTAATGTGCCATAGTACTCCTATATGGTGCCATCTTATAGCCATAGTTACCCTTTTTGTATTTCTTTTAGATCTCCTTTAAGAAAATTAGGTGCCTACAAATTCTATTGCGGATTGTGCAAATTCTGTCCAAAATAATGGAAGTTGCCCAAAACACACAAAGTATAACAGTTTTTAATACGGTGATTATATGATTCAACTTTTCTTGCTTTTTCGGCAGGATTTCTATAAAGAAGTGGCACACCCTGTCCTTCTGGACGTCACCCTGCAATACCCCAATTTACCCATCAGTGGCTTAACCCAAAACAGCTTCAAATATTATTACCAAGGCTCTGAAATAGTCGTGGCCGGACACCTAGACAACAATGACATAGACGTGCTGGTCGCTGAAGTTGCGGCACAGGGTGTAAGTATAGCCCCTCGGGGGTGGCACCTGCTAGGGAAGGGGGGGGGGGGATCTCTTTTGGAGTCTACAGAAGGATTCCCCTATTGTGCCCATGAATAAAATCCAACCCGCACTGATGTTATTAATCCAAATTGCACATTTATACGACATTTTGTCTTTAACTACCCCAAGACCACCTGACGCATATAAATGTTCTGCGGTCCTGAAGTGTGTATGGAGCGGGCTTGGTAGCCAAGTCCGCTCAATGCCTGATGGCTATCAGCTGTTTCTGATAGCTGACAGCATCTGGTAACTGTTGGGATCAGCGTTAGCTCTCATCATGGCAGGTAAGTGTTTAGATATCGCAACTAAAGCTGTCCGCACGTCTAGACAGTCAGCAGGATTGGGGGAACCCCTTCCTACACCACTCGGCACCCCCTGTAGCGCAATCAGAGGGTGCCGATTGGTTAGCATAGCAGCTCAAAGGCTATTGAAGGCTTCCAGGGCTGCCACACATGCATGGCTACCAAGCCCTGCCTGTGCCAGTATCAAAAATCACTGTATGCTGCATTAAGTTCAAGCCCCCTGTGGGAAGTAAATAAAATTTTTAGAGTTTTTCTTAACAGTATAAAAAATGTAAATAAAAAGATTAAAAACGACCCTTTCCCATAAAAATTAAACTTCACATATTTGGTATCATTATGTACGTAAAAGTCCAAATTATTAAAATTCCACAATATTTATCCTGCGTGGTGAAGGCTGTAAATAAAAAAGGACAAAATGCGCAAATTGTGGGCTTTTTTTTTTCGGGCTCCCAAAAAGTTTTGAATAAAAAGTGATCAAAAAGATGTATATTTCCCAAAATAGTACTAATAAAATATACAGATGACTGCCAAAAAATGAGCCCACACAACCAATTGACGAAAAAATTAAAAAGTTACAGGATTATGGCGATTATCTTAAACTTTTGTTTAAGATAATTTTTTTATTTACTCTTAAAAAATTTGAAAAACATAAAAAAAAACATGTTTGGCATCACCGTAATCATAATGACCGATAGAACAAAGTTCATGTCGTTTTTATTGTACTGTGAATGCTGTAAAAACTAACCCCCCCCCCCTCAAAAAGGACCCCATTGCATTTCTTTTAATTTCTACATGCTTAAACATTTTTAAAAGTCCCTCCAAACATTCTAAACGGTTCATTAAATGGTACCATTAAAAAATACAATTTCTCCTGCAAAAAACACAAGCCCTCATTCAGTTATATCGATGAAAAAATTAAAACGTTATGGCCCTTGGAAGGCGAGGACGAAAAAATGAAAATAAAAAGAGGGAAATCTCTGGTCAGAAAGGGGTTAAATGCGTCCAATGAATGTGAAAATCTCGGAATTCTTGTTTGCCCAGGTGAACGATCCTTTCTCCGTGAGAGTGGAGACCAATATAGAGGATGACAAGATGGTGAAGACGGAGCAGGGATACATATACGGCGACTTCACCGAGAGATTGTGGGCTTATCTGACCATAGATCAACTGCTGACCAAAAGGTAAGTACCAGCAGATGGAGCGCCACTGAGGAGCAGGAGCCCCGGCAGTATGGCCGACACCAGGAAAACAGGGAGAGATTTCAACCGTATAAACCTAGTGGGGTCCCTGTAGGACTTCACCTTATCTGTGACCTAACAAGTAGCAGGATGTTAAGGGGACCCCTCACCAGTTAGAACTGTCATCGAGCTGCAAAAACTGTTTTCGGCAGCCAATCACATACAGATGTGGCATTGAAGCCCTGGAAATGTAAAGCGAATGTGCACAAATATCCAGCATTACATCTAGACAGAGACAACTTCTGTGCTTGGTAATGTCTTAATATATCTGCATTGAGATAGAGCTCCGTTGATTGAACATACACTGAAGGGCCCCTTTACTAGGGCGCTTCTCTGTATGGAAATTGACCCCTGAGTGCAACATAAAATTACGTGAAACGTTTTCCGTGGATCAGTTTCAGTGTGAATCCACATCAGATGGGAAAGTCTAGCAATCTGAGGGACTTCCAACGAGGCCTGTTCATCGGGGCTAGACTAGCTGGGCCAGGATGTCACTGCCAACTGCATGGGGTTTATTATGTAATGGTGTGGAGAGTATACTGAGAATGGTTTGATTGAGGAAAACTTCCAGCAGAAGGGGATCCTGTGGCTGGAAACAACTTGTCACCGATAGGGGTCAGAGGAGGATGTCAGGAATCGTTCTGACCAACAGGCGCTGCACAGTCAGCAGAATACAGCACTGGTGTTCCAACTAATATATCTGAATGTACAGCTCACTGTTCCTTAGCACAACTGTGCTGTAAAAGTAGACGACCAGTTCTAACACCACTGTGTCTAAGAGAAACAGAAAGACAAGACTCCAGTGGGCAGAAGAGCATAAGAATTTTATTACTAAGCAGCAGAAAATATGTCCTGGTCAGATTGATCCATATTTCTGTTGCACCGTGCTGATGGGAGTTCAGAATTTGGCACAAGCAGCATGAATTGCTAACCACTTTCTGTCAGCTGACCAGAACATGTAAGCACCTCCATCTAATCTGCAGCAACTACCAGAAGCTTCCTGTCCGCAGGGGCCGATATTCCTGCAGCACAATTTAATCACCTAGTGGAATCTATACCATGGGGAATTACTGCTGGTTTGAAGACCAAAGGAAGCCCAAACCACTACTATATGGGGGTCTAACACAGTGTCCATACAAAATCCTCTCTACCTGCAGCCACCATTAGGGGGAGCTCAAGAGATTATTGTATACTTTATTATACATACAACACAGTATACAGTGAGCTCCCCCTAGTGGTAGCTTCAGAATTTATTATGTATCTATTTGTGCAGGGTTTTGGAGCTCTGTATCGGGAAAATAGAACTCTGACTTTTGTAAAGATATATTATGAATTTAATGAGCAAAGATTGCTGCTCTTATAAGAACACAGTGTTAAAAAGCAGAAATTCTCTTTAAGGTGCTATGATACAAGCACCGGTAACTCTCAGGTAATAGCGCTAATTGCTGGGCTGCACCAGCAGGTTCACCCTGGCAATTGTCGAAAAAATGCTGATGTATCGGCAGCTGTTTGCACTTGTGTAATATTAGTGTTAAAGGGATCGTCCAGATTGTAAAAACTCTGGACAACCCCTTCCCCATACATTAAAATAACAAATGGTGATCCGCTCACCTCTTCCCGTTCCCGTTGTGTTCCGCTGAGCAATCGATCACTGAGCATGTGCTGCTCATATGTTGCGGCTTATTTGCCATGTGATTGGTTGAGGGCTGCACATAAACAGCGGAGCGGCGCTCCTACCTGCCAGCTACAAGCATTGTTCACCTGCAGCAGGGCAGATTTTGAGGTTCCTCTCCTGATAGGTAAAGCCCCGCTGTTTGTCTGGAGCTCTTATGTGTTTATTAACGATTCATGAAATTTACCCTTTGATGTTTCGGTTCCAGAATTTCTTCTGACGGTGAATTAAAGGAGAACTCCATAGAGGAGGCCCTCCGCCTGAGCCTTAAGTATGGCTTTGTGACGCCTCTGACCTCAATGGTGATTACCACATCCGAGGAAGGTGATGACCCCAAAATAATAGTTGCAGAGAAGCCAAAGGAGAAAAGTAAGTTCTTTTCAGGGGATTCTGACCTAATCTGTCTCTCAGCTGAGGGTTTGTTACAGTTGTATCCAGTCCAGACAATCCTTCAAGCAGTGAATGGAAACATTAACTGCTTAAAGGAGTTGCACAACAATTGTAACAGAATAGGGGATGACTTGTTAATCGGTGGGGGTCCCACTGCTATTTGGGAGGAGGTGGGGGCGGAGCTAAGTTCAGGAAATAGTGGCATGGGGCAGAGAGGGGTTGGAGCTCAGTGCACTGCTCCCGGCTCTTCCAGCCCACCCCTGCAGAGAGGGACGCCGTATATCGGCACCTGGCTGATATACTGTCATCTGAAGGAGCTCTCAGGCTGTGAGTTACGGCCCAATATTGCCTTCCTCGTCCATGTGAAACCCGTGGATGCAATGTATTTTCATGTGAAAACAGCCTAGCATTACTGCAGGGATAAAGGAATATAATTGAAAACAGTGGGCGATATTGTAGAAAGATAGGACACGCTGCGATTTTTCCCCTGCATAGCATTTCATCGCATCGCAGTGCCATGCAGGAAAACATCGCTAATGTAAATGAACCCATTCAACCCATTTGTGCATCTCGCAACACACAAATCTCACACCAGTGTGAAAGCACCCTAAACAGCGATTACACAGGTATGACTTTGTAAATAAGCATGGGACAATACGTTTTGTAAATGGGATTATTCTACAGGTTCCCTTTAAAAACAAAGGCCTAGATGTTTATCAGCTTGATTTATTGCAGAGGCTCATTATATATTTATGGTGGCAAATTTCTACTTAATACAAGATATTCATGTTTGTGTGTCATCAATTTCTAGATGTTCCAGATAGTCCCATCCGTCCGCTTCTCTCTGGTAGGTTTCTTTTACTTGGTATGATCAACCATTTTTAGGGTTACTGCCCCTTTAAGAGGAAGTAGTTTGTAAACTTGCAAAAGTTTACCTGCCATTATAACCATGCATTTCTTCTGCACAGCGCTGGGTGACGTTATATCTACCATATGGTCCTCTAAGTGGGGTCACTACATTACAATGCATTATGGGAGATTTATAAATACTAGTGCACTATATGGACAGTGCCTCCACAGTGCATTGTGGGAGATTTACTGATAACCGTGCATTATGCAGATGTCTCTCTCCAGTACATTGTTGGGGATTTGTCAATATCAGCACACTATATGGGATCTCTCCTTAAGTGCATTTTGGGAGATTTGCCAATACCAGTGCACTATATGGATGGTCACTCCCCCAGTGCATTGTGGGAGATTTATTTAAAACAATGCACTATAGGGACAGACACTTCCTTTACTGCATTGGGGGGGATTTAATGGACACTCCTCTCAGTGCATTGTGTGTTATCAGTACTAGTACACTATATGAACGTCTTTTCGCAACTGCATTGTGGGAGATATACCAACACCAGTGCACATTAGGGTGCTGCACAGAGGTGCCATATGACATCCCTATAACTATGTAATACAACATCTATAGTAACCTTTAAGTTCATATTGTACTCAATCTCACCCTGATTAAAAAAGTGCCGAGAGCCACATTTCAGAATCCCATATAGGATAATCCTGGCCATGGGAGCAGAGTATGATACTGGGTTTTTCCTCACTATATGAGGGTATTATGCATTGTATGGGCTCGCTGTAGAACAGCTGCTGCTATATATTCAATATATGGCACTGTTATATGTTGGCAGTGTGGTAGGATTACATGTCCAGGGGTTTCCACTGCTGTCATTACTCCTTCTGCCATCTGCTCCATATACATGTAGATGTAAAGGCCCCTCAGAGGGGTTATCCATTTTTGACATTCCCTACCTCTTATACGGATTCTTGACAATAAGCTGATCATAAAGTCTCCCCCTGCTGGGACCCCCAAGGATCAACTTTAATCTGTAAGGAATCCTGGTAGTAAGTGTCCATTTCCCCTGCAGCTCCCCTACAGCATACATGCAGTATTACACCATGTTAATTCACATCAGTGGATTGTCGCTACTACGGCACAGTCATTGAAAGAAAGTAAAAACCAACACTTCCTTTGTGTAGAAAACCAAGAAATTATAGGGGAATGTGGTGGCTGAAGGAAGAATCTCCCCTAGATGTGTAACGCCGGGAGCGCGATACACTAGATGCCTTTTGACAGCTGCAGCCCTCCACCTGCTTGACTGTTGAGGGCAGCCCGTTAGTAATGTGCAGAGAAAGGATAACAAAGGGGAGATTGGCGCTGACAATGAAGGACAGGAGGAGATGTAACTTTGTAACTTGACCGGGTCCGGTTCTTTCATCACCTCTTCTAGGTCAAATGTAATAGTGAGATTTAAATTCAGCCAAAGGCGCAGGAAAATCCAGGTGTCTGACATCACAGAGATCTCCACCAATAACGGTGTGTCAGTGCCAGCTTGCAAAATATCAGTAAAATGAAAAATAAAAACAAATTTAAAAAAGGACTGAGATAATAAAACACAGAGGAAAAGAAAACATTACAGTGAAAAAATATAAAATACACGATTGCATGAAAAAAAGAGGATACAACGAAAATGAGAAAAAAGGAATGAATCCATAAAGAATATCGCACACCATGAATGAATGTTGGGAAATATATAAAACATATATATACAAAACCGAGATAGAAGCTTAATTAAAATCAAATTCTAAAAAAATTATATACATAAAAAAAATAGAAAATTCTTAAAAAACCAAAGGGATGTTATTCAGTAGACAGCAAAGAAAATGAATAGGTGAAGAAGTTTTAATTAGCGAGTAAATAGTGAAAATCAGACCGTAAGGGTGGCTACCCACTAGCAATATTTTTTCTTGCAATGCGAGAGTGAGTGCCTCACAGCGCAGTGAAAACTCAGCGATATCGCTCAGTGTTTTCAATAGGACCAGTGGCAGCAGCGCCAGCCCCATTGAAAATGTGCGGAACACATCGCGGACTTCTGCCACAGCTGTGGCAAAAGGCCATAATGCTATTCCATTGCTTTCAAATGGGTCGGCCCCATTGAAAGCAGTGGGTTGCAGGCAACCCCCGTAGCAATGATTTTCGGGGAAGGGTTTGAAATATAAGCCCTTCCCTGAAAATCAGCCATAGCTGTAAAAAAAATAAAAAAATTATGCTCACCTAGAAGAGACATTCAGCTCTTCTCTCTGGCCCCAGCAGTTGTCTTCTGTGTTCTGGAGGCCGGGGATTAAAAAATCCCCACCCCCAGAAAGCACTGGTCTCATTGGCTGAGCGCTCAGCCAATTACAGGACTAGCATCACAGACTTCTGCCACAGCTGCCACACAGAAGATGTACTCCCTATGTTTTTAATGGGGCAAGCACTGCTGCCGTCAGCCCTATTGAAAACACAGTGATATCGCACATTTGTTTTCTCTGCGCTGCGAGGCTTTAGAGTAAAAATTGCAAATGAGTATGAAACCATTGAAAATCATTGGTTTCATAATCATCGCTCTCGCATCTCAAGAAAAAATATCGCTAGTGGGTAGGCACCCTAACAAACCCATAATTAATAAATATATAAAATGACATAAAAAATACATATAGGTACAAGTAAATGTGCAACAAATAAAAAGAATATTGGTGGCAGGAAGCAACTGACCAGTAATATCTGATAAAAGCAGCTACGAGGCCCAGGAGAGTCATAATGATTTTAGGAGAAGGAGAAAAAAAAACATGCAGCAAAAAGCAGATGAGAGAGAAGAGAGAAAAAAATAGCACAACAGGGGGTTATATTACACAGCTGTTCAGGACTTCAGGCCCTGTTTTGGGCTCTCCAAGATGGCTGCAGCAGTTCTCTAACTATATAATGCACACTGAACATTACTTAGCTAAATTTGTTTGACGTTATATTTTTCACTGTAGTGGGTTCTTTTCCTCAGTACAGTTGTATCTTGGCTCCACCGGAAGCAAGGGGTGGAGAGATGGGTGAGCTGGGTTGAGATGCAGGTGACGCCCACAACTGCTGATTGGCCGCTTGTCCCTACTGCCCTGCCAGTCATCATCTCCAGGTCTCCGCTTCCATCTTTTCCCCTCCGGACTCTACCTGCCATCTCCACTGCTCTCTGCCGACCCGGATGCTGTGTTCCCTTTCCACCCTGTTACCCTGCCATCATCTCCAGGTTACTCGCATAAAAAAAACATTTTCTGGGGCTGCTGCTGTCACAGTTCCCTGCCCTGTCCCCGCTGGACGGCTATTACCGCTGCTGTCAGTGCCGACCACCCCGCTGCTGGCACAGTTCCTTGTCCCCGCTGCCCTACCATCTTCGGGTTTCTCACAGACCCTTCGGGGGCCACTTCTGCTATCGCAGTTTCCTGGCCCCGCTGCCCTCCCATCTCCAATGCTTTCAGTGTCGACCCCGATGCTGTGTTCCATGTCCACTCCGCTGCCCTGTGATCATCTCCGGGTTTCTCACAGAAACATCTTTTCTGGGGCCGCTACTGTCACAGTTCCCTGCCCTGTCCCCACTGGCCATCTGGCCATCTCTGCTGCTCTCAGTGCCGAGCACCCCACTGCTAGCACAGTGCCCTGTCCCTGCTTCCTTGCAGCATCGGGGAGCTAACATAGCGAACAGCCTAGACAGAAGCCCAGCCAATCAGCAGCTGTGGGTGTACCCTATACCTCCTACAGCACTATCCCAGGTCTCCACCCATTTTTGTGGTGGAGACAAGATACAACAGTACCCTTTTCCTTTTTGTGTTTTAATATCTCAAGCCTTTTTATGTTTTCATTATTCATTTTACTGATATTTTGTAAACTGGCTCTGACGCACCATGATTGGTGGTGATCACATTGATGTCAGACCCTCCCGTACTAACTTAAAATACCCTATTGGGGTATACGACAATGGGTTTTTTACATTGAACATCTCTTTAAATCTTGTATTAGGTTTTCTATGGCCAACATTAGTATAACATCTGATTAAACATGTCCCCCATATCATCTACTAGAGGTGCTGGGGGGACATTTTACTTCAGCTACATTAGGAAAAAATAAAGCTTTTATTCTGCACCTTTTCTTTTCCTCACAGCGTCGTCTTTCGTCCGTGCAGTAGCCAAGCAGAGAATATTTAGGAGACCAATGCCTATAGGTGAGATCCTCACATGACTCTTGTCATGCTGTTATGCTTAGGCTTCCTGGTTTCTTTTTTTTACATTCTTATCATTTTCTCTCATTTGCATAAAAGAACATCATACATATGCAATATAATTGTATATGCACAGCGTATTCATATGCACCCATCACGCATAATACGTAGTAAAATAGGACATGCATTCTTTTGTACGCACGTATTATACTTAGTACATATATGCATGTGTGAATGGATCAATGAAAATCAATGTACTTTCATTGACTCCATTCACTGCGTATTATGTGCACGTACATTGTGCGTAATACACAATTAAATTACGCTGGTGTGAGCCAGGCCTTAAGTAGATTGGTTAATTTGCAGTAAAAGAATTGTATTTCTTGTGTGCAATGATTGTTTAATAAGCTAGAGTTATTAGACATCTTGAATAAACTGTTATTTTGTCCATGTGGCCAACTTTCCGGTGGGCATTCATGGCCATGGGCTAATATTTTTGTGGGCATTTTTCCTGTAGGCATTTTTCCTTTGGCCATTTATACGGCCTTATTATCATCTTGAGGTCTAAAGGCCCATTTAGACACAACGATTTGCTCGAAAGCCATCTTTTGAGCGATAATCGCTGCGTCTAAACGTGTGTCCATCGTGCACTTTTCATGCACTATTCCTTCATCGATGACTTCAAGACAGCTTGAATTCAGAGATGTGTCTTATCGGGACCGCACGCTGAGTTCTCAGCGGCATAGCATCGATAGCATTCTTTCAGCTGCAGTCCCGCTCGAGAACAAAGTAGCTAAATGCAGATAAGAGACCTCCAGCTGTTATCTGCATTCAGCGAAAGGCTTCATTTGCACGCTAATAAACTATTAAGTAGTTGAGTAGCTAATTAAAAGTTTATGCAAAATAATTGCTTAAAACTGTCACTCAAACTGATGTTTGAGCAAATTTTGAGCGATCATCGTTGTGTCTCAATGGGCCTTAAGACACTAAATCAGCAGGAATTGTTGTCAATTTATCACTTCTTCTCCATATTTTCCCTGCTCATTCTTTGCAGACTGCTCATCGTCTCACCTCCTTATTAGCGTTGCTGCCGTGCCAGAGAAGATTTGTCTTGGGATTTCTGAGCCTAATGATGAAATTATAAACTTATTTCACAATTCAGACAGAGGTAATACATGCGCCGATCACAGGCAAAATACTTCATATACAAAGAGAGGTGCGAAGTATCAGAGCCCCTTTACATATTATCTTACAGAGTTGCATTATGAGTATTTGTCTAATACAGGAAACCTCCTTTAATCTGACATCCAATCATCTGGCAATTCTGATAATCCAGCGCATGTTTTTTTTTTTTAAACTCGTTTTATTGAAAATTAAATAGCATAGAGAAACATACAATCGCAGGCAGGTACAGCACGTAGATAATACACATCACTGTATAATTAGATTGGTAGGGAGGTTCAGTCAATGCAGTACAACATAAATAACACATTAATTCTTTAAAGCCTGATCAGATACATAGAAGCCAAATCTCCGAGGCCACGAGTCCCGCTCCAGAACATGCATCCACTAGGGGGTACATCTGATCTCCAGAATAGATGAAGACATTAATTGTGGTGAATATAACGTGAGGGGGGATTCACACCACAGACCCCACACTTTATCAAATTTCTCAGGACACTTACGTCCCTTGTAGACTATGTAATTATATGGCACCACCGAATTGACCAGTTTCCTCCACATTGAGAGTGAGGGGTTCTTACGATCCATCCACCTCAGTGCAATCGTTTTTCTAGCAAGGAACAATGATTCCCTCAGAAAAATCTTTTTATGGTTTTGCCAACTTTCTTCATCTAATATTCCAAATAAGCAAATCTCTGGGCTCGGTGGAACAGGGACTCCCACAAGTTCAGAGAGGAAACCTGTGACCTCCCCCCAGAAACTTTCAATAACAGGACACTCCCACATCATGTGCCAGAAATCGGAATACTTGCAGGAGCACCTAATGCAGTTTGTAGACTGTATTCTGCCCATTTTGTACAATCTTGCTCGAGTGAGATAGCACTGATACACTATATACAGCTGGATCATTTTATTATTGGCTGCTGGGGATACATATAGAGGAGATTCCAAAAGCTCTTGGAACGTATCGTCTGTTAGAGTCGGTATCAGTGTGCTCCATTTTATTAGGGCAGAGGGTATATCCTGAGAGGCTTGTATTGAGATAAGGTGGGAGTACAGTGCCGATATGAGGCCCTGAGGGCCCTGGGAACAAAGGATGCCTATTAAGGGGTAATGAGAAATAGCAGGTCTGGGTGGCGGGAACTGCGCCTGTAATGCGTGCCTGACCTGGAGAAATCTATAGAAATGGGAACGGGGCAGATCATATTTATTTTGTAGCTGCTCAAATGAGGACAGAGTGTTCTGTGGATAGAGGTCTGCCAGGGTCCGCATGCCATGTTGTTCCCAAACCTGGGCGTCCTCCAGTTGGAGTAATTCTGGGAGCCCAGGATTACGCCAAAGGGGAGTGTCAGCTATTATGTCCATAAAACGGCCAATTGACTTGGCCTGCCGCCAGACCTGAGAGGTTAACCTATGAATAGGTAGCATTTTGCCTGTTAGGGTAGAAGGAGATTCCAGCAGGGGCCACAATCTAGGGATTTTAAGATAATGTGCCAAATGCGCCTCAGAGTTGGGGAGGGGGTCATCACTCAGCCAGCTTCTCAAGTGAATTAGCTGGCTTGCAACATAGTAAAGGAACAAATCTGGCAGGGCAGCGCCCGCGTCTTGCTTCGGCCTCTGAAGCGTAGAGATTCGTAGTTTAGGCCGGGAATTTCCCCAAATAAAGGAAGACATCAAGGACTGCATGGATTTAAAGAAGCAGGACGGGATATGCACAGACACATGCTGCATTATGTATAGGCACTTTGGTAATACTATTAGTTTGATAAGATTCATTCGCCCCGCTACCGAGAGTGGCAGGGAGCCCCATATTTTGAACTTTGACCTGAATAAATCTATTAGGGGGGTATACATTTAGCTCTAGAGACTTTCCCACATCATTGGTTATCTGCATCCCCAGGTATTTAAACTGGTTGGAGACCCGGAGGCCGCAGAGTGAGTCAATATCTCACAAACTACTCCCACCGGAAACAGGCATCAGGGCCGATTTAGTCCAGTTGATTTGAAGGCCCGAGAATTCACCAAAAGTATTAATAAGGTTTATCACATGGGGGAGGGTTGCCTCAGGGTCCGCCAAGAGAAGCAAAAGATCATCGGCATATAAAGCCACTCGATCTTCCCTATCCCCCACTGTGACACCCCTGTATAACTGGGTTTATCCAGCGCATGTTTACAGATCTGCAGTATAAGGAGGAATTTTCCTGGGCTAATTGATGACAGAGTCCCAGAACTTTACTGTATAATGTTAGTGTGGGCAACAGAAAACTTTAATGGGGACTCCAAGTAATTTGGTGCCCACTACAAAGAAGGCAAAAATCCCTGTTTATACCTGTTTATATGGACTGAGGACACATTTCTACATAAATGACATCAAACATTGTGTAGGAAGGTTCAGGGGTTAATGTTAATATTCTCAATATGCTTTGGGTGGGGTAGAGGGCTTTAGCAGATAATTGCCAGTATCTGTGATGGTATGAAGTGATGCAGGGGTTAATATTGACACACATAATAATACTATAACCGTTTATTAGGGATTTGGATGTTGATATTGATGTTATATTGTCCACTATTCGCACTCCAGGCATCACACTTAATGGGAAAGTTAATGATAGAAGCGGTTTTGATAAAGTTGGGTTCGTGCACAAGAAGAGGATGGTGACCTTGGAGGTGACACCTGAAAACATCACGGTGACCAAAGGTCAGGATACACAAGTCTACACATGGACATCAGCGCCAAAAGGACTACGGTAAAACCACAAACAAGGAAAGTAGCGGAGACGCTGCAGCTGAGGGTTATTGTAAAGGGGAAATCTGCTGTAAATCTGAGTATAGCAAACAGTTATCTACAAGGAGATGGAGGGAGATATACTGCACTGCGCAGATGTCTAGGCACCTGTGGAAAAATGCTGCAGAATAAGAATGATTTCATAAATGGAAGGGTTAATAATTTATCTTTGTCAATTAACAAAATGCAAAGAGAGAAATGTAAACCCATCAGTATTTGGTAAACCTGGACTTTACCTTCACAACAGCAGCAGTTCTTCTAGGGTCACTTGCACACAGTTTCCGAAGGAACTCGGCAGGGAGGTTGTTCCAGACATCTTGGAGAGTTAACCATAGGTCTTAGGTGGATGTCAGCTTGTTGAAATCCTTCTTTCTCTTCATGTAATCCCAGACAGACTGGATGATGCTGAGATCAGGGCTCTATGAAGCCAAATCATCACTTCCAGGACTCCTTGTTCTTTACGCCGAAGATAGTTCTTAATGACATTGGCCTGATGCTTTGGGTTATTGTTTTGCTACAGAACAAATTTGGAGCCAATCAGACGCTTCCCTCATGGTATTGCATGATGGGTAAGTATCTGCCTGTCTTTCTCAGTATTAAGGATACCATTAATCCGGACCAAATCCCCAACTCCATCTGCTGAAATGCAGCCCCAAACTTGTAAAGAGCCTCCACCATGCTTCACTGCTACCTGCAGACACTCATTATTGTACCGCTCTCCACCATGCTTCACTGCTGCCTGCAGACATTAATTATTGTACCACTCTCCACTATGATTTACTGCTGCCTGCAGACACTCATTATTGTACCTCTCTCCGCCATGCTTCACTGCTGCCTGCAGACACTCATTACTGTACCGGTCTCCACCATGCTTCCCTGCCGCCTGCAGACACTCATGATTGAACTGTTCTCCAGTCCTTCAACAAACAATCTGCCTTCTGTTACAGCCAAATATTTCACATTGTGACTCATCAGTTCGGAGCACCTGCTGCTATTTTTCTGCACTCCAGTTTCTCTGTTTTTATGCATAGTTGAGTCATTGGCCTTGTTTCTACGTGGAAAGTTTGGCTTTTTAGCTGCAACTCTTCCATGAAAACCATAGGACTTTCTAACATTTAAAATGTATCGCATTGAAAATTGCAATGCATTTTTAATATTAGAAAGTCCTATTGATTTTTGCATTAAAAAAACGCAGCAAAATTGCATGAAAAAACAAGCCCCTAACACTTCTGTTTGTGAAAGTAGTCTTAGGCTGCCTACACACTGGCGGATCGGACCCCGCATTCCCGCAATGGAGTTAGACCCGGTGCCCGGCCGGTGACCCCAGCTTACCTCTCCGCCGTCTTCTCCTCTGCTGCAAATGTGCCGGCCTGAGTGCCGGCGCACAGTAAAGAGGACGCCGCGAGGACGCGGCTGCTGTGACCATTCTGCAATGATGATTGCAGAATGGCCGAGGGACAGACGGCTTCCATTGACTTCATGCTGTGATTTCTCCCCCACAAGTGGAAAATCGCAATCAATTTCTGTTCGTGGGCAGGAAATTGAGTATTCTCATAGCATGCTATGGGCTGGATTTGCTGCAGAATCCAGAGGCGGAATCCCGCTCCAGATTTCGCAATGCAAATCCGCCCGTGTGCAAGATGTCTTACTCTGCAGCATTTTTTCCACACCTGCCTAAAACTTTTACGCAGTAGTGTAGATAGATCTGAGATGATAGATGGTGAGAGAGATATGAGCTAGATATGGAGTCAGTGCAGGTCAATAATATCTACTACCTGCAGAACAGACTATGTATCATATTATAGAATTTCTACTTTCTGTAATTCTCTTCAGGATTGCAAAGAAAGAAGGAGATAAATTAGTGGCCTCCTTGGAGAACGGGCTGAAGGTTATTATTCCTTTGCCAACAACTCCGGATCTTCTGAAGCTTCATGTGGAGAGCAAAAGAAGAGATTCCAACTACACCCTGGGACTAGTGGGTACGTGCTACACTCCTTAGTGCTCATCTTTGGGAATACATAACTGGGGGCTCTGTAATAACTGGGCCGGGTCACCATTCAGAGGTTTAGGAAAGCTTGGTGACCGTCCCCAAAAACTGTAAAAGTCTCACCCAGCCTTCCTGGACACGGGTATAACTGGTACATCCATCACAGCCTTACCTTTTCATATTCCCAGGTCGTGTGACGAGTGATAATGACATTATTATAACATACAGTGACATCATGATCCAAAGGGAAAGCATTCCATCCTTTCGGTAAGGCACATAACCTCTACTAAGACGACTTCAGCCTTAGGGCGCCCACCCTCTGGCGTTTGCGATTTTTGTGCGTGAAAAACGCCGCGTTTTCGCGGCGTTTTTCCCGCGTTTTTCGCGGCTTTTCCATTAATTTCCATTGACTTTCATGGGTGCATTAGGAGAAAAATAAGGACACATATGCAACTGACAGTTCCTATGTTAAAAAACGCAACGCAACGCAAAACGCCAGTGGACAGGAGTACATTCAATTCTAATGGCTCTGCAGGAAAAACGCAAAACGCAAAGAAAAAAAAATCGCCAGTGGGTGGGCGCCCTTATATGCGATGGAGAAGACATTATTTGCTACACAATGGGGCTTATTTACTATTCAAAATACAACTGTTACCTGGGGCAAATTATGTCAGAAAACTGTCTCATATGCTTGCACCACATTTATTATGTGTTTCTAGATACTTTTGGAAAGTTTTCAGACTTGTTCAAAAAAGAGGCATGGTCTAAATTGGGGAAAAATAGCACCAAGATTTGACATAAACTAAGCCAACTAATAGATGGTCTGAACTTAGACTAGACAGTCTTAAAATTCAACAGATTTATGCTTCAGCAGAACCACTGTAATAAATCTGGCGTATTTTAGACACTGTGGTCTAAGTTTGCACTGTCTAATGTTTAGAGGGTATTAGTAAATACGCCCCAGTGTGTCCCCAAAGACTCCCCATCGGCACATGAATAGGAGGCAGCCCTCTGGGCAGTATTTACACAGGTTCTCGTTTCCATTCTTCAGCTCCTGCTCTTGTGACGTCACTTCTTTTAGAGTGAAAAACCAAGGATGTTGTGTGAGCTTCACTGTGGAATCCGATGAACTGAACGCAGGAACAAGTAACATCGTAAAAGACATCTTTGATATTCCATCTGTTTAATATGGACAAATAATATAAAATAGTAATTAGCCCGAGACATCAGGAATAAAGAATGAGAAATGTATAAGTGTATGGTATCTGTGTCCTGCTGATTACTAGTAAATGCTCCACATGATACCCAGGTTATACCAGCATGCTACATCTCACTACATTCAGGAGATGTACAACTTATACCAGCTATACACATAATTATATACAGGAGATACCCAAGTTATACCAGCATGATCTACATCACTATGTATGGGGAGATGTATAACGTATGCCAACTGTACATATATAATTATATATAGGAGATACCCCTGTTATACCAGCATGCTCCATGTCACTATATATAGGAGATGTATAACTTATACCAGCTGTACATATATAATGATATACAGAGGATACCAGGTTGTACCACAGTTACACCTTTCAGCAGATGTCATAGGTCTTGAACAGTCTTAGTAGCGCTGCCTTCAGCTCTTGGTTCCTCAAACTGTATACTAAAGGATTTACCAGTGGTGTAACCAGTGTATAAAACACTGACACGACTCTGTCCGCTGTGTGGTAATAACTGGTTGTCGGTCTAAAGTAGTTGAAGACAAGAGCCCCATAGAAAATGAAGACGACTGTTAGGTGGGATGAACAGGTGGAGAAAGCTTTCCATCTCTTTTCCTTGACTTTGATCTTCAAAACAGTGGAGAACACAGTGATGTAAGGAATAAATGTCATGAGCAGAGAACTCAGGCCCAGAAGACCCCCGAGGATGAAGATGGACAACAGGTTGACAAATGTATCTGAGCAAGAAATCTGCAACAACTTGGATACATCACAGAAGAAACTTTGGACAATGTTGGAGTTGCAGAAAGTCAATCTCTGTGTGAAGACCGTATGTATCAATGAATAGGCCATGGCAAGTGTCCACACCCCTGTAGCTAGGTGGACACAAGTCTTCCACTCCATGATCTGGATGTAATGCAGAGGTCTACAGATGGCAATGTATCTGTCATAAGACATCACTGCCAGTAAGAGAATCTCACAAGTGGCGAAGAATATGAAGAAGAAGACTTGGCTCATGCAGGCCGATAAAGAAATCATCTTACTGTTAGTGCTCAGATCAAAGAGCAACCGTGGAGTCGTGAGGGAAGAGCAACCCATATCTAGACAGGCCAGGTTCCCAAGGAAGAAGTACATGGGGCTATGGAGGCGAGGGTCCAAGATAACCAGAAAAATGATAAGAAGATTTATGATCAGGGTGAAGAAATAGACATGAAAGATGAGCAGGAAGAGAAGGAGCTGAAGACTTGGGAGGTCTGAGATCCCCATCAGGTACAATGCAGACAACAAGGTCTGGTTCTTCATCATAGTAGAAGTAGAAGGAGCATAGAACGGCAACGTGCAGACCAGAGATGATGTCTCAGAAAATGTCATGAGATCAGAAATAAGTGGACTGGATAAAATCAAAGAAATATGATGCTGAGTAACTGGTGGCACGGTGCAGATATACCTCCTCCATCCACACAGTTCTGTGATGCCATTAATGAGCTCAGTCTATGTTTTACTCGCTGTGCTTTAAATGATTTTGAAAATGCTCCTGGGATTCCTTGCAGCTCAGAAGACAAATTCTTTACATTCCCTGGAGGAATTGAGAAACAGAACCTATTAGGGATTACTTGAGAAACAAGATGGATTTAAAGAGTTTCTCCACATAAATGTATTTGTAGAAGAATAGTAAATATGAAATTATGAATAACACAGAACAATGTTGTCTGACAGACTGGTTGTCAGGGATACATTGTAACAACCACAGTCAGTTGTCATGGAGGAGATCCTTAGCAACTAGTCAGTCTCAGGTTACTCAGGTCTAAAGATCCACCATCCTGGGCAGAGAAGGAGTCTTGGCAGGACACACCTAATGGTTCATTTTCCTTAAAGGGGTTGTTCGAGACTAAAAATGGCAGTTTGCTACACTCTATATCTTACATTGAGTAAATTTGAAATTTACTCATTCTTGCAAAAAAATGTACTGTTTTCCAGATTGGAACTATGATCACATGATCCTGCTGGGCATTCTGCAATGCAGCGAGCGTGGACCCATTGTGCCACTGACTGGTATGGCTGTGGGCTAATCCTGAGAGCAGCACTAAGGGGTCCCCTGGTTCTTGCTCTCTAACCTCTCTTTTAGAGCGATTAGGTCTTGATTGTAGGAAGCCTTCAGGTTGATTTCCCCAGGAGTAGTTTCTGTAGAGTTGCAGCTGGATGGTCAAAAGAAACCAGGGTGTGGTACCAGCAAAACAGGCAAGGATGAAGTTAGTATAACAGGGTGAAATCAGGACATGCAGAGTTCATGCAGTATGGTAACCAAGCAGAAGGTCACAAAAAGCAGCACTCGGAGAAAGTTTAATCAGTAGAATGTGCAGAGGTCAAGACTGGTAGAGTTTGGAAAGCTGGGTAAACAGGCAGAGGATCAGAACTGAGACTCAAGCAGGATATAGCTATATCTTCACTGGATCATTAGGAAGCTATTGCTCAGGCACCTTATAGTAGGGGCAAATGCCTTAAAGTAAATAGGTTGTCTAGTTGCAAACTAGTGATGGGTTTATCTGTAGGATAGGCCATCTAAAGTAGATCAGTGGGGGTCTACCGGCTGTGATCTCTGCCAATCAATCAGCTGTTTTCTGGGCTACTATACTTGTGCACTTAACTGATTTCCGCAGGCAGCAGACAGCTTTGTTCCCACTGCAGTGGCCAGGCTTGGTGTTACAGGCCAAGTTCACATTGAAGTGAATTGGTGTAATTACAAGTCTGACCACTGCAGTGGGAATGGAGCTGTGTGCTGTGGCAGAAATCTGCTCAATGCACAAGTGCATCGGCCCAGCAAACGGTTGATCAGTTGGGGACCCAGGCTCCGGACACCTGCTGATCTACTATTCTAAGGATAGGCCATTAATAGTTTACAACTACTAGTTGGCCAACCCCTTTAAATAACCTGTAACGTGTTGAACTATGTTTCAGCGCTTTAGAAAAACAGATGTAGTGTGCCAAATATTAGTCGCATGCTACATCTGTACGCCAGTAATTTTGTCAGCCTTTGGGGGGCCATCCTTTCATTTGCATGTAGAGATTTAGACTGAAGAACATCGGCGGCTGTGCAGTACATGCAGAGTGATGTAGTTGCTGATAGACCAGTACAGCGAGCTGCACAGGCTCATGGAGGGTCTGTGTACATGACATCAGCAGAACTTGCTTGCAATGCAGAGCAGGATCACGTGACGGTAGTCCCATCGGGAAAACAGGATATTTTTGCAAAAGTGAGTAAACTGCGCAACATAGAGAGTGGAATAAATGGCCATTTTTGGTTTCGGACAACCAAGTGCTACACTATCTGTCTGCAGTTACTTTAGAATACATAGACGTGAGGGACTCCAGGGCATCAATAAAACTGAGCCCCCTTCTGGTGTGCATTCACAGCTTTCCACCAGTTCCTATTAACCCCTTCCTCCCTCGGAGACCAGAAGAGCAGGTTGATCATTGGACCAGCTCTTTTCTCTCTTCATAACATTTTGGGACATGTGATGAGGGTTTTCACTCCGCCCATGGAGTACAGTGAGGATGATAGAGTTGTGGCCCTTTTCTTCTGTTTCATTTTTTGCCTAAGTAGTACAAGTCAAACGCCCGAGTGAGACGTGCCAAAGTGTGGGAGACCACGGGGATTGCAAGATGGATATCACGGGTGGCTCTGCAAACTCTCCCGACAATGGCGGCAAAGGTGTTCTACTCGATTGTAGTTCAGTGGCACAAAATAAACACAATTTTACTGTTTTGTTAGCAAAAACCGGAAGTGCATAATTTACTTGAGTACTTTAAAGTTATTGAAGCACGATACAATTCACAATTGCAGTCTTGCAAAATGATAGCAGAACAAACGGTTAGCAGTACAGCTGATTTACTTGTAAACACAATTTCCTCTTCAACGCTCTCTTTCTCTATTTGGAACTTGAAAGGTTACTCAGTATGAATTCCCACGGGCCTACTTATCTGTTGGGCTACTGGAAATAGATTATACAGGTGTTGAAACTAGAGCTAAGATGGCCACTTTACTATCCCTGGCTTTGAATTCAACGAGTTTTGTGTAACTCACAGTTTAGTGGAACGGCTTCAATCTCACTCCTCCACACTGCTGGTAAGACTAGGGAGCTCGTGAATCCTGAGTTCCCTGAAGAGAAAACACTTGCTTCAGCTGCTCGCACTGCAGACCTCCTCCCTGCATGACCTCCTCCTCCGACTCCCTCTGCAGACTGACTGCTGAAGACTGCTCTGACTCCTTCTTCACTCCCTGCCTTGCTCCCGCACTTTCTCTCCTCTCCTCTCCTCAGCATAGAGGCTCACTGTGTAGTTTCCCGCTCTGAACCCTCTCCTTCCCCTCTACCAGTCAGCGAGGGCATGACATACAGCCAATTAGTAGCCAGCTGTTGCCAAGCTTTTAGATGTGGAAGGGGAGAAACAGGGTTTCTCTGATGTAAGGCACTATGTCTCCTGGAAGCCCATAGCAAAGTGTGACAGGACAATGAATGTGTGGCTATTCTGGAGGACCCTCTGGGCCACTACACATGCACCCCTGGGGAAATAGTATAAGGAAGGACTGCACTCATACAGGTGTAAAAGTTAAACATGACGGGTATCATATGGACAGGAGTTTATGAGCGTTACCAGCTTGGACTACAAGATAACACACAGTCAAGGGCTTGATAAACAAAAAAGGGCACCAACATCATATGGGGAGTCTGATTATGTGATCTAGTAGAGACCAGGCTGTCTTCTGGATAATAAAGTTAAGCAAAGTTTCCAAGTTGCGATCTGCCCCCTATAACGATGCATTAATAAATTACTCAGCACACAACACTGCATGTGTTTAGTATGAATGTTCGAGGGCTGGCGTTCACATTAAAGCGACTCTCCGGTTTTGGGACAAAATTCTGTCATAGGATCAGCAGGGGCGGTTATATTACCTGCTGGTGGTCTTCTGTGTTGATGCCCCTCTGATACTTTGGTTCTGATTCCTGTTTTTAGCTCTCCAAAATGGCTGATACAATTTTCAGGCTACCTACTGTATATACTCGAGTATTAGCCGATCCGAGTATAAGCCGAGTCAACAAGTTTTACCACAAAAAACTGGGAAAACTTATTGACTCGAGTATAAGTTGAGCTATACTTGAGTATATACTGGGTAAAAAAAAAAACCTCCATACTCACCTCCCAGCCCGCGTCTGTGTTTGTGCAGCAGTTTGCTTGAATTATCCCCGCTGTCCTCTCTGCTCGGCTATGAGATTTCTGTCAGCGCTGTGTAAGTAAGTGCTGTGATTGGATTGAGCATCAGCCAATTACAGCTGGCACTCGATCCAATCACAGCGCTTACTTACACAGCACTGACAGCGTGAGATTTAAAAGCCGAGCAGGGTGATGACAGCGGGGGGAATTCTAAAGCAGCTTGCGTGCGGCAAGCTGCTTTAAAATTCTCCCCTCTGTCATCTCCCTACTTGACTTTCAAATCCCCTGCAATCAGCGCTGTGTAAGTAAGCACTGTGATTGGATCCAGCGCCAGCCAATCACAGCCGGGCTTTGATCATTCACAGCCAATCAGTGAATGTCCTTAATTGATTGGCTGTGAATGATTTAGCACCGGCTGTGATTGTCTGGTGCTCAATCCAATCACAGTGTTGACTGCAGGGGATGACAGAGCCGAACAGAGAGGACGCTGGGGAATGACAGCGGGGAGAATTCAAGCAGCTTGCCGCATCGCCGCCGGGAACACAGGAATTCAAGCAGCATGCTGCACCACCACCGGGAACACAGAAGCCGGCTGGGAGGTGAATATAAAAAATTCGTACTCTGCCGACCTTGATGCTCGTTTGAGTATTAGCGTACTCGATGGTGCTCGTTACTTGAACGAGCATCATGCCGTGTTCGACCCCGCCCCAGTTTTGGCTCCTCCCCATTGTGACGTGCCTGTTTTGGCCCCTCGCCGCCGCGCGTGCGTCAATGGCAAATTTTTGGGGAGGGAGAGAGAGAGAGAACACACGAACCAAGAAAAAAATAAAAAGCTCGGGACCCGGCGTCCCACATACAAAAATGCTTGAGTCTCCCATTGTAGTCAATGGGGTTCGTTACTCGAGTAGAGCTCTCGAATTTTACGAAAAACTCGACTCGAATAACGAGGACCTGAGCATTTGGGTGCTCGCTCATCTCTAGACTTGATCTCTCATTGGCCATAGTTGTTTATGTGATCAGTGTTGGCCAACTAGAAGTCAGTGCACAGCGTGCATTATATAGCAAGAAGATTGCGCTGGCTATCTAGGATGGTGGAAAACAAAACTCCAAACCAGCGAATCGTAGGGACATTGGCAGAGAAGAAAAGCAGCAGATAATTTGCAAGCGCCCCTTTGATCCTGAGACAGAATTTTGTCCCGAGACGAGGGTTGCTTTAACCCCTTTATAAGTTTTCCGCTCTTTTTTTTTTTTTTTTTCCCCCTACATTCAAAAAACCATAACTTTTTGATTCTTCTGACGACATAGCTACACGAGGGCCTGTTTTCTGCAGATAAGTTGTATTTTTCAAAGGTACCTTTTAATATACCTTGTAATGTATTGGAAAACTTTTAATAATCCCTAAGTAGGGCATAATGGGAAAAAAATGCAATAGCACCATGGGTGGGTGGGAAGAAGGTGTTACAGCATTCATGGTACAGAAAAAAAATGATGTTACCTTTATTCTGTGGGTCAGTTCAATTACGGCAATACTAAATTTATATTATTTTTTTTTGTAGCCTTATTAGAAAAAAATACCTTTTTAAAAAATAATATGCTTTCTGTCACCATTTTTTGACTCCCATGGCTTTATTTTTTCTGCTGATGTAGTTGTGTAAGAGTTAGTTTTTTTGCCACTGTTTTGGGATACATACAACTTTTTGGTAACTTTTTATTCAATTTTTGGGGGAAGACTGGGTGACCAAGAAGGCACAATTCTGGCAATGTGTAATTTTTTTTACAGTACAGTATTCCAGTACTACAGTATTGCGTTATACTGTATCTTGACCAGCATCCTATTAAGATGTGTCACAGGCACATATTAATAAGCAATCATTTATGGCAGCCCTAGTGGCTGTTAGAAGGCCCCAGGTGTGTGTGTGTGTGTGTGTGTGTGTGTGTGTGTGTGTGTGTGTGTGTGTGTGTGTGTGTGTGTGTGTGTGTGTGTGTGTGTGTGCGCGTGTGCGCGTGTGTGCGTGTGCGCGCGAGTGTGGTGATGGGGTAAGGGTAAGGGGCGATTGGGACATCACTAGCCCGATCACTACATTTAAATGCCACTTTCAGACTTGACAATTGCGTTTAAAGGATTAACAACCACGATCAGAGTTTGCTCTGAATGTAGCTATTGTGAGCGTGTGTCGGTTGTCAAAGATAGCTGACACTCACTAAGAATGGAGCAGGTTCGGCTCCCGAGTCTACTCCAAAAAATGACAGCCAATGTGCGGTGTACATGTATGACACAAAGTCGGGAAGAGGGCATAGAATGACAAACTAAACCATACTTGCCAGTCAGATGTCCTCAGCTGTGCAGTGCAGCCACTGTGGTTCCCGCTGATATGATCAAGGAAGTTACTGCAGCGGTTCCATGAATTTCATTATTCATATGACCACTCAGCCAATCACTGGCCTCAGTGGTCATGTGCTGTTAATAAACGCATGACCGTGAGGCCAGTATTTTATGCCCTCCCCACCTACTTTTTTTCTGACTGTTAAAAAACCCTTTAATTTTCTCCATTTTGAATTTAAAAATTATGCCCAAAATTCTAATAATCTATTTACTGATCCCATAGTGTCATTGAGGCTTCTCATTCTCATGATACCCAAAGATTAGTGACAATACATTGAAGTGTTAGGTTGTGATGCTGGGTCCTGTAGTACTATGGTTTCTCGGAGCTCATTATGCAGGTGTGGCATGCTGGCTGGGTGGGTGTGGTGATCTCCTACTAGCCAATACCCCGGTTCTTTGCTGACATATATACCCAGCTCCTGTCAGTGTCTGTTTGATGTCCTTCTGTGTTGCAGCTTGCTGTGTGACTTGTGTCCTGTTACCTTTGCATTGTAGCTTGCTGTGTGAACTGTGTCCAATGCAGCAGGATCATGTGGCTCGTTAGAGTAGTGACCGCGAGACACGAGGACCCTTGATCGCTGGGCTCGCGGCTTAAGTGACTTGGCAAATTCACAAACTAATCCCTCGTATTTATATTACAGCAATTCCATCTGCTTTAGCGTGCGGGGATGTTTGGTGGGTGTGTTTAGTTGTTTTTCTGTTCTATATTATGTCTGTCCGTGAGTCCAGTCCGCAATATGCAGTTGGCTGTCCAGTTGGTCTTCCTTTTAGTACGTCCAGTCTGAAATCCTTTTTAGGTCCCTGTGTTTGTGATATCCCCATCTTTGGGCACATTCGTGTGGCTTTGTGCTTATTTGCCCACACAAACGTAACACGAAGTTTGATTTGGATAATACTTTGTTTATTGAATAAAATGCAAACTAACAAAACAATCAGAGACAGTCAGGCAGATGAGCAACACGATTAGAAGGACACGGAGAATCTACGACATAAAGGGAACTCATTACGGTAATTGATAGTCCGCTCTTCATTTTCTCAGACTCCCATATTGCTTGGGCAGATGAATGGCAGATGTACCAACTTTTAAGAAAGGTAAAAGGTAGAACCATGTGACTACAATCCAGTAGGTCTGACATCTGCAATATGTAAAGTGTTTGAGGGCAATTCAAAAGATGAATGACAGAAGTATACAGTGGTGAGTAATCCAACAACTGATAACCTGCATGAATTCATGAGAAGCAGATTGTGCTTAACCAACAAGCTTGGTTTCTTTTCGGAGGTAAGTGCAAATCTGAATGTTGGTAATGCAACTGATGTGACAATCTAGATTTTGGTAAATCATTTGATACTGTATCATACTTGTACAGAAGCTTCAGATGCAGGGCCTAGGAGACAATGTATGCACATGAGGAAAGAACTAGTGGAGTGGCAGGGAACAAGGAGTAAATGGCACATAATCAATATGGGCTAAATTCAATGGTGGGAACCACCAGGATCTATACCATAAATAGTGGAGACCACAAGGATCTGCACCAGGAGCAGTGGATACCAAAAAGATCTCTACTTGGAGCAGTGGTGACCACAGAGATCTGTGTTGGGTGAAGTGGAGACCACAAGGATCTGAACCGGAGCTATGAAGACCAAAAGGATCTGCACTGTGAGCAGTGCTGACCACAGGGGTCTGTACTGGGTGCAGCGGTAACCTCAGGAATCTATACTGGGTGCAGTGTGGACCATTAAGATCTGTACCAGAAACAGTGGAGACCATAAGGATCCGAACCAGATACAGTGGAGAACACAAGGATTAATACTAGGAGCAGTGGAGACTACGAGGATCTCTACTAGGAGTACAGGGGACCACAAGGATCTATATCAGTAGCAGTGGAGACAACAAAGGTCTGTACTAGGAGCAGTGGGGACCACAAGATCTATACTGGAAACAATGAAAACTACAAGGATTCAAACCAGGAGCTGTATTGGGGAGCAGTGGAGACCACAATGATCTGTACCAGGAAAAGTGGAGACCTCAAGAATCCATACCAGGAGCAGTAATGATCACAGGGATTTGTACCGAGATAATAAGGACCACAAGGATTTATACTGGGACAAGTGCAGACCACAAGGATCTGTACCAGAAGCAGTGGAGACTATAAGGATCCATACTAGCAACTGTGGAGACCACAAGGATCTGAATTGGGAGCATTGGAAACCATAAGGATCTGTACCGAGAGCAGGATCCATACTAGTAGTAGCGAAAGCCACAAGAATCCATACTAGGAGCAGTGAAGGCCACAAGGATCCATACCAGGAGCAGGAAGGAACAAAAGTATACGTATCAGGAGCAGTGAAGATCACAAGGATTTATACTGGGACAATGAGGACCACAAGCATCTGTATTGCAAAAAGTGTAGACCACAAGGATCTGCACCAGGAGTAGTGGAGACCACAAAGGATTTGTACAGAGAGCAGTGGACAGCACAAGGATCTATACCAGAAACAGTGGAGACCACAGGAATCCGAACCAGGAACAGTGGAGACTACAAGGATCTGTACTAGGAACAGTGGAGGCCACAAGGATCTGTACTGGGAACAGTGGAGGCTACAAGGTTCTGTACTGGGACAATGAGGACCACAAGCATCTGTATTGCAAAAAGTGTAGACGACAAGGATCTGCACCAGGAGTAGTGGAGACCACAAAGGATTTCTACAGAGAGCAGTGGACAGCACAAGGGTCTATACCAGGAACAGTGGAGACTACAAGGATCTGTACTGGGAACAGTGGAGGCTACAAGGGTCTGTACTGGGAACAGTGGAGGCTACAAGGGTCTGTACTGGGAACAGTGGAGACTACAAGGATCTGTACTGGGAACAGTGGAGACTACAAGGGTCTGTACTGGGAACAGTGGAGACTACAAGGATCTGTACTGGGAACAGTGGAGACTACAAGGATCTGTACTGGGAACAGTGGAGGCTACAAGGGTCTGTACTGGGAACAGTGGAGGCTACAAGGGTCTGTACTGGGAACAGTGGAGACTACAAGGATCTGTACTAGGAACAGTGGAGACTACAAGGATCTGTACTAGGAACAGTGGAGGCTACAAGGGTCTGTACTAGGAACAGTGGAGACTACAAGGGTCTGTACTGGGAACAGTGGAGGCTACAAGGGTCTGTACTGGGAACAGTGGAGGCTACAAGGGTCTGTACTGGGAACAGTGGAGACTACAAGGATCTGTACTGGGAACAGTGGAGGCTACAAGGGTCTGTACTGGGAACAGTGGAGGCTACAAGGGTCTGTACTGGGAACAGTGGAGACTACAAGGATCTGTACTAGGAACAGTGGAGGCTACAAGGGTCTGTACTGGGAACAGTGGAGACTACAAGGGTCTGTACTGGGAACAGTGGAGGCTACAAGGGTCTGTACTGGGAACAGTGGAGGCTATAAGGGTCTGTACTGGAAACAGTGGAGGCTACAAGGGTCTGTACTGGGAACAGTGGAGGCTACAAGGGTCTGCACTGGGAACAGTGGAGGCTACAAGGGTCTGCACTGGGAACAGTGGAGGCTACAAGGGTCTGTACTGAGAACAGTGGAGACTACAAGGATCTGTACTAGGAACAGTGGAGACTACAAGGATCTGTACTAGGAACAGTGGAGACTACAAGGATCTGTACTAGGAACAGTGGAGACTACAAGGATCTGTACTGGGAACAGTGGAGACTACAAGGATCTGTACTGGGAACAGTGGAGACTACAAGGATCTGTACTGGGAACAGTGGAGACTACAAGGATCTGTACTGGGAACAGGGGAGACTACAAGGATCTGTACTGGGAATAGTGGAGACTACTAGGAACTTTACTAGGAACAGTGGAGGCTACAAGGGTCTACTGGGAACAGTGGAGGCTACAAGTGTCTGTACTGGGATGAGTGGAGGCTACAAGGGTCTGTTCTGAGAACAGTGGAGACTACAAGGGTCTGTATTGGGAACAGTGGAGGCAACAAGGATCTGTACTGGGAACAGTGGAGACTACAAGGAACTGTACTAGGAACAGTGGAGGCTACAAGGGTCTGTACTGGGAACAGTGGAGGCTACAAGGGTCAATACTGAGAACAGTGGAGGCTACAAGAATCTGTACTGAGAACAGTGGAGACTACAAGGATCTGTACTGAGAACAGTGGAGACTACAAGGATCTGTACTGGGAACAGTGGAGACTACAAGGATCTGTACTGGGAACAGGGGAGACTACAAGGATCTGTACTGGGAATAGTGGAGACTACAAGGAACTTTACTAGGAACAGTGGAGGCTACAAGGGTCTACTGGGAACAGTGGAGGCTACAAGTGTCTGTACTGGGATCAGTGGAGGCTACAAGGGTCTGTACTGGGAACAGTGGAGACTACACAGGTCTGTACTGGGAACAGTGGAGACTACACAGGTCTGTACTGGGAACAGTGGAGACTACAAGGATCTGTACTGGGAACAGTGAAGACTACAAGGATCTGTACTGGGAACAGTGAAGACTACAAGGATCTGTCCTGGAAACATCGAAGAGTATAAGGATCTGTCCTGGAAACATCGAAGAGTATAAGGATCTGTACTGGGAACATTGGAGACTACAAGGATTTGTACTGGGAACATTGGAGACTAAAAGGATCTGTGCTGGGAACTTCGGACACTACAACAATCTGTGCTGGGAACAGTGGAGACTACAAGGATCGGTGCTGGGAACAGTGGAGACTACATGGATCGGTGCTGGGAACAGTGGAGACTACATGGATCGGTGCTGGGAACAGTGGAGACTACAAGGATCGGTGCTGGGAACAGTGGAGACTACAAGGATCCGTGCTTGAAACAGTGGAGACTACAAAGATCTGTGCTGGGAACAGTGGAGAGTACAAGGCTCTGTACTAGGAACAGTGGAGACTACAAGACTCAGTACTAGGAACCGTGGAAACCACAAGGATCCATATTAGGAACAGTGGGGAGCAGAGCACAAGGATCTGTACTGGAAACAATTGGGAGCACAAAAATCTGTAATGGAAACAATTGAGACCACAAGGATCTGTACTGGACACAATTGAGAGCACAAGAATCTGTACCAGGAGGGGTAAAGATCACAGGGATCTGTCCTGAGACAATGAGGACCACAAGAATCTGTACTTGGCCACTGCAGATCACAAGGATCCATACCAGGACAGTGGAGACCACAAGGATCTGTACCGGGAACAGTGGCGACCACGAGGATCCATAGTAGGAGCTTTGGAGACTACAAGGATCCCTACCAGGAGCAGTAAAGACCACAAGCATCCCTACCAGGAGCAGTAAAGACCATAAGCATCCCTACCAGGAGCAGCAAGGACCGCAAGCATCCCTACCAGGAGCAGCAAAGACCGCAAGGATCTGTAGCCAGAGCTGCAAAGACCGCAAGGATTTGTACCAGCAGCAGTAAAGACTGCAAGCATCCATAGCAGGAGCGGTAAAGATCGGAAGGATCTGTAGCAGGAGCAGTGAAGACTGCAGGGATCTGCAGCAGGAAAATAAGGACCACAAGGATCTGTACTGGAAAAACTGCAGCCCACAAGGATCTATATCAGGAGTAATAGAGACCACAGGAAATATGTACTGGGAGCAGTGGAGACCACACGAATCTGTACTGGAAAGTGTGGAGACCACAAGAATCTTCACCAGGGGCAATGAGGACCATAAGGATCAGTGTTAGATTTAAAGAAAGTAAATCTCTTTAAAAATCTCCTTGTGGATGGGATTAAAAGTAAATTTCCAGTTTTTGCTGGTAATACAAAACGTAGGATTTTTATTTCCTACGGTTGCAAAATATTAGAGAATAACCTGAATAAGCTGTCAGCCTGGGCAAAAACATGGTAGATGAATGTAACTGTTAAAGGGGTTGTCCCGCGCCGAAACGTTTTTTTTTTTTTTTTCAATAGCCCCCCCGTTCGGCGCGAGACAAACCCGATGCAGGGGTTAAAAAAGAAAACCAGATAGTGCTTACCTGAATCCCCGCGCTCCGGTGACTTCTTACTTACCTTGTGAAGATGGCCGCCGGGATCTTCACCCTCGGTGGACCGCAGGTCTTCTGTGCGGTCCATTGCCGATTCCAGCCTCCTGATTGGCTGGAATCGGCACGTGACGGGGCGGAGCTACGAAGAGCCGCTCTCCGGCACGAGCGGCCCCATTCAGAAAAGAAGAAGACCGGACTGCGCAAGCGCATCTAATCCGGCGATTAGACGCTGAAAATTAGACGGCACCATGGAGACGAGGACGCTAGCAACGGAACAGGTAAGTGAATAACTTCTGTATGGCTCATAATTAATGCACAATGTACATTACAAAGTGCATTAATATGGCCATACAGAAGTGTATACCCCAACTTTGTTTCGCGGGACAACCCCTTTAATAAGTGCGAAGTCATGCATCACAGCTGTATGAATCATAAAAATGGCATAGAACTAGGAACAACAGAACAGGAAAATGACCTGGGCGTTCTGGTTACAAGTAACTTAAGCAGCGGTACTCAACTCTAAAGAGCAGCTGTAACTTAAAAACTTGTTACTCCAGTGCAATCTTACCCCTCTATAAGTCCCTTGTAAAACCACTAGTAGAGTTTGGGATTCAGCTTGAAGTTCATATTTTAAGGCTTACATGTACAGGAGCAAGAATCTCGCGCAAGGCTTGTGCGTTGCAAAACACACAAAACTCACGTTTTTTTCCCCTCATAGCGATGCTGCGAGGTTAAAAATCTCTGCATGTCCTCTCTTTTGACATTCCCTCAGAACGCCTCACCCATTGTTTTCAATAGGAATTTTAAAGACATCACATGGCATTCACATGCTGTGCAATGTGCATGTGAGTGTGATGTGTGCCATTGAAATCAATGGGAAAAACTTGCAATCCTCTAGTACATGTTAAACACGCGCCGGATGATCACAATTTCACAGAAGTGATGCGGGATGTTTTTAAATGAAAAAAGCTTTGCATTTGCGTGTAAAACACATGTTGGCAAGCGAGATATTGGGCCGCGTTTCTTAGCCTGATATCGCGCTCACAAGTGAGAATGTAATCTAAGAAGGATATAGAAAGGCTAGAAAGGGTTCAAAAATGGAGACTGGATTATTAAAGGCCCTTTTACATGAGACGATTATTGTTAAGAGTTGCCCAACACCCCATGCTCCCGCAGGGGTTTGAATGACAGTCTGAACAACTGAGTAGAGTTGTTCAGTTTCAACTTGCAAAAAACTGAACAACTAGCCATTTAGTGTAAACAGCAGCCGTTCAGCACCTGATCCAGTGATTACTCGCTCCTTTGAAATAGCACAGGAGCGAGCTTCACTGGGACGCGCTGACGGGCATCGTTTGCCCCGTCAGTTTGTCCTGTCTAAAATGGCCCTAAGTTAGATGGGAGGTCTCTCTTCTCTATGGGGTGCCCATACTATTAGGCAACCTGAGCCTGTGGCCTCAGGCAGAAGTCTGCAGCACCTCAGAGGGATGGCGCTAGGGTTGCCATTCTGCCTGTAAGTCACTAGACCAGCAGGTAATTAAGGTCAGTATTTATTTTTTACCAGCCATATTAATGACTGACAGTCAGGCAGCAACCCGACACCATCAAACATATAATTCTGTCTGTAATTCCAATCCGGTGGCCACAGTGCTGTAATCAAACTGTGACCTCTGACTTCTCCCCTGGTGTTTGCATTAATTTAATGCTGGCAATTCAGGGATGCCAATTATCTTAGGTGTGGGAACTCTCACTGAAATAATCTCAGGATGGGCAGAAGGTGTCCTCAAACCACTGGTGAGAAACACAACCAGCTACTTGCAAGACACCACGGACCTACTGAACAAACTGTCAACTGTACGTCCCCTCCCTGATGGCGACATCCTGGCCACCAAGGATATGGAATGCTTATATTCCAACATCCCACATGAAAAGGACATTTTTAAATCAGGGCTACCATTCCACCTCAATTGATAATCAAATCACCAGATCCACCAGGATACCCAGGAATCAACTACTCCAAAACAAGGAGAAGGAAGGAAACAATTGTATGTGTGCCTCTAGTAGTGACCTACAATTCACAGCTAGAGGTACTAAGGAAAACTGCAAAGAAACTCCATCATACCCTACACAAGGATGACTGTCTGAACACCATATTCCCGGACCCTCCGCTCATGTGTTACAGGCAACCCCAAAATTTGAGGAACCTTATAATCAGGAGTGCATTACCCTCTGACACACTAAAAGGAACTTATCCTAGTAATGTAAGGAGCTGCATAACCTGCCCACATATACTGACTGCGGACAGGATACACATCCCCAATACACAGCAGGACTATAAGATCCCAGGACATTCACATGTTCCATGTCCAATGTTGTGTACCTGATCTGCTGCAGTAAATGTTCTATTGGGGGCACTCTATGTTGGAGAAACAGGACAAAAACTGAAACTGAGGATGAGATCTCACCATCATACAATTAGAGAGAGAAGGACAGAATTACCTGCGGCGGAGCATTTTTCTAGTCATGGAGACAACATATGAAAGTTGCCTATTAAAGGACAACTTCAAATATCAACATCATAGAATTTGGGAGTACAAGTTTATAACCATCTTTGACACTCTCAAGACAGAAATCTGCATTGTAGGCTGCTTCATGCATCAATTGTGAATATGAGAAGTCTATAGCAGAAACAACACACAGGCCTGCTGACCCCTGAACACCAATTTAGAGACCATAAAACTTTCACATCCTTATCAGTGGACTAATTAGGTATTTACTCCTCCTTTTCATCCTGTTCTGGTATTGTTTTAAGTGCAAATTAATCACACCATGTCTGTGCCTTTTCATGTGTGTGTGTGTGTATGTACGTATGTATGTGTGTGTGTGTGTGTGTATATATATATATATATATATATATATATATATATATATATATATATATATATATATATATATATATATATTTCTTCGGATCTATTCTATTAAGCCCCAAGTAGGTTTGAAAGCTGGCTTATAACATCATGTATTTTTGCTGGCCATTATAAGGTATTATATCTACAAGATTACTTTGTTTCTCTTACTGAGAACAACCACATGATGTTGTCCCATACACACTGTAGATGTCGGGCGGTGAAGTCAGACATCACATCTGGTTACAGCAGCAGCGGCTTCCATGGGAGCTGCAGACTGAGCGTGTTAAATGCTCAATGCTGTAGGGTTGCTGTTTGACCAGAGGTCCACTAAGGGGATTACTATTAATACTGGAACCACTGAAGGAGTAAATATTACTTCTGGGGTCACTATTATTACTGGGGTCAGTATGGGGGGGTCACTATTAATACTGGTACCATTAAGGTGGTCACTATTAGTACTAAGGCCACTATGGGGGTTACTTTTACTGCTGGAATTACTAACAGGGCCACCATTGATACTGGGGCCACTAATAGAGTCACTATTATTGTGAGGGCCATTAGGTGGGTCACTATCACTATTAGGGCCATGATAACTATGACACTTCAGATAAGGCTCAATGGTTAAATATGTGTAGCGTATCTTGTGTATTGGCACTTTCAATGCTTGTAAAATTAGTGTGGGGGGAGGGGGGGTTGTGTGTTTGTGTGTGTGGGGAGACGGGGGGGGGGGGGGGGCATTTCACACTTCGTCTCAGACAGCAGAAAGACTTGGGTCACCCCTGCTCTTATAAAGAGAAGATAGAAAAAAAGAAAGAGAATACCTTAGAAGTGATCACATGTGCATGCATAAATATATGTGTGGTCAGAGCAAAGAACCGGCACATGGTTTATTCTTCTCAAGGACTGCACAAATTATCAGGAGACACCATATCTATGTAGGAATGGTTCTTTACAGTTAGAGTACTCACACTATGCAATGCCCGACTCCAAGAGGTAGTAATGGCAGTGACAATGACAACATCTAAAAAAAGTTGTGATGCTTATCTAATAACTATTGACATTGAGAGTCATGATTAATTTAGTGAAAAACAATATAGAATGTATCAAAAAAGGTAGAGCTTGAAGGACCGGTTTCCTTTTTTCAACCTATGTAAGTATGAAACATATACTGAAGCAGAGATCATTGGTTACTAAAGTTGTAGGAAGGTGCAGGGGGTTAGAATTATCTATGGTGCTCATCATTTACTGCTAATTTAAGATATAGCACAACTCTACATGCAAAGGGGATAGAAATGGACCTTCCCCATGCACAAAATCTGATGTCTCCAGTCACCTTGAGTCATGCGTGGTTAAGGGTCTGTGCACCTTATTAAAGAACCACATACATAAGTGACTATTACCACCAAGATGATACAATAATGATAGGAAGAAGGAGAAAATAAACACAAAATCACAAGCTTCGATAAGACACACAAAGCCAGTTTTTCATGGCTCTCTTGACAGCTTCCTTAAGGTCTTTGTTTCTGATGCTGTAGATCAAAGGATTAAGTAAAGGGTTAATGAGAGCATATGTCATGGACACCACCTTATTAACAATGAAGAGATTACTTGTGGTGGGCACGAAATAGATGAATATAATGGACCCATAGAAAATGAACACTACAGTGAGATGAGAGGTGCAGGTGGAGAAGGCTTTCAGCTTTCCATGGTTGCTTCGGATCTTAAGAATGGTGCTGAAGATACGAATGTAGGGGATAAATGTGATGCCAAAAGCCCCGAGTCCAAGGCTTCCGCCAACAATTAAAATGACAACAATGTTTATAAAAGTGTCTGTGCAAGAGATCTGGAACAAATGTGGGAGGTCACAGAAGAAGTTGTGGATGGTGTTTGGACCACAGTAGGTCAATCTGAGTGAGAATAATGTGTGGACCATTGAATAGAGAAACCCAAGAACCCAAACCCCAGAGGCCATCTGGGTACAAACTGTCGAAGACATGATCTGTTTGTAGTGCAGGGGGTGGCAGATGGCAATGTATCTGTCATAGGACATAGCAGAGAGCAAGAAGAGTTCTGCACTGGCCAAATAGATAAAGAAGAAGACTTGGGTTGTGCAGGCTGGGAGAGATATTGAGTGGTTCTTGGTAACCAAGTCAAGGAGCATTCTAGGAGCTGTAACTGATGAGTAAGATACGTCTATAAAGGCCAAATTCCCAAGAAAGAAGTACATTGGAGTGTGAAGATGGGAGTCAGTGAAGACAAAAAAAATGATCAAGAAGTTAATGAGGACTGTCAAGATGTAGATGATGAAGAAGACAACAAAGAGAAAATGTAAATGGTGTGGATGATCTGAAAAGCCGTTGAGTATAAACTCTGTGATCTTGGTCAAATTCTTCATTGCTTTTTCCAAAATGCTTCTTATGCCTAGAAACCAAATGACATAGGTGAAAGAACCGGAGCGCACAAGAGATCAGCACAGATGTCATCTGAAGGGTTCATGGTTATCAAGTGAAGTTATTGCTGCCAAACTTATATAGACAAATCTAGAGCTTCATCTACCCCGGAGACGTAAGGAGCTGTAGTTTACAAGATTCCTACAAAGTCTCAGAGCATTAATTAGAATTTCAAGCTTTTGTGTTTGTCACTTGAGATCTGTAATTATTTTCCAAACACTTTTATACTTGTACTTTCTTAATAACTTGAGGTTATAACTTCATCATATAAATGCAGTTTCTTTGTAAGTAAATAGAAAACTTTGGATAAATGTCTCCAGATTTGTAAAAGTTTCAGTTTCTTAATACACAGATAAAAAATAATATGAATGTTTCAGAGAACTCCCTAGAAGAGAGGAGCATCTTGATGACATAGGCAGGGAATGTGTTGATCTTCTATGTATGGGATGCAGAGTGCCTCAAGACTGGAGGCACTTAAAGAAAAGGTAGAGGGGCTCAAGAAAAAGGAATAATTCAGGGGGAATTTGAGAGGAGTATGTAACGCATTCTGCAGTTGTGGGGAGACCTATCAGTGTTGAATCGGTTGCAATAGCCCAAACACGGCCCCTGTGAGAAGTGTTTGAGGAGATAAGAGTTGATGGCACTGAATGATTGGCTGACTTAGAATGTGGCTGCAGTGTGTCAGTCTGAGAATGTGTCTGTTTGTGTTGTGATTAGAGATGAGTGAACGTACTCGTCCGAGCTTGATACTCGTTCGAGTATTAGCGTGTTCGAGATGCTCGTTACTAGAGGCGAGCACCACGTGATGTTCGAGTTACTTTCACTTTCATCTCTGAGACGTTAGCGCGCTTTTCTGGCCAATAGAAAGACAGGGAAGGCATTACAACTTCCCCCTGCGACGTTCAAGCCCTATACCACCCCCCTGCAGTGAGTGGCTGGCGAGATCAGGTGTCACCTGAGTATATAAATCGGCCCCTCCGGCGGCTCGCCACAGATGCGTTCTGACATAGCTCAGGGAAAGTGCTGCTGATGGTGGAGCTGCTATAGGGAGAGTGTTAGGAGTGATTTTAGGCTTCAAGAACCCCAACGGTCCTTCTTAGGGCCACATCTGACTGTGTGCAGTAGTGTTGAGGCTGCTTTTTGCAGTGTTGCACATTTTTTCCTTTTATATATCATTGCGTCCTCAGTCTGCAGTAATTTTACATTGTCCTGGGCCAGTAGTGGTGAGGCAGGGACAGTGAAAGAGATATACTGTGTATATAGGCAGTGGGCTTTTCCAAAAAAACATTCTGTTTGGGCTGCCTGTGACCGTCCTGAGTGTACTGCGTCTCTGCTGGGGGCAGTAGTCCTAATTAATACGCAGCCAGCTAAGTGTTACAGCAGGCTTGCGCAAAATTCTTTCCTGGCTCTGCTGTGCGTTACACATCACCGCTGTCATCCTGTCCAGAGGGAAACGCTCTGCAGTAATTTTACATAGTCCAGGGCCAGTAGTGGTGAGCCAGGGACAGTGAAAGAGATATACTGCGTATATAGGCAGTGGGCTTTTCCCAAAAAATTTGGGAAAAAACATTCTATTTGGGCTGCCTGTGACCGTCCTGAGTGTACTGCGTCTCTGCTGGGGGTAGTAGTTCTAATTAATACACAGCCAGCTAAGTGTTATAGCAGGCTTGCGCAAAATTCTTTCCTGGCTCTGCTGTGCGTTCCGTAAGCGAAGTCAGCCTCCAACCACAGGCCAATAAGCGGCACATTTAATTACAGCGTTCTGTTTCTGCACTACTGGTAATACACCATGCTGAGGGGTAGGGGTAGGCCTAGAGGACGCGGGCGAGGACGCGGAGGCCCAAGTCAGGGTGTGGGCACAGGCCGAGCTCCTGATCCAGGTGTATCGCAGCCGACTGCTGCGGGATTGGAGAGAGGCACGTTTCTGGCGTCCCCACATTCATCTCACAATCAATGGGTCCACGCGGTAGACCTTTATTAGAAAATGAGCAGTGTGAGCAGGTCCTGTCGTGGATGGCAGAAAGTGCATCCAGCAATCTATCGACCACCCAGAATTCTGCGCCGTCCACTGCTGCAACTCTGAATCCTTTGGCTGCTGCTCCTCCTTCCTCCCAGCCTCCTCACTCCATTACAATAACACATTCTGAGGAGCAGGCAGACTCCCAGGAACTGTTCTCGGGCCCCTGCCCAGAATGGGCAGCAATGGTTCCGAATCCTCTCCCACTGGAGGAGTTTGTCGTGACCGATGCCCAACCTTTGGAAAGTTCCCGGGGTCCGGGGGATGAGGCTGGGGACTTCCGGCAACTGTCTCAAGAGCTTTCAGTTGGTGAGGAGGATGATGACGATGAGACACAGTTGTCTATCACTCAGGTAGTAGTAATTGGAGTAAGTCCGAGGGAGGAGCGCACAGAGGATTCGGAGGAAGAGCAGCAGGACGATGAGGTGACTGACCCCACCTGGTTTGCTACGCCTACTGAGGACAGGTCTTCAGAGGGGGAGGCAAGTGCAGCAGCAGGGCAGGTTGGAAGAGGCAGTGCGGTGGCCAGGGGTAGAGGCAGAGCCAGACCGAATAATCCACCAACTGTTTCCCAAAGTGCCCCCTCACGCCATGCCACCCTGTAGAGGCCGAGGTGCTCAAAGGTCTGGCAGTTTTTCACTGAGAGTGCAGACGACCAACGAACAGTGATGTGCAACCTTTGTCGCGCCAAGATCAGCCGGGGAGCCACCACCCCCAGCCTCACCACCACCAGCATGCGCAGACATATGATGGCCAAGCACCCCACAAGGTGGGACGAAGGCCGTTCACCGCCTCCGGTTTGCACCGCTGCCTCTCCCCCTGTGCCCCAACCTGCCACTGAGATCCAACCCCCCTCTCAGGACACAGGCACTACCGTCTCCTGGCCTGCACCCACACCCTCACCTCTGCTGTCCTCGGCCCCATCCACCAATGTCTCTCAGCGCACCGTCCAGCCGTCACTAGCGCAAGTGTTGGAGCGCAAGCGCAAGTACGCCGCCACGCACCCGCACGCTCAAGCGTTAATCGTGCACATAGCCAAATTTATCAGCCTGGAGATGCTGCCGTATAGGGTTGTGGAAACGGAGGCTTTCAAAGGTATGATGGCGGCGGCGGCCCCGCGCTACTCAGTTCCCAGTTGCCACTACTTTTCCCGATGTGCCGTCCCAGCCCTGCACGACCACGTCTCCCGCAACATTGTACGCGCCCTCACCAACGCGGTTACTGCCAAGGTCCACTTAACAACGGACACGTGGACAAGCACAGGCGGGCAGGGCCACTATATCTCCCTGACGGCACATTGGGTGAATTTAGTGGAGGCTGGGACAGAGTCAGAGCCTGGGACCGCTCACGTCCTACCCACCCCCAGAATTGCGGGCCCCAGCTCGGTGGTGGTATCTGCGGCGGTGTATGCTTCCTCCACTAAACCACCCTCCTCCTCCTACGCAACCTCTGTCTCGCAATCAAGATGTGTCAGCAGCAGCACGTCGCCAGCAGTCGGTGTCGCGCGGCATGGCAGCACAGCGGTGGGCAAGCGTCTGCAGGCCGTGCTGAAACTACTCAGCTTAGGAGAGAAGAGGCACACGGCCCACAAACTGCTGCAGGGTCTGACAGAGCAGACCGACCGCTGGCTTGCGCCGCTGTGCCTCCAACCGGGCATGGTCGTGTGTGACAACGGCCGTAACCTGGTGGCGGCTCTGCAGCTCGGCAGCCTCACGCACGTGCCATGCCTGGCCCACATCTTTAATTTGGTGGTTCAGCGCTTTCTGAAAAGCTACCCACGCTTGTCAGACCTGCTCGGAAAGGTGCGCCGGCTCTGCGCACATTTCCGCAAGTCCCACACGGACGCTGCCACCCTGCAACATCCGTTTAATCTGCCAGTGCACCGACTGCTGTGCGACGTGCCCACACGGTGGAACTCTACGCTCCACATGTTGGCCAGGCTCTATGAGCAGCGTAGAGCTATAGTGGAATAGCAACTCCAACATGGGCGGCGCAGTGGGAGTCAGCCTCCTCAATTCTTTACAGAAGAGTGGGCCTGGTTGGCAGACATCTGCCAGGTCCTTGGAAACTTTGAGGAGTCTACCCAGATGGTGAGCGGGGATGCTGCAATCATTAGCGTCACCATTCCTCTGCTATGCCTCTTGAGAAGTTCCCTGCAAAGCATAAAGGCAGACGCTTTGCGCTCGGAAACGGAGGCGGGGGAAGACAGTATGTCGATGGATAGTCAGAGCACCCTCCTGTCTATATCTCAGCGCGTTGAGGAGGAGGAGGAGGAGATGGAGGAGCATGAGGAGGAGGGGGAAGAGACAGCTTGGCCCACTGCTGAGGGTACCCATGCTGCTTGCCTGTCATCCTTTCAGCGTGTATGGCCTGAGGAGGAGGAGGATCCTGAAAGTGATCTTCCTAGTGAGGACAGCCATGTGTTGTGTACAGGTACCCTGGCACACATGGCTGACTTCATGTTAGGATGCCTTTCTCGTGACCCTTGCGTTACACGCATTCTGGCCACTACGGATTACTGGGTGTACACACTGCTCGACCCAGGGTATAAGGAGAACCTTTGCACTCTCATACCCGAAGAGGAAAGGGGTTCGAGAGTGATGCTATACCACAGGACCCTGGCGGACAAGCTGATGGTAAAATTCCCATCCGACAGCGCTAGTGGCAGAAGGCGCAGTTCTGAGGGCCAGGTAGCAGGGGAGGCGCGGAGATCAGGCAGCATGTACAGCACAGGCAGGGGAAAACTCTCTAAGGCCTTTGACAGCTTTCTGGCTCCCCAGCAAGACTGTGTCACCGCTCCCCAGTCAAGGCTGAGTCGGCGGGAGCACTGTAAAAGGATGGTGAGGGAGTACGTAGCCGATCGCACGACCGTCCTCCGTGACGCCTCTGCCCCCTACAACTACTGGGTGTCGAAGCTGGACACGTGGCCTGAACTCGCGCTGTATGCCCTGGAGGTGCTTGCTTGTCCTGCGGCTAGCGTCTTGTCAGAGAGGGTGTTTAGTGCGGCTGGGGGAATCATCACAGATAAGCGTACCCGCCTGTCAACCGACAGTGCCGACAGGCTTACATTCATCAAGATGAACAAAGCCTGGATTTCCCCAGACTTCTCTTCTCCACCAGCGGACAGCAGCGATACCTAAGCAATACGTAGGCTGCACCCGCGGATGGAAGCATCGTTCTCTATCACCATCAAAAACGTGGACCTTTTAGTTTCATCAATCTGTGTATTCTATTCATCCTCCGCATCCTGCTCCTTCTCCTGAAACCTGACGTAATCACGCCGAACGGGCAATTTTTCTTAGGCCCACAAGGCTCAGTCATATAATTTTTGTAAACAATTTTTATACGTTTCAATGCTCATTAAAGCGTTGAAACTTGCACCTGAACAATTTTTATTTTAACTGGGCTGCCTCCAGGCCTAGTTACAAATTAAGCCACATTAACCAAAGCGATTAATGGGTTTCACCTGCCCTCTTGGTTGGGCATGGGCAATTTTTCTGAGGTACATTAGTACTGTTGGTACACCAATTTTTTTGGGCCCTCGCCTACAGTGTAATCCAATTAATTTTTTGCCCACCTGCATTAAAGCTGACGTTATATCAGCTGTGCTGGGCACTGCAATGGGATATATTTATGTACCGCCGGTGGGTTCCAGGGAGCCACCCATGCTGTCGGTCCACACGGAGTTGTAACTGCATGTGTCCACTTCTAAAGAACCCCAGTCTGACTGGGGCATGCAGTGTGGGCCCAAGCCCACCTGCATTAAACATGACATTACCTCAGCTGTGATGGGCAATGCAATGGGATATATTTATGTACCGCCGGTGGCTTCCTGGCACCCACCCATGCTGTCGGTCCACACGGAGTTGTAACTGCATGTGTCCACTTCTAAAGAACCCCAGTCTGACTGGGGCATGCAGTGTGGGCCGAAGACCACCTGCATTAAACATGACATTACCTCAGCTGTGCTGGGCACTGCAATGGGATATATTTATGTACCGCCTGTGGGTTCCAGGGGGCCACCCATGCTGTTCGTCCACACAGACTTCACAATAGGGAGTTGTACCTGCCTGTGTCTACTTATAAAAAACCCCAGTCTGACTGGGGCATGCAGTGTGGGCCGAAGCCCACCTGCATTTAATCTGACGTTAGCTCTGCTGTCCAGGGCACTGCAATGGGATACATTTATGTACAGCCGGTGGGTTCCAGGGAGCCACCCATGCTGTGGATGCACACGGAATTCCCATTGCGGAGTTGTACCTGCCTGTGACTATTTATAAAAAACCCCGGTCTGACTGGGGCATGCAGACACCTTGACAGAATGAATAGTGTGTGGCACATAGGTTCCCCATTGCTATGCCCACGTGGGACCTGGGAACTTGAGATGCAGCCAAACATGTAGCCCCTCGCCTGCCCTATCCGTTGCTGTGTCGTTCCCATCACTTTCTTGAATTGCCCAGATTTTCACAAATGGAAACCTTAGCGAGCATCGGCGATATACAAAAATGCTCCGGTCGCCCATTGACTTCAATAGGGTTCATTATTTGAAACAAACCCTCGAGCATCGCGAAATTTTTGTCCCGAGTAACGAGCACCCCAGCATTTTGATGCTCGCTCATCTCTAGTTGTGATGTTATTCTCTCCGGTTTATGTTGTATTATTGCAGTGTACTGAATTTTACACTCCATAATAGCCTGTGGACTCTGAGATGATGTACATATGGAATGTAAATGGTACTTTAATTTACTGTTGGTCAACCACACTTTATTCTCAAAAGCACAATCTAATCTGAAAGACTAAGTCAGGTAGCCAGGAGGTAGACAGCCTGTGACAGATCCTACACATGGGCTAGTCAGTAGGAGCATGATAGGAAATGGAGGGATGGAGTTAAGATCAGGAGTTCTAAAAGTCTGTAAGAGTCTAAAGAAGAAGGAGAGGGAATGCTAGAATAAAGGAGTGAAAGCTGAGAGCCAGTGTGGTGGGAAGGAAAGAAAGTGTGAGTACCAAAATGTTCTACAATCTGTAATAAGGAAAAGAGAGTAAAGGAATAGCTCAACTTCGTCAAAGAACAAGAACCATAAAGTACTGGAAGAATAGAGAAGAATCAGAAATTGACTAAGATAACTGTAATGTGCTATCAGAAAGGAAACTTAATGCTTAAAAGACTAAAGGGAACTAAAATGAGAGAAGCAGGAAGGCAAAGCATAGAGGATAGGAAGAAGTCCCATGCTTAACTACTGTGAAAGGGCCCATTTGTTGTCTAGGTAGGAAGTCTGCGCTTCATGCCTGCATACACTCTAATTGTGCTTTTACTACCTCAACGTAAAGTAAACTAAGAAATGTACCTTAGCCCCTTAGTGACTGCACATATGTATTTTTACATCCTGGGTTTCTGATTTTTTTAATCCCCAGGGCAGAAAAACACGCTCGCCCTGCAGACTAAAGCCCCGGGGTCTGTGTACATGACAGTCCCCTGCTATCAGCTGCCGGAGGTAACCAACAGCTTGAAGCGGTCATGAGGGGCCATGATATGCAACCCCTGGTCACGCAATCCTCGCTATCCAATGGATAATGTCGATTGCATAAAAGTAAATAAAAAGTTAAATAAAGTTAGTTTCAGCTCCCCTCATGGATCGGATCCTTGAGAGGAGCTGAAACTACTCACCTCCATCCTCCGTGATGTCTCGTGGCGTCATCTTTGCATGTGGCGCATGCCATCTTCTGTGCGTGCGCCAGATGCAAAAATGCCGGGCACATGAGCAGAAAGCTGGAGGGCCTGGCAAATTCAAAATCTCCCTGCTCCCGGCTGTCAAAGATAGCTGAGTGCAGGGAGATGTCACTGGGGGCCCACTGTATGTGGTCCCCAGTCATGTGAACGCCATTATAATCATGTAAAGTTAAAAAAAAAAGTTTAAAAAGTTTAAATTTCACCTCCACTTACGGATCATAATACTCATGACACTCCTCGGTGAATATATTGAGGGGTATATTTTTTAAAATGGGGTCATTTGTGGGGGTATCTATCATTCTGACACCTATGAACCTTTGCAATCTTGCCTTGCTGTAGGAAAAAAAAATGTTCCTCAAAATTAATGTTAAATTTATACGTCTCCTAAATGGTTAAGTTTCTCAAATATGCTTCTGGGATCAAGTAAACAGATGTAAATATATATCTTATAAAAAATGTGTACAGTATGTTTGCATATATTTGAGATATTGCAGTTAAAAATGTGAAGAAATGAAAAATGTTTCAGAATTTTCCCAATTTTGGTGCTTTTAATAAATACACACAAATTCTATTGGTCTATTTTTACCACCTAAATGAAGTACAATATGTGGCGAAAAAAAATGTCAGAATTACTTGGATATGCAAAACCTTTATGGAGTTATTCTATGTTAAAGTGACATGTCAGATTTCCAAAATTTGGCCTGGTCATTAAGGCACAAACAGACTTGGTCACTAAGGGGTTAAAGAAACGTCAATCAAAAATGTACTAAGACATGGAAAATAACTCTGAACTGCACTAAATAAGCTGAAGATTCTTATTACAAAGCAATAAACTGTTCAATGTGTTCACTGTTACTTCTGCCTCCTGGAGTCTCTTGCCACCATTCAACATTTGCATTGAGGTACCACACTACACTTCAGGGGAAAGAAATGTTTTATTTTATTTTTCTCATTTTTATATTATTATTTTGTCCGGCACAGGCCTTAGACTGTATACGGACTAGCGTCACAAACTTGACAATTACCCTTTTCCCTGTGAAGAACCGCACCAGAAAAGTTTCCTAGTGTAAGAGAGCAGTGGCGCTGTGGTGACAACCCTGTTCTTTTCCACTGTTCCCTACCTAGGTCTGATCCGGGTTGCCACATTATGTTGTGTTTTGTTCTGAAGATTTTTGGCACCATTTTCCAGTGAGTTGGTAGGCTGGAACCACTATGCCTTTCCTTTTTGGAATAGATGTCCACAAAAGCTTAGGCTTTGTTGGAGTCCAATGCTTGTGCAAGTAATAGCTTGCACGCTATGCACCGCACCCTAGTTCTAGCATTGGGGGTAATTGGAAATGGTTTTGGTGCCAATAGGAGTGAGTACAGAAGGTCTGCTGCCTTTTCGAGTAGTTGTTGGCTTGTGTACGTAGGCCTGGGTATGCTCCACCTGGAAGGAGTGTAGTGTGCTGGGAGCCATGCATTGGGAGCTAAGGTAGATTGAAGGCCAAGAGATGTAACATGGGCCATGGAGCACTGTGCAGGAGGTAATCTTGCACAATGGGGTAAGCCTCTGAGAAAATCAACTTTGCAGCATTCTGCATTTATGTCAATACCTGGGGGTCCGCTTGTCCAACTTCTCAGATTTCAACAATATTTGAGAGGTATGCCGCACTTATGGGGTCTAACATGGTGGCACTATGATGAACAATTTCATAAGAGCCTTTTGACACTTCTGAATATAGATTGAGCCAAAGTGACCTCCTGCTATACTTGAGAATGATGATATCCCAACGTCCAGCCCTCATTCCAGGAGTGGAGAATGGTGGCCTGGTCTCTGGGCAGCCAGCAAGAAAAGGTGTTTGCTGTCAGTTTAATAACAGATAGTATAGACTGGGAGCAGCTTGTTTTTTCCAGCATGAGTGCTCAGGTTGCAGGGTTCAGCACCAGCATGCTAATTGCTTCAAGCAAACGTCTAAGAAAGAGGTAGAACCAGGGGAAGACTCTAGTTAGCTCGAGTGCCATACATAATAACATAGTATGTTAGGCTGAATGAAGACAATGTCCATCTAGTTCAGCCTGTTTCAACCCCCTTGTTGATCCAGAGGAAGGCAAAAAACCCCCAAGAGGCAGAAGCCAATTAGCCCATTTGGAGGGAAAAGTATCTTCCCAACTCCATAATGGCAGTCAGAATAATCCCTGGATCAACCTTTTATAGTTCCTACCTGAATGTAAGACTCGGATCAACAACCCGCTGGTCACCTAATGTCTATAACTTGCAATATCATAGCGCTCTGGAAAGACATCTAGTCCACACTTAAACTCCTCTATAGGCTCCTCAGTCCAACTATTACAGCAACAGAGTGCATGCAGCCCTAAAATGTGATAGTGTTCATCAGATTTTTCAGTTCTGGAGAATGGGGATGTCTGCAGGGGGTGGTGATGTGTGTTAGACGTTGAGGAAGGGGGTTGAGTTGGACATCATAGCAGGGCTCTTTAAGGACGCACCGAGTCTAAGCATTACATTACTATAAGTAGTTTATAAAAAAAAAGACCAAGGGAAATTCTTGTGGAGAAATCACTTGTTTTTTTCCTAAAGGTGATTCCATGAATGACAATTGAGATTAACCAGTTGAGAGTTATACTCTATGACTTATGTCAGGATTAGGAGAGAGGCTTTAGGAACAAAGTAGGTCAGTGCTCAGAGTCAAACCTACGTGTGGAGTGTTGTGTTGGTGTGATGCATGAGTTGATGCAGGCGTTGTTGGCGCCTATGACATGTGAGTCTTATAGAATGGTGCGGGAAAAGTATAAAACTCTGGAAAAGGAATGGAGAGTAATGTGTCGCATGAATGGGGTTGATGAGAAGTTGTTGGAAGCTTTCATGGAAAAAATAGTAGATGGAGGTGCAATAGCTTCTGTAGTGGTAAATGAGCTGGTGGGTTTGGATTTTTACTTCAGAGGGTTGGGGAGATCAGTTGCACAAAGGCATTAAAGATATGGTAAGTGGTTAAGGGTCTAAGTTGTGGATGCAAGATGATAGATAATAGGAGTGTCAGGACTCAAACCCAGGACCTCTTGCGCTCCAGTCAGCAGCTCTATTCCCTGGGCTATCCAGGATTTTGATATTTCCTAGCTGAAACCCAGCCTTGTTCTATGTTTCCTTGCTCCTGCTAAATCCACTTCCTTTTTCTTTGTTCTGGCTCTGCCCTGCTACTAACTAGGACTTTCTATGAAAGCCTGACCGTGCCTCAGATCCAGTGCGTGATTATTGCGCTCTACCACCTTGATCAATCTCTTCTTCCTCCTGCACCTCTGCGATTGTACCGATACCTCCTGCTGTTAACCTCCTGGCTTCCATTTCACTATGCTTCTGTCTCCTCCCATTGTACTGCATACCAATACCTCCTGCTGCTGACCTCTGGCTTCAATTTGGCTATGCTTCCATCTCATCCCACTGTACTGCATACCGTGACTTCCCGATAACGACTCAAGCCTATCTTGACTATTCTCCAGTGACCGGCATGGCTACTACACTTGAAGCTCCAAACCACCGTGACTAAGACACAACAAAATAATCACGCCCAAACATGGAGCCCATAGTGACCACTCTGCGGAAGCAAGTTACAGACATCCAGGAATTTTGTGGCTCCTACCAAGAGAAGTTCACTGGATTAAAGACACTGGTGATCAACAGAAGGAAATCATCAGTTTACAAAAGCAACTTCTGGGCTTGCATCACTCAGGCTCTGATATCCACATGGCACTGCTCATAAAGTTTGGTGGGGATTGCCATCAGTATAGAGGCTTCCTCAGTCAATGCCGGATTTATTTTTAAATGCAGCCCACACTATTTACCAGTGACCGAAAAAAGGTATTCTTTATTATTAACCTCCTTACTGATGAGGCACTTGCCTGAGCCTCGCCATACATAGAGACCAACTGTAATCTTGACAGCTTTGATACCTTCACGGCCGCTATGGGGCAAAAATCTTTAATGATCTGGACCGCTGTTCCCCGACTGAAGGGAGGTTACATAGCCTATGACATGGGCGACATTCCGTTGCAAAATATATGGCAGGGTTTTGTCACTGGGCGAATGATACCATGTGGAGTCAATTTCACCAGGGATTATCTGACTGGGTAAAAGATGAACTTGCCAGAGTGGAGACTCCCGATAATCTGGAAGACTTCATCCTGTTATGCATCCGGATTGACCAGAGACTTTCTAAGCGGCAAAAGGAGAGACTGTGGAGTTCAGGCATCAGCACCCCGTACTCCTTCAGTCAATCAATCTTGAGTCCCCACCCAAGAACTGATGCTGCTCCCGAACCAATGCAGGTTGACGTCATCCACAAACCTCTCTATACCACGGAAAAGGAAAGGCCCAAACTGTCCAAAAAAGCTCCAAAGGACTCTCGCCTTAGGCCACATTAAGCTCATGGCCCATACAGTCGTCATGCCACCAAACACACCTTTGCAGCAGTAGTTCACGAAGGTGTGGAAACCCTTCCCCCGCTCCACCATTTTGTCCTCCCAATTGAGATTGTAACTGGTCATCAGAAGACACAGTGCTCAGCGATGTTGGATTCGGGAGCTGAGGGGAACTTCATGAACTTAACATTCGCTCATGACAAAAACATTGCAACCAGACTCAAGTGCATACCAATAGATATGAAAACCGTGGATGGGTCACTCATGTTTTCAGGTGCCATCACACAAAAGACAATTGAACTGGAGCTTCCCATGAGCCCCAACCATCAAGAAACCATCAGCTTTCAACTCATCTAATCCCCTAAATTTCCAGTGATTCTCGGGATCCCCTGGTTTTCTACCCATAATCCCTCTATCAACTGATCAAATGATTTGGAGAAGGGAATTGATGGGAAACTGATCAAATTTACTGTTGACACAAAGCTAGAAGGATTAGCTAACACTAGGAAAGAGAGAGAGAGTATTCAAAAAGATCTAGAAAAGATTACACAGTGGGCAGTGACTAACAGAATGGTATTTAACAAGGAGAAATGCAAAGTCCTACATCTGGGCAAGAAAAATGAAAAAAGCACATACAGAATGGGAGGAATTGAGCTAAGCAGCAGCACATGTGAAAAAGACTTGGGTATACTAATAGATCATAGACTGAACATGAGTGAACAATGTGATGCCGCAGCCAAAAAGGCAAACACAATTCTGGGATGTATTAAGAGAAGCATAGAGTCTAGATCACGTGAGGTCATTATCCCCCTCTGCTCTTCCTTAGTCAGACCTCATCTGGAATACTGTGTCCAGTTCTGGGCACCCCACTTTAAAAAAAGACATAGACAAACTGGAGCAAGTTCAGAAAAGAGTTACCAAGATGGTAAGCGGTCTGCAAATCATGTCTTATGAAGAACAGTTAAAGGATCTGGGAATGTTTAGCTTGCAAAAAAGAAGGCTGAGAGGAGACTTAATAGCTGTCTACAAATATCTGAAGGGTTGTCACACTGCAGAGGGATCAGCCCTATTCTCATTTGCACAAAGAAAGACTAGAAGCAATGGGATGAAACTGAAAGGGAGGAGACACAAATTAGATATTAGAAAAAAACTTTCTGACGGTGAAGGTGATCAATAAGTGGAACAGGTTACCACAGGAGGTGATGAGTTCTCATTCAATGGAAGTGTTCAAACAAAGGCTGGACAAATATCTGTCTGGGATGATTTAGTAAATCCTGCACTGAGCAGGGGGTTGGACCAGATGACCCTGGAGGTCCCTTCCAACTCTACCATTCTATGATTCTAACTGGGAAACCAGGACCATTGTCTTTCCCTCAGAATATTGTAAGGAAAACTGCCAGATGGCACCATCTGCCTCTGTGTATGAAGATGAGCGCAAGTAGCAACTAGAAGGATGATAAGAAAGTTGGTCAAGAAGGTCATCAGTCTAAAAATAGACTGATAGAATTTCTGTATATGTAATAAAAGCGCCAAAATTGGGAACATTTTGAAAAAAATGTTATTTTTTTCACATTTTCAACTGCAATATCTCAAGTATATGCAAACATATTGTGCAAATTTTTGAGGGGATATATATTTCCATCTGTTTACTTTATTCTGGACACACATTGGAAGAACTTCAGTTTTTTTTAACCATTTAGGAGACGTACAAATTTAACATTGATTATTAACATTTTGATGAACATTTTGTTTTCCTACACCAAGCCAAGATTGCAAAGGCTCATAGGTGTCAGAATGATAGATACCACCACAAATGATCCCATATTAAAAAAAACACATTTGAATTTATTCACTGAGAGGGGTCTGGAGTATTTTGACGCCACAGTTTCTTTTCAGGAATTAATGCAATTTAGACAGGATTTTTTTCTGTAGTGCACATAATAATGAAGATTTACACACAAAATGGATACCCCTGTTTGTCCTGTATTCAGAGACATACCCATTGGGGCCCTAGTCTTGTATCTCTATACACAATGGGGCCCAAACCAAAAAGAGCAGCCGATGGTTTTCAGAACAGACATTTTACTTGAAGGTGTTTTAGGCCCCATAGAACACTTGTAGAACCCTTGACGAGTCAAAATGACAGAGAAACCCCACGAATGACCCCATTTTGAAAACTAGACCCCTTAATGCATTCATCTGGGGGTGTATTGTGTACTTTAGTAGCTAGAAGCAAGAAGACTTTAATTTTCCCAGGCCCTCCCCAGCTTCTGTGCTTGTGTCCGCTACTTTGCCGATGGGCACATGCGCCGAAGTTGGGGAAAGGTCTGCGGATAAAGATCCCATTGGAAGTCATCACCAGAGGCCTTAGGTAAGTAATTTCACCTCCCCTCTTGGAACGGATCCGTGATTGGAGGGGAAACTTTAACTTTTTTTAAATTTTCTATTGGAAAACGACAATCATGTGACCAGGGACTGTGTACCGCAGCCCCCCATGTAATCTCCAGGCTCTTGGCTATGTTTGGTAGCCAGGATCAGGAAGATTTTAAATTACCCTGGCAATCCGCAGCTTTTGCAGATCTGTCCGCCATTTTGGCGGCGGGTGCGGGCGCAGAGGCCGTGATGAGGTCTGCAGATAAATCCGGTGCCATTAGGTATGTAATTTGATCTCCCCTCATCCATGATATATAATACTCATTGAAATATTTGTAATATCAATTCGTTTGACCCCAGCACACACAGAACCTCAAATTGGAGGGAGGAATCTACCATAGGGTTATATGCACGCTCCTACTTCAGTCCTGGATCCTGGACCAATCAAATACAGTCAATCAGCACAAATGAGGAGCAGCATCCGCAGGTACTATTCAAACCATCACCTTTATTGTGCCCAGTAGATGACAACGTTTTGACCATAAGAAACCGTGGTCTTTGTCAAGCCCATACAACATACACAATGACCCCCTCTTTATAAAACCAGAGAACCCACCCCCAGCACCAATCAGGATATACAAAACACATGTCATGTAACATACCCAACAACCAGCCAAAAGCCAGCCATGAGGATTGGAGGAACCAGGAGAGGGACACAGGAGTAATAACTTAACTTGCTTCATAATGACATCTTATTTCACCATATAACAGCATTCGCGAGACCCCCGAGTGCATGCGCGGGATCCTCCCCTCATCTCACGATAACTCTTCAGCTAGTGTCCACAGGGCCACAGGGCGCATGCGCAGAGGTCTCGCGATACCTCTTCATCCAGTATCTCTTGCGTCTCTCATTGCGGAGCACCGGTGTTCACGCGCATGTGCAAGATTACCCTTGAATCTCGCGATCACCTTGCGTCACGCGCCCTCACCCAAGCATCTGCACATGCACGGGCCTTCACTCGGAGCCGCGCCTCCTCTTGACGTCATCGGGGCCAAACTGGCCTCCCATTGCTTCGGTGGATAAAGGCATTTCTATTGCATGACCCCTGATTTAACCCTGTGTTGGCTGGAATATCACCAACTTCTAAACATTGTAGATGTTAGTGACGTGGGACCTACAAAACTCCCAACCCTTATGGATCTTCTAGTCAATCCATTCATCTAGCAAGGATCCCACTTACCCCAATGTGCTTAATCTACTACATGATGGTTGTAATTTCAAAAAGCGACAGCACTGAAGGGCCCAGAGTAAATCAAAATGATAATCTAAACCAAACAACAGCGAAATGTACTGCAAAATGTCATTGATTGATGTCAATGAAGGAAAAGAACAAAAATTCAAAACTCCAGCCCAATTGAGCCGAGAAGAATTATAATGTAAGTGCAAATATTTCACGAGAGGTTATAACTAGAGATGAGCGAACGTACTCGTCCGAGCTTGATACTCGTTCGAGTATTAGCGTGTTCGAGATGCTCGTTACTAGAGGCGAGCACCACGCGGTGTTCGAGTTACTTTCACTTTCATCTCTGAGACGTTAGCGCGCTTTTCTGGCCAATAGAAAGACAGGGAAGGCATTACAACTTCCCCCTGTGACGTTCAAGCCCTATACCACCCCCCTGCAGTGAGTGGCTGGCGAGATCAGGTGTCACCCGAGTATATAAATCGGCCCCTCCCGCGGCTCGCCACAGATGCATTCTGACAGAGATCAGGGAAAGTGCTGCTGGTGCCGGAGCTGCTATAGGGAGAGTGTTAGGAGTTATTTTAGGCTTCAAGAACCCCAACGGTCCTTCTTAGGGCCACATCTGACCGTGTGCAGTACTGTTGTGGCTGCTTTTTGCAGTGTTGCACATTTTTTTTTTTTTGTATATCGGCCGTGCAGAGCATTGCGTCCAGAGCATTGCGTCCTGCAGTAATTTTACATAGTCAACGGCCAGTAGTCGTGGTGAGGCAGGGACAGTGAAAGACATATCCAGTCTATATAGGCAGTGGGCTTTTCCAAAAAAATTTGGGAAAAAAAATCTATTTGGGCTGCCTGTGACCGTCCTGACTGTACTGCATCTCTGCTGGGGGTAGTTGTCCTAATTCATACGCAGCCAGCTAAGTGTTACAGCAGGCTTGCGCAAAATTCTTTCCTGCCTCTGCTGTGCGTTCCGTAAGTGAAGTCAGCCTCCAACCACAGGCCAATAAGCGGCACATTTAATTACAGCATTCTGTTTCTGCACTACTGGTAATACAGCAAGCTGAGGGGTAGGGGTAGGCCTAGAGGACGTGGACGCGGGCGAGAACGCGGAGGCCCAAGTCAGGGTGTGGGCACAGGCCGAGCTCCTGATCCAGGTGTATCGCAGCCAACTGCTGCGGGATTAGGAGAGAGGCACGTTTCTGGCGTCCCCACATTCATCTCACAATTAATGGGTCCATGCGGTAGACCTTTATTAGAAAATGAGCAGTGTGAGCAGGTCCTGTCGTGGATGGCAGAAAGTGCATCCAGCAATCTATCGACCACCCAGAATTCTGCGCCGTCCACTGCTGCAACTCTGAATCCTCTGGCTGCTGCTCCTCCTTCCTCCCAGCCTCCTCACTCCATTACAATGACACATTCTGAGGAGCAGGCAGACTCCCAGGAACTGTTCTCGGGCCCCTGCCCAGAATGGGCAGCAATGGTTCCGAATCCTCTCCCACTGGAGGAGTTTGTCGTGACCGATGCCCAACCTTTGGAAAGTTCCCGGGGTCCGGGGGATGAGGCTGGGGACTTCCGGCAACTGTCTCAAGAGCTTTCAGTGGGTGAGGAGGACGATGACGATGAGACACAGTTGACTATCACTCAGGTAGTAGTAATTGGAGTGAGTCCGAGGGAGGAGCGCACAGAGGATTCGGAGGAAGAGCAGCAGGACGATGAGGTGACTGACCCCACCTGGTTTGCTACGCCTACTGAGGACAGGTCTTCAGAGGGGGAGGCAAGTGCAGCAGCAGGGCAGGTTGGAAGAGGCAGTGTGGTGGCCAGGGGTAGAGGCAGAGTCAGACCGAATAATCCACCAACTGTTTCCCAAAGCGCCCCCTCACGCCATGCTACCCTGCAGAGGCCGAGGTGCTCAAAGGTCTGGCAGTTTTTCACTGAGAGTGGTGTGCAACCTTTGTCGTGCCAAGATCAGTCGGGGAGCCACCACCACCAGCCTCACCACCACCAGCATGCGCAGACATATGATGGCCAAGAACTCCACAAGGTGGGACGAAGGCCGTTCACCGCCTCCGGTTTGCACCGCTGCCTCTCCCCCTGTGCCCCAACCTGCCACTGAGATCCAACCCCCTCTCAGGACACAGGCACTACCGTCTCCTGGCCTGCACCCACACCCTCACCTCTGCTGTCCTCGGCCCCATCCACCAATGTCTCTCAGCGCACCGTCCAGCCGTCGCTAGCTCAAGTGTTGGAGCGCAAGCGCAAGTACGCCGCCACGCACCCGCACGCTCAAGCGTTAAACGTGCACATAGCCAAATTTATCAGCCTGGAGATGCTGCCGTATAGGGTTGTGGAAACGGAGGCTTTCAAAGGTATGATGGCGTCGGCGGCCCCGCGCTACTCAGTTCCCAGTCGCCACTACTTTTCCCGATGTGCCGTCCCAGCCCTGCATGACCACGTCTCCCGCAACATTGTACGCGCCCTCACCAACGCGGTTACTGCCAAGGTCCACTTAACAACGGACACGTGGACTAGCACAGGCGGGCAGGGCCCATATATATCTCCCTGACGGCACATTGGGTGAATTTAGTGGAGGCTGGGACAGAGTCAGAGCCTGGGACCGCTCACGTCCTACCCACCCCCAGAATTGCGGGCCCCAGCTCGGTGGTGGTATCTGCGGCGGTGTATGCTTCCTCCACTAAACCACCCTCCTCCTCCTCCTCCTCCTACGCAACCTCTGTCTCGCAATCAAGATGTGTCAGCAGCAGCACGTCGCCAGCAGTCGGTGTCGTGCGGCACGGCAGCACAGCGGTGGGCAAGCGTCAGCAGGCCGTGCTGAAACTACTCAGCTTAGGAGAGAAGAGGCACACAGCCCAGGAACTGCTGCAGGGTCGGACAGAGCAGACCGACCGCTGGCTTGCGCCGCTGAGCCTCCAACCGGGCATGGTCGTGTGTGACAACGGCCGTAACCTGGTGGCGGCTCTGCAGCTCGGCAGCCTCACGCATGTGCCATGCCTGGCCCACGTCTTTAATTTGGTGGTTCAGCGCTTTCTGAAAAGCTACCCACGCTTGTTAGACCTGCTCGGAAAGGTGCGCCGGCTCTGCGCACATTTCGGCAAGTCCCACACGGACGCTGCCACCCTGCGCACCCTGCAACATCGGTTTCATCTACCAGTGCACCGACTGCTGTGCGACGTGCCCACACGGTGGAACTCTACGCTCCACATGTTGGCCAGGCTCTATGAGCAGCGTAGAGCTATAGTGGAATACCAACTCCAACATGGCGGCGCAGTGGGAGTCAGCCTCCTCAATTCTTTACAGAAGAGTGGGCCTGGTTGGCAGACATCTGCCAGGTCCTTGGAAACTTTGAGGAGTCTACCCAGATGGTGAGCGGGGATGCTGCAATCATTAGCGTCACCATTCCTCTGCTATGCCTCTTGAGAAGTTCCCTGCAAAGCATAAAGGCAGACGCTTTGCGCTCGGAAACAGAGGCGGGGGAAGACAGTATGTCGCTGGATAGTCAGAGCACCCTCCTGTCTATATCTCAGCGCGTTGAGGAGGAGGAGTAGGAGCATGAGGAGGAGGAGGAGGAGGGGGAAGAGACAGCTTGGCCCACTGCTGAGGGTACCCATGCTGCTTGCCTGTCATCCTTTCAGTGTGTATGGCCTGAGGAGGAGGAGGAGGAGGATCCTGAAAGTGATCTTCCTAGTGAGGACAGCCATGTGTTGCATACAGGTACCCTGGCACACATGGCTGACTTCATGTTAGGATGCCTTTCTCGTGACCCTCGCGTTACACGCATTCTGGCCACTACGGATTACTGGGTGTACACACTGCTCGACCCACGGTATAAGGAGAACCTTTCCACTCTCATACCCGAAGAGGAAAGGGGTTCGAGAGTGATGCTATACCACAGGACCCTGGCGGACAAACTGATGGTAAAATTCCCATCCGACAGCGCTAGTGGCCGAAGGCGCAGTTCCGAGGGCCAGGTAGCAGGGGAGGCGTGGAGATCAGGCAGCATGTACAGCACAGGCAGGGGAACACTCTCTAAGGCCTTTGACAGCTTTCTGGCTCCCCAGTCAAGGCTGAGTCGGCGGGAGCACTGTAAAAGGATGGTGAGGGAGTACGTAGCCGATCGCACGACCGTCCTCCGTGACGCCTCTGCCCCCTACAACTACTGGGTGTCGAAGCTGGACACGTGGCCTGAACTCGCGCTGTATGCCCTGGAGGTGCTTGCTTGTCCTGCGGCTAGCGTCTTGTCAAAGAGGGTGTTTAGTGCGGCTGGTGGAATCATCACAGATAAGCGTACCCGCCTGTCAACCGACAGTGCCGACAGGCTTACACTCATCAAGATGAACACAGCCTGGATTTCCCCAGACTTCTCTTCTCCACCAGCGGACAGCAGCGATACCTAAACAATACGTAGGCTGCACCCGCGGATGAAAGCATTGTTCTCTATCACCATCAAAAACGTGGACCTTTTAGCTTCATCAATCTGTGTATTCTATTCATCCTCCACATCCTGCTCCTCCTCCTGAAACCTGACGTAATCACGCCGAACGGGCAATTTTTCTTAGGCCCACAAGGCTCAGTCATATAATTTTTGTAAACAATTTTTATATGTTTCAATGCTCATTAAAGCGTTGAAACTTGCACCTGAACCAATTTTTATTTTAACTGGGCTGCTTCCAGGCCTAGTTACAAATTAAGCCACATTAACCAAAGCGATTAATGGGTTTCACCTGCCCTCTTGGTTGGGCATGGGCAATTTTTCTGAGGTACATTAGTACTGTTGGTACACCAATTTTTTGGGGCCCTCGCCTACAGTGTAATCCAATTAATTTTTTGCCCACCTGCATTAAAGCTGACGTTACATCAGCTGTGCTGGGCACTGCAATGGGATATATTTATGTACCGCCGGTGGCTTCCAGGGAGCCACCCATGCTGTGGGTCCACAGGGAGATGTAACTGCATGTGTCTACTTCTAAAGAACCCCAGTCTGACTGGGGCATGCAGTGTGGGCCCAAGCCCACCTGCATTAAACATGACATTACCTCAGCTGTGATGGGCAATGCAATGGGATATATTTATGTACCGCCGGTGGGTTCCAGGGAGCCACCCATGCTGTCGGTCCACACGGAGTTGTAACTGCATGTGTCCACTTCTAAAGAACCCCAGTCTGACTGGGGCATGCAGTGTGGGCCGAAGCCCACCTGCATTAAACAGGACATTACCTCAGCTGTGCTGGGCACCGCAATGGGATATATTTATGTACCGTCGGTGGGTTCCAGGGAGCCACCCATGCTGTCGGTCCACACGGAGTTGTAACTGCATGTGTCCACTTCTAAAGAACCCCAGTCTGACTGGGGCATGCAGTGTGGGCCGAAGCCCACCTGCATTAAACATGACATTACCTCAGCTGTGCTGGGCACTGCAATGGGATATATTTACGTATCGTCGGTGGGTTCCAGGGAGCCACCCATGCTGTCGGTCCACACGGAGTTGTAACTGCATGTGTCCACTTCTAAAGAACCCCAGTCTGACTGGGGCATGCAGTGTGGTCCCAAGCCCACCTGCATTAAACATGACATTACCTCAGCTGTGCTGGGCAATGCAATGGGATTTATTTATGTACTGCCTGTGGCTTCCTGGGACCCTCCCATGCTGTCGGTCCACACGGACTTCACAATAGGGAGTTGTACCTGCCTGCGTCTATGAATTAAAAACCCCGGTCAGGTTGGGGCATGCAGTGTGGGCCGAAGCCCACCTGCATTTAATCTGACGTTAGCTCTGCTGTCCAGGGCACTGCAATGGGATACATTTATGTACAGCCGGTGGGTTCCAGGGAGCCACCCATGCTGTGGGTGCACACGGAATTCCCATTGCGGATTTGTACCTGCCTGTGACTATTTATAAAAAACCACGGTCTGACTGGGGCATGCAGACACCTTGACAGAATGAATAGTGTGTGGCACATAGGTTCCCCATTGCTATGCCCACGTGTGTAGCTCCTGATGGCGGTGGCACAGGATTATATTTCCCATTGCTTCTGTACAGCATTGTGGGCTATCGCCCCGCCCCTTTTAAAGAGGGTCGCTGCCTAGCCGTGCCAACCCTCTGCAGTGTGTGCCTGCGGTTCCTCCTCATGGCATACGCACTTATAAATAGACATGAGGGTGGTGTGGCATGAGGGCAGCTGAAGGCTGCGCAGGGACACTTTGGTGTGCGCTGTGGACACTGGGTCGTGCGGGAGGGGGGGGGGGTTGGGCAGCATGTAACCCAGGAGAAGTGGCAGCGGAGTGTCATGCAGGCAGTGATTGTGCTTTGTTGGAGGTAGTGTGGTGCTTAGCTAAGGTATGCATTGCTAATGAGGGCTTTTCAGAAGTAAAAATTGTTGTGAGGGGGGGGCCACTCTTGCCGCTATTGTGGCTTAATAGTGGGACCTGGGAACTTGAGATGCAGCCAAACATGTAGCCCCTCGCCTGCCCTATCCGTTGCTGTGTCATTCCCATCACTTTCTTGAATTGCCCAGATTTTCACAAATTGAAACCTTAGCGAGCATCGGCGATATACAAAAATGCTCGGGTCGCTCATTGACTTCAATGGGGTTCGTTACTCGAAACGAACCCTCGAGCATCGCGAAATTTTCGTCCCGAGTAACGAGCACCCGAGCATTTTGGTGCTCGCTTATCTCTAGTTATAACACCTGTGTCCACTAACTCCGGTTATCCACAAGTATATCCATCTAGAATAAAAACATAAAACACACAGGTTAAAATATAGTGCAAGTATGTGTAAACATCTCTGTAGATATCCAAAAAACACTCAAATCAAAATAATCAATCCTATTGAATATCCAGCATATCACTAAGGACATAAAGGAGAGGATTGTATTCAACATTCAACCCTCTAGGGGACAGTGCATCAAGTTCTAAGATCCATCTTGCTTCCAGTAGTTTCAATTGTCGTTCTCTATCGCCGCATCTCCGATTTGCTCTTACTGTATCAATAACCCTAAAGCGCAATTGACTCACTGTGTGGTTTTGGTCATTAAATGTTTGGGGAACGGCAAATCCAATTTTCGCGTTCTGACATTACTCTTATGATTCGCGATTCTTTTGCGGATTTCAGTCGTGGTTTCACCCACATATAATAAGCCACAAGGGCAACTGATTACGTAAATCACATATGCGGACCAACAACTGAACCAACCCCTAATCGGGTACCTCTTCCCTGTGCGGGGGTGTGTAAAACTGTCACCTTTGATCACATGATTGCACGCCGCACACCCTGGGCAGGGGAAATTACCATTCTTCACAGGGGTTAGTGTCCACTGACTGTCTTGTGTCTCTATTCGTCCCACTGTCTGTACTAACTAATCTTTCAAATTGCGTCCCCGTCTGTATGCCATCATGGGGGAAATTCCCTGATCTCAGGATGGCACCCCGCCAGTAGGTGCCAATGTTTGTTGACAATCCGTTTAATTCTGTTACTATATGGCCCATATGTCGACACGAACAGGATGCGTGGCGTAGAACTCGCCTTAAGAGAGGGGACCAACACTGACTGACGAGACATCTGTGTAGTCCTACGTTTATGTTGGGCAATCAATTCTCTGGGATAACCACTTTGAATAAATTTTTTACACATAAGGTTGAGACGTTGGTCAAGGAATTCTTCATCTACCACTCGTCTTACCCTGAGCATTTGGCTCCAGGGGAGGGATTGGATCATGGCAGGTGGATGGCAACTGGTATGGTGTAGAAGATTATTCCGGTCTGTAGGTTTTGAAAAGAGATCCATCTTTAAACCATTATCCTGTTTAATGACCAGAACATCTAAGAATTGTATTGACACCTCAGAGGCTACCAGAGTAAATTTTAACTCTGGTAAAAAATTATTAAGCTCCCTGTGGAACTCCATCAGTTCATTCATGGAACCCTTCCAAACGATGAACACATCATCTATATACCTCCACCATACCTGGACTTTAGTCCAGGATGGGGAGGTACATAGTAGTATCTCCTCGAAGTGTCTCATAAATATATTTGCATAGGATGGGACCATGTTCGACCTCATCGCTGTGCCTCGTTTTTGCCTGAAATAACGGTCCCCATATATAAAGGAATTATTCGTAAGAACCAGAGAAAGCAATGTTAGAACGAATTCTACACAACCATTGGATAGAACTGAAGAAGAGAGGTAGTGGCCTATAGCCAACAGCCCCCTCTCATGATCGATTATCGTATATAACGAGGAGACATCGAAAGATCCCAAAATTGTCCGCTCTTCAATGGTCAGTTGTTGTAACTTAATCAAAAAATCAGACGTATCTTTAATATATGAAGTCGCTTCCATCGCAAATTGGCGTAACACCTTGTCCAAAAAACGTGAAACGTTGCTGTATAGCGAGCCCCTGCCTGAAACTATGGGACGGCCCGGAGGACGTTGTAAGTTTTTATGTATTTTGGGCAAGGTGTAGAACTTCGGCATGACAGGAGAAGAAGGTAAGAGAAAATCAAAAAGCTGTTTATCAATCAACCCAGTGACAAGTGCCTCTTCTAACACCCCCCTTAACACATCCCTGGAATGACTGGTGGGGTTCTGTGATAGACATTCATAAACTGACTTATCCGCCAGTTGTGCCAAAATTTCCTCATGGTAGTAGTTCGTGTCCATTATCACAATAGCCCCACCCTTGTCGGCCATATGGATGGTTAGGTCCTTATCATCACTCAGGGCCTTAACCCCCCGCCATTCCGCCCTACTCATATTAGATTTACCTTTCTGGCAGAACTGGCAGGCCCTCAAGGCCGACACATCTCGATTCACTAATTTGATAAATGTATCCACTGAATGGTCAATGCCTGGGGTTGAAATTTACTACTATTGTGTAAACCCACGAACACTGTTATATGGCGGAATAAGATGTCATTATGAAGCAAGTTAAGTTATTACACCTGTGTCCCTCTTCTCTCCACATTGGGGTAAGTGGGATCCTTGCTAGATGAATGGATTGACTAGAAGATCCATAAGGGTTGGGAGTTTTGTAGGTCCCACGTCACTAACATCTACAATGTATAGAAGTTGGTGATATTCCAGCCAACACAGGGTTAAATCAGGGGTCATGCAATAGAAATGCCTTTATCCACCGAAGCAATGGAAGGCCAGTTCGGCCCCGATGACGTCAAGAGGAGGCGCGGCTCCTAGTGAAGGCCTGCACATGTGCAGATGCTTGGGTGAGGGCGCGTGACGCAAGGTGATCGCGAGATTCAAGGGTGATCTCGCGCATGCGCGCGAATATCGGCGCTCCGCAATGAGAGACGCAAGAGATACTGGATGATGAGATACCGCGAGACCTCTACGCATGCGCCCTGTGGCCCTGTGGACACTAGCTGAAGAGTTATCGTGAGATGAGGGGAGGATCCCGCACATGCACTCGGGGGTCCCGCGAACACTGTTATATGGTGGAATAAGATGTCATTATGAAGCAAGTTAAGTTATTACACCTGTGTCCCTCTCCTGGTTCCTCCAATCCTCATGGCTGGCTTTTGGCTGGTTGTTGGGTATGTTACATGACATGTGTTTTGTATATCCTGATAGGTGCTGGGGGTGGGTTCTCTGGTTTTATAAAGAGGGAGTCATTGTGTATGTTGTATGGACTTGACAAAGACCACGGTTTCTTGTGGTCGAAACGTTGTCATCTACTGGGCAAAATAAAGGTGATGGTTTGAATAGTACCTGCGGATGCTGCTCCTCATTTGTGCTGATTGACTCATTGAAATATTTGTGAGAGTTGCACCAATCAGTCCACATTTTTTCTTCCTCCTCTCAGTCTACACACTATGCTCTATGTATATGGTTGGCGTTAGTGGACAGGTAGCACCTCCCTCCATTTCTTATAAGGAATATTAAACCTAGAAGCTAAAGGAGCTCCACCCTTACCCCTTCTCGTCTTGGAGTCTGAGAATGTGTCTGTGTTGTGATGCTATTCTCTCTGGTCTATGCTGTGTTATGCTGTGTTTTGCTCTGCACCATTTTGCAGTGGGTTGCTAGGCTTGCACCACGATGTCTTCCTTTTTTGAATAGATATCCACAAAAGCACAGGCTTTGTTGGAGTCCAATGCTGGTGAAGGAATTGTCTTGGGCACTATGCACACTGCACCACAGTACTAGCATTTTTTTTAAAATTAATTCACTTTTTATTAAAAAAGTTTTCAGAGTACAGGGTAAGCAACAGTAAGAATGTGCACTTTGCAGAATTATAGCTTGACATTACAAGAAACAGGTATGGAATTGTCAGCAAGCTCAGTTGTAAGTTTTACCAATTTCTGCTGGTCGGTAACAGCAGGTCCCTCTCGGCCAGATTTGTTTGCTTAAAGGCTTTATTCGCATAGCCGGAGTGAGCCGCTGCCACCCATCTGTAAGCGCACTCATGCATCTGGAAACATATAATAACTTTACCAAATGTTTACAAAATATTAACAAAGGGGGTGGGAAAAGGAAGAAAAAGGGGAGGGGGAGGGGGGGCGCTGTTGACCACTGGGTGGCGTCTGGGTTTCCGACCCACCCTGTTCGTGTTGTAAACTTCTGCCTGCATTCCGTTTGGTCTGCTGCTCCTGAACCTAAATACCTTGCTTTTCTGTGTGTGTCTCTGCTTGCAAGTCGTCGCGCCCTCTGTTTGTAAAGTTACAAAAGTTTTTAACGAAATCTAGTCCAGGCCAAAATAGCCTGGATAGAGTAGAGTGCCGCGTCTCCGCCGGGGGATTGCGGGGAGGCAGCCGTCAGAGGGCGCGTCCGATCCGCCAACTTATGTACTAAGTTCTCTCCAACTCCTCAGGACAAGTATTTCGTGCAGGGTTGAACGTTGGTTTTGTCTAATGGCTAGGGGGGCAGTCCACCTCCTAGTCTGTGTGACCGACTCCTTATTCACTGAGGATTAGATAAGTATTGTATGTTCATGTATGGTTTAACTTGGTTATTCTACAACAGGGGGGGACTCTAAATCTCAGGGCCTAATCCCTTGTAATGGTGTTGTATTCATAGCTTACCCAGGGCGACCATATGTTCAGGAAGGAGGTATATGTTGAGTTTGTCCAACTAAGGATTTCCTCAAACTGATATATCTGAGCCATCTTATCTTTCCACATCTTTAACCCCTTCATGACACGGCCTATTTTGGCGTTGAGGACCAAGCGATTTTTTGGTATTTTTCCATCTCCATTTTTCAAAAGCCATAACTTTTTTATTTTTCCGTGGACGCGGCCGTATAAGAGCTTGTTTTTTGCGTGGCGAACTGTAGTTTTTATCGATGCCAATTTTGGGTACATAGACTATATTGTAAATTTTTTTATTTTTTTTTAATGATAGCAGAGAGAGAAAACGCATCAATTCTGCCATAGATTTTTTTTTTTTTTTTTTTACACCGTTAATCATGCAGCATAAATGAGACTTTCCATTTTTTTTGCAGACCGGTACGGTTACAACGATACCAAAATTCTAACATTTTTTTTAGGTTTTCCCACTTTTCTGCAATAAAAACCCTTTTTTTTGGAAATCTTTTTTCTATTCTAAATTGCTGCATTCAAAGTCACGTAACTTTTTTATTTTTTGATGTACAGAGGTCTATGAGGGCTTATTTTTTGCGAGACGAGCTGTAGATTTTATTGGTACCATTTTGGCGTACATACGACTTTCTTGATCACTTTTATTGCGTTTTTAGTGAGGCAAAATGCTAAAAATGAGCATTTTGCCTCCGTTTTTTAGCTTTTTTTTTTAGCGTTTTTTTCGGTGCACAGTCAAAAGCATGTGCAACTTATTGTACGCATCGTTACGGACGCGACAATACCAAATATGTGGGGTTTTATTTTTTTTTACCTTTTTTTATGCTAATCTGAGAAAAAGCATAAAAAATGGTTTTTTTACTCTTTTTTTTAACATTTTTTTAAATTCATTTTTTAAATCTTTCTTTTTTTTACACTGTTTGTGTCCCTCTGAGGGACTTTAACCACTGCCCTGATGATCGCTGTCATAAGGCATGGCAGAGCTACTGCTCTCCCATGCCTTATCGCTCATACAGCGATCTCAGGCATAGGCAATACAGGACGCCAGTGTCTGGCGTCCTGTTGCCATGGTGACAGGCCGGGCTCTCGCGATGACATCGCGAGTTCCGGCCGGAGACACAGAGGGAGCCGCGCTCCCGCTGTGAACTCTTTCCCTGCCGCGATCTACTTAGATCGCGGCAGGGAAGGGGTTAACAGTGGCGGGCGCATCTCCGATGCCCCCCCGCTGCTGCAGCGAGACGCCGGCTGTGACTGACAGCCGACTCCCGCTGCGGGATAGCGCTGGATCATATGTGATCCAGCGCTATCTCCAGGACGTAAGTTTACGCCCTGTTGCGGGAAGTACCCCGCTCCCAGGACGTAAACTTACGCCCTGCAGCGGGAAGGGGTTAAGGAGGGAGGTGTTGTGCTTCTCCAATATAGGGGGATCAGTGCTTTTGCTGCTGCTAACATAAAAGAGATGAGCTTATCTTTTTGAGGGTTAAATGTCTTATTTGGTTTGCTCAGAATGATCACGTCTGGGGATAACTTGAAGGCTTTCTTGAGAATTATTGTGATTTCCTTTTCAATTTCTGTCCAGAAGAGTTTTATTACTTTGCAGCTCCACCATATGTGAAGGTATGAGCCTACATTCTCTTGGCAGCGCCAACACTTATTTGAGTCTGAGAGTTTATAGGTAGAAAGCCACTCAGGAGTTTTATACCATCTGGATAGGAGTTTATAATGGTTTTCTTGGAGGCGTACGCATGGTGAGATACCGTAGGAGCATTTAAATATTGTTTTAAGTTCAGCATATGATATTTTTATATCTAATTCCTTCTCCCAGGACGTGATAAAGGTTGGTCTAGTTAAATTGTGGGTTGATGTAAAGTTTTTGTTTATGTGGGATATTTTCATAGATTCTGTATTTTGGTTTTTTATTAATCTTTCGAATTCTGTTGTCGGTCTTGTTGAGAGATGTTCTCTTTTGGAGTTTGAGATTACATTTGAGATGTGCGCTATGTGTAGCTCTTGCAGCTTCCTTTGCGCACATAGGGTGTTTATTATGGAAATGGGTTCCTCGTGTATGATAGTTTGTAAGTCATGAATTGACAGTCTTTCAAAAGTATTCCAGAGGTTCTCTGGAATCCAAGGCTTGGGATGCTTGATGACATGTGGAAGTAAGTTTAGGGGTGTACAGGGAGATGGTGGAGGTGCTAGTTCGTGTGATAGAGAGTCCCAGGTCTCGCAGATGCCCCTCAGCAACACATCAAAGCCTTTGGAGCGATATATTTTAGGGCTGGGGAGCCACATGTTCCTGAGGAAGTTGTTTCCATAAGTTAATTGCGCATTTTCCCTCAACTTGTGGTTTTTTATCGGAGATATCAAATCCAACCATCTGTTCAAGTTTATTGCCTTATAGTAATCTAGCATGTTAGGGAGTCCTACACCCCCGTATTGCCTTCTCTTGGACATTAGTGAGTATGCTATCCTCGGACGTTTATATTTCCAAAAGAAGCGTGAGAATTGTGTTCTGATTTTCTTGAAAAAGGATTTGGGAATGTGTATTAGTAGCATTTGTAGCTTGCATAGGATTTTGGGTAGTATGTAGGTTTTAATAAGATTTTTCCTTCCAAACCAAGAAATAATCGGCAAGTTATATGAAGAAAGAAGTGTTGCTATTTCTGTTAGTAGCGGCCCCATATTGCTCTCATAGAGTTTTGTTAGATTATTTGTGATTTTGATACCTAGATAATCTATGTAGCGTTCTGCCCAGACATATGGGGAAGTTTTCTTTACTTCCTCTGCTCTGTGGGGAGGTAGAGATATATTCAGTATAACTGATTTGTTTTTATTGACTTTTAAGTTGGAAAAGCTACCGTAGAGATCTAGTAGGTGATTCAGACTGTTAAGGCCTTGGGTGGGGTTCGTAATCAGAAATAGTACGTCATCTGCAAAGGCTGCTGATTGGATGCTTTTACTGCCAATTTCTAGTCCCTTAATTTCAGGGTTTTGTCTTACCGCTTGGAGTAGGATTTCTAAAGTAAGGATGAACAGTGTGGGGGAAAGTGGGCATCCCTGGCGTGTGCCGTTTGTTATGTTAAATGGTATAGATAGAGTATCATTTATTTTCAATCTTGCGTGTGGTTTTGCATAAAGGGAGAAGATGGCTTCAATAAATTGAGCGGGGAAGTTAAACTTGTGAAGAACTGCCCTCATGAAGGAGCAGTCTACGCGATCAAACGCTTTTTCGGCGTCTATCCCTAAGAATATTAGTGGGATATTCTTTTTCTTGGTGTATTGTATGGAATGAAGGAGTATAGAGGCATTGTCTTTGCCCTCTCTGCCTTTCACAAAGCCTGTCTGTTCGTCTGATATTAGTTTGGGGATGATTCTACTTAAATGGTTGGCTATTAATTTGGCCCAAATTTTTACATCCACATTCAATAAAGAGATTGGTCTGTAATTGTTGCATTGGGCTGGGTCTTTCCCTTCTTTATGTATTAGGGTGATGTGTGCTTCTTGCGATTGTTTTGGGAAGGGCCTCCTCTCATGATTGCATTTAATGTCGTTCTGAGGTGAGGTTCCAGTATGTGTTGTAGTGTCTTATAGTAACCTGTTGTAAGACCGTCGGGGCCAGGGCTCTTACCATTTGGCTCTTTATAATCTCTGTTAACTCTTCCTGACTCATTGGGGTCAGCAGATTTGTGGCTTCTTCTGGGCTAATTTTGGGGAGTGTGAGGTTTTTAAGGAATTTCTCCATATTTTTGTGTTTTTCTTCTCGATCGGTTTGTGACAATTTCCCTTCTAGATTATACAATTTCGTATAATAAGTGTGGAATTCTGTTGCTATTTCTTGGGAAGAAGTGGTTTTTGTCCCTGTGTCCTTCCTGATTTCTTTAATATGTGTCTTTTCTCTTGCTTTTTTTATGAGAGCGGACATCAGTTTCCCTCCCTTATCTCCATGGGCATAAATTTTTTGTTTGTAATAAATAGCTGATTTGGTGTATTTTTTGTCTAGTAGTGACTTTAATTGGTCTCTAAGGGAGTTGAGTTCAGGTTGTGCTTTTTCTACTTCCGAGAGTTTTCTTTTTTGTTCTAGGGAGGCTATTTTTGTTAGCATATCATCTATTTTCTTTTGTTTCTGTTTCTTAAGTTTTGAGCCCAAAGAGATGAAGAGGCCCCTTACAAAGGCTTTATGTGTTTCCCAGACCATAGGAGCGTTTGTATAGTCTTTTGTGTTGATTTCGAAGAATTCGGTTCGGTCTCTAATTAACTCTTGTTTGTGTTCTTCCTCTCTTAAGACCGACTCGTTTAGGCGCCATCTCCATTCCCCTAGGTTGTTAGATAGTATATTTATACTGGTGTGCATTGGGGCGTGGTCCGAAATTGTGATGCTATCGATTTTGGCACAATGTATTGCTTTTACAAGTTTATTTAATAGAAAGATATAGTCAAGTCTCTGGTGAGAGGTATGAACGTGTCAGTAAAAGGTATAGTCTTTTCCTACCGGATGGCTGTATCTCCATGAGTCTATCAAGTTTAATTCTTGTAGTGCTGAGTGGACTCTTTTGAGGGCTCTCTGCGAGACCTGGGACCTCCCTCTTGAGGCGTCTAATAATGGGTTGAGTGTAATGTTTAGATCTCCCCCTAGGATTATATGGCCTATTGCAAAGGATTTTAGTATAAGTAATGTGTCTATTATCCATTTGATTTGATTAGTATTTGGCACGTAGATGTTGGCTAGGGTGTAGTGTGAGCTATTTATCGCGCCCTTTACAAATAAGAAGCGTCCCTCTGCATCCGTAAGTTGTTTCTCAATTTGAAAGGGGAGATCTCTGTGGAGGGCAATTGATACGCCCTTGGCCGAAGACAGGCTACAGCTATGAAACCATTGTGTGAAGTGTCTTTTCGGGAGAGTTGGGATTTTGTTACTCTTAAAGTGGGTTTCTTGCAAAAATGCGATTTTTGTTTTACTCTTCCTAAGTAACCATAACATATGGTGTCATTTGTTTGGAGAATTAAGCCCTTTGGTGTTGAAGGTAGTGATATTTATTTTTCCTCTGTGGTAAGGTGCAGTTTTTTGTTGTTGTGCGAGGTTGTTGTTGTTTCTTAAGCCTTGTTGGCTGTAGATTTGGGGTGTGCGTTTTGCAGGCATATTTTGAGTTTTCTTATTTTCCGTCTCAGTAGATTTGGAGTATAGCATGGGGGATGTGGGCTGAGTGGGGAGTAAGCTAGGGTTGAATTTAGGTTGGGTTGAAGGAAGGAACTGCGGTTAACTTAACTTCTTGACCAGGTGTTAATGTCTGGTCAACTATATGTGAAAGAACTAAGAAGTGTTGTCGTGTGGATAAGAAGTATCCCGACACCCCGTAGTTGGGTCTCTATTGTCAGTATCTTCCTCATCCAAGGACAATCCCCGGGTGAGGGGGTATCCAGTGTGTCTGTGTATGGTTGTCTCACTCACGTGTGTAGCATCCATGGGTGACCTGGGGGTTGCTTGTTGTTTTCCCCCCCATTCGCACCGTTTGGGAGCTCTTGCCTTCTCGCTGGGAGGATGCCTCGTCTCGTCGTGGGAGCAAAGGTTCCCTGACCTGTATACTGGTGGAGAGAGGAGATAAAGAAGGGGAAGAAGGAGAGGAGGGGAGAAAGGCACAAACATTTAAACGAAATAACAAATGCAAATCCCCTCCTTTTTCCAGGTGGATCTTGGACTACTTGAGGTGCTTTTATGGCTAATAGATTTAAATTTCGCTATGAACTATTTCTCCCTGGCTGAGAGGTAGTTCCCCAGACGGAGGAGCCCAGAGAGTCGACCCCCGTACGACCCCCCGGGCCCTGCACCGCCCCAGGCACCGCCCCTTCTTTGCAGGCATGAGATCAATGTACAATTTTTTTTTTTAAGCTAGTTAGATATGGTAATAGGCGGAATCCTTATGCTTCAGGGTTGGTAGTTCTGGTCATCGTCCTTTACAGACCGACTGTAGTTTAAGTCCGAGAGTTAAATAGGCTTGTAATCTTGCCTCTCTCCAGTTGTTCAGAGGTGCGGCTCCCAGGTAGGCACGACACAGTGCGAGGTGAGTCTCTATCCGAAACTTAAGTTGATGGTTTTGTACCATATTTTTTGTTTTTTGGTGATTTAGGTTTCGCAAATGTTCTCCACGGCTCGTTCTCTGGAAGTGAAGGGATGGTTAGGTCATATTGTGTTGGCAGCCATGAAAGTATTTCAATTGGGTCTATCTTTAGCTGTTGCCAGACCACTTCAAGATCTTCTGGAGTTCTAACTGACAATCTGCGTCCTGAGTCATTAATGGCAAGGCCGAACGGGAACATCCAAGAATATTGGATTCTTTTAGATTTTAGGACTTCCAGTAGGGGTCGCAATTGTCACCTTTTTGCTAAAGTCGATGGTGCAATGTCCTGAAAAAACTGGATTGGCGAATCGCTGTATTTTAGCGGGTGGTGTGTTCTTGCCGCATTCAATATAGCGCTTGTGTCTGTGAAGGAGAGTAAGCCGCAAATAACATCTCTTGGCGGGTCTCCTTCTTTGGGTTTGGGACTGATTGCTCTATGTATTCTTTCGATTTGAATTCGTGTGGCTCTCTCTTCTCCTAATAGATCTGTGAAAATTTCTCCTGCCACTTTACGTAGGGACTCTGTTGCCCAGGTTTCTGGGAGACCTTTTATTCGGATATTACAGTGTCTGCTGCGGTTTCTTGGTCTTCGATTAGAGTGAGGGCTCGGTCTAAATATGAGCGGTGAACTTCTACCACTTGAGAGGTAGCTTTTGCATGTTTAATGATGGTGGAACATGTTCCCTCCAGGTCCTCCACTCTGTGTCCGATTTGTTGCAGCTCGGATTTAATGTCTGCTAGTTCTGACATTATTGGTTGAGTAACTTTGAGGAGTGCTTTTTGTAGGAAAGATTTTGAGATTTGGGTGCCGAGGTTGCATTCTTCCTCTTGCATTTTGCTCTCATTCTCTGAGTCCTGAGGTGCGAAGTCTGATTAGTTTTGTAGAGGTAGTGCTTTTGCCATGGGGCTTTGTGAGCTTTTCTTTTTTAGAAATTTTTGCATGTCCGCTTGATTTTTTTGTCTTCTTGGTGTTTCCGGTGGATCGCAGCTGCGTTCCCTGCTGCCTTTTACCATTTTATTCTTTAACTGAGTATACGCAGAGTGTCTTCAGCTAATGAATGAGCCTTGGGGTACAACGAATTTGATATATGACACACTTCATGAGGTGGGGTGCCTCCCTCTCCACACTATTTAGTGGTTAGTCAGTCATCTTTTCAGATATCAGGTATTATTGTGGTATACCTAGCAGGGCTATAGGTTTGTAGCCGTGACCGACCTGTATCACAAATTCTGAAAAATGTTGTTGGTTATAGAGCTGAAAAATAAAAACAGTTCCAGAAAAATTAGGGCTATGCCCTGTGTGTAACTTCTGGATCTCTTCAGTATAGGTAGCTGCCTGTGGCTTATTATTGCTGCGTCAGAGCACAGGGGTTTTGTAGGTATGCAGCTGGAATGAACTCACCCCTACAGTCTTTTAAAAATTAAGTATATTGCAGAGCTGGCTGAGCCAGCTCCAGAAAAAATTAGGGCGGCGCCCTTTATATTCTTTTTTCTCTGCACAGTTAGTGACCTGTTGGTAGATAGCTGTAGGCACTTTAGCTCTCAACCTACACCCTCCGCTCACCGTTGCAGAGCTAAGAAGGAGGGGGGGGGGAAGGCAAAATGGTGGGGAGTTCAGGTGGGAAACTGTGTTTTGCTGAGGAGGGCAGGGAGGTCCGCTGTCAGTGCTGCTCCCGTGGCACTACAGTTGCTGTCCTTATTACAAGCTTCTCTGGGGCTGCTGGGGCTTTTAGTACTTACTGCCCTTGTAGTGACCATGTTTCTCCCCCGAACTGGGTGCCTCCGATCCCGCTCGCTGGTCCGTCTGAGCAGCGGTGTCTGCGGGTCTCCTTCCTTCTATCGGAGCTGTCAGAGATTCTCCGGTGAAGGACCACTGCAGACTTCTGTTTCTCTGATGTGTCTCCACGCGGGCCGGCTCCCTCTCCTCTCCTAAGATCAATGCTGCGGCTCGATGCAGGCACTAGTCTCCGTACCTCCCGCTCCACCGATTTTGTTGTGCAGCCGCTTCAAATGTTCCTCTCGCTGCAGGGAAGATGTTAGGATCGGTGTGAGGTGTCGCTGTTCGTTTTATACTGCCAAAAGAAGCTGAAAATACTTCTATGGCTCAAGAGCCCAATTTCAGCGCGTCCTCACTCTCTGCAGGCTTGGCCACGCCCCCCGCATTGCGGGTAATTTGAAATGCTTTTGGTGCCAATAGTAGCGAGCCACACACAAAAATAGGACATGCCGCGGTTTGTTTGCCGCGCGAGATTTCGCGCGGCCAAACCGCGGCCGTCTGCATAGGAGTGCGTATTGTAATGCACTCCTATGCAGGCTTTGAGCGGTGGAAATCCCGCCGCGGGATTTCCGCCCGTGTGCAGGCAGCCAATCTGTTTTGCAGCATTTTGTATTTATGTCAATACCTGGTGGCGCATGCACCCAAAAGATTGCTTGCCCATCTTCTTATATTTTGACAATATTTGACAGGTGTGCTGCAGTTATGCGGACCTAACATGGGGACGCTATTATTAACAATATTATAGGAGCCTTGCGGCACTTCTGACTATAGAGGGGGGCAAATGGACCTCCTGCTATACTTGAGAATGATGATATCCCAGGAGGGTTAAATGGTGGCCTGAGCTCTCGGCAGATATCAAGAAAAGGTGTTTGCTATCAGTTTAATGACAGTGTAGATCGGGAGCAGCTTGTTGATTCCACCATGAGTGCTCAAGGTGCGGGGTTCAGCTTATGCTTGACAATTGCTTTAAACAGATATTTAAGAAAGAGGTGGAACCAGGGAAGGACTTTAGTGAGGTTGGGTGCCATCTCAGTGCAATTGTTACAGCAATAGAGTGCATACTGCACCGATGTATGACAAGTGTTTCAGCAGATATCTAAGAATGAGGAAGAGCCAGGGAAGAACTTTAGTGAGGTTAGGTGCCATGGCCCCTCAGTGCAACTGTTACAGCAATGGAGTGCATACTGCACCAATGTGTGACGATGTTCATCAGGTTTTTCAGTTCCAGAGGACGGGGGTGTCTGCAGGGGGTGGTGGTGTGTGTGTGTGAGACATTCAGGAAGGTGGTTGAGTTGGACATCATAGCAGGGCTTTTTAAGGAGCCACTGATTCTGATTCTAAGCATCACCTCACTAGAAGTAGTAGATCTTAAGAAAGATCAAGGGAAATTCTGAAGGAGATATCACTTATCTTTTCCTAAAGGTGATTCCATGAATGCAGTACTGGATTAACCATTAGACAAATAAGGCACGTGCCTTAGGGCCAGCCAAAATTCAAGCCAGAAAAAAGTGATTTGCATCAAAAAAATGACTTCAAAAACCTAACTGATGAATTTGCAATCGGAAAAGCGTGCAAAGTTCTAATCTAGCTACCATACTCTTACAGTAATTACAGTGGATCACATGGGGTTGGTGCATTTGGTTAGCCACTTATTGTTCTACTTTCCTCCCATGTTAACCCTTCTATGGTTCTTAATTGTACATTGCTTGGGATGTCATGACTTTTAGGGTACATCATGTGGCAGGAACACAGTAGCTGATGTCTTATTTATCTTTCAGTGAACCAGGATTTGGAGAGAGGATTTAGAAACAAAGGAGGTCTGGGCTCGAAGTCCAACCCACGTGTTGAATGTTGTGTTGGTGTGATGGATGAGTTAATGCAGGCATTATTGGTGCCAAAGACATGGCAGTCTTATGAAACTGTGTGGAAAAAGTATATAACTCTGATAAAGGAATAGAGAGTTTTGTGTTAAGTGAAAAGGACTAATAGGCCGCCTGCAGACGGGCGGAAATTCCGCGGCGGGATCTCCCGTGGAATTTCCACCCTTGGAAGCTGCCATAGGATTGCGTTAGCAAACGCAATCCTAGGCAGACGGCTGCGGTTTGTCCGTGCGAAATCTCGCACGGCAAACAAACCGCATTATGTTCCATTTCTGTGCTGGGCTCGCAGAGCCCCACACAGAAACGTCACTCACCGGCCGCCGGCTTCGGTCTGCGCTTGCGCCGGCTGCCCGGCAGCCGGCACATGAAAGGTCGGAGCTACGGGGCGCGGGTGAGTACGCGCTGCTCTCTGCAGGCGCTCTGGTCAGGACGGGTCCCGCGGCGAGAAATCTCGCTGTCGGATCCGACCCGGCCGTGTGCAGGCGGCCATAAGGAGATATTTTATAGAGGCCTAAAAAATCAATATTGAGTCACATCTAGATAGTGTGTTTATCTTAGGTTGCATTCAAAAACAACATCATTTTAAACAACATTCTCATTTCATAGAGGAAACCCTCAGCTACCTGCCTCGTCCCTTATGAAGTCCCAGGCAAACGATAAAGTACAAAATCTGATATAGATGAAATAGATTGCAGTCAAGTCAATTCACTCCCAGTGGAACACTAATACCCAATTATGCAGGGTAGAAAACATAGAAGAATAGTGCCTTGTGTAAAAATGCATGATATACATGGTATACAAAATTGCAGTAGTATTTTAATGCATTAAAAAGGAAACACACTTACTTGGTGCTAGCCTTATCCTGGTGCCAGGATTATACATCTGTGTCCAATTTTTTTTAACATGACATAAACCTAGCATTTTAACAGGGGGGTGTAGACTTTCTTGATACATTATATATACCCAAAAATTACTAATGAAAACCACAGCTCACTCTGACCAAAACGAGCCCTCACACAGCCCAATGGATGAAAAAATAAACAAGTTCTGGATGTCGGAATAGAGGATGGAAAGCAGATTTTGTTTAAAAAAAGTTTTTGTTTCACTTTTTAATAGTAGTTAAACATTAAGGCCGCCTGCAGACGAGCGGGTCGGATCCGGCAGCGAGAAATCTCGCCGCGCGATCCGACCCCAGAGCCTGCAGGGACGAGCGCGTACTCACCCGCGCCTGGCGGCCCCGGCTCTTTGATGTGCCGGCTGCCGCGCAGCCGGCGCATGCGCAGACCGGAGCCGGCGGCCAGGTGAGTGCGTGCCCCGCAGAAAATTAGAACATGCCGCGGTTTGTTTGCCGCGCGAGATTTCGCGCGGCCAAACCGCGGCCGTCTGCATAGGAGTGCGTATTGTAATGCACTCCTATGCAGACTTTCAACGGCGGAAATCCCGCGGGAAATCCCGCGGCGGGATTTCCGCTCGTCTGCAGGCGGCCTTAAAAAGGTATATAAATTTGATGTCACCATAATCGTACTGACCCATCGAATAAAGTTCATATGTCACTTTTACTTCACCGTGAACGCCATAAAATCAAAACCAGCCCAAAAGTGGTGCAATTGCATTTTTTTCATTTCATCTCACTTCAAAATTGTAAGTTATTCAGTACATAATATTGTACATTAAATGGTATTATTCAAAAATACAATTCTTCCCTCAAAATATAAGTCCTTATACAGCTGTGTATATAAAATAGAAAAGTTGGGACTCCTGAAAGGTGGGAGGAAAAAAAAAATCTTGGGTGATGAAGAACTAAAAGGGGTTATCCAACCTTTTAAAAATTGATACTCCATTTTCAGGATTGACCATCAATAATTGTTTAGTGAGGCTCCACCTCTCAGGATCCCTGGTGATTAGCTGATTGAAGGGCTGCGGCACTTGTATCAGCGCTGTAGCCTCTTCAATGCTTACATCTTAGCACAAACTTTTTGAATACTTACATGCATTTCAATGGGACAAGCCTGTAGTACTCTGAACAGTCGCTATTAATATTACGATGTACTACAGTACGGGGACAGTTGTGCTAGGATGTAAATACTGAAGCCGCTGCTGTGCTTTTACTAGCCCCGCCGTCCCTTCAATCATCTAATCTGTGGTGATCCTGAACGGTGGACTCCTACTGTTCCAAAATTGATGGTCCATACTGAGGACAGACCATCAATTTTAAAAGGTTGAAAACCCTTTTAAATGTGAGGACAGTACATCTATCCTGAAGTTGCCACTGGATATAAACATGGAATGAGGGAACAAAGAAGACATATAGCGAAGAATTAGTACACAATCTATTGGAAGGTTACAGAGCAGTTTATTATACAACGATCCGCTTAATTTACAAAAGGACATTAAATTTTCCGCTACCTAGAAAACACCAATTGGTAAACTACTGATGAATCAACGATGTAATGTCCATCATTTCTACATCATTAAGAATATTCTGACATTCTTTGCTTTAGATCCTTGGGGGTACATATAAGGTAGCAGGTCTATAGCAAAAATAAATGCCCCCCATTGTTATCAATTCTCAACACCTCTAGCCTGGACATGAGAACCCAGTGTGAAGCAAATGGTGGTGCTGTGTATGACGTGGCAGTGACAGATGGAGGTGGAGGTACTTCTTTTTTTATGAAAAACATTTCTGAACTATGGTCAACTTTTCACTGTATAGGAGGATATTTCATACTTAATCGTTATGTATTTTTAACCAAAAGTCACTCGTAACATATATATCCACATGCCCGTATAATGGGAACAGCTCGGCGAGACAAGGCACTTTGATCTTAAATTGTTACTAACCACTGTCCTTATAGTACCCCATACTCAACTTTGTATTCTGTAATATATTCATGGCAACATTGGGGCCTTAATGCACTGTAAGTGCCAGAGTACATCACCAATTTAGAAGCTCCGTGTCACTGCAGACTCAATGCACTGTGAGTGCACTAAAACGTCTCCTGTATACTCTCATCTCATATGTACTATATGCTGTAAACTGGAAACCGGGGAACCCTGACAGCGGGAAGCCTTCGGAAGAGCCGAGGGGGAGTGTCTCATAGTATGAAATCAGCTGTGGATACGCTGTGATTCCTGTCAAAATCCGCATTAATACTATGGATTTTGCTTGTTTTTTGGATACATAAATACTGCGCTATTTGCTCCCTGTCTTTTTTGAAGCGCGCCTGTACTTTTTATAACGATGGAGATAAAATCATAGGTTGTGATAAGCTCTGCTCCCTGGCCACACCTCTATGTCCCGCTTTGACTCTGGGGAAATCTGATCACCTTAGCCTAGACCAGTGGTGGCGAACCTATGGCACGCGGGCCAGAGGCGGCACGCAGAGCCCTCCCTACTGGCACGCACCGCCATTGGCCGCCCACCACTTGTAAATACTAGCAGGGGCCGTGGCTCCCCTGCCGGCATTCACTCAAATCTCCGTGCACACTTTGACGTCAGTGTTCAGCCGGGATCGGACGGCACTGGAGTATTATGTCACCACAGGAAGTAAGGGGTGGCGACATAATACATCTGTCAGAGAATGGGTTCACACCCCCAGCTTCTGATTGGCTGGGGGAGGAGGACTGCGGCGAGCCTGAGAGCTGCGGGCCCGAGGCTGGGAGCGCTGGCACGGCCAGTGCAGGGCCTGGCCAGCGGCCCCGGCATAGAGGACAGCAGCAAGGCAGGGAGCGCCAGGACAGAGGACAGCGCCGACCCTGGGAGCTGCAGCAGAAGCTGAGACGCAGGAGGAGAGCGCACCACAACTGAGGTGAGTGAGTGGGGAGGGGAGGCCGCAATGAGATGTCACTATTGCACTGGGGGACACTATGGGATGTTACTATTAGGTTGTGGGCCACTGTGGGCTGCTGTGGGATGTCGCTTATACGCTGGGGGATGTCACTATTATGCTTGGGGGCCGCTGTGGTATGCTGCTATTATGCTTTGGGGCCACTGTGGGATGTCGCTTTTATGCTTTGGGCGCCGCTGTGGGATGTCACTTTTATGCTTTGGGCGCCACTGTGGGGTGTCGCTGTTACGCTGGGGGCCGCTGTGGGGTGTCGCTGTTACGCTGGGGGGGCGCCGCTATTACGCTGAGGGCCGTTGGGGTTGCGGTCATTATTATCGCTAGGGTGAGGGTCATTATTATCGCTGGGCTTAGAGTCACTATTATTGCTGGAGTCGGTGATGGGGGTCACTATTACCGCTGGGGGGTCACTATTACCGCTGGAGTATATTTACATGTGGCGGAAATGGGCAGGGCCGCTTCAAAATAGATAGCGTGCAGATTTTGAGAAATGCTGCAGAATTTGCCACAGAAATTTCCGCTGAGGACATTCTGCAGTATTTCCACATCCAAAAAGCAGTCAAAATCTGCACGCTGTCTATTTTGAAGCGGCCCGGTCCTTTTTAGAATGACGGAGGTAAAATCATATGTCGTGATAAGCCCCGCCCCCTGACGTGTTGGCACTTTGTGATAAATAAGTGGGTTTTGCATTGCAGTTTGGGCACTCGGGCTCTAAAAGGTTCGCCATCACTGGCCTAGACCCATACACTATCCTTAGCCTGGCGGCATTCTTCTAGGTGTGATGTGCTAGCTGCATCACAGCAACATCAGGGAGGGGACAGAGCCTATGACAAAAGCCTCACATGAGCTTTTACAAAATGCCACCTGAAGCTCCCTCTGTCCACCCTCGCCTCCTCAGCCATGGAACGGGCCTTCAGAGAAGAGCCTTTGAACACAACGCTTCTTAGCACTCTGAGATAGCATCCTGAACATCTCTTCAGCTCTCCCCTTCTGCCCAATTGTAGTACGGTCCACCAGCCACAATTGGAAGCAGCTGTATGCGGCTCCAAGCAGTAAGGGGACGAATGAGCAGCACCTCCCTCTTGCACAGTGCTTGTTTTCTTCTTCCTTCTTCAGATTTTTTGCTGTACAGAATGCTGTGGTCCTTGGGACAGGTCCTCCTCCATCTCTCTATGTGTCTATAGAGAGGGTGAGCATGGTGCCAATCCCAAATGGATATGAGCATTGAACCTCTAAAGAGGTAAATATACTCCCAAAATCCTCTATGTTGAATTCTGTGTTAGTGTTGCAGAAAGCGGCCATATATTCACTGACGCAAGACAGGAGATATGGACATCACTTGTCCCTCAACATGCAGACAACCAGACTTCTAAATGGAGGCACAGGTAACAAATGTGGCTATTTAATCAGTGTCCTCCATGCGTGTTACTTGCTCCTCCATTTAGCAGTCTGGCTATCTGCATGTTGAGGGACAAGTGGTGTCCATACCTGCCCTCTTCTGTCAGTGTGTCAGTGAGTATATGGCCGCTTTCCGTGATTTTTTTAATCTGTTTTATCTTTCCCTTTCTGTGATTTTTATCTGTGTTAGTGTTGAATTTAATGCTGCACCAAGATGGTCTTGCTTTTACAGTAAGCCTATAGTAAGTCCTCAGCAGAAGTCATGCACAACTTCTTGGAATCAGCACGTGTATATGTAAAGCTTTCTGCAGTGCGGCCTTCAGGTCTTTGCTCCTCAGGCTGTAGATTAATGGGTTGAGTAAGGGGGTGATTAGTGCATAGATCACAGTGGCTACTTGGTTTAGCGTAAGAAGATTACTTTTGTTAGGAACGAAGTAGATAAAAGTTATTGATGCATAAAATGTGAAAACCACAGTCAGATGAGATGTACAGGTGGAGAAAGCTTTACGTTTTCCATCTCTTGTACGGATTTTCAGTACTGTGCTAAAAATTCTGACATACGGGTAAAATGTGGTAACAAAAGCTGCAGTGCCGAGAAACCCCCCCACAATAAAGAAGACTAGAAGATTGATAGAAATATCAGTACAAGAGAGCTTCAACAAATGGGGCAGGTCACAAAAGATATTCTGGATGAAGTTGGGACCACAGAAGGTCAACCTTCTTAAACACAAGGTATAAATGATGGGGGCGAGGAAAGCAGAGGACCAAGCCAAAGACACCATCTGAGTGCACATTCCCCAGGACATGACCTGAGAGTAATGGAGAGGATGGCAGATGGCTATGTATCTGTCATAAGACATAGAAGACAACAAGTAAACCTCTGAACTCCCAAAATATATGACAAAGAACATTTGGATTATGCATTCAGGGAAGGAGATGGACCAGTCCTGGGTTCTGAGGTCAAAGAGTATCCTTGGGGCAGTGACCGATGAGTAGGACATGTCCAAGAATGCCAAGTTTCCGAGAAAGAAGTACATGGGTGTATGAAGATGAGCGCAAGTAACAACTAGAAGAATGATGAGAAAGTTGGTCAAGAAGGTCATCAGGTACATGAAGAGGAAGACGGTAAAGAGGACATAGATGATCTTCTGATCATCCGATAGACTCATGAGAAGAACACTTGTGATTGTTGTTTGGTTCTTCATCATTCCAGTGTGATTCTTCCCAAATTAATAAGATGTGAAACATTAATAAACTATGGAACTTCAGGAGAATTTGGTGGAATATAAGAACACAATGGATGAATATCCTGGCTCAGATATAAAACTGCTGATACTAATAGCTAATGGCATCTTTCCTTTTATAGCTTATCATTTCTCCCAGGAGAAGAAGCCCCAAAAGGCCCAAACCTCTGCTGTGCACATCCATAATAATGTAATAGGGTCTCAGGATGCTCAATTACATGGTTGTTTTAGCGTAGGTGTTTGCTTTTTAATTTTAACCTATGAGTATTCACAATACACAGGTGTCTGGTGAATATCATAAGCCATTTCCAGTGGTGGACACAGACAGCAGCGGACAGCTTTCATACTAAATAGGGTAGACACACCTACTAATAAATAAACACAGCAATAATTTATAGAAATAACTATACATATTTATTAGGGTAATTAATAATATAGTCAGGAAAAATGACAACATACCCAGGTAGAGAACAAATGATAACTGGACCTGTATATATACATCAATTAATAGTTAAATACGCAATAGTGTTAAGTAGAGTTCAGCGAAATTTTGAAAAAGTTCAGTTTGGCTAGGCCACCGAACCATTGCAAAAAGTTCAGTTCAGTCTGAATTAGTATAAACTGAACCATAAGTTCACCAAAACTTCTAAAACTGCTGTATAAGAGCAATTTCACATGAGTGTATGCCCAAATATGCTCGCCTCAGTGCAACGTAATTGTGCTATGAACAAGGTTGATTAGATTGATTTGCTTACTTGTCTGCACATAGTAGTGTTATTTTTGCAGATAAATAGTCAGTTTACATGCACGCGATTTACCCCTTCCATTGGTTTAAAAGGCTATTTAGACTAATAAAATCCAGATGTGCTTGTTTCATAGAATTGCGTAGTGTATTGCATGTTTATGCACCTACCATAGACTTCTATAGGGGTCTTTGCAGCGCAATCTGAATAAAGATAGAGCGTTTGCATGAAACGTGCATGCAAAAACGTTCCTGAGAATGAACCCTTTGACAATAGGCTCTATTCTCTGTACATTGTGCACATATATTTTATGTGCACAAAAAGAGGCACAAATACGGTCGTCTGAAGGAGCCCTAACACTGTCTAAGAACCATAAAAGTCGTAGACTTGTGTTAGCAAAATATTCACTAGTTGGTATGTTTTCAGGTGACCAAATTAAGTGCTAATGTTTGAGCTCGAAGAAGCTTACAAATCACACTCTTTGAATGTGATAAGAAGTGATCTACTTATTTATTTATGCACAGAGATATTTTATACGTAGACATTTGAAACAAGGCTAGAACACACCTCACTTGTAATAATTATGATTATCATTGGTTACTAAAAATTACAACTGCCCCATTTTGGGGTGACGTCTCTCTAGAGGTACGACTTCTCTCAGGCCGATTTGAACTGTTTCTCATGAGTCTTCTGTAAATAACCTTGGAAATGGCCTTCCATTGTTGTAAATAAACAGTAATATAAGCTAATGGAAAGACAGTGAAAGACTAAGAGAAGAGCAGGTTACAAGACAAAAAAGGAGGATAGGAAGTCTTATAGCTTTTCTCACGAATTCCCCCTTTTGCGACTGTTTCCTTAGGTTACATAGCCCCCACAGTAAGCATGATTTCCATGCTCATCCCAGAAACCTGAGCTAACCACTAAGGAATGTGTTATCTTACTTAACTTCTAGGAAGATAGACACCCCTAAGAACTATCTATTGTCCTCCTGGTCACACCCACGTAGAGTGGCCCTAGCTCATCTCTAAGGGCTCAATTCTAACCCTGGGTGTGAGGGTTGGTAACTCATGTGTTCTGTGCACTAGGATATATATAGCACTAGCTTACCCGTCGTGCGTTGCTGCGAAGACAGACATACATACATACATTCATTTTTATATATCTAGATAACAACCAATCACAGCGCAGCTTTCAAGTTACCTCAGCGGTATAATATATAACAACCAATCACAGCACTGCAGCTTTCATGTTACCTCAGCAGTATAATATATAGCAGCCAATCACAGCACAGCTTTCATGTTACCTTAGCGGTATAATATATAGCAACCAATCACAGCACAGGTTTCATGTTGCCTCAGCAGTATAATATATAGCATCCAATCACAGCACAGCTTTCATGTTACCTCAGCATTCTCAATACCCAGCAATTGTCTTGCAAAACGTTCAGCGGATGCATCATTTTGTAGTTGTACACACATCCCGTTGCTCGTAATGCCTTTTGCTTTTGTGCCTGAGATGGAAATCAAACGATCTTTGTCTGGGGGGCATAACTGTCGACGATGCTTGCACGCGCGCAACCTATCGTAGGATAGATGTACTATGCCAGTAATCTTCCCAGGAGTGTACTCAACAACTTCCCAAAGTTTCATGGTGATTAGATGAATGGTGTAGTAGCGCAAAAAGGGCAGACAGACAGACATACATTCCTTTTTATATATATAGATGACAACAGGAAGTCAGAGAATTAGATTCCGTATGTAAAATTTGGATGCTAATTCTTTTGCTCTTAGAATTGAATAACCAAGTTGGGACCCATTAACTTTTCCTATTTTTGACATAATCAATGCTCATGCCAAATTTCATGTTTCTACGACATTGGAAAGTGAGAGAATTAGATTCCGTATGTAAAATTTGGACGCTAATTCTTTGGTGCTTAGAATTGAATAATCGAGTTGGGACCTATTAACTTTTCCTATTAATGACATAATCTATGCTCGTGTCAAATTTCAAGTTTCTATGACATTGGGAAGTGAGAAAATTAGATTCCGTACGTAAAATTTGGACGCTAATTCTTTTGCGCTTAGAATTGAATAATCGAGTTGGCACCCATTAACTTTTCCTATTTTTGATATAATCAATGCTCGTGCCAAATTTCAAGTTTCTATGACATTGGGAAGTGAGAAAATTAGATTCCGTACGTAAAATTTGGACGCTAATTCTTTGGCGCTTAGACTAGAATAATTGAGTTGGGACCCATTAACTTTTCCTATTCATGGCATAATCTATGCTCGTGCCAAATTTCAAGTTTCTATGACATTGGGAAGTGGGAAAATTAGATTCCATACGTAAAATTTGGACGCTAATTCTTTTGCGCTTAGAATTGAATAATCGAGTTGGGACCGATTACCTTTTCCTATTTTTGACATAATCAATGCTTGTGCCAAATTTCATGTTTCGACGACATTGGAAAGTGAGAAAATTAGATTCCGTACGTAATTTGGACGCTAATTCTTTTGCGCTTAGAATTGAATAATCGAGTTGGGACCCATTAACTTTTCCCATTTATGACATAATAAATGCTCATGCCAAATTTTAAATTTCTATGACATTGGGAAGTGAGAAAATTAAATTCCGTACGTAAAATTTGGACACTAATTCTTTGGCGCTTAGAATTGAATAATCGAGTTGGGACCCATTAAATTTTCCTATTTATGACATAATCAATGCTCGTGCCAAATTTCAAGTTTCTATTACATTGGGAAGTGAGAGAATTAGATTCCGTACGTAAAATTTGGACGCTAATTCTTTTGCGCTTAGAATTGAATAATCGAGTTGGGACCCATTAACTTTTCCTATTTTTGATATAATCAATGCTCGTGCCAAATTTCAAGTTTCTATGACATTGGGAAGTGAGAAAATTAGATTCCATACGTAAAATTTGGACGCTAATTCTTTGGCGCTTAAAATTAAATAATCGAGTTGGGACCTATTAACTTTTCCTATTTATGACATAATCAATGCTCGTGCCAAATTTCAAGTGTCTATGACATTGGAAAGTGAGAAAATTAGATTCCGTATGTAAAATTTGGACGCTAATTCTTTTGCGCTTAGAATTGAATAATCGAGTTGGGACCCATTAACTTTTCCTATTTTTGATATAATCAATGCTCATACCAAATTTCAAGTTTCTATGACATTGGGAAGTGAGAAAATTAGATTCCGTACATAAAATTTGGACGCTAATTAGAGATGAGCGAACGCGTTCGTCCGAGCTTGATATTCGTGCGAATATTAGGGTGTTCGGGATGTTCGTTATTCGTGACGAACACCATGCGGTGTTCTGGTTACTTTCACTTCCTTCCCTGAGACGTTAGCGCGCTTTTCTGGCCAATTGAAAGACAGGGAAGGCATTACAACTTCCCCCTGCAACGTTTAAGCCCTATACCACCCCCCTGCTGTGAGTGGCTGGCGAGATCAGGTGTTCGCCTAATATAAAAGTCGGCCCCTCCCGCGGCTCGCCTCAGATGCGGTGTGAGTTAGATGAGGGACAGTGCTGTTTATACCGGAGCTGCTGTAGGGAAAGAATTGGTAGTTAGTGTAGGCTTCAAGACCCCCAAAGGTCCTTATTAGGGCCACTGATAGCTGTGTGTTGGCTGCTGTTAGCAGTGGGATTTTTTTTTTCTCAAAATCGCCTCTGCAGACCGTTGCACCTGGCATTAGGGACAGAAGTGCTGCATAGGCAGGGAGAGTGTTAGGAGTGAGTGTAGCCTTCAAGAACCTCAACGGTCCTTTCTAGGGCCATATTTATCCGTGTGCAGTACTGTCCAGGCTGCTGTTGGCTGTGCTGCATTTTTTTGGGGCTTCTCAAAATCGCCTCTGCAGAGCATTCCACCCTCCATTGATACTGCAGGGAAAGAATTGTATAGGCAGGGCCACAACACAGTTATTATTCATAGAATATACGCAGTGCTGCCTGTTGGTGGGAAAAAACTGAAAACAAATCTATTTGTCCAGCCTCTGTCCGTCCTTACGGGCGGTGGACACGTGTGAGCTGCGTGAAAAACATTGCTAAATCATACGCAGCCAGCTACGCTTTACTGCTGGGTTCGCCATTTGCTTTCCTTAATTGGGAAAAAAAATACCTGCTCTCCAAGAGTTATAATAACTCTGCTACCCTCACGTTCTGTGACACATAAGCAGGGACACAGCACAGTTATTAAACTTCTCAGGTTCATTGAATATACGCAGTGCTGCCTGTTGGTGGGAAAAAACTGAAAAGAAATCTATTTGTCCAGCCTGTGTCCGTCCTTACGCCTGTGGAGACGTGTGAGCTGCGTGAAAAACATTGCTAAATCATACGCAGCCAGCTACGCTTTACTGCTGGGTTCGCCATTTGCTTTCCTTAATTGGGAAAAAAAATACCTGCTCTCCAAGAGTTATAATAACTCTGCTACCCTCACGTTCTGTGACACATAAGCAGGGACACAGCACAGTTATTAAACTTCTCAGGTTCATTGAATATACGCAGTGCTGCCTGTTGGTGGGAAAAAACTGAAAAGAAATCTATTTGTCCAGCCTGTGTCCGTCCTTACGCCTGTGGAGACGTGTGAGCTGCGTGAAAAACATTGCTAAATCATACGCAGCCAGCTACGCTTTACTGCTGGGTTCGCCATTTGCTTTCCTTAATTGGGAAAAAAAATACCTGCTCTCCAAGAGTTATAATAACTCTGCTACCCTCACGTTCTGTGACACATAAGCAGGGACACAGCACAGTTATTAAACTTCTCAGGTTCATTGAATATACGCAGTGCTGCCTGTTGGTGGGAAAAAACTGAAAAGAAATCTATTTGTCCAGCCTGTGTCCGTCCTTACGCCTGTGGAGACGTGTGAGCTGCGTGAAAAACATTGCTAAATCATACGCAGCCAGCTACGCTTTACTGCTGGGTTCGCCATTTGCTTTCCTTAATTGGGAAAAAAAATACCTGCTCTCCAAGAGTTATAATAACTCTGCTACCCTCACATTCTGTGACACATAAGCAGGGACACAGCACAGTTATTAAACTTCTCAGGTTCATTGAATATACGCAGTGCTGCCTGTTGGTGGGAAAAAACTGAAAAGAAATCTATTTGTCCAGCCTGTGTCCGTCCTTACGCCTGTGGAGACGTGTGAGCTGCGTGAAAAACATTGCTAAATCATACGCAGCCAGCTACGCTTTACTGCTGGGTTCGCCATTTGCTTTCCTTAATTGGGAAAAAAAATACCTGCTCTCCAAGAGTTATAATAACTCTGCTACCCTCACGTTCTGTGACACATAAGCAGGGACACAGCACAGTTATTAAACTTCTCAGGTTCATTGAATATACGCAGTGCTGCCTGTTGGTGGGAAAAAACTGAAAAGAAATCTATTTGTCCAGCCTGTGTCCGTCCTTACGCCTGTGGAGACGTGTGAGCTGCGTGAAAAACATTGCTAAATCATACGCAGCCAGCTACGCTTTACTGCTGGGTTCGCCATTTGCTTTCCTTAATTGGGAAAAAAAATACCTGCTCTGCCACAGTTAATAACTCTGCTACCCTCACGTTCTGTGACACATAAGCAGGGACACAGCACAGTTATTAAACTTCTCAGGTTCATTGAATATACGCAGTGCTGCCTGTTGGTGGGAAAAAACTGAAAAGAAATCTATTTGTCCAGCCTGTGTCCGTCCTTACGCCTGTGGAGACGTGTGAGCTGCGTGAAAAACATTGCTAAATCATACGCACCCAGCTACGCTTTACTGCTGGCTTCGCCATTTGCTTTCCTTAATTGGGAAAAAAAAATACCTGCTCTGCCACAGTTAATAACTCTGCTACCCTCACGTTCTGTGACACATAAGCAGGGACACAGCACAGTTATTAAACTTAGATAATTCATTCACTAGAGGCAGTGGGGCCTTTCGTTTTCCAAAAAGGGCAAAAATTATATTTGGCCTGCAGTCTTGCGCCAATTTATTTCCTGCCTGGGAAATCTAATCACTGGTAATACAGCATGCTGAGGGGTAGGGGTAAGCCTAGAGGACGTGGACGTGGACGTGGCCGAGGACGCGGAGGGCCAAGTGAGGGTGTGGGCACAGGCCAAGCTCCTGATCCAGGTGTGTCGCAGCTGTCTGCTGCGCGATTAGGAGAGAGGCACGTTTCTGGCGTCCCCACATTCATCGCCCAATTAATGGGTCCACGCGGGAGACGGTTATTAGAAAATGAGCAGTGTGAGCAGGTCCTGTCCTGGATGGCAGAAAGTGCTTCGAGCAACCTATCGTCTACCCGCAGTTCTGCGCCGTCCACTGCTGCCAATCCGAATCCTCTGTCTGCTGCTCCTCCTTCCTCCCAGCCTCCTCACTCCACTACAATGACACCTGCTCAGGAGCGGGAACACTCCCAGGAACTGTTCTCGGGCCCCTGCTTAGATTGGGCAGCAGCGGTTCCTCTCCCACCAGAGGAGTTTATCGTCACTGATGCCCAACCATTCGAAAGTTCCCGGGGTCCGGGGGAAGAGGCTGGGGACTTCCGCCAACTGTCTCAACAACTTTCTGTGGGTGAGGAGGACGATGACGATCAGACACAGTTGTCTTGCAGTGAGGTAGTAGTAAGGGCAGTAAGTCCCAGGGAGCAGCGCACAGAGGATTCGGAGGAAGAGCAGCAGGACGATGAGGTGACTGACCCCACCTGGTGTGCAACGCTTACTCAGGAGGACAGGTCTTCAGAGGGGGAGTCAAGGGCATCAGCAGGGCAGGTTGCAAGAGGCAGTGCAGTGGCCAGGGGTAGAGGCAGGGCCAGACCGAATAATCCACCAAGTGTTTCCCAAAGCGCCCCCTCGCGCCATGCCACCCTGCGGAGGCCGAGGTGCTCTAAGGTCTGGCAGTTTTTCACAGAGACGCCTGACGACCGACGAACAGTGGTGTGCAACCTTTGTCGCGCAAAGCTCAGCCGGGGAGCCAACACCAACAGCCTCACCACCACCACCATGCGCAGACATATGATGGCCAAGCACCCCGCAAGGTGGGACAAAGGCCGTTCACCGCCTCCGGTTTGCACCCCTGCCTCTCCCCCTGTGCCCCAACCTGCCACTGAGATGCAACCCCCCTCTCAGGACACAGGCACTACCGCCTCATGGCCTGCACCCACACCCTCATCTCCGCTGTCCTCGGCCCCATCCAGCAGTGTAGTTCAGCGCACCGTTCAGCCGTCGCTTGCGCAAGTGTTCGAGCGCAAGCGCAAGTACGCCGCCACGCACCCGCACGCTCAAACGTTAACCGTCCGCATCGCAAAATTCATCAGCCTTGAGATGCTGCCGTATAGGGTTGTGGAAACGGAGTCCTTCAAAAGTATCATGGAGGCGGCGGCCCCGCGCTACTCAGTTCCCAGTCGCCACTACTTTTCCCGATGTGCCGTCCCAGCCCTGCACGACCACGTCTCCCGCAACATTGTGCGCGCCCTCACCAACGCGGTTACTGCCACGGTCCACTTAACTACGGACACGTGGACAAGCACAGGCGGGCAGGGCCACTACATCTCCCTGACGGCACATTGGGTGAATTTAGTGGAGGCTGGGACAGAGTCAGAGCCTGGGACCGCTCACGTCCTACCCACCCCCAGAATTGCGGGCCCCAGCTCGGTGGTGGTATCTGCGGAGGTGTATGCTTCCTCCACTAAAGCACCCTCCTCCTCCTCCTCTGTCTCACAATCAAGATGTGTTAGCAGCAGCATGTCGCCAGCAGTCGGTGTCGCGCGGTGTGGCAGCACAGCGGTGGGCAAGCGTCAGCAGGCCGTGCTGAAACTACTCAGCTTAGGCGATAAGAGGCACACGGCCCACGAACTGCTGCAGGGTCTGACACAGCAGACCGACCGCTGGCTTGCGCCACTGAGCCTCCAACCGGGCATGGTCGTGTGTGACAACGGCCGTAACCTGGTGGCGGCTCTGCAGCTCGGCAGCCTCACGCACGTGCCATGCCTGGCCCACGTCTTTAATTTGGTGGTTCAGCGCTTTCTGAAAAGCTACCCACGCTTGTCAGACCTGCTCGTAAAGGCGCGCCGGCTCTGCGCACATTTCCGCAAGTCCCACACGGACGCTGCCACCCTGCGCACCCTGCAACATCACTTTAAGCTGCCAGTGCACCGACTGCTGTGCGACGTGCCCACACGGTGGAACTCTACGCTCCACATGTTGGCCAGGCTCTATGAACAGCGTAGAGCTATAGTCGAATACCAACTCCAACATGGGCGGCGCAGTGGGAGTCAGCCTCCTCAATTCCTTTCAGAAGAGTGGGCCTGGTTGGCAGACATCTGCCATGTCCTTGGTAATTTTGAGGAGTCTACCCAGGTGGTGAGCGGCGATGCTACAATCATTAGCGTCACCATTCCTCTGCTATGCATCTTGAGAAATTCCCTGCAAACCATAAAGGCAGCTGCTTTGCGCTCGGAAACGGGGGCGGGGGAAGACAGTATGCCGCTGGATAGTCAGGGCACCCTCCTGTCTATTTCTCAGCGCGTACAGGAGGAGGAGGAGGAGCATGAGGAGGAGGGGGAAGAGACAGCTTGGCCCGCTGCTGACGGTACACCGGCTGATTGCCTGTCATCCTTTCAGCGTGTATGGCCTGAGGAGGAGGAGGAGGAGGAGGATCCTGAAAGTGATCTTCCTAGTGAAGACAGCCATGTGTTGCGTACAGGTACCCTGGCACACATGGCTGACTTCATGTTAGGATGCCTTTCTCGTGACCCTCGCGTTGCACGCATTCTGGCCACTACGGATTACTGGGTGTACACACTGCTCGATCCACGGTATAAGGAGAACCTGCCCACTCTGATTCCCGAAGAGGAAAGGGGTTCGAGAGTGTTGCTATACCACAGGACCCTTGCGGACAAGCTGATGGTAAAATTCCCAGCCGACAGCGCTAGTGGCAGAAGGCGCAGTTCCGAGGGCCATGTTGCAGGGGATGTGCGTAGATCGAGCAGCATGTACATCCCAGGCAGTGCAACAGTCTTTAAGGGCCTGGCCAGCTTTATGGCTCCCCACCAAGACTGTGTCACCGCTCCCCAGTCACGGCTGAGTCGGCGGGAGCACTGCAAAAGGATGGTGAGGGAGTACGTAGCGGATCGCACGACCATCCTTGGTGACGCCTCTGCCCCCTACAACTACTGGGTGTCGAAGCTGGACACGTGGCCTGAACTAGCCCTGTATGCCCTTGAGGTGCTTGCTTGTCCTGCGGCTAGCGTGTTGTCGGAGAGGGTGTTTAGTGCGGCTGGGGGAATCATCACCGATAAGCGTAGCCGCTTGTCAACCGACAGTGCCGACAGGCTAACACTCATCAAGATGAACAAAGGCTGGATTTCGCCAGACTTCTGTTCTCCACCAGCGGACAGCAGCGATACGTAAGCAATACGTAGGCTGCACCCGCGGATGGAAGCTACGTTCTCTCTCACCATCCAAAACGGGGACATTTGTGCTTCATCAATCTGTGTCTAATATTCCTCCTCCTCCTCCTCCTGCTCCTCCTCCTGAAACCTCACGTAATCACGCTGAACGGGCAATTTTTCTTAGGGCCACAAGGCTCACTCAAATAATTTTTCAGAACAATTTTTATAAGTTTCAATTAGCTTAAAAGCGTTGGAACTTTAACTTGAACCAATTTTTCGTTACACTGGGCTGCCTCCAGGCCTAGTTACCACTTAAGCCACATTAACCAAAGCGATTAATGGGTTTCACCTGCCCTCTTGGCTGGCCATGGCCAATTTTTGGGATGTACATTAGTACAGTTGATACAGCAATTTTTGTGGGCCCTCGCCTACAGTGTAATCAAATTAATTTTTAGCCCACCTGCATTACAGCTGACGTTACCTCAGCTGTGTTGGGCAATGCAATGGGATATTTTTATGTACCGCCGGTGGGTTCCAGGGAGCCACCCATGCTGTAGGTGCACACTGAGTTTTTAATACATCTGTACACTTCTAAAGAACCCGTCTGACTGGGGCATGCAGTGTGGGCCGAAGCCCACCTGTATTACGCACGACATTACTACCTCAGCTGTGTTGGGCAATGCAATGGGATATTTCTATGTACCGCCGGTGGCTTCCTGGCACCCACCCAGGCAGTGGGTCCACAGGGAGTTAAACCTACATGTGTCCACTTGTAAAGAACCCCAGTCTGACTGGGGCATGCAGTGTGGGCCGAAGCCCACCTGCATTACGCACGACATTACTACCTCAGCTGTGTTGGGCAATGCAATGGGATATTTTTGTGTACCGCCGGTGGGTTCCAGGGAGCCACCCATGCTGTAGGTGCACACTGAGTTTTTAATACATCTGTACACTTCTAAAGAACCCGTCTGACTGGGGCATGCAGTGTGGGCCGAAGCCCACCTGTATTACGCACGACATTACTACCTCAGCTGTGTTGGGCAATGCAATGGGATATTTCTATGTACCGCCGGTGGCTTCCTGGCACCCACCCAGGCAGTGGGTCCACAGGGAGTTAAACCTACATGTGTCCACTTGTAAAGAACCCCAGTCTGACTGGGGCATGCAGTGTGGGCCGAAACCCACCTGCATTAACCCTTTCCAGTCCACTGTGTGACCTGTGAAGACATTAGGGTTTAAGGCTGTACAGCTCCGTTGTTGGTAGACGTCCGTCGGGGTTCTCTTACTGTATATTGCCAGCCTCTCTGCTGTCGGAGCCTATCCTACGTGTCAGCTCATGCAGTACTGGCTTTAGCCAGCATATAGCGCCGTTGTATAACAGCAGAAAAAGAGTAAGCCCCCTAGGAAAACCATATACAAATTGGATTGGAAAGGGTTAAGCACAACATTACTACCTCAGCTGTGTTGGGCAATGCAATGGGATATTTCTATGTACCGCCGGTGGCTTCCTGGCACCCACCCATGCTGTAGGTGCACACGGAGTTTTTACTACATCTGTACACTTATAAAGAACCCCAGTCAGACTGGGGCATGCAGTGTGGGCCGAAGCCCACCTGCATTAAGCACGACATTACTACCTCAGCTGTGTTGGGCAATGCAATGGGATATTTCTGTGTACCGCCGGTGGGTTCCAGGGAGCCACCCATGCTGTGGGTCGACAGGGACTTCACAATAGGGAGTTGTACCTGCCTGTGTCTATGAATTAAAAAGCCCGGTCTGACTGGGGCATGCAGACACCTTGACAGAATGAATAGTGTGTGGCACATAGGTTCCCCATTGCTATGCCCACGTGTGCAGCTCCTGATGGCGGTGGCACAGGATTCTATTTCTCATTGCTTCTGTACAGCATTGTGGGCTATCGCTCCGCCACTTTTAAAGAGGGTCGCTGCCTAGCCGTGCCAACCCTCTGCAGTGTGTGCCTGCGGTCCCTCGTCATGGCAGACGCACTTCTAAATAGACATGAGGGTGGTGTGGCATGAGGGCAGCTGAAGGCTGCGCAGGGACAGTTTGGTGTGCGCTGTGGGGGGGAGGGGGGGCGGTTGGGCAGCATGTAACCCAGGAGAAGTGGCAGTGGAGTGTCATGCAGGCAGTGATTGTGCTTTGTTGTAGCTAGTGTGGTGCTTAGCAAAGGTATGCCATGCTAATGAGGGCTTTTCAGAAGTAAAAGTTGTTGGGAGGGGGGGGGCCCACTCTTGCCGGTATTGTGGCTTAATAGTGGGACCTGGGAACTTGAGATGCAGCCCAACATGTAGCCCCTCGCCTGCCCTATCCGTCACTGTGTCATTCCCATCACTTTCCTGAATTGCCCAGATTTTCACACATGAAAACCTTAGCGAGCATCGGCGAAATACAAAAATGTTCTGGTCGCCCATTGACTTCAATGGGGTTCGTTGTTCGAAACGAACCCTCGAGCATCACGGGAAGTTCGTTACGAATAACGAACACCCGAACATTTTGGTGTTCGCTCATCTCTAACGCTAATTCTTTGGCGCTTAGACTTGAATAATCAAGTTGGGACCCATTAGCTTTTCCTATTTATGACATAATCAATGCCCGTGCCAAATTTCAAGTTTCTATTACATTGGGAAGTGAGAGAATTAGATTTCGTACGTAAAATTTGGACGCTAATTCTTTTGTGCTTAGAATTGAATAATCGAGGCGGGACCCATTTGCTTTTTCTAATTATGATATAATCAATGCTCATGCCAAATTTCATGTTTCTATGACATTGGGAAGTGAGAAAATTAGATTCCATACGTAAAATTTGGACGCTAATTCTTTGACGCTTAGAATTGAATAATCGAGTTGGGACCTATTAACTTTTCCTATTTATGACATAATCAATGCTCGTGCCAAATTTCAAGTGTCTATGACATTGGGAAGTGAGAAAATTAGATTCCGTACGTAAAATTTGGACGCTAATTCTTTTGCGCTTAGAATTGAATAATCGAGTTGGGACCCATTAACTTTTCCTATTTTTGATATAATCAATGCTCATACCAAATTTCAAGTTTCTATGACATTGGGAAGTGAGAAAATTAGATTCCGTACGTAAAATTTGGACGCTAATTCTTTGGCGCTTAGACTTGAATAATCAAGTTGGGACCCATTAGCTTTTCCTATTTATGACATAATCAATGCCCGTGCCAAATTTCAAGTTTCTATTACATTGGGAAGTGAGAGAATTAGATTTCGTACGTAAAATTTGGACGCTAATTCTTTTGTGCTTAGAATTGAATAATCGAGGCGGGACCCATTTGCTTTTTCTAATTATGATATAATCAATGCTCATGCCAAATTTCATGTTTCTATGACATTGGGAAGTGAGAAAATTAGATTCCATACGTAAAATTTGGACGCTAATTCTTTGACGCTTAGAATTGAATAATCGAGTTGGGACATATTAACTTTTCCTATTTATGACATAATCAATGCTCGTGCCAAATTTCAAGTGTCTATGACATTGGGAAGTGAGAAAATTAGATTTCGTACGTAAAATTTGGACGCTAATTCTTTTGCGCTTAGAATTGAATAATCGAGTTGGGACCCATTAACTTTTCCTATTTTTAATATAATCAATGCTCATACCAAATTTCAAGTTTCTATGACATTGGGAAGTGAGAAAATTAGATTCCATACGTAAAATTTGGACGCTAATTCTTTGGCACTTAGAATTGAATAATTGAGTTGGGACCTATTAACTTTTCCTATTTATGACATAATCAATGCTCGTGCCAAATTTCAAGTTTCTATGACATTGGGAAGTGAGAAAATTAGATTCCGTACGTAAAATTTGGACGCTAATTCTTTTGCGCTTAGAATTAAATAATCGAGTTGGGACCCATTAACTTTTCCTATTTTTGATATAATCAATGCTCATACCAAATTTCAAGTTTCTATGACATTGGGAAGTGAGAGAATTAGATTCCGTACGTAAAATTTGGACGCTAATTCTTTGGCGCTTAGACTTGAATAATCAAGTTGGGACCCATTAGCTTTTCCTATTTATGACATAATCTATGCTCGTGCCAAATTTCAAGTTTCTATGACATTGGGAAGTGAGAAAATTAGATTCCGTACGTAAAATTTGGACGCTAGTTCTTTGGCACTTAGAATTGAATAATCGAGTTGGGACCCATTAAATTTTCCTATTTATGACATAATCAATGCTCGTGCCAAATTTCAAGTTTCTATTACATTGGGAAGTGAGAGAATTAGATTCCGTACGTAAAATTTGGACGCTAATTCTTTTGCGCTTAGAATTGAATAATCGAGTTGGGACCCATTAACTTTTCCTATTTTTGATATAATCAATGCTCGTGCCAAATTTCAAGTTTCTATGACATTGGGAAGTGAGAAAATTAGATTCCATACGTAAAATTTGGACGCTAATTCTTTGGCGCTTAAAATTAAATAATCGAGTTGGGACCTATTAACTTTTCCTATTTATGACATAATCAATGCTCGTGCCAAATTTCAAGTGTCTATGACATTGGAAAGTGAGAAAATTAGATTCCGTACGTAAAATTTGGACGCTAATTCTTTTGCGCTTAGAATTGAATAATCGAGTTGGGACCCATTAACTTTTCCTATTTTTGATATAATCAATGCTCATACCAAATTTCAAGTTTCTATGACATTGGGAAGTGAGAAAATTAGATTCCGTACATAAAATTTGGACGCTAATTCTTTGGCGCTTAGACTTGAATAATCAAGTTGGGACCCATTAGCTTTTCCTATTTATGACATAATCAATGCCCGTGCCAAATTTCAAGTTTCTATTACATTGGGAAGTGAGAGAATTAGATTTCGTACGTAAAATTTGGACGCTAATTCTTTTGTGCTTAGAATTGAATAATCGAGGCGGGACCCATTTGCTTTTTCTAATTATGATATAATCAATGCTCATGCCAAATTTCATGTTTCTATGACATTGGGAAGTGAGAAAATTAGATTCCATACGTAAAATTTGGACGCTAATTCTTTGACGCTTAGAATTGAATAATCGAGTTGGGACCTATTAACTTTTCCTATTTATGACATAATCAATGCTCGTGCCAAATTTCAAGTGTCTATGACATTGGGAAGTGAGAAAATTAGATTCCGTACGTAAAATTTGGACGCTAATTCTTTTGCGCTTAGAATTGAAAAATCGAGTTGGGACCCATTAACTTTTCCTATTTTTGATATAATCAATGCTCATACCAAATTTCAAGTTTCTATGACATTGGGAAGTGAGAAAATTAGATTCCGTACGTAAAATTTGGACGCTAATTCTTTGGCGCTTAGACTTGAATAATCAAGTTGGGACCCATTAGCTTTTCCTATTTATGACATAATCAATGCCCGTGCCAAATTTCAAGTTTCTATTACATTGGGAAGTGAGAGAATTAGATTTCGTACGTAAAATTTGGACGCTAATTCTTTTGTGCTTAGAATTGAATAATCGAGGCGGGACCCATTTGCTTTTTCTAATTATGATATAATCAATGCTCATGCCAAATTTCATGTTTCTATGACATTGGGAAGTGAGAAAATTAGATTCCATACGTAAAATTTGGACGCTAATTCTTTGACGCTTAGAATTGAATAATCGAGTTGGGACCTATTAACTTTTCCTATTTATGACATAATCAATGCTCGTGCCAAATTTCAAGTGTCTATGACATTGGGAAGTGAGAAAATTAGATTTCGTACGTAAAATTTGGACGCTAATTCTTTTGCGCTTAGAATTGAATAATCGAGTTGGGACCCATTAACTTTTCCTATTTTTAATATAATCAATGCTCATACCAAATTTCAAGTTTCTATGACATTGGGAAGTGAGAAAATTAGATTCCATACGTAAAATTTGGACGCTAATTCTTTGACGCTTAGAATTGAATAATCGAGTTGGGACCTATTAACTTTTCCTATTTATGACATAATCAATGCTCGTGCCAAATTTCAAGTGTCTATGACATTGGGAAGTGAGAAAATTAGATTTCGTACGTAAAATTTGGACGCTAATTCTTTTGCGCTTAGAATTGAATAATCGAGTTGGGACCCATTAACTTTTCCTATTTTTAATATAATCAATGCTCATACCAAATTTCAAGTTTCTATGACATTGGGAAGTGAGAAAATTAGATTCCATACGTAAAATTTGGACGCTAATTCTTTGGCGCTTAGAATTGAATAATTGAGTTGGGACCTATTAACTTTTCCTATTTATGACATAATCAATGCTCGTGCCAAATTTCAAGTTTCTATGACATTGGGAAGTGAGAAAATTAGATTCCGTACGTAAAATTTGGACGCTAATTCTTTTGCGCTTAGAATTAAATAATCGAGTTGGGACCCATTAACTTTTCCTATTTTTGATATAATCAATGCTCATACCAAATTTCAAGTTTCTATGACATTGGGAAGTGAGAGAATTAGATTCCGTACGTAAAATTTGGACGCTAATTCTTTGGCGCTTAGACTTGAATAATCAAGTTGGGACCCATTAGCTTTTCCTATTTATGACATAATCTATGCTCGTGCCAAATTTCAAGTTTCTATGACATTGGGAAGTGAGAAAATTAGATTCCGTACGTAAAATTTGGACGCTAGTTCTTTGGCACTTAGAATTGAATAATCGAGTTCGGACCCATTAGCTTTTCCTATTTATGACATAATCAATGCTCGTGCCAAATTTCAAGTTTCTATTACATTGGGAAGTGAGAAAATTAGATTCCATACGTAAAATTTGGACGCTAATTCTTTGGCGCTTAAAATTAAATAATCGAGTTGGGACCTATTAACTTTTCCTATTTATGACATAATCAATGCTCGTGCCAAATTTCAAGTGTCTATGACATTGGAAAGTGAGAAAATTAGATTCCGTACGTAAAATTTGGACGCTAATTCTTTTGCGCTTAGAATTGAATAATCGAGTTGGGACCCATTAACTTTTCCTATTTTTGATATAATCAATGCTCATACCAAATTTCAAGTTTCTATGACATTGGGAAGTGAGAAAATTAGATTCCGTACATAAAATTTGGACGCTAATTCTTTGGCGCTTAGACTTGAATAATCAAGTTGGGACCCATTAGCTTTTCCTATTTATGACATAATCAATGCCCGTGCCAAATTTCAAGTTTCTATTACATTGGGAAGTGAGAGAATTAGATTTCGTACGTAAAATTTGGACGCTAATTCTTTTGTGCTTAGAATTGAATAATCGAGGCGGGACCCATTTGCTTTTTCTAATTATGATATAATCAATGCTCATGCCAAATTTCATGTTTCTATGACATTGGGAAGTGAGAAAATTAGATTCCATACGTAAAATTTGGACGCTAATTCTTTGACGCTTAGAATTGAATAATCGAGTTGGGACCTATTAACTTTTCCTATTTATGACATAATCAATGCTCGTGCCAAATTTCAAGTGTCTATGACATTGGGAAGTGAGAAAATTAGATTCCGTACGTAAAATTTGGACGCTAATTCTTTTGCGCTTAGAATTGAATAATCGAGTTGGGACCCATTAACTTTTCCTATTTTTGATATAATCAATGCTCATACCAAATTTCAAGTTTCTATGACATTGGGAAGTGAGAAAATTAGATTCCGTACGTAAAATTTGGACGCTAATTCTTTGGCGCTTAGACTTGAATAATCAAGTTGGGACCCATTAGCTTTTCCTATTTATGACATAATCAATGCCCGTGCCAAATTTCAAGTTTCTATTACATTGGGAAGTGAGAGAATTAGATTTCGTACGTAAAATTTGGACGCTAATTCTTTTGTGCTTAGAATTGAATAATCGAGGCGGGACCCATTTGCTTTTTCTAATTATGATATAATCAATGCTCATGCCAAATTTCATGTTTCTATGACATTGGGAAGTGAGAAAATTAGATTCCATACGTAAAATTTGGACGCTAATTCTTTGACGCTTAGAATTGAATAATCGAGTTGGGACATATTAACTTTTCCTATTTATGACATAATCAATGCTCGTGCCAAATTTCAAGTGTCTATGACATTGGGAAGTGAGAAAATTAGATTTCGTACGTAAAATTTGGACGCTAATTCTTTTGCGCTTAGAATTGAATAATCGAGTTGGGACCCATTAACTTTTCCTATTTTTAATATAATCAATGCTCATACCAAATTTCAAGTTTCTATGACATTGGGAAGTGAGAAAATTAGATTCCATACGTAAAATTTGGACGCTAATTCTTTGGCACTTAGAATTGAATAATTGAGTTGGGACCTATTAACTTTTCCTATTTATGACATAATCAATGCTCGTGCCAAATTTCAAGTTTCTATGACATTGGGAAGTGAGAAAATTAGATTCCGTACGTAAAATTTGGACGCTAATTCTTTTGCGCTTAGAATTAAATAATCGAGTTGGGACCCATTAACTTTTCCTATTTTTGATATAATCAATGCTCATACCAAATTTCAAGTTTCTATGACATTGGGAAGTGAGAGAATTAGATTCCGTACGTAAAATTTGGACGCTAATTCTTTGGCGCTTAGACTTGAATAATCAAGTTGGGACCCATTAGCTTTTCCTATTTATGACATAATCTATGCTCGTGCCAAATTTCAAGTTTCTATGACATTGGGAAGTGAGAAAATTAGATTCCGTACGTAAAATTTGGACGCTAGTTCTTTGGCACTTAGAATTGAATAATCGAGTTGGGACCCATTAAATTTTCCTATTTATGACATAATCAATGCTCGTGCCAAATTTCAAGTTTCTATTACATTGGGAAGTGAGAGAATTAGATTCCGTACGTAAAATTTGGACGCTAATTCTTTTGCGCTTAGAATTGAATAATCGAGTTGGGACCCATTAACTTTTCCTATTTTTGATATAATCAATGCTCGTGCCAAATTTCAAGTTTCTATGACATTGGGAAGTGAGAAAATTAGATTCCATACGTAAAATTTGGACGCTAATTCTTTGGCGCTTAAAATTAAATAATCGAGTTGGGACCTATTAACTTTTCCTATTTATGACATAATCAATGCTCGTGCCAAATTTCAAGTGTCTATGACATTGGAAAGTGAGAAAATTAGATTCCGTACGTAAAATTTGGACGCTAATTCTTTTGCGCTTAGAATTGAATAATCGAGTTGGGACCCATTAACTTTTCCTATTTTTGATATAATCAATGCTCATACCAAATTTCACGTTTCTATGACATTGGGAAGTGAGAAAATTAGATTCCGTACATAAAATTTGGACGCTAATTCTTTGGCGCTTAGACTTGAATAATCAAGTTGGGACCCATTAGCTTTTCCTATTTATGACATAATCAATGCCCGTGCCAAATTTCAAGTTTCTATTACATTGGGAAGTGAGAGAATTAGATTTCGTACGTAAAATTTGGACGCTAATTCTTTTGTGCTTAGAATTGAATAATCGAGGCGGGACCCATTTGCTTTTTCTAATTATGATATAATCAATGCTCATGCCAAATTTCATGTTTCTATGACATTGGGAAGTGAGAAAATTAGATTCCATACGTAAAATTTGGACGCTAATTCTTTGACGCTTAGAATTGAATAATCGAGTTGGGACCTATTAACTTTTCCTATTTATGACATAATCAATGCTCGTGCCAAATTTCAAGTGTCTATGACATTGGGAAGTGAGAAAATTAGATTCCGCACGTAAAATTTGGACGCTAATTCTTTTGCGCTTAGAATTGAAAAATCGAGTTGGGACCCATTAACTTTTCCTATTTTTGATATAATCAATGCTCATACCAAATTTCAAGTTTCTATGACATTGGGAAGTGAGAAAATTAGATTCCGTACGTAAAATTTGGACGCTAATTCTTTGGCGCTTAGACTTGAATAATCAAGTTGGGACCCATTAGCTTTTCCTATTTATGACATAATCAATGCCCGTGCCAAATTTCAAGTTTCTATTACATTGGGAAGTGAGAGAATTAGATTTCGTACGTAAAATTTGGACGCTAATTCTTTTGTGCTTAGAATTGAATAATCGAGGCGGGACCCATTTGCTTTTTCTAATTATGATATAATCAATGCTCATGCCAAATTTCATGTTTCTATGACATTGGGAAGTGAGAAAATTAGATTCCATACGTAAAATTTGGACGCTAATTCTTTGACGCTTAGAATTGAATAATCGAGTTGGGACCTATTAACTTTTCCTATTTATGACATAATCAATGCTCGTGCCAAATTTCAAGTGTCTATGACATTGGGAAGTGAGAAAATTAGATTTCGTACGTAAAATTTGGACGCTAATTCTTTTGCGCTTAGAATTGAATAATCGAGTTGGGACCCATTAACTTTTCCTATTTTTAATATAATCAATGCTCATACCAAATTTCAAGTTTCTATGACATTGGGAAGTGAGAAAATTAGATTCCATACGTAAAATTTGGACGCTAATTCTTTGGCGCTTAGAATTGAATAATTGAGTTGGGACCTATTAACTTTTCCTATTTATGACATAATCAATGCTCGTGCCAAATTTCAAGTTTCTATGACATTGGGAAGTGAGAAAATTAGATTCCGTACGTAAAATTTGGACGCTAATTCTTTTGCGCTTAGAATTAAATAATCGAGTTGGGACCCATTAACTTTTCCTATTTTTGATATAATCAATGCTCATACCAAATTTCAAGTTTCTATGACATTGGGAAGTGAGAGAATTAGATTCCGTACGTAAAATTTGGACGCTAATTCTTTGGCGCTTAGACTTGAATAATCAAGTTGGGACCCATTAGCTTTTCCTATTTATGACATAATCTATGCTCGTGCCAAATTTCAAGTTTCTATGACATTGGGAAGTGAGAAAATTAGATTCCGTACGTAAAATTTGGACGCTAGTTCTTTGGCACTTAGAATTGAATAATCGAGTTCGGACCCATTAGCTTTTCCTATTTATGACATAATCAATGCTCGTGCCAAATTTCAAGTTTCTATTACATTGGGAAGTGAGAAAATTAGATCCCGTACGTAAAATTTGGACGCTAATTCTTTTGCGCTTAGAATTGACTATTCGAGTTGGGACCGATTAACTTTTCCTATTTATGACATAATCAATGCTCATGCCAAATTTCATGTTTCTACGACATTGGAAAGTGAGAGAATTAGATTCCGTACGTAAAATTTGGACGCTAATTCTTTGGTGCTTAGAATTGAATAATCGAGTTGGGACCCATTAACTTTTCCTATTTATGACATAATCAATGCTCGTGCCAAATTTCAAGTTTCTATTACATTGGGAAGTGAGAGAATTAGATTCCGTACGTAAAATTTGGACGCTAATTCTTTTGCGCTTAGAATTTAATAATCGAGTTGGGACCCATTAACGTTTCCTATTTATGACATAATCAATGCTCCTGCCAAATTTCAAGTTTCTATGACATTGGGAAGTGAGAGAATTAGATTCCGTACGTAAAATTTGGACGCTAATTCTTTGGCGCTTAGAATTGAATAATCGAGTTGGGACATATTAACTTTTCCTATTTATGACATAATCAATGCTCGTGCCAAATTTCAAGTGTCTATGACATTGGGAAGTGAGAAAATTAGATTTCGTACGTAAAATTTGGACGCTAATTCTTTTGCGCTTAGAATTGAATAATCGAGTTGGGACCCATTAACTTTTCCTATTTTTAATATAATCAATGCTCATACCAAATTTTAAGTTTCTATGACATTGGGAAGTGAGAAAATTAGATTCCATACGTAAAATTTGGACGCTAATTCTTTGGCACTTAGAATTGAATAATTGAGTTGGGACCTATTAACTTTTCCTATTTATGACATAATCAATGCTCGTGCCAAATTTCAAGTTTCTATGACATTGGGAAGTGAGAAAATTAGATTCCGTACGTAAAATTTGGACGCTAATTCTTTTGCGCTTAGAATTAAATAATCGAGTTGGGACCCATTAACTTTTCCTATTTTTGATATAATCAATGCTCATACCAAATTTCAAGTTTCTATGACATTGGGAAGTGAGAGAATTAGATTCCGTACGTAAAATTTGGACGCTAATTCTTTGGCGCTTAGACTTGAATAATCAAGTTGGGACCCATTAGCTTTTCCTATTTATGACATAATCTATGCTCGTGCCAAATTTCAAGTTTCTATGACATTGGGAAGTGAGAAAATTAGATTCCGTACGTAAAATTTGGACGCTAGTTCTTTGGCACTTAGAATTGAATAATCGAGTTGGGACCCATTAAATTTTCCTATTTATGACATAATCAATGCTCGTGCCAAATTTCAAGTTTCTATTACATTGGGAAGTGAGAGAATTAGATTCCGTACGTAAAATTTGGACGCTAATTCTTTTGCGCTTAGAATTGAATAATCGAGTTGGGACCCATTAACTTTTCCTATTTTTGATATAATCAATGCTCGTGCCAAATTTCAAGTTTCTATGACATTGGGAAGTGAGAAAATTAGATTCCATACGTAAAATTTGGACGCTAATTCTTTGGCGCTTAAAATTAAATAATCGAGTTGGGACCTATTAACTTTTCCTATTTATGACATAATCAATGCTCGTGCCAAATTTCAAGTGTCTATGACATTGGAAAGTGAGAAAATTAGATTCCGTACGTAAAATTTGGACGCTAATTCTTTTGCGCTTAGAATTGAATAATCGAGTTGGGACCCATTAACTTTTCCTATTTTTGATATAATCAATGCTCATACCAAATTTCAAGTTTCTATGACATTGGGAAGTGAGAAAATTAGATTCCGTACATAAAATTTGGACGCTAATTCTTTGGCGCTTAGACTTGAATAATCAAGTTGGGACCCATTAGCTTTTCCTATTTATGACATAATCAATGCCCGTGCCAAATTTCAAGTTTCTATTACATTGGGAAGTGAGAGAATTAGATTTCGTACGTAAAATTTGGACGCTAATTCTTTTGTGCTTAGAATTGAATAATCGAGGCGGGACCCATTTGCTTTTTCTAATTATGATATAATCAATGCTCATGCCAAATTTCATGTTTCTATGACATTGGGAAGTGAGAAAATTAGATTCCATACGTAAAATTTGGACGCTAATTCTTTGACGCTTAGAATTGAATAATCGAGTTGGGACCTATTAACTTTTCCTATTTATGACATAATCAATGCTCGTGCCAAATTTCAAGTGTCTATGACATTGGGAAGTGAGAAAATTAGATTCCGTACGTAAAATTTGGACGCTAATTCTTTTGCGCTTAGAATTGAAAAATCGAGTTGGGACCCATTAACTTTTCCTATTTTTGATATAATCAATGCTCATACCAAATTTCAAGTTTCTATGACATTGGGAAGTGAGAAAATTAGATTCCGTACGTAAAATTTGGACGCTAATTCTTTGGCGCTTAGACTTGAATAATCAAGTTGGGACCCATTAGCTTTTCCTATTTATGACATAATCAATGCCCGTGCCAAATTTCAAGTTTCTATTACATTGGGAAGTGAGAGAATTAGATTTCGTACGTAAAATTTGGACGCTAATTCTTTTGTGCTTAGAATTGAATAATCGAGGCGGGACCCATTTGCTTTTTCTAATTATGATATAATCAATGCTCATGCCAAATTTCATGTTTCTATGACATTGGGAAGTGAGAAAATTAGATTCCATACGTAAAATTTGGACGCTAATTCTTTGACGCTTAGAATTGAATAATCGAGTTGGGACCTATTAACTTTTCCTATTTATGACATAATCAATGCTCGTGCCAAATTTCAAGTGTCTATGACATTGGGAAGTGAGAAAATTAGATTTCGTACGTAAAATTTGGACGCTAATTCTTTTGCGCTTAGAATTGAATAATCGATTTGGGACCCATTAACTTTTCCTATTTTTAATATAATCAATGCTCATACCAAATTTCAAGTTTCTATGACATTGGGAAGTGAGAAAATTAGATTCCATACGTAAAATTTGGACGCTAATTCTTTGGCGCTTAGAATTGAATAATTGAGTTGGGACCTATTAACTTTTCCTATTTATGACATAATCAATGCTCGTGCCAAATTTCAAGTTTCTATGACATTGGGAAGTGAGAAAATTAGATTCCGTACGTAAAATTTGGACGCTAATTCTTTTGCGCTTAGAATTAAATAATCGAGTTGGGACCCATTAACTTTTCCTATTTTTGATATAATCAATGCTCATACCAAATTTCAAGTTTCTATGACATTGGGAAGTGAGAGAATTAGATTCCGTACGTAAAATTTGGACGCTAATTCTTTGGCGCTTAGACTTGAATAATCAAGTTGGGACCCATTAGCTTTTCCTATTTATGACATAATCTATGCTCGTGCCAAATTTCAAGTTTCTATGACATTGGGAAGTGAGAAAATTAGATTCCGTACGTAAAATTTGGACGCTAGTTCTTTGGCACTTAGAATTGAATAATCGAGTTCGGACCCATTAGCTTTTCCTATTTATGACATAATCAATGCTCGTGCCAAATTTCAAGTTTCTATTACATTGGGAAGTGAGAAAATTAGATCCCGTACGTAAAATTTGGACGCTAATTCTTTTGCGCTTAGAATTGACTATTCGAGTTGGGACCGATTAACTTTTCCTATTTATGACATAATCAATGCTCATGCCAAATTTCATGTTTCTACGACATTGGAAAGTGAGAGAATTAGATTCCGTACGTAAAATTTGGACGCTAATTCTTTGGTGCTTAGAATTGAATAATCGAGTTGGGACCCATTAACTTTTCCTATTTATGACATAATCAATGCTCGTGCCAAATTTCAAGTTTCTATTACATTGGGAAGTGAGAGAATTAGATTCCGTACGTAAAATTTGGACGCTAATTCTTTTGCGCTTAGAATTTAATAATCGAGTTGGGACCCATTAACGTTTCCTATTTATGACATAATCAATGCTCCTGCCAAATTTCAAGTTTCTATGACATTGGGAAGTGAGAGAATTAGATTCCGTACGTAAAATTTGGACGCTAATTCTTTGGCGCTTAGAATTGAATAATGGAGTTAGGACCCATTAGCCTTTCCTATTTATGACATAATCAATGCTCGTGCCAAATTTCAAGTTTCTATTACATTGGGAAGTGAGAGGTTTAGTGGCAATGATGGAAATTGAACAATCTACGCGCGCGCGGGGGGGGGGGGCGTAACTGTAAACGACGCTTGCACGTGCGCCATTTATCATATGATAGTTGTACTATGCCTATAATCTTCCCAGGAGTGTACTCAGCAACTTCCCAAAGTTTCATGGCGATCGGATGAATGGTGTAGTAGCGAATAAAGGAGAAACAGACAGACTACATTGAATTTTATATATATTGATAACATTAAAAACCATATGCCTAGGCTTAGACTAACACAGACATAACAGTAGCAAACTTCACCCAGATACCAGGATGAATTAATGTATCCCTGGGGTGATTCTAATAGATGTGAAAAATAAAGGTAGGTACCGGGTCCAACCCCCTGCTCAGTGCAGGATTTACTAAATTATCCCAGACAGATATTTGTCCAGCCTTTGTTTAAAGACTTCCATTGAAGGAGAACTCACCACCTCCTGTGGTAACCTGTTCCACTCATTGATTACCCTCGCCGTCAGAAAGTTTTTTCTAATATCTAATCTGTGTCTCCTCCCTTTCAGTTTCATCCCATTGCTTCTAGTCTTTCCTTGTGCAAATGAGAATAGGGCTGATCCCTCTGCACTGTGACAGCCCTTCAGATATTTGTAGACTGCTATTAAGTCTCCTCTAGGCCTTCTTTTTTGCAAGCTAAACATTGCCAGATCCTTTAACTGTTCTTCATAGGACATGATTTGCAGATGACTTACCATCTTGGTAACTCTTCTCTGAACTTGCTCCAGTTTGTCTATGTCTTTTGTGGGGTGATCAGAACTGGACACAGTACTCCAGATGGGGTCTGACTATGGAAGAGTAGAGGGGGATAATTACCTCACGTGATCTAGACTCTATGCTTCTCCTAATACATCCCAGAATTATGTTTGCCTTTTTGACTGCTGCATCACATTGTTCACTCATGTTCAGTCTATGATCTATTAGTATACCCAAGTCTTTTTCACAGATGCTGCTGCTTAGCCCAATTCCTTCCATTCTGTATGTGCTTTTTTCATTTTTCTTGCCCAGATGTAGGACTTTGCATTTCTCCTTGTTAAATACCATTCTGTTAGTCGCTGCCCACTGTACAAGCTTTTCTAGATCTTTTTGAATACTCTCCCTCTCTCTTCCCTAGTGTTAGCTATCCCTCCTAGCTTTGTGTCATTAGCAAATTTTATCAGTTTCCTATCAATTCCCTTCTCCAGATCATTTATAAAAATGATGAACAACACTGGGCCTAGGACAGAGCCTTGTGGTACCTCACTTGATACATTCTTCCACTTCGATGTGCAGCCATTTATGACCACTCTTTGAGTACGATCACTCAGCTAGTTGTGAACCCACCTAACAGTTGCCTTGTCAATCCCATATTTGGTCATTCTTTCAATAAGTATAGTATGAGATACTTTGTCAAATGCTTTACTAAGGTCAAGATATACGATATCCACCGCATTTCCCTGATCAACCCAGTCGGTGATACTATCATAGAAGGAAATTAGATTCGTCTGGCATGACTTGTTTGTTACAAACCCATGCTCGCTCTGGTTAATTACTCCATTTTCATCCAAGTACTTGCATACCTGCTGTTTAACCCCTTAGTGACGGAGGTTTTTTGCTTTTTTCCATTTTTGTTTTTTCCTACTCCCTTTTAAAAAATCGTAGCTCCTTTATTTATCCATCGACGTCGCTGTATGATGGCTTGTTTTTTGCGGGATGAGTTGTGTTTTTTAATGGCACTATTTATTGTACCATATAATTTACTGAAAAACTTTTTAAAAATTCTTAGCGGAGAGAAATGGAAAAAAAAACGACATTCCATCATCTTTCGGTGCGTCCTGTTTCTACGGCGCACAAACTGCAACGAAAACGACCTGATATTTTTATTCTATGGGTCAGTATGATTACTATGATACCAAACTTATATAGTTTTTTTTTTTGCTGTCGTACTTGTATTATTTTTTAAAGATATTTAATTTTTTTCAATTATTTTCTGCGGTCATTTTGTGTGCGCAATAACTTTATTTTTCTGTCGACGTAGTTGTGCAAGGGCTCAATTTTTGCGGGATGTCCTGTAGTTTCTGATAGTATCAATTTGGAATACATACAACTTTTTGATCGCTTTTTATTGCATTTTTTCTGGAAGACAGGGTAACAAAAAAAGTGTATTTCTGGCATTCTTTATTTTTTTTTCCGGACGACGTTCACCGTGCAGGAAAAATAATGCACTACTTTGATAGATCTGACTTTTACGGACGTGGCAATATCAAATACATATTTTTATTTTATGATTTAGATTTTTTAATAATTGATATGGAAAAAGGGGGGTGATTTAAACTTTTAAACCTTTTTTTTTTTTACAATTTTTAAAAACTTTATTAATCTTTTTTCTTACTTTACTTTGAAGTCCCCCTGGGGGACTTTAAGATGCGATGCTTTGATCGCTCCTGCAGTATGACGTAATGCTATAGCATTACGTCATACTGCTTTTTTACAGGCAGTCTATTAAGCCACCCTGTGTGGATGGCTTGATAGGCCGTCTGCTAAGGCAGCCCTGGGACCATTCATTAGGCCCCCGACTGCCATGACACCTGCACGGCTCCCCCGATCTCACTGCGGGGGGCCGTGCAGGACCCCCAAACAGCGTTCGGGGCATTTAAAAGGTTAATAGCCGCGATCGGCCGAACGGCCGAGCGCGGCTATTGCCCGCGGGTGTCAGCTGTAATAAACAGCTGACGCCCGAGCTGTATGGAGAGAGATACCGCCGCTACCTCCCTCCATACACGTCCTGCAACAGAAGGACGTAGTTTTACGATAGCTCCGTCACTAAGGGGTTAATATTCGTGGGGGGACCATCACATTCTTAATTTTGTTGAATATTATTTTTTCGAAGATCTCGATACTGGGTGAAATGGATGACTGTGGATTTTTTGTACTAGATAATTTCAGTTAGGTAAAGGGACCTTCCCCCAGAGCTCTCTTCCCCTCTACCTCCAGGGATTCCAGGTCTTGTAGGCCTGACAAATCACTTGTTGCCAGGCCTAGCTCACTAATCATGGCCTGGTCCCTGACAGCACAAGATTTCCTCTACCTCAGTTTCTGTAGGAAGAGTACCATGTCCTTTGTCCAAGCAAACCTGTTGAAACGGCATGCAGGGACAAAGGACAGGCCCCTCTCCAACACGGAAACCTGTCCCCTGGTTAGTGGGCCGGTCGAGAGATTAATGACTCATTTTATTATGCGATTAAAATTTTGTTTTTTGGGGATGTTCATTAGCGGAACATTGTAGCGCCAGATTTTGGTGTTTATTCTAGGGGGTCCAAGCTCTAGTTTAAGAAGTATTGGAGAATGGTCAGACCAGGTTGCTATCCCAACTTCAGATGCTTTTACTAGTGGTAGTGTCCATCTGTCTGATATGAATAGGTCTATGCGTGAGAAAGTTTTGTGGCGTGGAGGAAAATACGTGAATTCCCTGGAAGAGGGGTTCAGACATCTAAATAGATCATATAAAGCTTCCTTGTTCAACCAAGGGGAGAGTATAGGCGAGGATCTATGTATATGTGTTGAGTCAAGGTTTCTATCTGGCGTAATGTTGAAATCTCCGCCTATTATTAATCTACCTGTCTGTAGTTTTTTGACTTTTTTATGGTTTTGTTAAGGAAGGAGATTTGAGATGTATTTGGAGCATAGATGTTAGCAAACGTTATAGGAGTTTGGTCAATAGTGCCAGATAGGATAAGGTATCTCCCCTTAGGGTCTATTAGGCTTTCTTTAAGTGTAAAATTGACTTGGGCTTTAAAAGCAATAAGCACGCCTGCTTTCTTTTTAGGGGCACAGGCCATAAAAATTTGGGGAAAATTTTTATTGGAAAAGTTTGGGCATGCTAAAGAGGAAAAATGTGTTTCTTGTAGAAAAATCACATCAGTCCCCGACTTCCTGGCATCCTTCCACACCATGGCTCTCTTAAAGGGAGAATTTAAACCCCTTGCGTTTTGAGATGTAAGCCTAAGTGACATGTTTATTATGTATGTGGATGTTAAAGTTCCGAGAGTGAGACAAGACCACACACACAACAGATAAACAATTAGAGGTACATACGAGTAAAAATGCATCAGGTTCGACATTTGTGGAATACGTCATGCAGATTTTTTGATGCCTAGAGGAAGAACTGGAAAAAACAAAACAAGTAAAACAAGCATCAAGAAAGGCAGGGTTTGTTGCCTGCATACTGGTGGGGGAGAGTAAAAGTTCGCCTAAAGTTGGTCCTCTTCCCTCAGGGTTGGCATGAGCATTCACACCCAGGTAGCAAGGAGCAAGAAAAAATGAGAAGCATAAATTTGGAGAGTCTCATTCTGGGTTTGGGAATCCCCAATTGTAGGGTCAAGTATGGGTCGTGCGGGACCACGAGTTGGGTGGTTTGCTGGGTCTCGTTGTAGGGGTGTCCCGACTGGATTCTGGGAGAGAAATGTTCCACGTCGCGAGGATCTTACGTCCCTCTTGGGGGGTTGTGATGATATGAAGAGTGCCGTCTTTGTTGATCAGCAATTTCGTTGGGAAACCCCATTTGTATAGGATTTTGCTTGCACGCAGTGCTGTCGTCACAGGAGTAAAGGCCCTTCTTGCTTGGATGGTTGCTTGGGAGAGATCAGAGAATATTTGAATCTTAGAGAAAGGATCAGGTAAACAGTCCATTTTTCGTGCAGCCTGTATCATGGCGTCTTTTACATGGAAAAAATGGATTCTCACAATCACATCCCTTGGGGTATCTGGTGGTAGAAAATTTGGCTTGGGGAGTCTGTGAGCCCTATCGATAATTCGTTCCGACTCTGGAGTCTCTGGCAGAATGGCGGTGATAAGTTTTATGAGGAAGGTTTTTAAGTTTGATTGATTTATGTTTTCTGGTATTCCTCGGAGCTTTAGGTTATTGCGCCTACTCCTATCCTCTAGGTCCGCAAGCTTGTTCTTAATGGCCGCAACCTCTTCTTCTAATGAGTGGTGTGAGTCAATTAGATTGTTGTGTGAGGAGTAGAGATGAGCGAACGTGTTCTTCCGAGCTTGATATTCGTGCGAATATTAGGGTGTTCGTGATGTTCGTTATTCGTAACGAACACCATGCGGTGTTCGGGTTACTTTCACTTCCTTCCCTGAGACGTTAGCGCGCTTTTCTGGCCAATTGAAAGACAGGGAAGGCATTACAACTTCCCCTTGTGACCTTCAAGCCCTATACCACCCCCCTGCAATGAGTGGCTGGGAAGATCAGGTGTCCGCCGAATATAAAAGTCGGCCCCTCCCGCGGCTCGCCTCAGATGCCGTGTGAGTTAGATGCGGGACAGTGCTGTTTGTACCGGAGCTGCTGTAGGGAAAGAATTGGTAGTTAGTGTAGGCTTCAAGACCCCCCAAAGGTCCTTATTAGGGCCACTGATAGCTGTGTGTTGGCTGCTGTTAGCAGTGGCAATTTTTTTCCCCTCAAAATCGCCTCTGCAGAGCGTTGCACCCGGCATTAGGGACAGAAGTGCAGCATAGGCAGGGAGAGTGTTAGGAGTGAGTGTAGCCTTCAAGAACCTCAACGGTCCTTTCTAGGGCCATATTTAACCGTGTGCAGTACTGTGCTGGCTGCTGTTAGCTGTGCTGCATTTTTTTTTACTTCTCAAAATCGCCTCTGCAGAGCATTGCACCCTCCATTGATACTGCAGGGAAAGAATTGTGTAGGCAGGGCCACAACACAGTTATTATTCATTGAATATACGCAGTGCTGCCTTTTGGTGCAAAAAAACGGAAAATAATTCTATTTGTCCTGCCTCTGTCCGTCCTAAGGGCGGTGGACACGTGTTGGCTGCGTGTGCAACCTTTAAAAATCAGACGCACCCAGCTACGGTTTACTGCTGGCTTCGCCATTTGCTTTCCTTAATTGGGAAAAAAAATACCTGCTCTGCCACAGTTAATAACTCTGCTACCCTCACGTTCTGTGACACATTAGCAGGGACACAGCACAGTTATTAAACTTCTCATGTTCATTGAATATACGCAGTGCTGCCTTTTGGTGCAAAAAAACGGAAAATAATTCTATTTGTCCTGCCTCTGTCCGTCCTAAGGGCGGTGGACACGTGTCGGCTGCGTGTGCAACCTTTAAAAATCAGACGCACACAGCTACGGTTTACTGCTGGCTTCGCCATTTGCTTTCCTTAATTGGGAAAAAAAATACCTGCTCTGCCACAGTTAATAACTCTGCTACCCTCACGTTCTGTGACACATTAGCAGGGACACAGCACAGTTATTAAACTTCTCATGTTCATTGAATATACGCAGTGCTGCCTTTTGGTGCAAAAAAACGGAAAATAATTCTATTTGTCCTGCCTCTGTCCGTCCTAAGGGCGGTGGACACGTGTCGGCTGCGTGTGCAACCTTTAAAAATCAGACGCACACAGCTACGGTTTACTGCTGGCTTCGCCATTTGCTTTCCTTAATTGGGAAAAAAAATACCTGCTCTGCCACAGTTAATAACTCTGCTACCCTCACGTTCTGTGACACATTAGCAGGAAAACAGCACAGTTATTAAACTTCTCATGTTCATTGAATATACGCAGTGCTGCCTTTTGGTGCAAAAAAACGGAAAATAATTCTATTTGTCCTGCCTCTGTCCGTCCTAAGGGCGGTGGACACGTGTCGGCTGCGTGTGCAACCTGTAAAAATCAGACGCACACAGCTACGGTTTACTGCTGGCTTCGCCATTTGCTTTCCTTAATTGGGAAAAAAAATACCTGCTCTGCCACAGTTAATAACTCTGCTACCCTCACGTTCTGTGACACATTAGCAGGAAAACAGCACAGTTATTAAACTTAGATTATACATTCACTAGAGGCAGTGGGGCCTTTCGTTTTCAAAAAAGGGAAAAAATTATATTTGGCCTGCAGTCTTGCGCCAATTTATTAGCTGCCTGTGAAATCAAATCACTGGTAATACAGCATGCTGAGGGGTAGGGGTAGGCCTAGAGGACGTGGACGCGGCCGAGGACGCGGAGGGCCAAGTCAGGGTGTGGGCACAGGCCGAGCTCCTGATCCAGGTGTGTCGCAGCCGACTGCTGCGCGATTAGGAGAGAGGCACGTTTCTGGCGTCCCCACATTCATCGCCCAATTAATGGGTCCACGCGGGAGACGGTTATTAGAAAATGAGCAGTGTGAGCAGGTCCTGTCCTGGATGGCAGAAAGTGCTTCGAGCAACCTATCGTCAACCCGCAGTTCTGCGCCGTCCACTGCTGCAAATCCGAATCCTCTGTCTGCTGCTCCTCCTTCCTCCCAGCCTCCTCACTCCACTACAATGACACCTGCTCAGGAGCGGGAACACTCCCAGGAACTGTTCTCGGGCCCCTGCTTAGATTGGGCAGCAGCGGTTCCTCTCCCACCAGAGGAGTTTATCGTCACTGATGCCCAACCATTCGAAAGTTCACGGGGTCCGGGGGAAGAGGCTGGGGACTTCCGCCAACTGTCTCAACAACTTTCTGTGGGTGAGGAGGACGATGACGATCAGACACAGTTGTCTTGCAGTGAGGTAGTAGTAAGGGCAGTAAGTCCGAGGGAGCAGCGCACAGAGGATTCGGAGGAAGAGCAGCAGGACGATGAGGTGACTGACCCCACCTGGTGTGCAACGCTTACTCAGGAGGACAGGTCTTCAGAGGGGGAGTCAAGGGCATCAGCAGGGCAGGTTGCAAGAGGCAGTGCGGTGGCCAGGGGTAGAGGCAGGGCCAGACCGAATAATCCACCAACTGTTTCCCAAAGCGCCCCCTCGCGCCATGCCACCCTGCAGAGGCCGAGGTGCTCTAAGGTCTGGCAGTTTTTCACTGAGAGTGCAGACGACCGACGAACAGTGGTGTGCAACCTTTATCGCACCAAGATCAGCCGGGGAGCCACCACCACCAGCCTCACCACCACCAGCATGCGCAGACATATGATGGCCAAGCACCCCACAAGGTGGGACGAAGGCCGTTCAGCGCCTCCGGTTTGCACCCCTGCCTCTCCCCCTGTGCCCCAACCTGCCACTGAGATGCAACCCCCCTCTCAGGACACAGGCACTACCGTCTCCTGGCCTGCACCCACACCCTCACCTCCGCTGTCCTCGGCCCCATCCAGCAGTGTAGTTCAGCGCACCGTCCAGCCGTCGCTTGCGCAACTGTTGGAGCGCAAGCGCAAGTACGCCGCCACGCACCCGCACGCTCAAACGTTAACCGTCCGCATAGCAAAATTCATCAGCCTTGAGATGCTGCCGTATAGGGTTGTGGAAACGGAGTCCTTCAAAAGTATCATGGAGGCGGCGGCCCCGCGCTACTCAGTTCCCAGTCGCCACTACTTTTCCCGATGTGCCGTCCCAGCCCTGCACGACCACGTCTCCCGCAACATTGTACGCGCCCTCACCAACGCGGTTACTGCCACGGTTCACTTAACTGACGGCACATTGGGTGAATTTAGTGGAGGCTGGGACAGAGTCAGAGCCCGGGACCGCTCACGTCCTACCCACCCCCAGAATTGCGGGCCCCAGCTCGGTGGTGGTATCTGCGGAGGTGTATGCTTCCTCCACTAAAGCACCCTCCTCCTCCTCCTCTGTCTCGCAATCAAGATGTGTTAGCAGCAGCATGTCGCCAGCAGTCGGTGTCGCGCGGTGTGGCAGCACAGCGGTGGGCAAGCGTCAGCAGGCCGTGCTGAAACTACTCAGCTTAGGCGATAAGAGGCACACGGCCCACGAACTGCTGCAGGGTCTGACACAGCAGACCGACCGCTGGCTTGCGCCGCTGAGCCTCCAACCGGGCATGGTCGTGTGTGACAACGGCCGTAACCTGGTGGCGGCTCTGCAGCTCGGCAGCCTCACGCACGTGCCATGCCTGGCCCACGTCTTTAATTTGGTGGTTCAGCGCTTTCTGAAAAGCTACCCACGCTTGTCAGACCTGCTCGTAAAGGCGCGCCAGCTCTGCGCACATTTCCGCAAGTCCCACACGGACGCTGCCACCCTGCGCACCCTGCAACATCACTTTAAGCTGCCAGTGCACCGACTGCTGTGCGACGTGCCCACACGGTGGAACTCTACGCTCCACATGTTGGCCAGGCTCTATGAACAGCGTAGAGCTATAGTCGAATACCAACTCCAACATGGGCGGTGCAGTGGGAGTCAGCCTCCTCAATTCCTTTCAGAAGAGTGGGCCTGGTTGGCAGACATCTGCCATGTCCTTGGTAATTTTGAGGAGTCTACCCAGGTGGTGAGCAGCGATGCTACAATCATTAGCGTCACCATTCCTCTGCTATGCATCTTGAGAAATTCCCTGCAAACCATAAAGGCAGCTGCTTTGCGCTCGGAAACGGGGGCGGGGGAAGACAGTATGCCGCTGGATAGTCAGGGCACCCTCCTGTCTATTTCTCAGCGCGTACAGGAGGAGGAGGAGGAGCATGAGGAGGATGAGGAGGAGGGGGAAGAGACAGCTTGGCCCGCTGCTGACGGTACACTGGCTGATTGCCTGTCATCCTTTCAGCGTGTATGGCCTGAGGAGGAGGAGGAGGAGGAGGATCCTGAAAGTGATCTTACTAGTGAAGACAGCCATGTGTTGCGTACTGGTACCCTGGCACACATGGCTGACTGCATGTTAGGATGCCTTTCTCGTGACCCTCGCGTTGCACGCATTCTGGCCACGACGGATTACTGGGTGTACACACTGCTCGATCCACGGTATAATGAGAACCTTCCCAGTCTCATTCCCGAAGAGGAAAGGGGTTCGAGAGTGTTGCTATACCACAGGACCCTTGCGGACAAGCTGATGGTAAAATTCCCAGCCGACAGCGCTAGTGGCAGAAGGCGCAGTACCGAGGGCAAGGTAGCAGGGGATGTGCGTAGATCGAGCAGCATGTACATCCCAGGCAGTGCAACAGTCTTTAAGGGCCTGGCCAGCTTTATGGCTCCCCACCAAGACTGTGTCACCGCTCCCCAGTCACGGCTGAGTCGGCGGGAGCACTGTAAAAGGATGGTGAGGGAGTACGTAGCGGATCGCACGACCATCCTCGGTGACGCCTCTGCCCCCTACAACTACTGGGTGTCGAAGCTGGACACGTGGCCTGAACTAGCGCTGTATGCCCTGGAGGTGCTTGCTTGTCCTGCGGCTAGCGTCTTGTCGGAGAGGGTGTTTAGTGCGGCTGGGGGAATCATCACAGATAAGCGTAGCCGCTTGTCAACCGACAGTGCCGACAGGCTAGCACTCATCAAGATGAACAAAGGCTGGATTTCCCCAGACTTCTGTTCTCCACCAGCGGACAGCAGCGATACGTAAGCAATACGTAGGCTGCACCCGCGGATGGAAGCTACGTTCTCTCTCACCATCCAAAACGGGGACATTTCTGCTTCATCAATCTGTGTCTAATATTCCTCCTCCTCCTCCTGCTCCTCCTCCTGAAACCTCACGTAATCACGCTGAACGGGTAATTTTTCTTAGGGCCACAAGGCTCACTCAAATAATTTTTCTGAACAATTTTTATAAGTTTCAATGCGCTTAAAAGTGTTGGAACTTTAACTTGAACCAATTTTTCGTTACACTGGGCTGCCTCCAGGCCTAGTTACCACTTAAGCCACATTAACCAAAGCGATTCACCTGCCATCTTGGTTGGGCATGGCCAATTTTTACTGAGGTACATTAGTACTGTTGGTACACCAAATTTTTGGGGCCCTCACCTACAGTGTAATCATAGCAATTTGTATGTTCTTCGCCTGCACTCATGGTACAGAAAGGTGTGTGGGGTTGGCCTACACTTTAGCTACATAAATGTAACTTGGGCCTTGGCTATACTAAGGCTACTGAAATGGAACTAAGACTGCGCTCCCGCTATACTGCTGCTTCGGAATTGTTACTGGGGCCTGTCTTGAGTGCTACTATTGCTGACATGGAACGAAGACTGCGCTCCCGCTATACTGCTGCTTCGGAATTGTTACTGGGGCCTGTCTTGAGTGCTACTATTGCTGACATGGAACGAAGACTGCGCTCCTCCTATAATGCTGCTAGTGATATGTTAGTGGGGCCTGTCCTAATGCTACGGCTGAAATGTTACGAATTCTGGGCTCTGCCTATACCGCTGCTAATGGTATGTCTCTGGGGTGTGGAAACAGAGGCTTCCCAAAGACATGATGGCGGCGAGGCCATTTCCCACCAACGCGGTTACTGTAAAGGTGCATATAACCACGGACACGTGGAGAGGACACGTAGTGCCTCAAAAACATCCCCCTCCTCCTCCAACAGGGAAAACATTCTTGGCAAATGTCTTTGCATTGGTTCGTCTGGTGGCAGTCCAAGAATTTCACCTTTACCGACACAACAAGAGAGCCCCCACACCATCCCCCCGCCACGGCCCACTTAATCCTGGCCGCATTCCGAAAACCAACAAAATACAACCGTGCTACTAGGTCCGCAGTCACCACCACATTACCACCAACGCGGTTACTGTAAAGGTGCATATAACCACGGACACGTGGAGAGGACACGTAGTGCCTCAAAAACATCCCCCTCCTCCTCCAACAGGGAAAACATTCTTGGCAAATGTCTTTGCATTGGTTCGTCTGGTGACAGTCCAAGAATTTCACCTTTACCGACACAACAAGAGAGCCCCCACACCATCCCCCCGCCACGGCCCACTTAATCCTGGCCGCATTCCGAAAACCAACAAAATACAACCGTGCTACTAGGTCCGCAGTCACCACCACATTATCACCAACGTGGTTACTGTAAAGGTGCATATAACCACGGACACGTGGAGAGGACACGTAGTGCCTCAAAAACATCCCCCTCCTCCTCCAACAGGGAAAACATTCTTGGCAAATGTCTTTGCATTGGTTCGTCTGGTGGCAGTCCAAGAATTTCACCTTTACCGACACAACAAGAGAGCCCCCACACCATCCCCCCGCCACGGCCCACTTAATCCTGGCCGCATTCCGAAAACCAACAAAATACAACCGTGCTACTAGGTCCGCAGTCACCACCACATTACCACCAACGCGGTTACTGTTAAGGTACATATTACCAGTCTGACTGGGGCATGCAGACACCTTGACAGAATGAATAGTGTGTGGCACATAGGTTCCCCATTGCTATGCCCACGTGTGCAGCTCCTGATGGCGGTGGCACAGGATTCTATTTCTCATTGCTTCTGTACAGCATTGTGGGCTATCGCCCCGCCCCTTTTAAAGAGGGCCGCTGCCTAGCCATGCCAACCCTCTGCAGTGTGTGCCTGCGGTTCCTCCTCATGGCAGACGCACTTCTAAATAGACATGAGTGTGGCGTGGCATGAGGGCAGCTGAAGGCTGCGCAGGGACACTTTGGTGTGCGCTGTGGGGGGGAGGGGGGGCGGTTGGTCAGCATGTAACCCAGGAGAAGTGGCAGCGGAGTGTCATCCAGGCAGTGATTGTGCTTTGTTGTAGCTAGTATGGTGCTTAGCAAAGGTATGCCATGCTAATGAGGGCTTTTCAGAAGTAAAAGTTGTTGGGAGGGGGGGGGGGCCCACTCTTGCCGGTATTGTGGCTTAATAGTGGGACCTGGGAACTTGAGATGCAGCCCAACATGTAGCCCCTCGCCTGCCCTATCCGTTTCTGTGTCATTCCCATCACTTTCTTGAATTGCCCAGATTTTCACACATGAAAACCTTAGCGAGCATCGGCGAAATACAAAAATGCTCTGGTCGCCCATTGACTTCAATGGGGTTCGTTGTTCGAAATGAACCCTCGAACATCGCGGGAAGTTCGTTCCGAATAACGAACACCCGAACATTTTGGTGTTCGCTCATCTCTAGTGAGGAGGTCAGCTCCTCCATCTTGTGCTCTACATGGTCTGTGCGGTCCCCCAATTCTTGTATGGATGAATTAACAGAGGTAGAAAGTATGTTAAAGTCCTTCTGCATAGACTTTCTCAGGGCTGTCATTATGTTTTTGATAAAAGATTCAGAGGCCGGTTGGTCTGTGGAGGGTAAACTTGTAAACGGATCGTCAGCTACAAGTGAATTGGTATCAGAGAGGGAGGGGGAGTCTGCTCTTGGCCGTTGCTTTTCAGGGCTAGAGGTAGGGGAGGAAGCAGCTGTTGCAGACGCCATCTTATCAATGTGTCTGGTGAGATTGTGTGTGTTATTTTTTTCACTCACCCTCCTCTGGCGTTGTGACAGCGGTTCTTGTCGTTGTCTGGGCGGAGATGGATCATCGGTCTTCTCCCTTGCATCTACAGGCGGTGCACAGGCTCCCTCCGGTTCAGTAGAGGATAGCAGCGCCACTCCATCTATGAAACGTTCGGGGAGTGTGGGGGGGCTGTCCGCAGCCGTAGACTCTCCTCTGTCGGCACCCCGAGCAGAGAAGAAATCGGAGACCTTTTGCGGAGGCAGCTTGGAACTTCCGCGCTTTGGCATCGCTAGGCTTTCTCCTGTAAATAGCCCCTCTTTTAGGATACAGAAAGCTCTTTTTAGCTTATTATTCGTTCGGAAGGTAGCCAGCTAGCGGCGACCAGCACGAAGCGCCCGGTCCGGTCGGCCGTCAGGTCGCGCCCTCACCTTTTCTGTTTTGATGGGGGATCTTCTTTATAATAAGTTGCTCTTGAGGATTTAGCAGGATTATCTGTCGCCAGGTTCTGCACACTAGAGCCGTGAAAGTGGCAAGATGTCAAAGGGGAAACTTCCCCTAATCTGTTTTAAAGTAATTAAATACGTAAATGTCCACTTTTTTTTTTTTTTTCTCTCTTTGTGTTCAGCGAGGGGTTAATGGATTTACTCTCTCACCTCCTGTTTCTGCCGAGTAGGGAGAGTCAGGTCGAATCCTCAAAATGGTGGTGATGAGCTGTAAGGGCTCTTCCGGTGAGGCAGACCTCTTCTCTGTCACCGGTGCAAGCGGGATGCAAATTGGAGATCTCCGATGCAAACGTGGGATATTTATGGGTGGCAGGCACTTCACCCACCTCCAGCACCGTCGTGGGTACGTTGGGGGACCACAGGACCACAACAGCCGGCGATGTAGGGCTTGTTTGCGGGGCAGGCACCCCGTCGCTCCCATCGTCACCGGACCCCCAGCAGAACCTCCGGAGCGCCTGCAGCCGGCGGTACGGGTTCCGCAGACGAGACAAGTTCCCCGCTCGCCTCCGTTCAGTAGATCAGCGCGGCCGCGCTCTTAGATCAGCGCCGGGCGGCAGCAGAGGACCCCTCAACGGTTAGAATAGAGCCGGACCCAAAGGATGGGAGAGAGCGCCGGGAACGTCAGGCGCGCCGGCAGACTGCAGCGAGCAGCAGGTCTCACCTCAGCCTCTTTGCCCGACTGCACCAGCGGTAAGTCCCCGGTCGGCCGCTACTCGCCCCGCGGTCTCCAGAGAATCCCGTGGAGCTCCGGCTCCCTCCGATGAAGCGAACGTCCCAGAGGGGGGGAGGGGGGGGGGGGGGGGCTCAGGCGCGGCGGGAAGCTCGACAGCACGCGGAGGGCTGAAGTTCTCCAGAAATCCGGACCGCTGTAAGATAGATCCCGGTCTGTAGCTCCGTTGTTGAAGGGGCTCAAGTTGGGGTGTTCAAAATGCTTCTTTAGTAGCTTTGCTGTTGCTTATTGAGGGAAGGTTTTTCGGAGCTCCAAGATCAAGCGGCCATCTTGGTGCTCAGTCAGGCCACGCCCCGACTCATTTTATTATGCGACATAGAGGATAGATTGTTAGTCCCATTCGCAAGAGGTGAGAGTTGCATAGGTGGAATTTTCTCATTATAATAAGAATCCCATTCCACCACATGTCTTTGTGTTGATGGTGGAGCACACATGTCCTTCTCTGGAATAGATTGAGACTGTATGAATGAGTTCAGGGTACCACTAAAAGAAGATGACCTCATATTCCTCTCGGGATTGACTGATTGTTTTGAAGTGTTTAACCCCTTCCCGCTCCAGGACGTACCGTTACGTCCCGGGAGCCTGGTACTTCCCGCAAAAGGACGTACCGGTACGTCCTGGAGATAGCACGGGATCACATAAGATCCCGCGCTATCCCGCAGCGGGAGCCGGCTGTCAGTCACAGCCAGCGTCCCACTCCAACAGCGGGGGGACATCGGAGATGCGCCCGTCGCTGTTAACCCCTTCCCTGCCGCGATCTAAGTAGATCGTGGCAGGGAAAGAGTTCACAGAGGGATCGCGATCCCTGTTTGTCTCCGGCCAGCTCTCGCGATGTCATCGCGAGAGCCCGGCCTGTCACCATGGCACTGGCGTCCTGTATTGCCTGTGCCTATAATCGCTGTACAAGCGATAAGGCACAGTGATGTATGTCCCTCAGAGGGACTCAAATAGTATAAAAAAAAGAAAAGAAAAGTGTAAAAAAAAGAAAAATGTAAAAAAAAAAGTAAAAAAACCCTTTTTTATGCTTTTTCTAATATTAGCATAAAAAAGGGAAAAAAAACTAAAACCCCACATATTGGATATTGACGCGTCCGTAACGACGTGTACAAAAAGTTGAACATGCTTTTTATTTTGTACGACAAAAAGCGTAAAAAAACCCGCTAAAAAACAGAGGCAAAATGCTAATTTTTAGCATTTTGCCTCACAAAAAATGCAATAAGAGTGATCAAAAAAGCCATACATTTCCCAAAATGGTACCAATAAAAACTACAGCTCGTCTCGCAAAAAATAAGCCCTTAAAGAGCTCCGTACATAGAAAAATAAAAAAGTTACATGACTTTGAATGCAGCTATAGAGAAAAAAAAAGATTTCCAAAAAAAGGGGGTTTTATTGCAAAAAAGTGTAAAAACCTAAAAAAAATATAACAATTTTGGTATCGTTGTAACCGTACCGACCCGCAGAAAAAATTTAGTGTGTCATTTATGCTGCATGATTAACGCTGTAAAAAAAAAAAAAAAATCTATGGCAGAATTGATGCGTTTTCTCTCCCTGTTATCATTAAAAAAAAAATAAAAAAATTTTACGATATTGTCTATGTACCCAAAAGTGGCACCGATAAAAACTAAAGATCGCCACGCAAAAAACAAGCCCTTATACGGCCGCGTCCACGGAAAAATAAAAAAGTTATGGCTTTTGAAAAATGGAGATGGAAAAATACCAAAAAATCGCTTGGTCCTCAACGCCAAAATAGGCCGTGTCATTAAGGGGTTAAAGTATAGCAACTGGGGCTCAACAGGGTTGGTTTGGATCTCTGCGCTCCCTCATAAAAAAATGGCTGATAGGTTGGCCTAAAAAGCCTGACCCCCTTGCTGTTGACTGTCACCCTCTTCCTCAGGATCGAGGTGTGTGGTGGTTCCTGCCTCTCCCTAAAAAATGACTAGATTTTTCATTACTTGATTCACCTTCAGAGAGATCAGTCTGCGAGGAACTCAATTCCAAACCCGGATATTAGGTCCTACTAGAATTACGTTACTAGTAGGAACTAGGTAGGGTCATTTAGGAGGTACCCTTACACATACATTTTTGTTCTTTGAACTAAGGGTACCTACCTTTATTTTTGACGTCTATTAGAATCACCCCAGGGATACATTAATTCACCTGGTATCTGGGTGAAGTTTGCTACTTTTATGTGTTTGTTAGTCTAAGCCTAGGCATATGGTTTTTAATGTTATTGTTAATAAAAGTTATATTTTAGAAAGAAAAATAATTTATTCAGTGAAAAATTTCCTAAGGTTAAACAAATTGATTCTTCTGCCACAGTGAACAATTTCTGAATTTGATTGAAATACATTTTTTGTTATTAAATTTAACTTTCTTCCTCTTATTAGTGAGCCCAAGATATTTGTATTTTCAGCCCACCTATCAAAATGTGCCATAGGGCTAGCAGAGCCTTAATTCAGCTCTGCATGAATGACAATTGAGATTGACCAAAGAGTCTATGACTTATGTGTCATTTGATTGGGTGCTCCATTTGCTTAGGGCAGCTAGTCCGGGCAAATGCAGGAAAACCTGGAGGCAATCTTCCAACTTTCCATTGTCCATTCTGGCAGTCATCATTTGATGGGGTGCTGCTGTCAAGGGAATTGCTATGTAGACCTATGCCTATTGATGAATTGTGCAATGTCTTGCTAATATTTTGAGGCACTTAGCAATTTTGTGGAATGGGTAGATCAGAAGGTGATAGAGATTGATCCCATCATCCACTACCTGAGTGATTTCTTTTGTGGGCCCTTAAGGATCCCCAAATGCAAATACTTTCTTGATGCAGTGTTGTTAGTGATGGATGATGTTGGAATCCCTATGGCGGTACGTTAGATGAGAAGCTTAATGTTTAAGCTTTAATGTTTATAGGTTGATTCATTGGAGGGTTTCAGCTAGTTGCCCATGAAGAAACTGTTATATCTGAAAGTGTCAGTTCAGATGGTGTTAAGAATCATAAAGGTCATATAGAGACCTGCAGTCCCTTTTGACAAATTGAGTTTTGCCTGTTGTGCCGACAATAGCAAAGGTGATGCCTGTGGTGCAGGAATCCCACCATTTCATCCAGGTCACCAAAGAGGTGAAGAATGACTTATTAATCTGGGAGTCATTCCTCAGTTTCTTTAACTGAGTGTTTGGGTGGTGGTCCTTCAGCAAGGATAGATTGATTCTGTTTTGTTGGAATGTAGATTGATGCAGTTTCGTGCATTTTGGACCTACACTGTGTAAACACTGATAGGGAAAATAGGGAACATCTTCACTGCTGCATAACCTTTAACTGTGGCAGAGGAATCAAAATTAATTAATAATTGCCTTTACTGCACTGAATCTTAAAACTTAGCATTTATTTATTTACTTATATAAAAATTTAGAAGGCTACAAGGATGAACAAACAAAATTATATCTTAGATGCTAAAAAATATCCACCCATGTCCTATAAGTTTAGATGATTTACTTATTTGATTCGATAAAGAATATCTTATAGAAATCAACCAAACATCTCATGCTCCTGTCTCTCTATACTTCGGAGCAACTGGCTATAATACTGTTGAACAAATTAATCCTCTTTTACAGGGGCTTATGCCTTTAATACTTCAGCAGTGTCATGCTGACCTTTAAAAGATCTATCATCTGATTATAACATTGCACAAGTTCTTGGAATAGTAGAGACACACTGTCTGTCTAACAAATGGTTTGCCTTTCTTATATTATTTTCATAAGAATCTCCTGTCTTTAATTAATGGTGTGGACATGTATTGTCCAGCTCTTATGAAATCTAGAATCATCACCACCAGATGTTATTTTGTTTTTGCCAGAATAATGTTCTACTTTGGGAAAACACTTTTATTGTCCAAAATGTATGTACTCATATACCTTGAATTATATAACCATGTCTAGAACAGCCCACTTGTGTACATTGATTAAGACCCCTTTTATGCCTCAATATAACACAGCAATGAGCAGGGGGAGGCAGCAGAACCTGCCACCATTGACTGTTATTCAGATGATCTGTTTCTGAGTCTTTGTTAATGGGCATTGTCACTAGTGACTGACTATTTTAATTCTACCTGGTATTAGTGGTTTCTTAAAGACATTTTTGGAGGCACCAGCGAGATTGCAAGAACAAAATGGATCACTGTACAAGGAGCAGCAGACTTCTCCCTTTGAAAAAAGCATGACCCCGCATAGGAGAATTTTCTCTTGCCTTTTCCCTGGGGAGGGGGATGCCTGCAGAGTCAGTGGTCAGTGCCTTCTCAGTAATACTAAACTTTTCTCCCTATCAGGTAGAATAACTTTTTCCTTATTTGTAAATTGTTCCTTTTCCCTGTGCTATTTTTTGAAGTCTGTCTTACAGCACTGAGTCTGATGCTGGGTTTAAGCCAGCTCCATATTTCTGTGTTTTTGTGTGTGCTTTAACTCTTGACTAACTGTCTGCTTTATTGTGTTGTGTGTCAGTAATTATACTGTCATTGATAATAGTTTTGATGTTTCAGAAGGGGATTCTGGCATAGAGGCATAGCTGCTGACATTGCTGTAGTGTGATATTACCTGTGGTGATTTTTATTTTTTTCTCAAATCTGATCTTGCCCGGGTTCTATGACTCTAGTGTTAGGGCTTAGCACTGGAGTGTAGAGGATACATAACTGTGGGATGAAGTAGCTGGTCACTAACAGTTTTGTGAGTAAGGAAAATTACATAGCAGGGTATCTGAAGAAAAGACTAAAACTTTTTGATAGATTTGCTATGGGTGTGATTCTCACAAAATTCAACACGATTTTGTAAGTATAAGCCAACCATTGTTGATTTGTTGAGGATCACTTTCGGGAGATCAGCTGTGAAAAATGCAGCTACCATCTTGCGGAAGGCCAAATCGCCAAAAACTGGCAGTCCTGAACTTAATACCTGCAGCTAATTGTCAGCAACTGCAGATTGATCGATGTCTTCTCAAACTATTCGGAAGGTTCACCCTGTAGCAAGACAGCTGCAAAAACAGTTGCAAAGAAACTGTTGTCAGAGGTTGTTTGCAGGTATGGAATACCAGAGGTGATTGAGAGTGACAGAGTAGTGGTAAGGTGGAGCGGTTTTGGGGGGGAGGGGTGGGGAGCCTCTCCTCTAGTCTCCAGGGTGCCTCATTTATGTGTTATTTCGGTGATTAGGAGGGGGCGGTAGAGAATGCTAGTAACTAGTTGGATATTGGTATGTTAAGAGTTATATTGCTGAAGGTTAAATTGAAACCAGATGTTTTATCAACATGCAATGGAGTAAGTTATGTAAAAAAAGAGAATGTAAGAGCCCTGTCTTGAAGAAATTATGCTCAGATAATTGGTATGGATCTGTTATTTCTATGTTTATAAGTATAAAATATGATGGATTATGACTAGATTTAATTTTCTGCTGTGAATGATTTGTTATTTGTGTGTTTGCACTGCAATTGTGGGTACATAGCTGATAGTCTGTTGGTTCTGTGCCAAGTGCGTAGCAAATATTTTATCATGCAATCTCATCTTTAATTGTCGTTAGTTATGTATGTTTTAATTGGACAATATATGGTAGTTATTCACTGTATAGCCTTTTATGTTCAGAACTGTATGTCTGTATTCTCTTACTATTCTGAAAGAAATTTTATTTGTGCGCTGATTGAACTTCAATTATGTAGCCATGTCTAGAGCAGCCCACTTGCATACATTGATTAACACCCCTTTTATGCCTCAATAAAACACAGCAGAGAGCAGGGGGTGGGGCAGCAGAACCTGCCACCTCTGACTGTTATTCAGATAATCTGTTTCTGAGTCTTCATTAATCAGCGGTGTCACTATTGACTGATTATTGTAATTTTACCTGGGATTGGTGACTTTTGTTAAAGACTTAAAGAATACTGACACCATTAATTCAAAATTGATGTCACTCAAGGGACTTTTGAGCGATAATCGTGTCATTTACAGTGCAAGATGATCGCTTAAGATGAGCAATCACCTTGCTTTGCCAGTGGAGGATGCAGAAGACAAGCAGGGTGTCCCTGCTTGTTTCTGCATACAGTTGTTCCCCGCGCTCGGAGCGGAGGATGCATAAGACAAGTGGGGTGTCCCCACTTGTCTTCTGCATCCAGATGTTTTCTGCACGGAGTGCCCGGCTGTTACCCAGCTGAACGCTCCGTGTCGGGTATGGAGAACAGAGCTGGAGTGCTCTGTTCTTCATACTCAGCCTTTGGTCAGGGAGCGGGATACAGCTGAGACAATAGTATCATGCTGTGAATCCCTCATAAGGCTCATTGTCATCTTTCAGCATGCTGAAAGACGACGATGAGCGACGGGATAACGAAAACTGCATGATGTCAGTGCAGTTACACACAACAATTATCGCTCAAAAGACAGCTTTTGAGCGCATTTTGAGCGATAATCGTTGTGTCTTAATGGGCCTTGGGATGGAACGTTCAGCCCCTTACGTTGTATGTACATACAGATAAGCTAGCCATAGAAGTGTAGGTTACAGATGTCTTGAATAATCAGCAAGCAAAGGCCCAGGAAGGGAGGTGGCTAGGGAAAGAGAGGGGTAGGAAAGAAGGGGAAGGAAACCTGGGAGAGAGAAAATTTAAAGTAAAACATTTTAAACTTATCCAACTTCCACGGGCAAAGCAAAACACCATGATTCTACCTTACACTATCGACTATTTGCAGCTGAGGGCTGTCTAGTCTATGTGGGGGAAAGAGGAGGCCGACAACGGAGACCCTCCACAACCTTCTCCGCCGACATAAAACTGCCTAGGAAAAAAAAAGGAAGGGCGGAGGGGGATTTGAAGGGACAAAACAAAATTATAAAATCTAAATGATATGGAAAAGATTGCTCTACTAGAGACAAAAGTTGCATGTCCGCCGCAGGACCCACATCACTGACACATCAACAACAGCAGGAGGGAGGGGGGGAAACGGGAAAGATAAGGGGAGATTCAAGAAATGTAAACCAGGACCCAAGTCTGTTGAGTCCGGCTGTAACAAAATGTAAAACTACCTGTCCTCACAGGGAGGATGACGCCTTTCCATTCCCTCCCGGGAAGAAAGTCATCTTGACCACGATGATCTGAAGAACTTGTACTTCCCAGGATCAATAAAGTCTCTAGCTCAGCTGTCACCATGTTCCGCTTGAGGATTGTTCCTTCCTCCACGTCCATTCTTTTCAGTCACCTGTTACTCCATTCTGGGCGGAGGGATCGGCAACTTCCCTATTCTAGGCCAGTCTGGGATCTCAACTTGGGGTAGTTCTAAAGTCCCCAGACATTTTGGAAGGTCTCCCAGGTTCCTGAATATTGCTCACTTCCCTCCTTTTCTAGTTTGGAGTTGCAGAGGGAATCACAATCAGTACAAAATATCTCTTTCTTTAAGGGCATTTAGGTGTAGTTTTAGCGCCTGTCTAAGCTGAAGTGTTTGCCTGGAGAGATCAGGATATACGGCCACTGTTGACCCTCGAAACTCTAGTTCACTAGTTTCCCGAGTCTTTTGTAGAATTTTTTTTTTGTAGAAATGTATGCGACATACAACATCTCTGGGTTAAGATGGGTCTATTGGCTTCGGGCTCAAATGACGATGAATTCTATCAATTTCCTCAGTGGTGGTAAAAGGTCTCCCTAGTAGGTGATCCCTGCAGCAGCTGTCTCCGCTACCCTTCACTCACCAGAGAGCTATGGCCTCCCGTTGTGGATGGCATGACTTCTGGAGAGCTCTATTTTTCTGCTCTCAGCCACTTCCTCCCCCTGCCCCTCTCCTTCATTTACCCCAGCCTCCAGGCTCAGCGGTATCTGGCACCAAAACTGCGGCTCAGCGATCGCCTCCACTCAGGCATTTCCTCCTATAGCGTCGTCCGGTGCCATCTTGGATTTACACCCGGAGAGCATAGGAACCATCCCAGTCCAGTCACAGGGGCTTTCTGCTGCCCTGGGGTGTCAAGGGTCCTGTTCTTCCCCATGGTTGTGCAATGTGGGTCTGTGGCGGTGATCCTGTCTCTAGTAGTGGCGGGTTGATGGCAGCTCAGACTTCTGCCTACTCAATTGGCAGCTAGCCACGCCCCCCGGCTTACAGCAACATTAGCTGCAGGTATTTATGGCAAGTACTGCTTGTGTAGTGCATGGGACAACCATCTCCCGTATTCTTCATATGTCTGGGCTGTGAGGGAGGGGTGCAAGAGGAAAGCCTTTTCTAACAAAGAAAAACTTTCAAGCCCAGCCATGTTCTGCCAAAACCTCCATCCAGTCTGCCAGAAGTCTGTGCGGAACGTGTTATGTCTGAGGAGACCAAGGGGGAAATGATTCATCTGTGCCAATTTTTTTTAACATGACATAAATCGGGCATTTTAACAGGGGATGTAGACTTTTTATGTGCACTGTATATACCCCAAAAATTACTAATGAAAACTATAGCTCACCAAAGCAATTTTTGTTTAAAAAAAGTTTTTGTTTCCCTTTTTAAAAGTAGTTAAACATTAAAAAAGTTATATAAATTTGATGTCACCATAATCGTACTGACCCATCGAATAAAGTTCATATGTCACTTTTACTTCACCGTGAACGCCATAAAATCAAAACCAGCCCAAAAAGGTCGCAATTGCATTTTTTTCACTTCACCTCACTTCTACATTTTAAGTTATTCAGTACATAATATTGTACATTAAATGATATCATTTAAAAATACAATTCTTCCCTTAAAAAATAAGCCCTCATACAGCTGTGTATGTAAATAAAGTTAGGACTCTTGAAAGGTGGTGAGAAAAAAAAAATCTTGGGTGTTAAAAAACTAAAAGGGGTTATCCAACCTTTTAAAAATTGATATCCCATCCTCAAGATAGACCATCAATAATTGTTTAGTCAGGGGTCCACCTCTCAGGATCCCTGCCGATTAGCTGATTGAAGGGGCTGCGGCACTTGTATAAGCTCTGTAGCCTCTCCAATGCTTGCATCTTAGCACAAACTTTTTGAATACTACATGAAATTCAATGGACAAGCCTGTAGTACTCTGAACAGTCGCTATTTATATTATGATGCACTGCAGTACGGGGACAGTCATGTTAGGATGTAAACACTGAAGTGGCTGCTGTGCTTTCACTAGCACCGCTGTCCCTTCAATCAACTAATCGGTGGTGATCCTAAACGGTGGACTCCACAGATGGTTGTGACAGATGGCTTTATGATCTCCCCTTGACAATGGCGAGAGGGGCCTAGCTCGGTTGCACACAGGTGCATAAATATAACAAACAAAATATAGATGGTGGCGATAAATCGCCACGGTGTTGTCACATAATGGCGGTACCTCTTTTTCTGTAGTTAGTTGCTCGTCGGTAAATAACAGAGTCCATACAAAGTTAACTTTCAAAACCGGAGGTACACAGTTTCCTTTACTCACGATATTCAACCTTGATTTTCCAAGAGGACAGTTCGGACACAACACTTCTCACAGGTTTTCTTCCGGACTTGTTTCAGGAGTAATACAAATACCCCTAGCTGAGACTAAAAGTGCAGCATTAGCAGACAGAAATGCTGATGTGTCTCTAAGACACTAATCTCTGAAGTAGATGCAAACGTACACCGGGTCTCGAACTGCTAACCCTCTACATCGATTTAGGATTCTTATTCTTTTAATAGGCTACCACATTTTTTTTCTGACACTACATTACATTAGACTGAGTTCACACTGCAACATTTCCTCCAGTCTACTTTAGAAATTTCTTCCAACTTGACTCCTGCACTATTGCTTTTAATGTTGCTATAACGTACCACTCTTGCTTCCATTCGTACTGTTCATGAGACACTCAACACACTCCAAACATCAGATCCAGCTTCAACAACCAAGATCCAGCTTCATGCTAGGAGTCTCTGCTGTCCTCTTTACTGCGGCCAGGCTGTTCCTCAAAGCCCGCTTAAGAGCCAGTCTATGCAAACTCAAGTCCCGGCTGGGTATAAAGACTTTCGGCAGTGCAGGCTGCACGATATCTCCTTCCAGCTCCACCACGGCTGCTGCAGACAGTGGCCTAACACCCGATAACAGCTTCCGTACCTCTGGCTCATCTCTGAAGTAAAAGTGGGGCTTGGCAGGTGGGTAGTTGGCTGGCATACCCTGAGAAATCTTGCTCCCAGCCATCTCTGGAGAGTCTTTACTACTGATCGTTGAAGTTTCCACCTTGTCCTCCTGCGTACACTGCTCAGTCTCTGTTGAATGCGCGGCAGATTCCTCCTATGGGCGGTCCCTGGATCTGCCTCCAGTTAGCTCCGCAATGGGGTTTGCCTCCCTCCTACTTTCTCCCTACCGCTCGTGGGCTTTTGTGGCAGGAAGCTTTTCATCGCGGGAAGAAGGGGAAGCTGGGTGCAATCGTGACTGTCCATTTTTGAACTTAAACTCCCAGGCGTAACAGCAAGGCATATCAAATTTCCTTCACCTAGTAACACCACACAGTTCTCCCTCATCGTGTAGAGCAAATGGTGTACATGACACTTCTCACAGGTTTTCTTCCTGACTTGTTTCAGTTACACACACTCTCACATGTCCTTGTTTAGGTCCTGTTGTCAGCATGTCTCATGAAATGTGAGACAAACCCATGGCTCTGCTTGGGCAGAAGCATGAATCAGCTTTAGCCTCACACTGACACGTCCTCCTCCACCGACTACATCTCTGCAACCCTTTCTTCTCTCTAGCTCCGCCTTCCCCTTCTACTACCTCCTAGCGGGACTTAACACAATTCACTGGTTTAAAGGGGGGAGGAAAGGCAACAAGACAGTTTATTATTACATACACAAGACACACATCCACAAAACAGTTCACACGAGACAGACATATACCGACCCTAAAGACTCTAACTCCAGGCCACTACACATGGCTGTTGACAGAGGCCACTTGTCTGAAATGCGTTCAGCGTTCCTGCATTTGCTATACATGTATGCACTGCTCTTTTAAATATTAAATAAGTTTTCTAATGGTTGAAGCTGTCCTCCACCTTTTGTTTGTATGGAAATGTACTACACATGGTGGTTATCCCAACTGGTCATGAGAACAGGACCTCAAAAACCTCTATGTTGCAGTCTGTGTTAGTGTTAAATTTAATGCTGCTCCAAGATGGTCTTGGCTTTACAGTAAGCTTATAAGTCCTCAGCAGAAGTTATGCACAACTTTTTGGAATTAGCACGTTTGTCGCGGTTTGTCGGTCGCAACATCATTGTGGCATGATGGCCTGAACACAGGCCAAGACCTGTTGCCTTGTTAGGCAGGTCAAGGGTTAATGCACCATGTGCAGAGACTGCTGGTGCTGTCTTTCTTTGATGCATGGATGCAGGCTGGATTAGTCATGCCTGGGAGTAGGTTGGAGGTGTGGATTTTGTATTCACTCTGCCAGTTTTGAGGTGCAGAGTGGCTTTATATTCTCAGCCCTCCTTGTGCTCAGTGCTGCTTATTCCGTTCCATGGTGGAGTCCTTAGAGTTTGGAGCTCTTCTGTGCTGGGTGTATTGCGACTCGGAGATAAGTTGCTGCAGGTTCCTCTTCAGTTCCTTTCCTGCTGTTCATTTCTGTTTTGTTTTGCTGCTCAGTTCATCTCTCTAGGGACATTCAGGGCCCAGGATGAAGACCGTGGGGCCATCTCTATTGAGACGATTACTCCGCTTCTAGGCAGGAACTCTTCACCTTCCCTGCTAGGTTAGGGCCAGGCTTTTTTCTCCCTGAAGTGGTGCTATAATTCAGCATAGCGTGGTGTGCAAATATTTCCAACAGTGTGTACAAGCCCTATCGCTGTTCTGAGTGTAATACGCAGGTTTCGCACGGGCTTTACATCTGGGTTACGTATCTCAGTTGTGGTGTGCACTGTTCTTCAGTGCATAAATCAATCTTCTCCTGTAGTTGTTAAGATCAACCTTTGTCTGTGCTGAGCGTGGTGCTTGTGAGCCGCACGGACATTACAACGTGTGTATGTAAAACTTTCAGTAGTGCGGACTTCAGGTTTTTGCTCCTCAGGCTGTAGATTAAGTGGTTAAGTAAGGGAGTAATTAGTGTATAGATCACAGTGACCACTTGGTTCAGCGTAAGATTATTTGTGTTAGGAACATAGTAGATAAAGGTTATTGATGCATAAAATATGAAAACCACAGTCAGATGAGATGTACAGGTGGAGAAAGCTTTACGCTTTCTGTCACTAGTGCGGATTTTCAGTACTGTGCTAAAAATCCTGACATACGGGTAAAATGTGGTAACAAAACTTACAGTACCAACCCCCCACAATAAAGAAGACTAGAAGATTTTTTTTTAAATCAATTTTTATTGAAATTTTTACAATAAAAGACAAAAGAGAATTTTACAGCGTACCATACATATTTAGAACTGTAGACAAGGATAAATATATGCATTAACAATCTGCTATATCTAGGCATTACCGCGGGGCATGTACAGTATCTTTGGGTTAAGAAAGAGAAAGAGGGGATCATCAGGTCTCAACCGAGGCCAGTATTGTGAGTAATTATTGCAAGGACCTGTTCAAACAGAACATACTGTGGAAGACAAAAGGGGGGAATGGGAAGGGTTAAGAGAGGATGGGTGAGATGGGGGGGAAACGAGGGAGGGTGAGGGGAGAGTGAGCTCCCGAGACGGGGGAAGGTTATTTCCAACGTTGGGGCTCTCACCAGCTGCGCCCCCAATGATGTTCCCGATGTCAGCTTCATTCTAAGCCAGTAATGGAGGAGGAGGGAGAGGAAGGGTTAAGCCTAAGGACCCTCTGGAGCCAGTAGGGCTAAGGTAGAACCTGAGCTGTGAGATATAGTGAGGCTGTCTCCCTCCTGTGTGTGGGCCAGAGAAATATTCCCTTCTCAGCCCGACTGCTGCATGTCGTCGGCACTGGGAGACCCTCCGACCATGTCGCTCCTAATAGCCCGCCATGGGCTCCAGATTTTTAGAAAATTATCATGGGTCCCCTTAGACCAACTGGAGAGCTCTTCCAAGTTCGCCAAAAGATCCGCTCTGTCCCTCCAGAGAGTCAGAGTAGGAGCATCTTGCTGCTTCCACATCAGAGGGATCAGGGCTTTCGCTGTATCGAGCAAAAGGGCAATCAGTTTGTGTTTACGAGGGTGAAAGGCAAGGGATGGCCTCCACAGAAGAACCACCTCAGGGGAGAGCGCCAGATTAGGGGAAAGCTTTTTCAGCACCATCTCTATGCCCCTCCAGAAAGAAGTTATAACCGGGCAATCCCACCATATATGCAGAAATGAGCCAGTAGCAGATTCACATCTCCAGCACCTGTCCTGTAAGGCCAGCTTATGGTCAAACAACCATTGCGGAGTCCGGTACCACCTCGCCAGGAGTTTATAGTGGGATTCCTGTGAGGTGACACACGGAGACAGGCCGAACGCATAATTAAGGATGAGCTTAGTTTCATCTCTGGATAGAGATATGCGGAGCTCCCTCTCCCAAGAAATGAGGAAGGCATGTTTCGATATCAGCGGAGGGGAGATGAAATGTTTGCGAATATAAGCTATTCTCCTAGTGGCTACAGAAGCACCATTGATTGCGGATTCGAAAGGGGTCAGAGGCCTGGTAGATTTGTGTATCCCGAAAAAGTCCTTAAAGACTTTCACTATGTGAGTCGCTACTAGAAAAGGCAAGTTCCGGTTTGGGAGGAGATCCTCCAATAAGGAGGAAGGAGGTTTATGGGAGCGAAAGAGGATGTCCTGAAAGCATTTACCTTCAAGGATCCTCCAAGCACCAGCTGAACATGGGTCTAGGGTTAAACCCATGAATTTATATAGCGCACATAAGGGGGTGCTAGGAGAGGGGCTAGGAGCCAGAGTCTCTCTCAGAGTCTCGCATGTCTCAAGAGGGCCTCTTAATAGGGGGTTGAGTCCACGGCCCCTATGAATTTTCCTGCCGGGAAACCATAGATCTTCTATGAGAGAAGGGCCATACATTCTTCTAGCTAATGTCTGGATAAGAGGATCTCTGCTCGGATGGGAAAGTTCCATCCAATAATTCAATTGATTGGCAAGGTAGAACTCCCATACACAGGGGAGATCCACTCCTCCCTCACAGCGTCGTCTGACCAGAAGACAGTGGGCCAATCTTGGTCTTTTTCCCATCCACAAGTACCTCGAGAAAATTGATCTGAGAGTCTTAAAAAAAGAGGATGGGATGAAAATAGGAAGGAGTCTGATCTTATATAAGATAATGGGGATGACATACGATTTTAGAATGTTTTTCCTACCTAGCCAGGAAATAAAGGGTAAGTCGTAGGAACTTAGTAAACTTTTAATTTTGGTTATTAGAGGGAGAAAGTTTGCCGTGAAGAGGTCTTCTGCTTTTTTAGTGAAACTTATTCCCAGGAAATCGATGTTTGAGTTAGACCAGGAGAAATGGGAGTTGCTGCTAAGGACCTTGTATCTGGAGATGTTGAGAACTGTAGATTTACTGAAGTTAATTTTAAAATTAGAGAGGACTCCAAATTCCTCTAAGAGTGACGTAAGTCTGGGGGGGCCCTGTTCAGGATTCGTGATGAGAAAGACTATGTCGTCCGCATATGCTGCCACAGACAAGGTCTCTCTGCCAATTTTCAGTCCCAGAATCAAGGGGTCCCTCCTTATCTTTTGAAGAAAAGGTTCCAGAGCCAGTATGAAAAGGGTAGGGGATAAGGGGCAGCCCTGGCGTGTACCATTGTTTATGTTAAAGGGGGGGGGGAGAGTGAATTATTGATTTTAAGTCTGGCATGGGGCATAGCATATAGGGATAGGATTGCAGAGACAAATTTGGGTGGGATGTTAAAATGGAGGAGAACAAGTTCCATGTAGAGCCAGTTCACGCGATCGAACGCTTTTTCAGCGTCCGTGCCTACTAGCACCAAGGGAATATTATGGACTTGGGAATATCTAGCAGCGTGGAGAAGTCTAAGGCAGTTATCCTTGCCTTCCCTTCCTTTTACGAAGCCAGTTTGTTCCGGGTTGACTAATTTAGTAATATGTTTTTCTAATCTTTTTGTGAGCAATTTTGCCCAGAGCTTCATGTCAAAGTTTATAAGGGAAATGGGACGATAACTCCCACATAACTCTGGATCCTTGTTATCCTTATGCACTAGTGTAATATGGGCTTCTTGTGTTTGCTTGGGAAGGGGGGCACCCTGCAAGAGCGAGTTAAAAAGTTTGGTCAGACGGGGGACTAAGGTGGCTCTAAATGACTTGTAGTAAATTAGGGGGAGGCCATCAGGGCCCGGGCTTTTACCAGATGGAAAGGAGGTGATAAGATCCTCTATTTCTTGAGGGGAGACAGAGGACATGAAGTCCGCGGTTTCATTGTTTTCTATTTTGGTAGATTTAAGTCTTCCAAAAAGGATTTTATGTGGGTCTTGGCATTAAGTCTCGATTCTGGTGTTAGGGGATCTCGGAGATTGTAAAGTTGGGAATAGAATAGCTGGAATTCCTTGGCTATCTCTTGGGTGGAAGAGACCTTGGGGCCCGCTTGGGTTTTGATTGAATTTATGGAGTTTCTGGAGCGAGCCTTTTTAATAAGGGTGGACATATATTTGCTACCCTTATTACCTTGGGCGTACACTATGTGCTTAAAGTAAAGATGCTTCTTGTTGTATTTAGTTTCAAGTAAAAGTTTGAGTTCTTTCTCAGGGATATAAGTTTATCCTTGGATATTATGCTTTGGGAAAGTTTTGCTATCTGTTCATGTTTAGCAATTTGAGCTAGTTTGTCATCAATCTCTTTTTGTTGTTTCTTCTTGATTCTGGAGCCCAGAGATATCAAAAGTCCTCTTACGAAGGCCTTATGGGCTTCCCATATCATTGGAATAGTTTGTTCCTCTGCTTTATTCAGTTGGAAGTATTCCTCCAAGAGTTTGTTTAATTGCAATCTCTCACTTTCAGAGTCAAGAATGGAGGGGTTTAATCTCCAGCGCCATTCGCGGGAGGTGGGGTTGGGTAGCCGTATGTTTAGGTGAACTGGGGCATGGTCAGAGACGACAATGGAGTCTATAGTAGCTTTGACCGTGGACTGTAGGAGAGAGGAGGAGATAAAGACTTCGCCACGTATCAACTAATCCTATCTCTGAGAGGATGCGACTGAGTCTCCTCAGTTTCCTCTGAGAGACTTGAGATCTTCCCCCAGAGGAGTCTATCCAGGGGCACATGGTAAGGTTAAGGTCTCCTCCCAAAAGCTCTTAAAAACCAGACGGGGATACAGAAATACTTTAAGGAGTGTGGATCTCGATCTCCACGCCCTGCCTCCAAGATGGCGCCGGCTCGTGAGGCTGCAGTCACACACAGTAAGGAGGGGGAAGGGGAGCTCTCCTCAGAGGAGGAAGACAGCGAAAGTATCTCTAAGGGGTTATGAAGGGACTAATTCTGAATGCCTTACACCCTGTGATGGCAGAACTAGCCGAGATTAAGGAGGATTTAAAGCATATGGGGCGCAGACTAGAGGATTTAGAGACTTCCTCAGCCTCGGTCACCACTCATGCTCTGGTTATTGCCTAGGTTCTCAAGGAACAACATGATCATCTAAATCGTGCCCTTATCATGCAGGAGGACCTTGAGAATCGTAATCGACGCTGTAACATCCGAATTAAAGGCCTCCCGGAGTCCTGTGCCCCAGAGTCACTCCTTAAAGTAGCCGCTGAGATTTTTGTGCTACTCTTAGGCGCAGACAGAGCCTCCTCTATAAATATAGAGAGCATCAACAGAGCACTGAGACCCCCTCCTTCCTTTACAGAACCTCCCAGAGATATCATCTGTAAACTTTTATCATTTCAAGATACCTTAGCTGTCCTGAAAGCAGCCAGAACCTATAAAGATCTTAAATACGGGGACGTTTCTATCCAGTTATATCAAGATCTGGCCCCCACTACTTTGGCAAAACGACGCCTCTTGCGCCCCCTCTTGGAAGCTCTGAGGGCGAGGGACATAAAATATTCGTGGCTTTTCCCTTTCGGACTAGGCATATCACATAAAGGTCGCAGATTGACTATTCGCTCTCCTGGGGACTTGAATGGTTGTTGGGAGCACCTGGAGCTTGACCCCATAGACCTTCCCTGCTGGCTCCCTCTCCCGGAGTTCCCAAGGCTCCCGAAGCTGACCCCCCAGAGGCATGGCAACAAGCGGGTAACCTTAAGTCCCCGATAAGGAAAAAGAAAAAGAACAAGGAACCAACAAGCAACACGAACAAAATGGCTCCGTAAAACAATCCTCACCTGACTTCCTGTGCTGGACTTTGATACCTTCCACCCTAACCAGAGGAATCGGTGGGATTTTGTCCACCTTTATCAGGTCTAATCCGCAGAGTCCCTGGCTCGCTCTGAGACCCTGGCAGGGGTACCCTGTTGATGAAGACTTTTTGTTTTATTACAAGTTGTTTATGCCTTTCCTCCCTGAGTAGGTTCTGCATTCTCTGACAATTGTTCCAGATTATGTCCAAAATAGGAGGGGTTGCGTAGGTTCCCTGGCTGACCAGGCTGAACCCGTAGTTGACTGCTCTTCGATATTTCGAGGACTGGACAACTCGCCCCCGCTGTAGGCTGAGCCCGAGATTTCGGGTCTCACCTCTAGTTACTTAACCTTTGCTGTTTCAGCTCTTTTGATTGTTACTTTACGTGTTAATTCCTATCCTATTGTCTGATTCCCCCCCCCCCTCTTTTACTCCTTGTTTCCCCTCCTTCCTTCCCCCTCCTGGACGGTGACTCTCTTGAGAGACGGGTCTGTGCCAGTTTCTATCTTTCACCCTCCATATCCAGCTAATATACTCTTTTCTATCCACTTATTTGCAAGTGTCCGGGCCGAAATGATGGGGGCGAGGAGAGCAGAAGACAAAACCAAAGACACCATCTGAGTGCACTTTCCCCAGGACATGACCTGAGAGTAACGGAGAGGATGGCAGATGGCTATGTATCTGTCATAAGACATAGAAAACAACAATAAAACCTCAGAGGCAAGAAAATTTGCATTATGCATTCAGGGAGGGAGATGGACCAGTCCTGGGTGCGGAGGTCAAAGAGGATTCTTGGGGCAGTGACTGATGAGTAGGACATGTCCAAAAATGCCGTTTCCAAGAAAGAAGTACATGGGTGTATGAAGACGAGTGCAAGTAAGAACTAGAAGGATGATGAGAAAGTTGGTCAAGAAAGTCATCAGGTAGATGAGGAGGATGATGGTGAAGAGGACATAGATGATCTTCTGATCCTCCGATAGACTCATGAGAAGAACACTTGTGATTGTTGTTTGATTCTGCATCATTCCAGTGTGATTCTTCCCAAATTACAAAAAATGTGAAACGTTAATAAAGTATGGAACTTCAGGAGGATTTGGTGGAATATAAGAATGGATGAATATCCTGGCTCCGATATAAAACTTCTGATACTAATAGCATCTTTCCTTTAATAACTCATTGTTTCTCCCAGAAGGATAAGCCCCAAACCTCTGCTCTGCACTTCTATAATAATGTAATAAGGTCTCAGGACACTCATTTTCATGGTTGTTTTAGCGTAGGTGTTTGCTTTTTAATTTTAACTAATGAACATTCATAATGCACAGGTTTCTGGCAAATATCATAAGCCATTTCCAGTGGTGGACACAGACAGCAGCGGCCAGCTCTCATGCTAAATAGGGTAGACATACCTACTAATAAATAAACACAGCAACAATTTATACAAATAAGGCTGCTCGCACACACACCGTTGGCATAGTGTTGCGCTTTTACTTTTGTTTTCGTCCGCAGCGGGTTTTAGCGCACCCTATCACTGTGATGGGTAATGAGGTGCGCTAAATGGGGATAAATAGAATAGACCGCTTTAAAATCGTGGCACTGGAAAGTTCTGAGGTCGAGCGCATGTCTGCAAGGCCCCATTTAAATCAATGGAAGCGTTATACCGCATTTTCAACGGCATTCAAAACGCTACGTTAATCGTAGTAAAAAATGACTCAAACATATAATGTGGAGGAGAAAAAGGACTTGATCCGAGTAATAAATCGTGACTGCTTTTCTTATAGTAGTGCCAGAGAAACAGTACAGAAGATGCGTTTCAGTTCACAGAATCTTGATCACTTCATAGTGATCATCAATTCATACAAACAAACTCAGTAGTAGTAAGTGGTGCTGAGTGAACTTTTGAAAAGTGCAGTTCAGTCCGAATTAATTCAAACTTAACAGTAAGTTCACCAAAACCCCTAAAAGTGTTGTATAAGGGCAGCTTCACATGAGCGTATGCGCAAATACCTTGCCTCAGCTCAACCTGTTTGTGCTATGAATAAAATTGATTTGGATGCGTGTCTGCGCATAGTACTATTCTTTTTGCACATGAAAAGCCAGTTCACACTCGCACGACACACCCCTTCCATGGTTTAACCCCTTGAGTGGCAGGTTTCCTACCACCCTGTCGTGCCCACCAGGGCAGGTTTTTTTAAATGGTCTAATCATTGAATTTCAACTAGTTTTGCAGTTGCGTCTCAAGAGCCATAACATTTTCATTTTTCCATTGACATGGCCATATAAGGGCTTGTTTTTTGCGGGACAAGTTGTGATTTTTTTAAACAGGGGGGAGGAAAAAAAGAAATGGGGAAAAAAGAAAAAAGGGGCCATGTCATTAAGGGGTTAAATAATGTATTAACTTCCTTCTCTGGGTCATTACGACGCACATGGATACCACATGTGTGATTGTATTTTTGATTTTTTACAAAGTAAAGGGAGACAAGTGTTTTTTTTATTTTTTTAATAATTTTTGTACTTTTTTTTTTTTTTAAATTTTTTTTAAATTTTTTATTTTTTTTGTCCCTTTAGGGGACTTCCACAGGGACCCATCAGGACCCCTGATCACATTCCAGGGGTCCGATGGTGACAGCCCTTTACATGCTGCAGTCACATAGACTGCAGCATGTAAAGGGTTAACACAGCAGAGATCGGAGGTTTTCTCTGATCTCTGCTGTAAGAGCTAGTACCTAGCTGTCCTCTGACAGCTAACAACTAGCTCTCCCTGCCACAGAGACCATCGGCTTGCTTCTGACAAGCCGATGGTCTCTATGGCAACCTGTAAACAAAGCAGGACATTGCCGACATGTCGGCAATATCTTCTGCTGGTTTTTCAAAGCCCTTGCACTGCTCTGTGTGGGTCTGTGCAGGCAGAGCACACTGTCACAGCTTGTGGCATTGTGCTCTGCAGCTCCCATAGTGATACATAGCCCGGAAATCTTCCGGGCTATGTTGCTATGAGCAGTGGAGCTCGTCACGGAACTTTTCCGGGCGTGCCACTCAAGGGGTTAAAAGGCTATTTAGCCTAATGAGGTCCTGACATGTTTTTTTCTATGGAATTGTGCACCATATTGCGCATTTATGCACATATTCAGCACAATATGAATTGAGATAGCGGAGGACCTACATTTTTGCCACATGGCAACCCGCAATCTCATCGCAGGGATGGGGGTCGTGCGGACCATCCGCAGTACAAAGCAGCCAGAAGAAGCGAGGTCCACGTGGACGCTGCCTGCGCACACAGGTATGCAGGGTCACCCGACCCGGTTATGGACGGATTCCAAACGATATGCCCCACGCAGAATCCGCACATGCCGTGGAAATGAAGCCTAACCCTGTAAGTTCACCACCCAGTCACAGCTTTTATCCGACCAGGTCTCAGTTATTCATACTATGTCATAGTTTTTCACAGACGCTGTTACATCTAGTTCATCTACTTTATTGGCCAGACTTCTAGCATTAGTCACCATACAGTTTATAAGGTTTGGTTATTTTTTATATATCGTGTATCCCTACGTACTGTTTTAACTATACTAACCCCTCCGCCCCAATTGCCACTAGGTCACTGTCTATACTGCCTTCCCCCCTATTGCTCTTGTTGCCCTCCCCCCAGTCCCTAGTCTAGACACTCCTCCAACTTTCTAGCCATCTTCTCCCCCGGCACAGTTGCCCCCTCCCCATTGAGGCACAGCCCATCCCTACGGCATGTGGTAATATTTCAGAAGATACTACTGTGGAGGTCCTCCTCCGAAGCTTACATCCTCGTACTAATTTTACACAATAAAAACACTTTTTTAAAGAAAAACATTTTTATTTCCATCTTCGCCTTCTGAGACCCATACATTTTTCCATCTGCAGAGCTGTGTCAGATCTTGTCTTTTGCGGGAAGAGTTGTAGTTTCCAACACCTTTTTGGGGTATATGCCACTTTTTCATTGAATTTTTGGGAGGCACATAGACGAAAAATAGCAATTCTGACAGATTTTAAAGTTTATTTTCTCTGGCGTTCACCCTGTGGGATAAATAACTATTTTCATTGTTCGGGTCATTACAAGTGTGGTGATAATCATTATGTCTATTTCTTTTGCATTTTTTTATGGTTTTTTGAAAGTGTTTTGTGCGGGAAAAAATTGTTTTTATTTTACACTTGATTTTTTTCTTTTACTAAAGTTCTTAGACTTTTTTTAGACTCATTTTTGCCCCTCATGGGGATTTGAACATGCGATTGTTGGATCGCAAGCCTAGTACACTGCATTGCTCTGTAATGCAGTGCACTATGCATATAGAGTCATCCTATTAGACTGAGCTGCAGACACGGAGGTCTTTGCCAGGTCTCTGGCTGCCATGGAAACCCATCGGCATCTCGCAATCACATTGCAGTGTGCTAATAGGTGATAGAGTGGCCCCTCTCCCTGGCCCCCACCTACGTGGCACAATCACTACTTAGCAGAGTATGGCAGGGGTTAAACAGACGAGAATGGAGGTTTCTACACTCCACGGCCATTACAGCAGGGTCTCAGCTATCATCGGGCAGCCAGGACTCCGCTCATCCTGGCATCAGAGACCCGGGCCGACTTAAACCTGCAGCGCCGTAAAGAGAAGGTTGTGTGTAGGTTAAGGCCCCTTCATAGCCCCCATAAAAGGTACATGGGCGGTCACTATGGGGTTAAACAATGGACAACATAACGAAATCCGATGGAAATACAGAAAACTGACGGCAGGAAAAGCCCCCCGGACCATCTAGTCCCCCTCATGTTACTTCTTTCAGGATACATATATACTTCTCCCAGCAGCGGGAATTCACTTATTGCTGATTCTCCAACTGTGTCTGCGGGAGTTTGTTCCGAGCGTCTACTACTTCGCCAATACTAGAATATTACCTGACGTTACTTCCGGTCTACCCCGACTAATCTGCTACATGTACACGCACAGCTCTGCTACATGTACACGCACAGCTCTCCTACATGGCGCATACACAGCTCTGCTACATGCACACACAGCTCTACTACATGCGTGCACACACAGCTCTACTACATGCACACACAGCTCTGCTACATGCGCACGCTCAGCTATGCTACGAAGCTCATACGTTTTTGCTACACGTGCACACACAGCTCATACAGCTCTACTAGATGCACACACAGCGCATACAGTTCTGATACAGGCGCACACATACAGCTCTACTGGATACATACACACAGCTTATACAGCTTTGTACATACACACACATGCAGTTCTTATATATATAAACATTCACACACAGCTCTGCTGCATGCACACATCCGTGTTTAACATGGTACATGCACACACACAGCTTTACTAGATGCACACAAACATCAAGCTCTGTTACACAGCTCATAGTCCTGCTACACGCAAACACACACACACACCTCATACAGTTCTGCTATGCGCACACACACAGCTCTGCTATGTAAACTCACACAGAGGTCTGCATCACACACACACATACAGAGCTGCTACACGTGCACACACAGCACACATGTTCAGCTACATTATATTCAGTGAGGTGACAGGACACAGCAGGGGGGGCAGTGAGGTGACAGGACACAGCAGGGGGGACAGTGAGGTGACAGGAAACATTAGCAGGGATGGCAGTGAGGTGACAATACAGCAGGAGGGATAGTGAGGTGACAGGACATTGCAGGGGGACAGTGAGGTGACAGGAGACATTAGCAAGGGTGGCAGTGAGGTGACAGAATACAGCAGGAGGGATAGTGAGGTGACAGGACATAGCAGGGGGGACAGTGAGGTGACAGGAAACATTAGCAGGGGGGGCAGTAAGGTGACAGGACACAGCAGGAGGGACAGTGAGGTGACAGGACACAGCAGGGGGGGGGGGCAGTGAGGTGACAGGACATAGCAGGGGGGCAGTGAGGTGACAGGAGACATTAGCAGGGGGGACAGTGAGGTGACAGGAGACATTAGCAGGGGGGACAGTGAGGTGACAGGACACAGCAGGGGGGGGGGCAGTGAGGTAACAGGAGACATTGGCAGGGGGGACAGTGAGGTGACAGAATACAGCAGGAGGGACAGTGAGGTGACAGGACATAGCAGGGGGGGGCAGTGAGGTGACAGGAGACATTAGCAGGGGGACAGTGAGGTGACAGGACACAGCAGGAGGGACAGTGAGGTGACAGGACACAGCAGGAGGGACAGTGAGGTGACAGGACACAGCAGGGGGGGCAGTGAGGTGACAGGAGACATTGGCAGGGGGGATAGTGAGGTGACAATACAGCAGGAGGGACAGTGAGGTGACAGGACACAGCAGGGGGGGCAGTGAGGTGACAGGAGACATTGGCAGGGGGGATAGTGAGGTGACAGGAGACATTGGCAGGGGGGGGCAGTGAGGTGACAGGAGACATTAGCAGGGGGGACAGTGAGGTGACAGGACACAGCAGGAGGGACAGTGAGGTGACAGGACACAGCGGGGGGGGGGGGCAGTGAGGTGACAGGAGACATTGGCAAGGGGGACAGTGAGGTGACAGCAGGGGGGACAGTGAGGTGACAGGATACAGCAGGGGGGACAGTCCGCTGCACTCAGCGAGCCCCCTGTCCTCCTCATTTCGGACTGGGACGACCTGACCGCTCTGACGGCCCCTTAGTGCTTCCACAAGGCTCCAGTATCCCGGGTAATGCTGGGTCTAGTAGAAGGGCATTGCACAGCCATTTTGTTGTAGTTTCCTCCCTTTGATAACTCGGCTTGGTCACAGGAAATATGGCCGCTGCTTTCATTTTGACGGAGACTATTCAGGACGGGCAGTTTGTTCTCTTGTGTCTGGAGTGTCGTTACTGTGACTACAGATGAGATTCATCAGTTTTCAGTCCCAAGGCAAGTGGTTCCAGAAGCAAGAATTAAAGGAGATGTCTCGAGGATGCAGTGATTTTTTTTTTTTGCCCAGTCCCCCCCATTAAGTACACATTACTAAGCCCCCCTGTAAATGACATTTCTAGCTGGTTTGTACTTACCGTTCCAGCGTTTCAGCAACTTATAAAAGTTTCCCCAAGATGGCCGCCGGCTCTTTCCCCGTCGCTCGCTGCAGCCCGACGTGCGCGCTCCCGAGACGTTGCCAGCTGTGTCTCCATGGCAACCGGACGCCGCGCAGCCGCCGACCAGACGCCCCGCAGCCGCCGACCAGACGCCCCGCAGCCGCCGACCAGTCGCCCCGCAGCCGCCGACCAGTCACCCACCGCCAGGCAGCAGGTAACCGGCGCTAGCCCCCGGCTCCCCAGCGCTACGCTCCCGGCTCCCCAGCGCTAGACCCTCAGCCCAGGTGAAGGCCCCGGAGCCCAGCGCTGGGCTCCGGGGCCTTCACCTGTCAGTGAACATCACCCCCGACCCATCACTTACCCCCCTGGCCCAGCGCTAGTTCCCCCGGCCTAGCGACAGCCCCCCCCGGCCTAGCGACAGCCCCCCCATCGCAGCGACAGCCCCCCCCGGCCTAGCGACAGCCCCCCCATCGCAGCGGCAGCCCCCCCCCCGACCTAGCGACAGCCCCCCCATCGCAGCGGCAGCCCCCCCCGGCCTAGCGACAGCCCCCCCATCGCAGCGACAGCCCCCCCATCGCAGCGACAGCCCCCCCCCGACCTAGCGACAGCCCCCCCATCGCAGTGTGGGGGGTCTGGAACGCAGACCGAAATGCGAATGTTGCCTGTATCCAAATTAAGAGGAAATATTATATAGAGTACTCATAGAGAACCATAATAACCACTACACAGACCGTCTAGTGATCAGAATGAATTCTGTTTATTGTTGTACATTGCTAGTTTATATGCAAGTTGGAAAGAAGGCGTTTCCAATACCTAGTTTCATTCTACTTTTGCTGACCAAACCCTCATTCCAACAGATTACAATAGGGCTGTAAATCAAAAGCCTTTTAAACAAAAGGTATCAACAAAGCTGTTTGAACTATACATAAAACAATTACATGTGATAATAAAGGTTGTCTCCTGGCTGGCTGAGTACCTACTTAATCAGAATGTAATCTTAAAGATCCATCAACAATTTGCACATCAAAAGAGGGGACATTGTTTCTAGTTTTCACATAGACAAAACTGGTTCGGCCACCTACTCGGGAGTCAGCACAAAGTTGGTATTCAGTAAGATAACTGAATAAAATCTAATTGAATAAAATCTAATTAATCATACATTTAGTATTTTAAAATCAATATTCAAATAAACGCTTGAATATACCTTTTTACATATGATTCTGTATCCAAATTCTACTAGCAACTTCCGGAATGTTTTACATATAATACATAACATTATATAACCAAATAACTAATGTCACATTTATTACACTGTTTCCTTATCTTTCTTATGTTAGGTTATTGATTAATAATGATCGACCCCTATCATTCCCCCATTTGGACATCAGAGCCACCATTATCTCCTGGTTCTGTCACCCATAGGTGCCGGGTTCCCAGGTAGGAATGGTGCACTCTATGTCCATCAAGATATGAAGACATAATATCAAATATTGCAAGTCAATCAAGTTTACAATACAGTAATCTTAGATTTATCAACATCAATATCGTCATCGTCATATTAGACACTTAAAGGGGTGTAGAAAATCGGCATTCAGTACATTTAGCTGTGCATAAAATTATTACCTTAATTGCAATATATATATATACACATAAGATTATACTAGTCGGACGATTGCAGAGTAGTTGTTACTTCTGTTGCCTTAATTCGTTGGCATTTCCCGATTTCATTAGAGTCACAAGTAAAATTACAACATTCTTCAGCCAACGCAACATTTCTCACCTAAAACCGAGTTATATTCATCCAATGTGTATATTCAATGGTATCGCAATGGGGACAATATTCAAATAAATTAAGGAAGGTGTTTTCCTGAACAACATTGTCATCTACTTCATCACTATCATTGTGAACTATTGAGCGTATGTCTCGAAGAGTCTCTACAGGAGTGGGGACAGATAATAGAAAAGTCCGCAAAATGTCCTCTCCACTCCTGAGGTTGGGCATACACGTGTGGGAAATATTTGCCCATCCAGTCCATCGCTTGTCCATGTGGATCGTTCGTAGTGGTGTTTCCCAATAAGAAGACAGTCCAATAAGACAAATGCAGAAGTCAAAATCAAAATGTCCATTACCTCCCCCACCCAAACAACGCCGGGATCCCACCCATCACTTTTCCTCTGGCTCGGGAACTTTCTTGCAGTGGGAGGCATGTATCCACTTTTACAGAAGTAGGCGTTGACAACAGAACTTGGTATGGTCGTCAAACCTTGGGTCCAAGGCCTTTCTTTTTGTGACCACCCAATCTCCAGGTGGCAAGAAATGAGTCCCCTCTAGGTTGTCAGGGTCTGGAATTGGGGAAAACACTAGATCGGGTGTTATTTTCAGTTTACGACATAGTTCTTGTACATATTCAATAACCTTATCACACCCCCGCTGTAGGGCCTGTGGATGGTACAGGCCTAATCTTGGCATAGAGCCAAACAACACTTCTTTTAACTTAAGCATATCATTTCAGTTCTTTCAACTTTGTCTAAACTCTGCGGGTGGTATGGAGTGTAAAACGCTTGTTCCACTCCAAGGCTGACATCACCTTTCGCATCACTTAACCTGTAAATTGTGTACCTCTGTCACTCTCAATTGTCTCTAGTACCCCAAATCTACATACAAGTTCTGACACAAGTTTAGCCACTGTACATTGTGCGGTGGCTTTGAACAGGTCCACGCACACAAGGACGTACTCATACCTGCCTGATTTGGGAAGCTGGATGTAATCGATTTGTAATCTCTGAATAGGATACAGTGGTCACTTCACATGCCGTCACATATGCCTTCGCCAACCTGTCCAACCCTGGAGCATACCATACCTTGTCCATAACAGAAACCATGGCATTCCGAGAGGCATGCACTTTCCCGTGAGCTAGGACGGCGAGGTGGGTGTAGGCAGCCGCTGGTACATCATCTACGTCCCGTAGGACGCCAAATCCCAAATCAACAAGAGTGGTGGGACCAAGATCCAACTTACAGCACAAGGGGTCTTGCGTCCTGTCCTAGGAGAGCTGCAGCCTTGGCTGCCCTATCCCCTTGTTCTCTGGTGACTGCCCCTGCGTGTGTGCTTTAACCTTTATTATGGCCACCTGTCCTGGCAACATGATAGCTTAATGGGCTTGCCTTGTGCCGTGAGAAAGCTCCTGGACCGCCAGATGGGTCCATAATCGTGTGCAGTACCAAAGACGAGCCTGGAATCAGTGTAGATATTAGTAGTGGTATATTTTTCAATCGTACAGGCCTCAGTTCCTGCGCTGACATGTATGGCGGCAGTGGTTTTTGTACAAGTATCTCATTCAGTGTGACTACTTCAAAACCTGTTACAAACCTTCCTTCGTCATTCAGGTATCTAGATCCATCCACAAACATTTCAAGGTGGGGGTTTAGGAGGGGTTTGTCAGTGACATGTGCGAACCCAGCTGTCACAATCATGCTGGTGTTCTGCGTCAAAGGCCTCCTCTTCATCATCAGTCAGAGAATTTGCAAAGAGCTGGTCCTCTGTACTTACTCCCCCATTTGAATCAGTGTCACCTAATGGCAATAAGGTGGCCGGATTCAAAGTGGTGCAACGTTGAAATGAGACATTGGATGAAGAGTGTAAATGCAAGTTCCATTTTGATCCGTCTAGCAAGAGACAGATGTCTACGGCTTACCTGTGTCAGGATACCATGTATGTCATGTGGGGTGTAGATCACCATGGTGTGATCTAAGAAGTTTCTCTTTGCTGGCTTTGCAGCCATTCTACTCTGATGGAGGAAACACAAAAGGCTTAGTGATGCATTGAGGTAACTATTTGTGTCAGCAGTACATAAAAGTAAATTAAAAACAAATCATCAACATATTACAAGAGGGCGGTGCCCTCGCGAATTGGCCAGGCGTCTAATACCAGTTTCATGAATCTGGTGAACTGGTATTGGGCTATACTGTGCCCCTTGTGGCAGCACTATCCAACAGTACTGCTTCCCTCTGAAATTAAATACAAACAAATACAGACAGTCTGTCGAGGTCCGTCTGACTGGTAGCCCAAAGGCTCAAAGGAACGACACTAAGAACTTGTTTCTCTGCGTGCGTAAGAGTGAAGACAGGTAGAGGTGTCGCTAGGTCTGCTGCCATCCGACAGAAGGTCGGGTGACTTTCAGACCTGGGGTGTATACGAGCCTCACCGGACGAGTGAAGTTCGATACAAGATCCCAAGGATCCCATCATTTCGGTTCCCAATATGCTTTCAGGACTTTCCAGCACAAGGAAGCGCATGAGGCATCGTGACCCTTTAAACATTACCTACTTTTACATTATCTAGCTCCACCCCTTCGATGGTGGTCATCTGCATGTCTCTCCTACAGAACATTCTCTCAGAGACAGTGCAGTACTAACAGCATTTAGCAGTGATATAGACGTCCAACCAATCACAGAACTGACATTTACACAAAAAGCAAAAATATATATATATATATCTTAAAATCCCTATGTTCTCTATTTTTAAGACCGTATAATTCACATAATTCATTACAAGTTTCTTATTTCATCAGCGTCTTTCTTCCTTTCTATGACACTGAATTTTATCTCTATGAAACAATAGCTAAGATATTAATAAGCAACTAAAACATTCAGACTTTAAACAGCATTAATTATTAGTAATTACAAGACGTATACTTCTCTCCTAGGCTGGTCTGTGTTGAGGGTGGAAGACCTCTTCCTATAGTTCTTCCCTTCCATCTCCTTACATCACCTAGCTCCACCCCCTGTGGTCTGGCTCAGCGTTTGGTCTTTCTTGCCTCATTTAGTTTCTAGCCACCGGACAGTATACACCATATAACACAAGTATCTCATGTGAAGTAGAAACTGGGATTGTATTTACTGTTCATAGAACTTCCCATATTGAACAAAGTATATATATATATATTCAATATATATATATCTAATATAATACAACATAGGGCAGCCAAATATAACCAATTCTCAATTCACATTTCTTTGCAAAGACAAGTAGGCCCTCTAGTCTACAGAGAAACTTCTCCAGACAGATAGCAAAGCTGTATAACAGGTTCCACTGCCTGTGACCACCTTCTATTGTGTGTAAATAACCTGGGCTGACTATTTAAGATTAACCCAGAATGTAATACACTTGCCCCCACCTTACAAAACTGCAAATTCACACTCACTAAGGGGTTGTTTTTTTTCTTCATTCCTATACGGACTGATAATATGTGAAGTAGAAATTGGGATTGTATTTACTGTACACCAGACTTCCAATAATGAGCGAATTATGTATAGATAAGAAAAACTCTTAGTACCGCGGTTTTTACACGATTCGCTCAGAATAGGCTACCCAATGACAAACACAATACAACTTATGCCCATTTCTACCCACATACTTATATTCACCACTCCAGATAGCAACTATTATCACCGTTCATTGTTAAACCTTCTACCTTTCCTTAACTCATTGACTTGCTTTTTTCTTTACTATAACCTTCAGCTAAAATTGCTTACATCAACTTTACACTCAGGAAAAAAACAAAAAACCACCCAGTATATATATACTTCATTGTTCTTTTGAACCCCCACAGATGTGAGTGGGGTATAACTTTCTTACACTTAGAAATTAGACATTACAAGAACACTAAGACGTACAACAAAGATTAGTTTACATAACAACAAGACTTACAAGACAAACAATAGTGGTTATTTGTCACATAATTGTCCACAGATTTTGCATGAACTTACTTTATGTCCCAGAGGGACACAAACTATAAGAGGATTCCCTTTCTCTGATAACCCCTTACTGCCGTATCTATACTTGCCTTAATCCATCTGTCTAACATATTTTTATACAACCTTTTGACTATCTCTGAATCTTTTCCCCAAACTTGCTGGTCTAAGACTCCCAAAATTCTAAACACCTTACTACATTCTTCTTCCCACAGCTAACGTGCCTTCTTTGTCTTTTACTATTTCTCTGGCTGATTTCCATATAGGCATACTGCTTGCCCTGTACGTTTCCCATATTGTCTGTTCCTTTATCTAAACCGGCGTCTCTGATATCTTTCATATGCTTTTTCCCGTACTGTTACCAGAACTCATAGTTAAAGGTTCCTGCTTTTCTAAGTCCTATTTTATACACTTGTCTGCAATCGTCTCCCCCTTCCCTTTCTCACACAGCTTATGGCACACAGAACCTTATTTGTCACACAGGCTTCTATTTGTCACACAGGCTTCTATTTGTCACACAGGTTTCTATTGGTCACACAGGCTTCTATAGGTCACACAGGCTTCTATAGGTCACACAGGCTTCTATAGGTCACACAGGCTTCTATAGGTCACACATTACACTAAGGACCCCTGGTCCTGGAACAGTTTTACGGACTCCTTAAGGGGGGGTTTAGGGGAGACCAGACCTCTCTTCTAAGGGAACTTCTGGTGATATTATAACAGACTCAGTAAAAGCGAATTATGGCTAACACGACACAGACTATCAACGTACAGATTTCAACAATTACTACAGGCAACATGGCAATATACACACAAGGGTTCTTCCGTCTAGCACGGTTACTAAGAACACCGTAAATAACAGGCAGAAGCGTCCTATATAACATACAGCAACTCACCCCCTGTCGACACGAGACTTGAAGTCAGGAGAGCCCAGAGCTTGAGTGGTAAGTCAAGAGCTTACCGTATACCAGTGTTTTGTAGATCTGGGGTCCCGTGGCCTCTCGTCCGGCTGGTCGGCAGGTAGTGTCGTCAGGTATCGGCTGCAGGTAAGGAGTTAGCTTCTGCCCCACGTTGGGCGCCAAATAAACTGTGGGGGGTCTGGAACGCAGACCGAAATGCGAATGTTGCCTGTATCCAAATTAAGAGGAAATATTATATAGAGTACTCATAGAGAACCATAATAACCACTACACAGACCGTCTAGTGATCAGAATGAATTCTGTTTATTGTTGTACATTGCTAGTTTATATGCAAGTTGGAAAGAAGGCGTTTCCAATACCTAGTTTCATTCTACTTTTGCTGACCAAACCCTCATTCCAACAGATTACAATAGGGCTGTAAATCAAAAGCCTTTTAAACAAAAGGTATCAACAAAGCTGTTTGAACTATACATAAAACAATTACATGTGATAATAAAGGTTGTCTCCTGGCTGGCTGAGTACCTACTTAATCAGAATGTAATCTTAAAGATCCATCAACAATTTGCACATCAAAAGAGGGGACATTGTTTCTAGTTTTCACATAGACAAAACTGGTTCGGCCACCTACTCGGGAGTCAGCACAGAGTTGGTATTCAGTAAGATAACTGAATAAAATCTAATTAATCATACATTTAGTATTTTAAAATCAATATTCAAATAAACGCTTGAATATACCTTTTTACATATGATTCTGTATCCAAATTCTACTAGCAACTTCCGGAATGTTTTACATATAATACATAACATTATATAACCAAATAACTAATGTCACATTTATTACACTGTTTCCTTATCTTTCTTATGTTAGGTTATTGATTAATAATGATCGACCCCTATCAGCAGCGACAGCCCCCCCATCGCAGCGGCGACAGCCAGCCCCCCCCTCCCTCCCTCCCTCCCTCCGGCGCAGCGGCAGCCCCCCCCGGCCCATCACTTACCTGGACGGCAGGACAGCTGGACGGCAGGACAGCTGGGCGGCTTCTCCGGACAGCTGGGCGGTTCTGCACCTTCCTCTACCAGAGGAAGGTACAGAATGGCCGCTCCAGCGCGCTCCCGAGCAGTGACAGCTCATCTGCGCATGCGCAGAAGAGCTGTAGCGGAGAGCACACTGAAGCGGCTCGTGCTGAAAGGAGAAGACCGGACTGCGCAAGCGCGTCTAAAAAAGCAAGCTGCCAGCGAATTTAGACGGAACCATGGAGACGAGGACGCTAGCAACGGAGCAGGTAAGTGAATAACTTCTGTATGGCTCATATTTAATGCACGATGTATATTACAAAGTGCATTAATATGGCCATACGGAAGTGTATACCCCCACTTGGTTTCGCGAGACCACCCCTTTAACCCCATAGTGACCCCAGTAGTAATACCCCCCATACTGTCCCCAGTAATAATAGCACCCCCATTGTATCCCATAGTAGTAATAGCACCCCCATAGTGTCCCCAGTAGTAATAGCACACCCGTAGTATCCCCAGTAGTAATAGCACCCCACAGTGTCCCCAGTAGTAATAGCACCCCAATAGTGTCCTCAGTAGTAATAACACCCCCATAATGGTTCCACTAGTAATGGCAACTTAATCGTGGCCCCAGTAGTAATAGCATCTCAATAGTGACCCCAGTAGTAATAGCACCCCCATAGTTTCCCTAGAAGTATTAGCACCCCCATATTATCCTTAATAATAGTAGCACCCCACTAGTATGCCCAGTACTAATAGCACCCCAATAGTGTCCCCAGTAGTAATAACACCCCATAGTGTCCTCAGTAGTAATAACACCCCAATAGTGGCCCCAGTAGTAATAACACCCCCATAGTGTCCGCAGTAGTAATAGCACCCCAGTAGTGGCCCCAGTAGTAATAGCACCCCAATAGTGTCCTCAGTAGTAATAGCACCCCTATAGTGTCCCCAGTAGTAATAACACTCCCATAATGGCCTCAGTAGTAAAGCATCCCCATAGTGTCCCCTGTAGTAATAGCACCCCAATAGTGTCCCCTAGTAATAATAGCACCCCCATAGTATCCCTTAGTATTGATAGCACCCCTATAGTGTCCACAGTAGTAATAACACTCCCATAATGGCCTCAGTAGTAAAGCATCCCTATAGTATCCCCTAGTAATAGCACCCCCATAGTGTCCCTAGAAGTATTAGCACCCCCATATTATCCTCAATAGTAGTATCACCCCAATAGTGTACCCAGTACTAATAGCACCCCAATAGTGTCCCCAGTAGTAATAACACCCCTTAGTGCCCCCAGTAGTAATAGCACCCCAATAGTGGCCCCAGTAGTAATAACACCCCCATAGTTTCCGCAGTAGTGATAGCACCCCAATAGTGGCCCCAGTAGTAATAGCACCCCCATAGTGTCCTCAGTAGTAATAGCACCCCAGTGTCCCCAGTAGTAATAGCACCCCATAGTGTTCCCCAGGTTATAATAGCACCCCCATAGTGTCCCCTAGTAATAATAGCACCCCCATAGTATCCCTTAGTATTAATAGCACCCCATAGTGATCACAGTAGTAATAGCACCCCCATAGTATCCCCAGTAGTAATAGCACCCCAATAGTATCCCCTGTAGTAATAACAGCCCCATAGTGTCCCCAGTAATAATAGCACCCCATAGTATCCCATAGTAGTAATAGCACCCCCATAGTGTCCCCAGTAGTAATAGCATACCAGTAGTATCTCCAGTAGTAATAGCACCCTCATAGTGTCCCCAGTAGTAATAGCACCCCAATAGTGTCCTCGGTAGTAATAACACCCCCATAATGGCTTCACTAGTAATAGCAACTTAATCATGGCCCCAGTGGTAATAGCATCTCAATAGTGACCCCAGTAGTAATAGCACCCCCATAGTATCCCCTAGTAGCAATAGCACCCCCTTAGTTTCCCTAGAAGTATTAGCACCCCCATATTATCTCCAATAATAGTAGCACCCCAATAGTGTCCCAAGTACTAATAGCACCCCAATAGTGTCCCCAGTAGTAATAACACCCCATAGTGTCCCCAGTAGAAATAACACCCCAATAGTGGCCCCAGTAGTATTAACACCCCCATAGTGTCTGCAGTAGTAATAGCACCCCAGTAGTGGCCCCAGTAGTAATAGCACCCCAATAGTGTCCTCAGTAGTAATAGCACCCCTATAGTGTCCCCAGTAGTAATAGCACCCCTATAGTGTCCCCAGTAGTAATAACACTCCCATAATGGCCTCAGTAGTAAAGCATCCCCATAGTGTCCCCTGTAGTAATAGCACCCCTATAGTATCCCCTAGTAGTAATAGCACCCCCATAGTGTCCCCAGAAGTATTAGCACCCTCATATTATCCTTAATAGTAGTAGCACCCCAATAATGTCCCCAGTACTACTAGCACCCAAATAGTGTCCCCAGTAGTAATAACACCCCTTAGTGTCCCCAGTAGTAATAGCACCCCAATAGTGGCCCCAGTAATAATAACACCCCCATAGTTTCCGCAGTAGTAATAGCACCCCAATAGTGGCCCCAGTAGTAATAGCACCCCCATAGTATCCCCAGTAGGAATAACACTCCCATAATGGCCTCAGTAGTAAAGCATCCAAATAGTGTCCCCAGTAGTAATAGCACCCCTATAGTGTCCCCTGTAGTAATAGCACCCCAATAGTGTCCCCTAGTAATAATAGCACCCCCATAGTATCCCTTAGTATTGATAGCACCCCATAGTGTTCACAGTAGTAATAGCACCCCCATAGTATCCCCAGTAGTTCTAGCCCCCTATAGTATCCCAAGTAGTAATAGCAACCTCATAGTGTCCCCAGTAGTAATAGCACCCCAATAGTGTGCCTGGTAGTAATAGCACCCCAATAGTGCCTTCAGTAGTAATAGCAACCCAATAGTGTCCCCAATAGTAATAGCAAGCCAATAGTGTCCCCAGTAGTAATAGCACCCCAATAGTGTCTTCAGTAATAATAGCAACCCAATAGTGTCCCCAGTAGTAATAGCACCCCCAAATATCCCCAGTAGTATTAGCACCCTCATAGTGTCTCCTAGTAGTAATAGCACCCAATAGCGTCCCCAGTAGCAATAGCACCACCATAGTATCCCCAGTAGTAATAGCACCCAAATAGTGTCCCCAAAAGTAATATCACCCCAATACTGTCCCCAGTAGCAATAGCACCCCAATAGTGTCCCAATTAGTAGTGAAAAGACACCAATAGTGTCATCAGTAGTAATAACACCACCATAATGGGCTTAGTAGTAATAGCACCCTAATCGAGGCCCCAGTAGTAATAACAGCCCAAGTACTCATACCACCCCCATAGTGACAGCAGTAATAATAGTGACCCCACAGTGGCCCCAGTAGTAATAATGACCCCCACAGTGGCCCCAATAGTAATAGTGTCACCTATAGTGGTCCCAGTAGTAATAATACCAACATAGTGGCCCCAGTAGTAATAATGCCCCCTTAGTGGCCCTAGTAGTAATGATACACCCATAGTAGCCCCAGTAGTAATAGTGGCCCCCATAGTGGCCCCAGTAGTAATAGAGGCCCCCATATCACCCCTCTTTAACATTCTCTCTGGATGTGGCTGGTGTTTTTCAGCATCAAGTTGCTGACAATCAGGCATATTGGAGATCCGGAACCCCTTCCCAGCAAACTGTGAGTACGAGCTACAAACGGACCTGGACAAGCTGGGGGCTTGGGCAGAAAAATGGCAAATGAAGTTCAATGTTGAAAAGTGTAAGACTATGCACATGGGCAGGAGAAACGGATGTCACCAATATACACTTAATGGGGTACCGCTAGGGAAAAGTGATATGGATAAAGGATCTGGGGGTATTAGTGGATAATAGAGTAACCAATGCCAGTCAGCTGCTGCAAAAGCAAATAAAGTTTTGGGATGCATTAAAAGAGGTATAGGGGCGAAGGACGAGAACATCATCCTTCCATTATATAAGGCACTTGTCAGGCCTCACATGGAATACTGCGTACAGTTCTGGTCACCGGTGCTCAGGAAAGATGTCACAGTGCTTGAGGGGGTTCAAAGAAGGGCAACTAAACTAATACATGGAATGACGGGACTGGAATACCCAGAGAGGCTATCCAAATTGGGATTATTTACTCTTGAAAAAAGAAGGTTAAGAGGCGACCAAATAACCATGTATAAGTACATGAGGGGACAACACATGGATCTCTCCCGCGATCTGTTTACACCAAGGACCACGACGGTAACAAGAGGACACCCGCTACGATTAGAGGAAAGCAGGTTTCATCACCAACATAGAAGGGGATTCTTTACTGTAAGAGCAGTTAGACTGTGGAACTCTCTACCTGAGGAAGTGGTGATGGCAAAATCCTTAGAGGAGTTTAAAAGGGGACTTGATGTCTTTCTGGAGAAGAAGGATATTACAGGATATAAATATTAGGTTAAGTGTCAATCCTGGTATATAGGCAGGTAGGAACTATTAGGGGTTGATCCAGGGAACAGTCTGATTGCCATTAGGGAGTCGGGAAGGAATTTTTTCCCCAAAAGGGCTAATTGGTTTCTGGCCTTGGGGTTTTTTGCCTTCCTCTGGATCAACACAGGAGGATAGACAGGCTGGACTAGATGGACATTTGTCTTCATTCAGCCTTACATACTATGTTACTATGTTACTATGTTGCTGATGGTAATGGAGGTCTGCTATGTTGTTACCTGGAGAGAGGAGACCACCCTGGTTCCCTGTTGCTTCAGTTACACGTATGACCGTTATATCACAGGCCTGAAAAGAGGCAACAGGGATCTCCAGCGGCGGACCCCCACTAATCACACACTGATGACCGATCCTGTTTGGGCGTAGAATAGCGAAGCGCTCACTGATTACTAGATTATTCTCCTGGCCGCACTGTTAGGGTGGGAGCACTACACCGATTATAGATCCCCGCTGTACGGCCCCCAAAGAAGGGAAGTGGCTCGTACTGCCCCTTCTTATGTCCTTTACGGGATCTGCAGAACTTCTAGTCATGGTGTGCCATATTATGGACGCATTCGCCTTACAAGCGTAAGGCCCCCTGCACACGGGCGGAAATTCTGTAGTGGAATTTCGTGCAAAATTTCCGCCCGTGCCTGCCTGCATAGGATTGCATTACAAAACACAATCCTATGCACACAGATGCAATTTGTCCATATGAAAACACGTGCAGAAAACAAATCGCAGCATGTCCTATGCGAGACCTGCACAGAAATGTCAGTAGTGACAGGCTGGCAGCTGGCGCATAGCAGAGACGGAAGACGCCGGGAGCGGGTGAGCCGCAGGTCTCTGCAGGGGCAGCTTAATCCGACCCGGCCGTCCGCAGGTGGCTTTACTCTGAGGACTTTACTTCTATATGGTAACTTCTATTTAGCACAGCTGAGGATTTGCTACAGATGCAGTCAGAGCTGACGATCATCTGTGAACTCCACTGGATAGCAGCAAAGTACAGGGGCAGAAAAAATGGAAGGAAAATAAATATCTGTAAGATAAATACCGGTAATAAAAACATCTTTTGCGCATTTTCGTGTTTTTGTTTAATAAATAATACGCTGCATTCGGTATCGTCGCATCCATAATGATCTGTACAATAAATGGAACCAACTTCTTCCTGTACGGCAAACGTGTAAAAAAAAGCGAACACACAAAAAAATAATGAAGCCAAAATTCTTTTTGGGTAATGTTACCTCCCCAAGAAAACGCAATAAAAGTGATTAAAATACCCACATGTACCCCAAAATGGTCCCATTAAAAACTGCAACTTGTCACTGAGCCTCACTGATGGAAAAAATAAAGCTATGGGATTTTGAATGCAACGCTGTAAAAAGAAAAACTTCCAAATATGAATAAATGTTACGGCTTTTAAAAAGCAGAGATGAGAATCCCCCCCAAAAATGGTTGCCTCTTTAAGCCTAAAATAGGTTGTGTCACTAAGGGGTTAATGCTTTTAACTTGATACACAACAACACTGGCAGTTCTGGAGACATCACATGGCAGATGGCATCGCCATAGCAACAGAATGTCCAGAGATCTAACCCGGCGGCCATCTTGTGTCAGTTGAGCTGGACGGCTTGAAGATGACGGATGCAGATACGTAGCTCCTCCCTCAGCGCTGAGGCCTCACGCACACATGGCGTAGCTGGTAAATGGGCACATCGGGGCACAATGGGGCAGATTTACTGAGGGCTTCAGTGTTTTGGCGTATAACAGTCGCACATGTTTTTGCTTTCTTACGCTGGCCACACTACTTTTTAAGAGAGTGGGCGTGGCTTCACATGAGGGGGCGGGGCTGCTCACGGCCATCACATTTGTTTTTACACCAGAAACTGGTGTAAATTTATCTTTGGCGCACAGAAAATACACCAACCGTATTAAGAGGAGCGAGCGCTCTGTACGTTTAGGATTCTTCCCGCCGGCACAATGTTTTCTTAGACTGGTGTATGACACGTCACCAAGTAAATCTGCCGCCCCAAAAAGCACAAAATACAGTTTGGGGTTTGTATGGAGCCGCAACAGGAGCCAATCCCACACCGTACAATGCAGATGACAGCCGACACCCGCCTGCGTCAGCCGGAAACAGAGTGAACACTGATCGTGGCTGTTAACCCTTTAAATGCTGCTATCACTTCTGACCGTGGCATTTAAATGCCCCAATCAGTATTCCGGGGTCCCGAATGTCTCCCCCCCTATGATGAGATCATGAGGTGCCATTTGGTTACAGGGCTACCAAGGCAGATAGCCTATCAAGCCATACATGCCTGCAGCGTGGCTATAAAGACTGCCTGTCAGAGCATAGTATAATGCAATACTGTGATCTCTCAGTACACTCTATGGACGATCTGAAGTCCAAAACCCCTGTGGTGACTAAATAAAATGTAAGGATAAAAAAGTTGTAGTAATCTGCAAAAATAATAAGTCATTAAAAGATAAAAAATGAGAAAGGGTTTTATTTTATTATACAATATTTAAAAAAATAAAAAATATGTATATATGTGGTATCGCTGCGTCCGTAAAAGTCCAATCCATCAAAGAAATTTACTATTTATCCCACATGATGAACTTCATCAGAAAAAAAAAATAGACTTCAGACTTGCATATTTTTGGTCAACTCGTCTTCAAGAAAAAAATGACAATTAACTAAATTACAAAGTTGTGTGTGCTCCAAAATGTAACTAAGGGCTTATTCCGACGTGCGTATATCGGCTGGGTTTTCACGCCCGGCCGATATACGCTGTCCTTCTCTGCAGAAGAGAAGGCGGGCCGGGAGCAGTGCACTGAGCTCCCGCCCCCTCTCTGCCCCTCGCCATTGTGTGCAGTGGGAGGGGGCGGTACGTGGGCAGAGCTAAATTCTACCCCTTCCCATTGCAAATAGTGCTGAGGGGCGGAGAGGGGGCGGGAGCTCAGAGCACTGCTCCCGGCCCGCCTTCTCCCCCTGCAGAGAGGAACAGCGTATATCGGACGGGCGTGAAAACCCGGCCGATATACACACGTCAAAATAAGCCCTAATAGGAATTACAGGTTGGGTTCGTACACAATGTCAATGAAAAAATAAAAGTTCTGGCGGTCGGAGGATGGCAGCAGAAAATAATTTTATTTTTTCCATAGATATTTTATTTTTAAAAATAGTCTAGTAAAACCGTATAAGCTCGGCGCTGTCGTCACCGTACGGACCCAGAGGATACAGTTATCCCATTGTTATCTCATTAAGTCAGCCTATTTGCTGACAGCCTATTATGGACTCTAGATAATCTGCTAACTTCCCTGAGAGCGTCCTGTGACATCTTAGCTCAATCTTCTAAGTTTCATCCTACAGGCTGAACAAGGCACAAATTCTGGGAATACATAAAACTGAAAATGTAAAACAAGACATTACGTGAGAATTCCCATTCTAATGGCGAAACAAAAGTATCCCTTTCCTCGGAATTAATTTCTGCTACCCTACCTCTGAGTTAATTCCTGTATATTTCATCCCCCTACTCGAGGGAATTAGAATCTTTCAGCCCCCACCACACATCTTGAAATCATCGGCATTTTGAGACCTACAAAAAAGAGTAATTTGCTTAATTGGGAAAGAGATCCCAGAGAGACAATTCCCATAGAACAGTGGCGTAGGGCTTTCACCTGGGCCAACCGGGCCTCCAGAGGGGCCAACCTGATGGAGATTCACCTGAAACTGGTGACGAGGTGGTATTTCACTCTATCTCTGCTTCCAATAAGAGGTTTGTCCCCTAAGGCCTCCCTCACACAGGGCGTTTGCAGAAACGCAGCGTTTTTCAACGCTGCGTTACTGCAGATTCCGCCCCGTTTCAGCAGCGCTGGCATACTTTATGCCAGCGTTTTGGCTGCGTTTTCAGCTCGGCTGAAAACGCAGCCAAGAATGCTGAAAGGAAAAAAAAAAGCTATACTCACCTAGCCGCTGCAGTCCGGGTCGCGGCCGCTGGTCTCTGCCGCTGATCCGGGCTTTCTCGGCACCCCAAAGTCTATTGCCGGAGGCCAGGTTTGAGAGCCTCGCCTCCGGCAACAGAGTGCTGTGATTGGTTGTCGGTGCTTGCTCGATGCCCAATCACAGCCCTTCATTGACTGTCTCAGCCAATCAGAGCTTGCCGGCGCTGATTGGCTGAGACAGTCAATGAAGGGCTGTGATTGGGCATCGACCGGCACATGCGCACACGCCGGAGCGTCTCTAGTGATGTTTCTGTGCGGGCCTCTGCAAGGCTCTTATAGAAATAGGACATGCCGTGATTTGTTTACCATACAAGTTTTCACGCGCTCAAATCGTGGCTGTCTGCATAGGATTGCATTATCTAATGCAATCCTATGTCAGCGCGCATAGGCTGAAATTCTGCGGGAAATACCGCCGCGGAATTCCCGCCCGGGTGCATTCAGCCTAAAGTGTCTTCTCTCACTCTATTACTTTGTTATTCTGTTTTTTCCTAGTTTATAAACAGATCATGGAAAAGATTCTTGTATTGTTCCGTAATGTATTTATACATAGTTATTTGGTTGCCTCTTAATTGTCTTTTTTCTAGGGTGAATAATCCCAATTTTGATAGCCTCTCTGGGTATTCCTGTCCTCTCATTCTGTTTATTAATTTCGTTGCCCTTCTTTGGACCCCTTCAAGCAGTGCAACATCTTTCCTGAGCACCAGTGTCCAGAAATGTACACAGTATTCCATGTGAGGCCTGACAAGTGCCTTATATATCGGAAGATATATCATGTGGCTCAGGATGTCATAAAAATGGGTGTCCTCAAAAAGAAAGCTCGCCGAAGTGTGTTGCCCTGTGGATGAGCCGTCTCAAAAAGCATAGAAAAAAAGCACGAAAAGAGGAGAAAAATTACAAAAAATGCTGAAAAAAACACATAAAGCAAAAGAAGTAAACATCAAAACAAAGCAGAAACCCTGAGGGTCGATCGCATTGAAGGGTCTTCTCAAAAAGTGCAACAAAAGGTGTCTGAAAGCTCAGAAAAGAAAAGCAATCAAAAAACAAAACGGGTGTCACTTGACTCGGTTGTCAAGTGGCTCGGGTTGTCACATGGCTCGGGATGTCACTTGGTTCGGCTGTCATGTGGCTCGGTATGTCATTTTGCCTTGTCTGTCATGTGGCTTGGAATGTCACTTGGCTCGGCTGTCATATGGCTCGGTATGTCACTTGACTCAGCTGTCATTTGGCTCAGATGTCACAAAATTTTGTCTCCTTAAAAAGAAAACTTGCCGAAGCTCTGAGGGTCAGCCTATGATGGGCCTCCTCAAAAAGTACAGAAAAAAAGCTCAAAAAAGTATGAAATGTGTTAAAAAAACCAGAGCCTCCTAAATATCAAAGCCTGAAAGCTTGCAGAAGCCCTGAGGGTCGGCCTGTAGACAGGTCTGCTCCAAAAATGCAAGAAAAAGGAAGCGCAAAAAAATTATGCTAAAATAGTACGCAAAAACAGTGTAATAAAGAAAACCACAAAAAATGCTGAAAAATCAAAACAAAAGGAAAAAGAACAAACAAACTTAAAAAATAAAACATCAAGCAGAAACCATGAGGGTCGATTCCATTGAAGGGCCTCCTCAAAATCAAAGCCTGAAAGCTTGCCGGAGCCCTGAGGGTCGGCCTCTAGATGGGTCATCTCAAAAAGCGCAAAAAGTGCAACAAAATGTGTTTGAAAGCACAGAAAAAAAAGCAACCAAAAAAAAAAAACGGGTGTCACTTGACTCGGCTGTCAAGTGGCTCAGGATGTCACGTAGTTCTGCTGTCATGTGGCTCGGGATGTCACTTGGCTCGGCTGTCATGTGACTCGGTTTGTCACTTGGCTTGGTTGTCATTTGGCTCAGATGTCACAAAATTTGGTCTCCTTAAAAAGAAAGCTTGCTGAAGCTCTGAGAGTCAGCCTATAATGGGCCTCCTCAAAAAGTACAGAAAAAAAACTAAAAAAAGTAAGAAATGTCTTGAAAAAAACATAGCAAAACAAAATAAAAAAATGAAACACAAAAACAAGCAGAAACCCTGAGGGTCGATCCCATTGAAGGGCTCCCTCAAAATCAGAGCCTGAAAGCTTGCCAGAGCCCTGAGGGTCGGCCTGTAGATGGGTCTGCTCAAAAAATGCAAGATAAAGGAAGCGCAAAAAAATTATGCTAAAAAAGTACGCAAACACAGCATTATAAAGAAAAGCACAAAAATGCTGAAAAATCTAAACAAAAGGAAAAAGAACAAGCTTAAAAAAACCCCAAAACAAGCAGAAACCCTGAGGGTCGATTCCAGTGAAGGGCCTCCTCAAAATCAAAGCATGAAAGCTTGCCGGAGCCCTGAGGGTCGGCCTCTAGATGGGTCTTCCCAAAAAGCGCAAAAAGTGCAACAAAATGTGTCTAAAAGCACAGAAAAGAAAAGCAAGCAAAAAACAAAACGGGTGTCACTTGACTCGGCTGTCAAGTGGCTCGGGATGTCACGTGGTTCGGCTGTCATGTGGCTCGGGATGTCACTTGGCTCGGCTGTCATGTGGCTCGGGATGTCACTTGGCTCGGCTGTCATGTGGCTCGGGATGTCACTTGGCTCGGCTGTCATGTGGCTCGGTATGCCACATGCCTCGGCTGTCATGTGGCTCGGGATGTCACGGCTCGGCTGTCATGTGGCTCGGGTTGTCACTTGGCTCGGCTGTCATTTGGCTCAGATGTCACAAAATTTGGTCTCCTTAAAAAGAAAGCTTGCCGAAACTCTGAGGGTCAGCTTATGATGGGCCTCCTCAAAAAGTACAGAAAAAAAACTCGAAAAAGTAAGAAATGTGTTGAAAAAAACAGAGCAAGAAAAAAAAAAAAAGAAACATAAAAACAAGCAGGAACCTTGAGGGTCAATCCCGTTGAAGGGCCTCCTAAATATCAAAGCCTGAAAGCTTGCAGAAGCCCTGAGGGTCGGCCTGTAGACAGGTCTGCTCAAAAAATGCAAGAAAAAGGAAGCGCAAAAAAATTATGCTAAAAAAGTACGCAAACACAGCATTATAGAGAAAAGCACAAAAATGCTGAAAAATCTAAACAAAAGGAAAAAGAACAAGCTTAAAAAAAAAAAAAAACAAGCAGAAACCCTGAAGGTCGATTCCAGTGAAGGGCCTCCTCAAAATCAAAGCATGAAAGCTTGCCGGAGCCCTGAGGGTCGGCCTCTAGATGGGTCTTCCCAAAAAGCGCAAAAAGTAAGAAATGTGTTGAAAAAAACAGAAAAATAAAAAAAAAAACAAGCAGAAACCCTGAGGGTCGATTCCATTGAAGGGCCTCCTCAAAATCAAAGCCTGAAAGCTTGCCAAAGCCCTGAGGGTCGGCCTCTAGATGGGTCTTTCCAAAAAGCGCAAAAAGTGCAACAAAATGTGTCTGAACAGAAAAGAAAAGCAAGCAAAAAACAAAACGGGTGTCACTTGACTCGGCTGTCATGTGGCTCGGGATGTCACTTGGCTCGGCTGTCATGTGGCTCGGGATGTCACTTGGCTCGGCTGTCATGTGGCTCGGTATGTCACATGGCTCGGCTGTCATGTGGCTCGGGTTGTCACTTGGCTCGGCTGTCATTTGGCTCAGATGTCACAAAATTTGGTCTCCTTAAAAAGAAAGCTTGCTGAAACTCTGAGGGTCAGCTTATGATGGGCCTCCTCAAAAAGTACAGAAAAAAAGCTCGAAAAAGTAAGAAATGTGTTGAAAAAAACAGAGCAAAACCAAAAAAAATGAAACATAAAAACAAGCAGGAACCTTGAGGGTCGATCCCGTTGAAGGGCCTCCTAAATGTCAAAGCCTGAAAGCTTGCAGGAGCCCTGAGGGTCGGCCTGTAGACAGGTCTGCTCAAAAAATGCAAGAAAAAGGAAGCGCAAAAAAATTATGCTAAAAAAGTACGCAAAAACAGCATTATAGGGAAAAGCACAAAAAATGCTGAATAATCAAAACAAAAGGAAAAAGAACAAACAAACTTTAAAAAAAACAAGCAGAAACCCTGAGGGTCGATTCCATTGAAGGGCCTCCTCAAAATCAAAGCCTGAAAGCTTGCCGGAGCCCTGAGCGTCGGCCTCTAGATGGGTCTTTCCAAAAAGCGCAAAAAGTGCAACAAAATGTGTCTGAAAGCACAGAAAAGAAAAGCAAGCAAAAAACAAAACGGGTGTCACTTGACTCGGCTGTCAAGTGGCTCGGGATGTCACGTGGTTCGGCTGTCATGTGGCTCGGGATGTCACTTGGCTCGGCTGTCATGTGGCTCGGGATGTCACTTGGCTCGGCTGTCATGTGGCTCGGTATTGCCCATGGCTCGGCTGTCATGTGGCTCGGGTTGTCACTTGGCTCGGCTATCATTTGGCTTAGATGTCAGAAAATTTGGTCTCCTTAAAAAGAAAGCTTGCCAAAGCTCTGACGGTCAGCCTATGATGGGCCCCCTCAAAAAGTACAGAAAAAAAGCTCAAAAAAGTAAGAAATGGGTTGAAAAAAAAAGAGCGAAATTAAAATAAAAAAATTAAACACAAAAGCAAGAAGGAACCCTGAGGGTCGATCCCGTTGAAGGGTCTCCTAAATGTCAAAGCCTGAAAGCTTGCAGAAGCCCTGTGGGTCGGCCTGTAGACAGGAATCCTCAAAAAATGCAAGAAAAAGGTAGCGCAAAAAAATATGCTAAAAAAGTACGCAAAAAACAGCATAATAAAGAAAAGCAAAAAAAAATGCAGGAAAATCAAAACAAAAGGAGAAAGAACAAACAAACTTAAAAAAACAAACAAACATAAACTTTGAGGGTCGATTCCAATGAAGGGCCTCCTTAAAATCAAAGCCTGAAAGCTTGCCGAAGTCCTGAGGGTCGGCCTCTAGATGGGTCTTCTCAAATAGTGTAACAAAATGTGTCTGAAAGCACAGAAAAAAAAACCAAGCAAAAAAAAAACAGGTGTCACTTGACTCGGCTGTCAAATGGCTCGGGATGTCAGGTGACCTGGTTTGTCACATGGCTCGGGATGTCACTTGACTTGTCTGTCATGTGGCTCGGTATGTCACATGGCTCGGTTATCACATGGCTTTTGATGTCACATCGCTCGGCATATCACTTGGCTCGGTTGTTATGTGATTCGGGAGGTCGCGTGGCTCTGCAGCAAATCCAGCTCATAGCATGCTATGAGAAAATGCAATTACGTTTTTACGCTCGCGAGGGAGAAGTCGCAGCATGCCGCGATTTTGTGCGTGCTACGCATGGCCTGCTGCCAATGAAGTCAGTGGAAGCTGTCTGTTCCACGGCATTTCCGCAGTGAGTACTGCAGAAGTATCACGGGATCCGCGCCAGCGCCTACTACGCATGAGCGATGGATTACCGGACGGCACATCCGCAGCACATAAAACGCCACCGGACAGGTACGCAAGGGTCACCGGCTGGGTATTGGTTCGAACTCCGCTGTGGGAATCTCTGCCTAGAGCTATCTAACGGTGCCCATATACCTAAGTAACAGGATATCCGTTATTCTATTAGACTGTAATCTCTGGAACAGGTTGTTTTTGTCTTTCTTTACAGCATCAGCTCTCCTGAGCCTGGAATTACTTACATATATACAGCAATATGCAGCTGGACAGATTCCATCCAGGGTGATAGCCGATCGCCACATCTGGGGTCAGGAAGGAATTTTTTGCCCCCTGAGGTAGAACTCTCCGAGGGTTTTTTTTCGCCTTCCTCTGGATCTTTGGGTCCGGCGGCTCTCATCTTAGGACATTGGTGGACTGGTCAGAAGGACCACAGCAAGTTCTGTGCTCTCCAGCGGTCCTAACCTGAGAGTCACTGTGATCATTGTGTCATTTATGAAAGAGCCAGTAATATTTAATTACAATGTTGCTTATTGCTCTTCTAATAAAGCAGAATTCTATACATCTACATCGTGGTGTTTGTCTTTTGTCTGATTTCTCCATACACAGCGACCATGATGGGAGTGATCGCTGCCGCCTAATAATCCAGTAGATGCATCCTGCACATAATAAAGTGTTTCATCTGCCAAAGACACAGCGACAACTCCTGCCAGACAGGAACTATAGTGCGGCCATTCCAGGACAAATCACCCCGAAACCCCATGGGACTGAAAACTGACATTTTTATATAAATTCTAGTTATTAACAAATAAGCACTAGAGATGAGCGAACGTACTCATCCGAGCTTGATATTCGTGCGAATATTAGGGTGTTCGGGATGCTCGTTACTCTTAACGAGTACCACGCGGTGTTCTGGTTACTTTCAGTTTCCTCTCTGAGACGTTAGCGCGCTTTTCTGGCCAATTGAAAGACAGGGAAGGCATTACAACTTCCCCCTGTGACGTTCAAGCCCTATACCACCCCCCTGCTGTGAGTGGCTGGGGCGATCAGATGTCACCCGAGTATAAAAGTCGGCCCCTCCCGCGGCTCGCCACACATGCCTTGTGAGTTAGCTGAGGGAAAGTACTATCGTGCTGGTGCTGCTGTAGGGAGAGCGTTAGGAGTCAGTGTAGGCTTCAAGAACCCCAATGGTCCTTCTCAGGGCCACATCTACCTGTGTGCAGGCTGCTGCTAGCAGTGTTTTTTTTTTTTTTTTTCTCAAAATCGGCAGTGCAGAGCTTTGCACCCGGCATTAGGGACAGAAGTGGTGTATAGGCAGGGAGAGTGTTAGGAGTGAGTGTAGCCTTCAAGAACCTCAACGGTCCTTTCTAGGGCCAAATTTAAGCGTGTGCAGTACTGTGCTGGCTGCTGTTAGCAGTGTTGCATATTTTTTTTTCTCTAAAAATCGTCTGTGCAGAGCATTGCACCCTCCATTGATACTACAGGGACAGAATTGTGTAGGCAGGGCCACAACACAGTTATTGTTCATTGAATATACGCAGTGGGTCCTTCCCTTTGCTAAAAAGGACAAAAAATTATATTTGGCCAGCCTGTGTCAGTCCTAAGGTCTCCGTGTACGTGTGTGCTGCGTGGACAACGTACAAAAATCAGACGCAACCAGCTACGGTTTACTGCAGGCTTGCGCCATTGTCTTTCCTGACTGGCAAATACCTGCTCTGCTAGAGTTAATAACTCTGCTACACTAAAGCTGTGTGTCACTTTTTCAGGGCCACACTACAGTTCTAAAAGTTATTGTTCATTGAATATACGCAGTGGGTCCTTCCCTTTGCTAAAAAGGACAAAAAATTATATTTGGCCAGCCTGTGTCAGTCCTAAGGTCTCCGTGTACGTGTGTGCTGCGTGGACAACGTACAAAAATCAGACGCAACCAGCTACGGTTTACTGCAGGCTTGCGCCATTGTCTTTTCTGACTGGCAAATACCTGCTCTGCTAGAGTTAATAACTCTGCTACACTATAGTTGTGTGACACTTTTTGAGGGCCACACCACAGATATTAAACTTCTTGTTCATTGAATATACGCAGTGGGGTCTTCCCTTTGCTAAAAAGGACAAAAAATTATATTTGGCCAGCCTGTGTCAGTCCTAAGGTCTCCGTGTACGTGTGTGCTGCGTGGACAACGTACAAAAATCAGACGCAACCAGCTACGGTTTACTGCAGGCTTGCGCCATTGTCTTTCCTGACTGGCAAATACCTGCTCTGCTAGAGTTAATAACTCTGCTACACTATAGTTGTGTGACACTTTTTGAGGGCCACACCACAGATATTAAACTTCTTGTTCATTGAATATACGCAGTGGGTGCTTCCCTTTGCAAAAAAGGAAAAGAAATTATATTTGGCCTGCCTGTGTCAGTCCTAAGGTCTCCGTGTACGTGTGTGCTGCGTGGACAACGTACAAAAATCAGACGCAACCAGCTACGGTTGAGTGCAGCCTTGCGCCAATTTCTTTCCTGCCTGGGAAATCAAATCACTGGTAATACAGCATGCTGAGGGGTAGGGGTAGGCCTAGAGGATGTGGACGCGGCCGAGGACGCGGAGGGCCAAGTGAGGGTGTGGGCACAGGCCGAGCCAGTGCGGTGGCCAGGGGTAGAGGCAGGGCCAGACCGAATAATCCACCAACTGTTTCCCAAAGCGCCCCCTCGCGCCATGCCACCCTGCACAGGTCAAGGTGCTCTACGGTGTGGCAGTTTTTCACAGAGACGCCTGACGACCGACGAACAGTGGTGTGCAACCTTTGTCGCGCCAAGATCAGCTGGGGAGGCACCACCAACAGCATGCGCAGGCATATGATGGCCAAGCACCCCACAAGGTGGGACGATGCCCGTTCACCGCCTCCGGTTTGCACCACTGCCTCTCCCCCTGTGCCCCAACCTGCCACTGAGATCCAACCCCCCTCTGAGGACACAGGCACTACCGTCTCCTGGCCTGCACCCACACCCTCACCTCCGCTGTCCTCGGCCCCATCCAGCAATGTCTCTCAGCGCAGCGTCCAGACGTCGCTAGTGCCACAGTTTGAGCGCAAGCGCAACTACGACGCCACGCACCCGCACGCTCAAGCGTTAAACGCGCACATTGCAAAATTGATCAGCCTAGAGATGCTGCCGTATAGGCTTGTGGAAACGGAGGCTTTCAAAAGCATGATGGCGGCGGCTGCCCCGCGCTACTCGGTTCCCAGTCGCCACTACTTTTCCCGATGTGCCGTCCCAGCCCTGCACGACCACGTCTCCCGCAACATTGTACGCGCCCTCACCAACGCGGTTACTGCCAGGGTCCACTTAACAACGGACACGTGGACAAGCACAGGCGGGCAGGGCCACTATATCTCCCTGATGGCACATTGGGTGAATTTAGTGGAGGCTGGGACAGAGTCAGAGCCTGGGACCGCTCGCGTCCTACCCACCCCCAGAATTGCGGGCCCCAGTTCGGTGGTGGTATCTGCGGCGGTGTATGCTTCCTCCACTAAACCACCCTCCTCCTCCTCCTACGCAACCTCTGTCTTGCAATCAAGATGTGTCAGCAGCAGCACGTCGCCAGCAGTCGGTGTCGCGCGGCACGGCAGCACAGCGGTGGGCAAGCGTCAGCAGGCCGTGCTGAAACTACTCAGCTTAGGGGAGAAGAGTCAGACGGCCCACGAACTGCTGCAGGGTCTGACAGAGCAGACCGACCGCTGGCTTGCACCGCTGAGCCTCCAACCGGGCATGGTCGTGTGTGACAACGGCCGTAACCTGGTGGCGGCTCTGCAGCTCGGCAGCCCCACGCACGTGCCATGCCTGGCCCACGTCTTTAATTTGGTGGTTCAGCGCTTTCTGAAAAGCTACCCACGCTTGTCAGACCTGCTCGGAAAGGTGCGCCGGCTCTGTGCACATTTCCGCAAATCACACACGCACGCTGCCACCCTGCGGACCCTGCAACATCGGTTTAATCTGCCAGTGCACCGACTGCTGTGCGACGTGCCCACACAGTGGAACTCTACGCTCCACATGTTGGCCAGACTCTATGAGCAGCGTAGAGCTATAGTGGACTACCAACTCCAACTTGCGCGGCGCAGTGGGAGTCAGCCTCCTCAATTATTTACAGAAGAGTGGCCCTGGTTGGCAGCCATCTGCCAGGTCCTTGGAAAATTTGAGGAGTCTACCCAGGTGGTGAGCGGCGATGCTGCAATCATTAGCGTCACCATTCCTCTGCTATGCATCTTGAGAAGTTCCCTGCAAAGCATAAAGGCAGACGCTTTGCGCTCGGAAACAGAGCCGGGGGAAGACAGTATGTCGCTGGATAGTCAGAGCACCCGCCTGTCTATATCTCAGCGCGTTGAGGAGGAGGAGGAGGAGCATGAGGAGGATGAGGAGGAGGGGGAAGAGACAGCTTGGCCCACTGGTGAGGGTACACATGCTGCTGGGCTGTCTTCCTTTCAGCGTGTATGGCCTGAGGAGGAGGAAGAGGAGGAGGAGGAGGATCCTGAAAGTGATCTTCCTAGTGAAGACAGCCATGTGTTGCGTACAGGTACCCTGGCACACATGGCTGACTTCATGTTAGGATGCCTTTCTCGTGACCCTCGCGTTACACGCATTCTGGCCACTACGGATTACTGGGTGTACACACTGCTCGACCCACGCTATAAGGAGAACCTTCCCACTCTCATTCCCGAAGAGGAAAGGGGTTCGAGAGTGTTGCTATACCACAGGGCGCTGGTGGATAAACTGACGGTAAACTTCCCATCCGACAGCGCTAGTGGCAGAAGGCGCAGTTCCGAGGGCCAGGTAGCAGGGGAGGCGCAGAGATCAGGCAGCATGTACAGCGCAGGCAGGGGAACATTCTCCAAGGCCTTTGCCAGCTTTATGGCTCCCCAGCAAGACTGTGTCACCGCTCCCCAGTCAAGGCTGAGTCGGCGGGAGCACTGTAAAAGGATGGTGAGGGAGTACGTAGCCGATCGCACGACCGTCCTCCGTGACGCCTCTGCCCCCTACAACTACTGGGTGTCGAAGCTGGACACGTGGCCTGAACTCGCGCTGTATGCCCTGGAGGTGCTTGCTTGTCCTGCGGCTAGCGTCTTGTCAGAGAGTGTGTTTAGTGTGGCTGGGGGAATCATCACGGATAAGCGTACCCACCTGTCAAACGACAGTGCCGACAGGCTTACACTCATCAAGATGAACAAAGCCTGGATTTCCCCAGACTTCTCTTCTCCACCAGCAGACAGCAGCGATACGTAAGCAATACGTAGGCTGCACCCGCGGATGGAAGCTACGTTCTCTCTCACCATCCAAAACGGGGACATTTCTGCTTCATCAATCTGTGTCTAATATTCCTCCTCCTCCTCCTGCTCCTCCACCTGAAACCTCACGTAATCACACTGAACGGGCAATTTTTCTTAGGGCCACAAGGCTCACTCATAATTTTTCTAAACAATTTTTATATGTTTCAATGCTCTTAAAAGAGTTAAACTGGGCTGCCTCCAGGCCTAGTTACCACTTAAGCCACATTAACCAAAGCGATTAATGGGTTTCACCTGCCATCTTGGTTGGGCATGGCAAATTTTTTGGATGTACATTAGTACTGTTGATACAGCAATTTTTGTGGGCCCTCGCCTACAGTGTAATCAAATGAATTTTTGGCCCACCTGCATTACAGCTGACGTTACATCCGCTGTGTTGGGCAATGCAATGGGATATTTTTGTGTATCGCCGGTGGGTTCCAGGGAGCCACCCATGCTGTAGGTGCACACGGAGTTTAACCTACATCTGTCCACTTGTAAAGAACCCCAGTCTGACTGGGGCATGCAGTGTGGGCTGAAGCCCACCTGTATTAAGCACGACATTACTACCTCAGCTGTGTTGGGCAATGCAATGGGATATTTCTATGTACCGCCGGTGGCTTCCTGGCACCCACCCATGCTGTGGGTCCACAGGGAATTATAAATGCATCTGTTTCCACTTGTAAAGAACCCCAGTCTGACTGGGGCATGCAGTGTGGGCCGAAGCCCACCTGCATTAAGCACGACATTACTACCTCAGCTGTGTTGGGCAATGCAATGGGATATTTCTATGTACCGCCGGTGGCTTCCTGGCACCCACCCATGCTGTGGGTCCACAGGGAATTATAAATGCATCTGTTTCCACTTGTAAAGAAGCCCAGTCTGACTGGGGCATGCAGTGTGGGCCGAAGCCCACCTGCATTAAGCACGACATTACTACCTCAGCTGTGTTGGGCAATGCAATGGGATATTTTTATGTACCGCCGGTGGGTTCCAGGGAGCCACCCATGCTGTAGGTGCACACGGAGTTTAACCTACATCTGTCCACTTGTAAAGAACCCCAGTCTGACTGGGGCATGCAGTGTGGGCCGAAGCCCACCTGCATTAAGCACGACATTACTACCTCAGCTGTGTTGGGCAATGCAATGGGATATTTCTATGTACCGCCGGTGGCTTCCTGGCACCCACCCATGCTGTGGGTCCACAGGGAATTATAAATGCATCTGTTTCCACTTGTAAAGAACCCCAGTCTGACTGGGGCATGCAGTGTGGGCCGAAGCCCACCTGCATTAAGCACGACATTACTACCTCAGCTGTGTTGGGCAATGCAATGGAATATTTCTATGTACCGCCGGTGGCTTCCTGGCACCCACCCATGCTGTGGGTCCACAGGGAATTATTAATGCATCTGTTTCCACTTGTAAAGAACCCCAGTCTGACTGGGGCATGCAGTGTGGGCCGAAGCCCACCTGCATTAAGCACGACATTACTACCTCAGCTGTGTTGGGCATTGCAATGGGATATTTCTATGTACCGCCGGTGGCTTCCTGGCACCCACCCATGCTGTGGGTCCACAGGGAATTATAAATGCATCTGTTTCCACTTGTAAAGAACCCCAGTCTGACTGGGGCATGCAGTGTGGGCCGAAGCCCACCTGCATTAAGCACGACATTACTACCTCAGCTGTGTTGGGCAATGCAATGGGATATTTCTATGTACCGCCGGTGGCTTCCTGGCACCCACCCATGCTGTGGGTCCACAGGGAATTATAAATGCATCTGTTTCCACTTGTAAAGAACCCCAGTCTGACTGGGGCATGCAGTGTGGGCCGAAGCCCACCTGCATTAAGCACGACATTACTACCTCAGCTGTGTTGGGCAATGCAATGGGATATTTTTATGTACCGCCGGTGGGTTCCAGGGAGCCACCCATGCTGTAGGTGCACACGGAGTTTAACCTACATCTGTCCACTTGTAAAGAACCCCAGTCTGACTGGGGCATGCAGTGTGGGCCGAATCCCACCTGCATTAAGCACGACATTACTACCTCAGCTGTGTTGGGCAATGCAATGGGATATTTCTATGTACCGCCGGTGGCTTCCTGACACCCACCCATGCTGTGGGTCCACAGGGAATTATAAATGCATCTGTTTCCACTTGTAAAGAACCCCAGTCTGACTGGGGCATGCAGTGTGGGCCGAAGCCCACCTGCATTAAGCACGACATTACTACCTCAGCTGTGTTGGGCAATGCAATGGGATATTTCTATGTACCGCCGGTGGCTTCCTGGCACCCACCCATGCTGTGGGTCCACAGGGAATTATAAATGCATCTGTTTCCACTTGTAAAGAACCCCAGTCTGACTGGGGCATGCAGTGTGGGCCGAAGCCCACCTGCATTAAGCACGACATTACTACCTCAGCTGTGTTGGGCAATGCAATGGGATATTTCTATGTACCGCCGGTGGCTTCCTGGCACCCACCCATGCTGTGGGTCCACAGGGAATTATAAATGCATCTGTTTCCACTTGTAAAGAACCCCAGTCTGACTGGGGCATGCAGTGTGGGCCGAAGCCCACCTGCATTAAGCACGACATTACTACCTCAGCTGTGTTGGGCAATGCAATGGGATATTTCTATGTACCGCCGGTGGCTTCCTGGCACCCACACATGCTGTGGGTCCACAGGGAATTATAAATGCATCTGTTTCCACTTGTAAAGAACCCCAGTCTGACTGGGGCATGCAGTGTGGGCCGAAGCCCACCTGCATTAAGCACGACATTACAACCTCAGCTGTGTTGGGCAATGCAATGGGATATTTTTATGTACCGCCGGTGGGTTCCAGGGAGCCACCCATGCTGTAGGTGCACACAGAGTTTAACCTACATCTGTCCACTTGTAAAGAACCCCAGTCTGACTGGGGCATGCAGTGTGGGCCGAAGCCCACCTGCATTAAGCACGACATTACTACCTCAGCTGTGTTGGGCAATGCAATGGGATATTTCTATGTACCGCCGGTGGCTTCCTGGCACCCACCCATGCTGTGGGTCCACAGGGAATTATAAATGCATCTGTTTCCACTTGTTAAGAACCCCAGTCTGACTGGGGCATGCAGTGTGGGCCGAAGCCCACCTGCATTAAGCACGACATTACTACCTCAGCTGTGTTGGGCAATGCAATGGGATATTTCTATGTACCGCCGGTGGCTTCCTGGCACCCACCCATGCTGTGGGTCCACAGGGAATTATAAATGCATCTGTTTCCACTTGTAAAGAACCCCAGTCTGACTGGGGCATGCAGTGTGGGCCGAAGCCCACCTGCATTAAGCACGACATTACTACCTCAGCTGTGTTGGGCAATGCAATGGGATATTTCTATGTACCGCCGGTGGCTTCCTGGCACCCACCCATGCTGTGGGTCCACAGGGAATTATAAATGCTTCTGTTTCCACTTGTAAAGAAGCCCAGTCTGACTGGGGCATGCAGTGTGGGCCGAAGCCCACCTGCATTAAGCACGACATTACTACCTCAGCTGTGTTGGGCAATGCAATGGGATATTTCTATGTACCGCCGGTGGCTTCCTGGCACCCACCCATGCTGTGGGTCCACAGGGAATTATAAATGCATCTGTTTCCACTTGTAAAGAACCCCAGTCTGACTGGGGCATGCAGTGTGGGCCGAAGCCCACCTGCATTAAGCACGACATTACTACCTCAACTGTGTTGGGCAATGCAATGGGATATTTCTATGTACCGCCGGTGGCTTCCTGGCACCCACCCATGCTGTGGGTCCACAGGGAATTATAAATGCATCTGTTTCCACTTGTAAAGAACCCCAGTCTGACTGGGGCATGCAGTGTGGGCCGAAGCCCACCTGCATTAAGCACGACATTACTACCTCAGCTGTGTTGGGCAATGCAATGGGATATTTTTATGTACCGCCGGTGGGTTCCAGGGAGCCACCCATGCTGTAGGTGCACACAGAGTTTAACCTACATCTGTCCACTTGTAAAGAACCCCAGTCTGACTGGGGCATGCAGTGTGGGCCGAAGCCCACCTGCATTAAGCACGACATTACTACCTCAGCTGTGTTGGGCAATGCAATGGGATATTTCTATGTACCGCCGGTGGCTTCCTGGCACCCACCCATGCTGTGGGTCCACAGGGAATTATAAATGCATCTGTTTCCACTTGTTAAGAACCCCAGTCTGACTGGGGCATGCAGTGTGGGCCGAAGCCCACCTGCATTAAGCACGACATTACTACCTCAGCTGTGTTGGGCAATGCAATGGGATATTTCTATGTACCGCCGGTGGCTTCCTGGCACCCACCCATGCTGTGGGTCCACAGGGAATTATAAATGCATCTGTTTCCACTTGTAAAGAACCCCAGTCTGACTGGGGCATGCAGTGTGGGCCGAAGCCCACCTGCATTAAGCACGACATTACTACCTCAGCTGTGTTGGGCAATGCAATGGGATATTTCTATGTACCGCCGGTGGCTTCCTGGCACCCACCCATGCTGTGGGTCCACAAGGAATTATAAATGCTTCTGTTTCCACTTGTAAAGAAGCCCAGTCTGACTGGGGCATGCAGTGTGGGCCGAAGCCCACCTGCATTAAGCACGACATTACTACCTCAGCTGTGTTGGGCAATGCAATGGGATATTTCTATGTACCGCCGGTGGCTTCCTGGCACCCACCCATGCTGTGGGTCCACAGGGAATTATAAATGCATCTGTTTCCACTTGTAAAGAACCCCAGTCTGACTGGGGCATGCAGTGTGGGCCGAAGCCCACCTGCATTAAGCACGACATTACTACCTCAACTGTGTTGGGCAATGCAATGGGATATTTCTATGTACCGCCGGTGGCTTCCTGGCACCCACCCATGCTGTGGGTCCACAGGGAATTATAAATGCATCTGTTTCCACTTGTAAAGAACCCCAGTCTGACTGGGGCATGCAGTGTGGGCCGAAGCCCACCTGCATTAAGCACGACATTACTACCTCAGCTGTGTTGGGCAATGCAATGGGATATTTTTATGTACCGCCGGTGGGTTCCAGGGAGCCACCCATGCTGTAGGTGCACACAGAGTTTAACCTACATCTGTCCACTTGTAAAGAACCTCAGTCTGACTGGGGCATGCAGTGTGGGCCGAAGCCCACCTGCATTAAGCACGACATTACTACCTCAGCTGTGTTGGGCAATGCAATGGGATATTTCTATGTACCGCCGGTGGCTTCCTGGCACCCACCCATGCTGTGGGTCCACAGGGAATTATAAATGCATCTGTTTCCACTTGTAAAGAACCCCAGTCTGACTGGGGCATGCAGTGTGGGCCGAAGCCCACCTGCATTAAGCACGACATTACTACCTCAGCTGTGTTGGGCAATGCAATGGGATATTTCTATGTACCGCCGGTGGCTTCCTGGCACCCACCCATGCTGTGGGTCCACAGGGAATTATAAATGCATCTGTTTCCACTTGTAAAGAAGCCCAGTCTGACTGGGGCATGCAGTGTGGGCCGAAGCCCACCTGCATTAAGCACAACATTACTACCTCAGCTGTGTTGGGCAATGCAATGGGATATTTTTATGTACCGCCGGTGGGTTCCAGGGAGCCACCCATGCTGTAGGTGCACACGGAGTTTAACCTACATCTGTCCACTTGTAAAGAACCCCAGTCTGACTGGGGCATGCAGTGTGGGCCGAAGCCCACCTGCATTAAGCACGACATTACTACCTCAGCTGTGTTGGGCAATGCAATGGGATATTTCTATGTACCGCCGGTGGCTTCCTGGCACCCACCCATGCTGTGGGTCCACAGGGAATTATAAATGCATCTGTTTCCACTTGTAAAGAATCCCAGTCTGACTGGGGCATGCAGTGTGGGCCGAAGCCCACCTGCATTAAGCACGACATTACTACCTCAGCTGTGTTGGGCAATGCAATGGGATATTTCTATGTACCGCCGGTGGCTTCCTGGCACCCACCCATGCTGTGGGTCCACAGGGAATTATTAATGCATCTGTTTCCACTTGTAAAGAACCCCAGTCTGACTGGGGCATGCAGTGTGGGCCGAAGCCCACCTGCATTAAGCACGACATTACTACCTCAGCTGTGTTGGGCATTGCAATGGGATATTTCTATGTACCGCCGGTGGCTTCCTGGCACCCACCCATGCTGTGGGTTCACAGGGAATTATAAATGCATCTGTTTCCACTTGTAAAGAACCCCAGTCTGACTGGGGCAGGCAGTGTGGGCCGAAGCCCACCTGCATTAAGCACGACATTACTACCTCAGCTGTGTTGGGCAATGCAATGGGATATTTCTATGTACCGCCGGTGGCTTCCTGGCACCCACCCATGCTGTGGGTCCACAGGGAATTATAAATGCATCTGTTTCCACTTGTAAAGAACCCCAGTCTGACTGGGGCATGCAGTGTGGGCCGAAGCCCACCTGCATTAAGCACGACATTACTACCTCAGCTGTGTTGGGCAATGCAATGGGATATTTTTATGTACCGCCGGTGGGTTCCAGGGAGCCACCCATGCTGTAGTTGCACACGGAGTTTAACCTACATCTGTCCACTTGTAAAGAACCCCAGTCTGACTGGGGCATGCAGTGTGGGCCGAAGCCCACCTGCATTAAGCACGACATTACTACCTCAGCTGTGTTGGGCAATGCAATGGGATATTTCTATCTACCGCCGGTGGCTTCCTGGCACCCACCCATGCTGTGGGTCCACAGGGAATTATAAATGCATCTGTTTCCACTTGTAAAGAACCCCAGTCTGACTGGGGCATGCAGTGTGGGCCGAAGCCCACCTGCATTAAGCACGACATTACTACCTCAGCTGTGTTGGGCAATGCAATGGGATATTTCTATGTACCGCCGGTGGCTTCCTGGCACCCACCCATGCTGTGGGTCCACAGGGAATTATAAATGCATCTGTTTCCACTTGTAAAGAACCCCAGTCTGACTGGGGCATGCAGTGTGGGCTGAAGCCCACCTGCATTAAGCATGACATTACTACCTCAGCTGTGTTGGGCAATGCAATGGGATATTTCTATGTACCGCCGGTGGCTTCCTGGCACCCACCCATGCTGTGGGTCCACAGGGAATTATAAATGCATCTGTTTCAACTTGTAAAGAACCCCAGTCTGACTGGGGCATGCAGTGTGGGCCGAAGCCCACCTGCATTAAGCACGACATTACTACCTCAGCTGTGTTGGGCAATGCAATGGGATATTTCTATGTACCGCCGGTGGCTTCCTGGCACCCACCCATGCTGTGGGTCCACAGGGAATTATAAATGCATCTGTTTCCACTTGTAAAGAACCCCAGTCTGACTGGGGCATGCAGTGTGGGCCGAAGCCCACCTGCATTAAGCACGACATTACTACCTCAGCTGTGTTGGGCAATGCAATGGGATATTTTTATGTACCGCCGGTGGGTTCCAGGGAGCCACCCATGCTGTAGGTGCACACAGAGTTTAACCTACATCTGTCCACTTGTAAAGAACCCCAGTCTGACTGGGGCATGCAGTGTGGGCCGAAGCCCACCTGCATTAAGCACGACATTACTACCTCAGCTGTGTTGGGCAATGCAATGGGATATTTCTATGTACCGCCGGTGGCTTCCTGGCACCCACCCATGCTGTGGGTCCACAGGGAATTGTAAATGCATCTGTTTCCACTTGTTAAGAACCCCAGTCTGACTGGGGCATGCAGTGTGGGCCGAAGCCCACCTGCATTAAGCACGACATTACTACCTCAGCTGTGTTGGGCAATGCAATGGGATATTTCTATGTACCGCCGGTGGCTTCCTGGCACCCACCCATGCTGTGGGTCCACAGGGAATTATAAATGCATCTGTTTCCACTTGTTAAGAACCCCAGTCTGACTGGGGCATGCAGTGTGGGCCGAAGCCCACCTGCATTAAGCACGACATTACTACCTCAGCTGTGTTGGGCAATGCAATGGGATATTTCTATGTACCGCCGGTGGCTTCCTGGCACCCACCCATGCTGTGGGTCCACAGGGAATTATAAATGTATCTGTTTCCACTTGTAAAGAACCCCAGTCTGACTGGGGCATGCAGTGTGGGCCGAAGCCCACCTGCATTAAGCACGACATTACTACCTCAGCTGTGTTGGGCAATGCAATGGGATATTTCTATGTACCGCCGGTGGCTTCCTGGCACCCACCCATGCTGTGGGTCCACAGGGAATTATAAATGCATCTGTTTCCACTTGTAAAGAACCCCAGTCTGACTGGGGCATGCAGTGTGGGCCGAAGCCCACCTGCATTAAGCACGACATTACTACCTCAGCTGTGTTGGGCAATGCAATGGGATATTTCTATGTACCGCCGGTGGCTTCCTGGCACCCACCCATGCTGTGGGTCCACAGGGAATTATAAATGCATCTGTTTCCACTTGTAAAGAACCCCAGTCTGACTGGGGCATGCAGTGTGGGCCGAAGCCCACCTGCATTAAGCACGACATTACTACCTCAGCTGTGTTGGGCAATGCAATGGGATATTTCTATGTACCGCCGGTGGCTTCCTGGCACCCACCCATGCTGTGGGTCCACAGGGAATTATAAATGCACCTGTTTCCACTTGTAAAGAACCCCAGTCTGACTGGGGCATGCAGTGTGGGCCGAAGCCCACCTGCATTAAGCACGACATTACTACCTCAGCTGTGTTGGGCAATGCAATGGGATATTTTTATGTACCGCCGGTGGGTTCCAGGGAGCCACCCATGCTGTAGGTGCACACAGAGTTTAACCTACATCTGTCCACTTGTAAAGAACCTCAGTCTGACTGGGGCATGCAGTGTGGGCCGAAGCCCACCTGCATTAAGCACGACATTACTACCTCAGCTGTGTTGGGCAATGCAATGGGATATTTCTATGTACCGCCGGTGGCTTCCTGGCACCCACCCATGCTGTGGGTCCACAGGGAATTATAAATGCATCTGTTTCCACTTGTAAAGAACCCCAGTCTGACTGGGGCATGCAGTGTGGGCCGAAGCCCACCTGCATTAAGCACGACATTACTACCTCAGCTGTGTTGGGCAATGCAATGGGATATTTCTATGTACCGCCGGTGGCTTCCTGGCACCCACCCATGCTGTGGGTTCACAGGGAATTATAAATGCATCTGTTTCCACTTGTAAAGAACCCCAGTCTGACTGGGGCAGGCAGTGTGGGCCGAAGCCCACCTGCATTAAGCACGACATTACTACCTCAGCTGTGTTGGGCAATGCAATGGGATATTTCTATGTACCGCCGGTGGCTTCCTGGCACCCACCCATGCTGTGGGTCCACAGGGAATTATAAATGCATCTGTTTCCACTTGTAAAGAACCCCAGTCTGACTGGGGCATGCAGTGTGGGCCGAAGCCCACCTGCATTAAGCACGACATTACTACCTCAGCTGTGTTGGGCAATGCAATGGGATATTTTTATGTACCGCCGGTGGGTTCCAGGGAGCCACCCATGCTGTAGTTGCACACGGAGTTTAACCTACATCTGTCCACTTGTAAAGAACCCCAGTCTGACTGGGGCATGCAGTGTGGGCCGAAGCCCACCTGCATTAAGCACGACATTACTACCTCAGCTGTGTTGGGCAATGCAATGGGATATTTCTATCTACCGCCGGTGGCTTCCTGGCACCCACCCATGCTGTGGGTCCACAGGGAATTATAAATGCATCTGTTTCCACTTGTAAAGAACCCCAGTCTGACTGGGGCATGCAGTGTGGGCCGAAGCCCACCTGCATTAAGCACGACATTACTACCTCAGCTGTGTTGGGCAATGCAATGGGATATTTCTATGTACCGCCGGTGGCTTCCTGGCACCCACCCATGCTGTGGGTCCACAGGGAATTATAAATGCATCTGTTTCCACTTGTAAAGAACCCCAGTCTGACTGGGGCATGCAGTGTGGGCCGAAGCCCACCTGCATTAAGCACGACATTACTACCTCAGCTGTGTTGGGCAATGCAATGGGATATTTCTATGTACCGCCGGTGGCTTCCTGGCACCCACCCATGCTGTGGGTCCACAGGGAATTATAAATGCATCTGTTTCAACTTGTAAAGAACCCCAGTCTGACTGGGGCATGCAGTGTGGGCCGAAGCCCACCTGCATTAAGCACGACATTACTACCTCAGCTGTGTTGGGCAATGCAATGGGATATTTCTATGTACCGCCGGTGGCTTCCTGGCACCCACCCATGCTGTGGGTCCACAGGGAATTATAAATGCATCTGTTTCCACTTGTAAAGAACCCCAGTCTGACTGGGGCATGCAGTGTGGGCCGAAGCCCACCTGCATTAAGCACGACATTACTACCTCAGCTGTGTTGGGCAATGCAATGGGATATTTTTATGTACCGCCGGTGGGTTCCAGGGAGCCACCCATGCTGTAGGTGCACACAGAGTTTAACCTACATCTGTCCACTTGTAAAGAACCCCAGTCTGACTGGGGCATGCAGTGTGGGCCGAAGCCCACCTGCATTAAGCACGACATTACTACCTCAGCTGTGTTGGGCAATGCAATGGGATATTTCTATGTACCGCCGGTGGCTTCCTGGCACCCACCCATGCTGTGGGTCCACAGGGAATTGTAAATGCATCTGTTTCCACTTGTTAAGAACCCCAGTCTGACTGGGGCATGCAGTGTGGGCCGAAGCCCACCTGCATTAAGCACGACATTACTACCTCAGCTGTGTTGGGCAATGCAATGGGATATTTCTATGTACCGCCGGTGGCTTCCTGGCACCCACCCATGCTGTGGGTCCACAGGGAATTATAAATGCATCTGTTTCCACTTGTTAAGAACCCCAGTCTGACTGGGGCATGCAGTGTGGGCCGAAGCCCACCTGCATTAAGCACGACATTACTACCTCAGCTGTGTTGGGCAATGCAATGGGATATTTCTATGTACCGCCGGTGGCTTCCTGGCACCCACCCATGCTGTGGGTCCACAGGGAATTATAAATGCATCTGTTTCCACTTGTAAAGAACCCCAGTCTGACTGGGGCATGCAGTGTGGGCCGAAGCCCACCTGCATTAAGCACGACATTACTACCTCAGCTGTGTTGGGCAATGCAATGGGATATTTCTATGTACCGCCGGTGGCTTCCTGGCACCCACCCATGCTGTGGGTCCACAGGGAATTATAAATGCATCTGTTTCCACTTGTAAAGAACCCCAGTCTGACTGGGGCATGCAGTGTGGGCCGAAGCCCACCTGCATTAAGCACGACATTACTACCTCAGCTGTGTTGGGCAATGCAATGGGATATTTCTATGTACCGCCGGTGGCTTCCTGGCACCCACCCATGCTGTGGGTCCACAGGGAATTATAAATGCATCTGTTTCCACTTGTAAAGAACCCCAGTCTGACTGGGGCATGCAGTGTGGGCCGAAGCCCACCTGCATTAAGCACGACATTACTACCTCAGCTGTGTTGGGCAATGCAATGGGATATTTCTATGTACCGCCGGTGGCTTCCTGGCACCCACCCATGCTGTGGGTCCACAGGGAATTATAAATGCATCTGTTTCCACTTGTAAAGAACCCCAGTCTGACTGGGGCATGCAGTGTGGGCCGAAGCCCACCTGCATTAAGCACGACATTACTACCTCAGCTGTGTTGGGCAATGCAATGGGATATTTTTATGTACCGCCGGTGGGTTCCAGGGAGCCACCCATGCTGTAGGTGCACACAGAGTTTAACCTACATCTGTCCACTTGTAAAGAACCTCAGTCTGACTGGGGCATGCAGTGTGGGCCGAAGCCCACCTGCATTAAGCACGACATTACTACCTCAGCTGTGTTGGGCAATGCAATGGGATATTTCTATGTACCGCCGGTGGCTTCCTGGCACCCACCCATGCTGTGGGTCCACAGGGAATTATAAATGCATCTGTTTCCACTTGTAAAGAACCCCAGTCTGACTGGGGCATGCAGTGTGGGCCGAAGCCCACCTGCATTAAGCACGACATTACTACCTCAGCTGTGTTGGGCAATGCAATGGGATATTTCTATGTACCGCCGGTGGCTTCCTGGCACCCACCCATGCTGTGGGTCCACAGGGAATTATAAATGCATCTGTTTCCACTTGTAAAGAACCCCAGTCTGACTGGGGCATGCAGTGTGGGCCGAAGCCCACCTGCATTAAGCACGACATTACTACCTCAGCTGTGTTGGGCATTGCAATGGGATATTTCTATGTACCGCCGGTGGCTTCCTGGCACCCACCCATGCTGTGGGTCCACAGGGAATTATAAATGCATCTGTTTCCACTTGTAAAGAACCCCAGTCTGACTGGGGCATGCAGTGTGGGCCGAAGCCCACCTGCATTAAGCACGACATTACTACCTCAGCTGTGTTGGGCAATGCAATGGGATATTTCTATGTACCGCCGGTGGCTTCCTGGCACCCACCCATGCTGTGGGTCCACAGGGAATTATAAATGCATCTGTTTCCACTTGTAAAGAACCCCAGTCTGACTGGGGCATGCAGTGTGGGCCGAAGCCCACCTGCATTAAGCACGACATTACTACCTCAGCTGTGTTGGGCAATGCAATGGGATATTTTTATGTACCGCCGGTGGGTTCCAGGGAGCCACCCATGCTGTAGTTGCACACGGAGTTTAACCTACATCTGTCCACTTGTAAAGAACCCCAGTCTGACTGGGGCATGCAGTGTGGGCCGAAGCCCACCTGCATTAAGCACGACATTACTACCTCAGCTGTGTTGGGCAATGCAATGGGATATTTCTATGTACCGCCGGTGGCTTCCTGGCACCCACCCATGCTGTGGGTCCACAGGGAATTATAAATGCATCTGTTTCCACTTGTAAAGAACCCCAGTCTGACTGGGGCATGCAGTGTGGGCCGAAGCCCACCTGCATTAAGCACGACATTACTACCTCAGCTGTGTTGGGCAATGCAATGGGATATTTCTATGTACCGCCGGTGGCTTCCTGGCACCCACCCATGCTGTGGGTCCACAGGGAATTATAAATGCATCTGTTTCCACTTGTAAAGAACCCCAGTCTGACTGGGGCATGCAGTGTGGGCCGAAGCCCACCTGCATTAAGCACGACATTACTACCTCAGCTGTGTTGGGCAATGCAATGGGATATTTCTATGTACCGCCGGTGGCTTCCTGGCACCCACCCATGCTGTGGGTCCACAGGGAATTATAAATGCATCTGTTTCCACTTGTAAAGAACCCCAGTCTGACTGGGGCATGCAGTGTGGGCCGAAGCCCACCTGCATTAAGCACGACATTACTACCTCAGCTGTGTTGGGCAATGCAATGGGATATTTCTATGTACCGCCGGTGGCTTCCTGGCACCCACCCATGCTGTGGGTCCACAGGGAATTATAAATGCATCTGTTTCCACTTGTAAAGAACCCCAGTCTTACTGGGGCATGCAGTGTGGGCCGAAGCCCACCTGCATTAAGCACGACATTACTACCTCAGCTGTGTTGGGCAATGCAATGGGATATTTTTATGTACCGCCGGTGGGTTCCAGGGAGCCACCCATGCTGTGGGTCCACAGGGACTTCACAATAGGGAGTTGTACCTGCCTGTGTCTATGAATTAAAAACCGCGGTCTGACTAGGGCATGCAGACACCTTGACAGAATGAATAGTGTGTGACACATAGGTTCCCCATTGCTATGCCCACGTGTGCAGCTCCTGATGGCGGTGGCACAGGATTCTATTTCTCATTGCTTCTGTACAGCATTGTGGGCTATCGCCCCGCCCCTTTTAAAGAGGGTCGCTGCCTAGCCGTGCCAACCCTCTGCAGTGTGTGCCTGCGGTTCCTCGTCATGGCAGACGCACTTCTAAATAGACATGAGGGTGGTGTGGCATGAGGGCAGCTGAAGGCTGCGCAGGGACACTTTGGTGTGCGCTGTGGGGGGGAGGGGGGGGGTTGGGCAGCATGTAACCCAGGAGAAGTGGCAGTGGAGTGTCATGCAGGCAGTGATTGTGCTTTGTTGGAGGTAGTGTGGTGCTTAGCTAAGGTATGCCATGCTAATGAGGGCTTTTCAGAAGTAAAAGTTTTTGGGAGGGGGGGGGGGGCCACTCTTGCGATGAGATGCAGCCCAACATGTAGCCCCTCGCCTGCCCTATCCGTTGCTGTGTCGTTCCCATCACTTTCTTGAATTGCCCAGATTTTCACACAAGGAAACCTTAGCGAGCATCGGCGAAATACAAAAATGCTCGGGTCGCCCATTGACTTCAATGGGGTTCGTTACTCGAAACGAACCCTCGAGCATTGCGAAAAGTTTGTCCCGAATAACGAGCACCCGAGCATTTTGGTGCTCGCTCATCTCTAATAAGCACATTTTCCTAAAAATGGCAGATGGTCGGATGTTACCCCGTGGGTGATTTGTCTTGGAATGACCCTTCAAACAGTCTTTCATGATCATCTACATGTGTAATAGGGGGTTTTCCCAAGAAAGACATTTTCCCCCCTATCTCTAGGATAGGGGATAAATGTTTGATTTACTGGGGGCCTCAGCATTTCGACCCTCAACGATACCGAAATGGGAACACCCAGATGCCCTGTGTGAATGGAGCTCTCAGTTCACCGCTGCTCAGTTCACTTCTATTGGCAGGCGGAGATTGATGTGCTCAGTAATTTCCCTCCATCCCATAGAAAGTGAATAGAGTGGTGACCCTTACCTGCAAACAGGGAACAAATGTCTTTAAGCGGGGAACGGCTGGATGCAGAAGACAAGCGGCCCCGCTTGTTTTCTGCATCCTCCGCTCGGAGCGCAAGGTGATTGCTCAACGATTGCGATCAACTTGCAAAAAGCACATGATTATCGCTCAAACGAATTTTTGAGGGATAATCGTTATGTCTCAACCAGCCTTTAGGATAGGTAATAAAAGTCTGATTAGTAGGCGTGTTACCGCTAAGACCCTGCAGTAAGGAGTTTGAATAGACCAGGGTTTCCCAAAGTGTGCTCCGTGAGGCTTTTGGGGCTCCACAAGTGATTATCAGGGCTCCGATTGAGGATCTAGGCTCACCTCACCTAATATGTGGTCCTGCGGTCGGCATACCAATGCGGATCACATAGGCCGACTCTGGTCATATGATCCTCGCTGCTATGCCGACCGCAAGTCCTGTGTATTAGGTGTCTTGGACATTCATTTCCCTAGTACAGCCTGTCGGGACACAGCTACAGGGGGGAGCAGAGTGTGGACCAATGGCAGATCACTACTGGGGCTGCAATAGCGGTCACTATTACTACTTGGGCGACAATAGGAGTCACTATTACTACTGGGGCCACAGTAGGGGGAGCCTATTACTACTGGGGCCGCAATACGGGTCACTATTACCACTCGCGCTGCAATAGGTTGAGCCTATTCCTGCTGCGTTCACAATATGGGTCATAATTATTACTGGGACTACAATAGGAGTCACTATTACTACTGGGGCCACAATAGGGGACACTATTACTACTGAGGCCACCAATATAGGGGGTCTGTATTACTACTGGAGCCGCATTAGGGGTCTCTATTACTACTGGGGCCAATATAAGGGACACTATTACTACTGGGACCACCAATATAACGGGTCACTATTTCTACTGGGGCCACCAGTATAGGGGACGGTATTACTGCTGGGGCCAATATAAAGGGGATGCTATTACTACGGTGCCACCAATATCGGAGACACTGTTACTACTGGGGGAACCAATATAGCGGAAAATTTTACTACTGAGGCCACTGTAGGGGACAATATTATTACTGAGGCCATTGTGGGGACACTTACTACTGGGACCAATATAAGGGACAGTGTTACTACTGGGGCCATCAATATAGGGGGTCACTATTACTACATGGGGTGGATTTGCTGTGGAAATTTAAAATCTCATCCACACGCTGTGGCAAAAATCTGCTCAAAAGCCATGCGGATATTGACATGTGGTGCGGAACTTAATTCCACAGCATGTTAATTTTAAATGAATTGTATATCAATAGCCCGGCCCGTGCTCCAGCGTTCTGCCCTGTTTTTTTAAACGGCTCTGATCTTATTATAATGATGGAGGTAAAAATCATATGTCATGATAAGCCACGCCCCTAACCCCTCCCCTTACCAAACACTCCGTCGGACTCCATGGGAAACTTTTAATTCAATAAGGGCTCCCTGGCTGAAAAAGTTTGGGAAGCACTGCTCTGATGTATATGAGCACCTTAACTCAGGCAGAAGATGCAGAATTTTATCTTAAATGAGGAACAAGAAGATGACTTTGCTTCAAAGCTTTAACAAGAAAAGAGGTGAGTGTCACTACTTGTGTCTACGTATTGCCACCGGTGGGAGAGGAGCGGAAAGCAGTGAGTATGAGCTTTTTATTATGTTTACACAGTGGGGGACCTCTTTAACCCCTTAAGAATATGGCCTATTTTGGGCTTAATGACGCAACGATTTTTGGCGGATTTTCATCTCCATTTTTCAAAAGCCATTTTTTACTTTTCTGTCGACGCGGCCATATAAGGGTTTGTTTTGTGCGTGGCGAGCTGCAGTTTTTGTTGGTGCCATTTTTAGGTACGTAGACTATATTGTAAAACTTTTTTTTTTTTTTTATGATAACAGGGAGAGAAAATGCATCAGTTCTGCCATAGATTTTGTTGTTTTTTTTTAAGCGTTAATCATGCAGCATAAATGACACAATCCATTTTTCTGCGGGTCAGTACAATTACAATGATACATAAATTCTTTTTTTTTTGAGGTTTTTCCACTTTTCTGCAATAAAAACCCTTTTTGGAAATTTTGTTTTTTCTAAATCGCTGCATTCAAAGTCCTGTAACTTTTTTACTTTTCTATGTACAGAGCTCTGTGAGGGCTTATTTTTACGAGACGAGCTGCAGTTTTTATTTGTACCATTTTAGGGTACATTCGGCTTTTTTGATCACTTTTATTGCATTTTTGGAATTTTTTTAGCTTTTTTTTTCACGCTTTTTGCCGTACAGAATAAAACGCATGTCCAACTTATTGCACACATCATTACGGACATGACAATACCAAACATGTGGGATTTAATTTTTTTTTTACATTTTTCCATGCTAATATGAGAAAAAGCACCTAAAAATGGTACTTTTTTCTTTTTTGTACATTTTTCTTTTTTGCACATTTTTTAAATTTTCTTTACACCATCTATGTCCCTGTAGGGGACTTTCACTATAGCACCGATGATCGCTATGATAAGGCATTGCAGGACTTCTCTCCTGCAATGCCTTATAGCGTATTACAGCGATCATAGGCAATTGTAATACAGGACGCCTGTAGGTGGCGCCATGTTACCATGGCAACCAACTAAGCTCTCTTTAATTACATCGCGAGAGCCCGATGAGGTCACAGAGGAAGCGGCAGGGAAGGGGTTAACAGTGGTGATCACATCTGATGCACCCCCGCTGTTGCAGTGGGAGGCCGGCTATCACTGACAGCCGTCTCCCGCTGCCAGATATCGCGAGATCACTTATGATCTCACTCTATCCCCAGGGCGTACGTTTTATGCCCTGTTGTGGGAAGTGACCCGCTGCCAGGACCTAAACTTATGCCCTGGAAGGGGTTAAAAAAACTCTCCTAATGATTATTTGGATGACCAAGGATCTTATTGGTAGGCACCTGTGAGAAGTTATGTGTCCAGCTCCTTACCAGTAGTAGACTAAGATCCTTTGGGTAGGGACTTGTTCAATTAACCATTTAGATCTGAAAACCCAGTGTGATCAGGAAATCACATTTAAAAATAAGTCTGTCACCTGATTTTGGGCAACCAAGTGAATATGAAGAGTATAATCATACCTTTTTTATTTTCCTCTGTGACTCTACTCGCCTGATATAGCCCAGTCTTTGGGCTGGGCACTATATGAAAAGAAGGGTAGCACCATTTGATGGGCGTTCCCACTGTGCCTGTATCCCTACCCATGGCAGATGAAACCCCGGCTAGAGAAGTCTTGCATGCTGTGACTCTTTCCTGACCTTATGCATATAACGTCACTCCGGCCGGCAAAGAGTCACGACTTCCTTTAAGTTGCTAGGTAAGGGTGCTTTTAGGCTGGGGTCACATGGGACGTATTCCCGGCGGAAATCTCACAGTTTTGCCACGGCGAAAAACCGTGAGATTTCCGCCGGGAAAGTGCTGCTTCAAAACCCGCGGCACTTAGCCACTGGTTTTGGAGCGGCTTGGCTGCATGCTTTTCATTTGTGGCCGGTGCTCCCATAGAGGAGAGTGCGGCCGCAATGGAAAAAAAAAGAATGGACACGCCGCGGCCGGCTTTGCCGCTACGGATTCGCCAACCTGTGTGGATGACATTTTTGACAAATCTCGTCCAAATGAATAGCTAATCCCGCAGGTGGATTTGCTGCGGCGCGGCAAATCCACCCTGTGTGAACCCAGCCTTACACTAGCCAAGAATCACCCAGTTGTAACAAGTGGTGATCAAATCTTGTCAAAACTAAGCAAAACCTAGTTCTGGGGTCTGACAGACTGTCATTCTCATGAAGGATTCCTCTGTCCTGCTACACCATGCTCTTAAAGCAGAACTATTAGGCTATAGCGGCACAGAGGATTCTGTAGACTGGATACAGACCCTCAGCTGTGAGAAGTACGAGGTCTTCACAGATTTTTCCGCCTCTGGATATAAATAAAAATATTTTGTCATTCACTGGCAGCAAGCAGAGATCCTGAACGTGTGAGGAAATCCAATACCCTGAATTAAATGGATGGCAACCCTTTAGCGCTTTGCCTATAAGGGAGGTTCTGATAATGCCCTGAAATACCTTCATTGGGCACTCACTACAGTAGGGTATGCTGCCCGTAGACATTATCAGCCCCCTCGCTTCTTTAGCTGGGGTTCATTTTGCCCTCTGACAGTCCTGAGGGGTGTTAGGAGAAGCTTACAGAATTCCTGTACTATAGTGTTGTACTATTAACAGGTGAGAATGTGACTCTGGATATAATCATTAATATCTACAGGAGGGAGTGGAGCTGCCCATGAAATACCCATCTATGCCCAAATTAAAGGTACAATAGCCACAGAAGGAATGGCCGCATAATCACACTGAGCCACGAAGATAGGTATGGCTACATAGTAACTGTGGCTACTATTGCTATATGGTCACTGTAGTTGGTATTACTACTATTTGGTTATTATGGTTGGCACACAGTGCGGTCCTAATGGTTGGTATGAGTAGGGTTAAGTGTGGTTGGTATTACTATGTGGCCCAATGGTTGGTATTGCTCTATGGTCTTTGTGACTAGCACTGATATATTGTCACTGTAGTTGGTATTACTCTATGGGCATTGTTGATTAAAACTGCTATATGGGCACTGCAGTTAATACTGCTTGCTAGCACGGCTATATGGGCAATGTGATTGGCACTAATATATGCTCACGGTGGTTGATCTCACTAGATGCTTGCATTGGATAGTGTTATAAGCCAAGAGGCTTACAGTAACAGTAAAGGAGCTGCAGGAGTTTCTGGCAAGTACAGGTTGTGTAGTGCATGTGACAACAATCTCCTCTATTCTTTATATGTCTGGGCTGCGGGGTGGGGTGGTGGTGGTGGTGGTGGTGGTGGTGGTGGTGGGGGGGGGGCAGGACGGAAGCCTTTTCTAACAAAGAAAAATATCCGAACCCGGCTATGTTTTGCCAAAGCCTCCATCCAGTCTGCGAGAAGTCTGTGGGGAACGAGCTATGACTGAGGAGACCAAGGGAGAAATGATTCATCTGTGTAAAATCGGGCATTTTAACAGGGGGCTGTATATACCCCAAAATTACTAATGAAAACCACAGCTCACTTTGCCAAAAACGAGCCCTCACACAGCCCAATGGATGAAAGAATAAAAAAGTTCTAGGTGTCAGAATAGAGGATGGAAAGCAATTTTTGTTTAAAAAAGTTTTGGGTTCACTTTTTGAAAGTAGTTAAACATTAAAAAATATAATAAATTTGATGTCACCATAATTGTACTGACCCATCGAACAAAGTTTATATGTCACTTTTACTTTACCGTGAACACCATAAAATCAAAACCGGCCCAAAAAAGGCGCAATTGCAATGTTTTCATTTCACCTCACTTCAAAATGTTAAGTTATTCAGTACATAATATTGTACATTAAATGGTATTATTCAAAAATACAATTCTTCCCTCAAAAAATAAGCCCTCATACAGCTGTGTATGTAAAATAAAAAAAGTTAGAACTCTTGAAAAGTGGGGATAAAACAAAGAACTAAAAGGGGTTATCCAACCTTTTAAAAATTGATACCCCATCCTCAAGATAGACCATCAATAATTGTTTAGTGGGGGTCCACCTCTCCGGATCCCTTCCGATTAGCTGATTGAAGGGGTTGCGGCACTTGTATAAGCGCTGCAGCCTCTTCAATGCTTACATCCTAGCACAAAATTTTTGAATACTTACATGCATTTCAATGGGACAAGCCTGTAGTACTCTGAACAGTCGCTATTAATGTTACGATGTACTACAGTACGGGGACAGTCGTGCTAGGATGTAAATACTGAAGCCGCTGCTGTGCTTTCACTAGCCCTGCCGTCCCTTCAATCATCTAATCTGTGGTGATCCTGAATGGTTTGACTCCTACTGTTCTGATATTGATGGTCCATACTGAGGACAGACCATCAATTTTAAAAGGTTGAAAACTAGAGATGAGCGAACCTACTCGTTTCGAGTAATTACTCGATCGAGCACCGCGATTTTTGAGTACTTCAGTACTCGGGTGAAAAGATTCGGGGGGCGTGGGGGGCAGGGGGAGGCGTGGCGGCGCAGGGGGGGTGGCAGCGGGGAACAGGGGGGAGCCCTCTCTCTCTGTCCCTCCCCCCCCCACTCCCCGCTGCAACCCCCCACTCACCCACGGCGCCCCCCGAATCTTTTCGCCCGAGTACGGAAGTACTCGAAAATCGCGGTACTCGGGCGAAAAAGGGGCGTGGCCGAGTAGGCTCGCTCATCTCTATTGAAAACCCTTTTAAATGTGAGGACAGTACATCTATCCTGAAGTTGCCACCGAATATAAACATGGAATGAGGGAACAGTATATATAGCGAAGATATAGCGAAGAATTAGTACACCATCTATTGGAAGGTTACAGAGCAGTTTATTCTACAACGATCCGCTTCACTTACAAAAAGACATTGAATTTTCCGCTACCTAGAAAACACCGATTGGTAAACTAATGAAGAACCAAGGATGTAATGTCCATCATTTCTACATCATTAAGAACATTCTGACATTCTTTGCTTTAGATCCTTGGGGGTACATATAAAGTAGCAGGTCTATAGCAAAAATAAATGCCCCCCATTGTTGTCAATTCTCAACACCTCTAAGCCTGGACATGAGAACCCAGTGTAAAGCAGATGGTGGTGCTGTGTATGACATGATGGTGACAGATGGAGGTGGAGGTACTTCTTTTTTTATGAAAAAAAATTCTGAACTATGGTCAACTTTTCAGTTTATGGGAGAATATTTCATACTTAATCGTTATGTATTTTTAACGAAGTCACTCGTAACATATATATCGTAGTACTGCATACTCAACATCGTACTCTGTACTATATTCATGGCAACATTGCGGCCTGAATGCACTATAAGTGCCAGAGTACATCACCAACTTAGGAGTTCTGACCCACTGAGGACTGAATGCAATGTATGTACAATAAGGCGTCTCTCGCTGGCAGCTCACATCTTCAACTCCTACTCGAAATGCCCCTTTGCCTACATCACTCTTCTTGCACTGCTATCAGGCCACTGCAATTTCAAGGCCCTTTTCCTATTCTGCAGTTTCCACCACTTTAAATGCTGGTTTTGTGCAGCACCCAGTTTTCTCTCAGGGGCTGCATCTGCTCAGTGGCTCCCTCTATGTGGCACTGCTGTCTTCTGCCTGGCTTTGTCACTGAACTTCAGTGATGCAGTTACAATTCTTTATTTCTAGGGCACCCACTGCATCAACAAAAGTCCCAAAAGTTCAGGGCTGGGGGCAGAGCTCAGGGAGGCTTCGACCCATACACTATCTCTAGCCTGGTGTCATTCTTCTAGGAGTGTTGTGCTAGTCACGTCACAGCAACATCAGGGAGGGCACAGAGACTCCTCCAAAAGCCTCCCATGAGGCTTCAACAAAATGGCAACTGAAGAGTCCTCTGTCTGCCCTCTCCTCCTTGGCTGCGGCACTGGCTGGCAGAGGGGAGCCTCTGAACACAACACTTCTCAGCACTCTTACATGGCCCCCGAACATCTCTTCAGCTCTGTCCCTCTGCCTGGCTGAATCTTGGGCCAAAGGGGTGTAGCATAGCTCGGCTACCGGCCACAACTGTGAACAGCTGTACGCCACTCCAAGCAGTAAGCAATGGGGGAGTGGACAGCGCCTCTCCCTTAGGCCGGCTTCACACGAGCGTGACGGGCTCCGCCGCGGAATATTCCGCGGCGAAGCCCGTCACGGCGCCCCCCCAGAGACCCCATACTTACCAGCGGAAGATAGCGTGAAGACGCTTCCCCGCCCACCGCCGCCGCGTCATGTGACACGCCCGACGCGGCGGCGGTAGGCGGGAAAGCGTTTTCACGCTATCTTCCGCTGTGTTACAGCGGGAGATAGCGTGAACGGACAGCTTCCATTCACTGCAATGAAAGCCATCAGCGCGTACACCCGCGGCAAATAGAGCATGCCGCGGGTGAGGACGGGAGATTTCACGGTGCGGAATTCCGCATCGGGAGCACTGAGCTATTAGGTTCAATAGAACCTAATAGCAGCGGGCAACGCAGCGGATTTTCGCCGCGAATTACGCGGCGTAAATCCGTTCGTGGGAAGGAGGCCTTATACAGTGCTTATTTTCTTCTTCCTTCTTCATATCTTTTGGTGTACAGAATATTGTTATTCTTGGGACAGTTCTTAGATGGTTGTCACAGATGGCTTTATGACCCCCCCTTCCCCGACAATGGTGAGAAGGGCCTAGCACGGTTGCACGCAGGTACATAAACATAACAAACAAATTATAGATGGTGGCAATAAATCGCCGAGGCGTTTTCACGTGATGGCGGTACCTCTTTTCCTGTAGTTAGTTCCTCGTCGGTAAATAACAGAGTCCATACAAACTTAACTTTCAAAACCGGAGGTACACAGTTTCCTTTACTCACGATATTTAACTTTGATTTTCCAAGAATACAGCAAGATGACATTTCAGAGACAACACTTCTCACAGGTTTTCTTCCTGACTTGTTTCAGGAGTAATACAAATACCCCTAGCTGAGAATAAAAGTGCAGCATTAGCAGACAGAAATGGGGATGTGTCTCTGAGACACTGATCTCTGAAGTAGATGCAAACGTACACCGGGTCTCGAACTGATAATCCTCTAAGTGGATTTAGGATTGTTATCTCTTGATAGGCTACCACATTTTCTTCTTCCGACACTACATTACATTAGACTGAGTTCACACTGCAACATTTCCTCCAGTCTACTTTAGAACTTTCTTCCAACTTGACTCCTGCACTATTGCTTTTAACGTTTCTATAACATACCACACTTGCTTCCATTCGTACTGTTCATGAGACACTCACCACATTCAACATAGAGAATACGGCAAATATTATTATGCAACTAGATTAGATTATACTAATTAACATACATTTATCTCAATGCTACATTTTCTCTTCACATAAAATTAACCCTCTAGAGTCCCAGCAAAAACAAATAATATATACATTTTCCAAATTAGAACTATTATTGTTATTATTTTAAGAAAGAAAAATCTCTTTTCTACCTGAAATTGTCTTAGCAGCCCAAAGCAACAAAAAAATGTTCAAGAGTCCTTTTTTTCTACTTAGTCCTCTTTTTCTTGAAGTCTCCACGGTAATGTGGGCTCCTCAGCTTCTGAGTCAGTAGAAAGTCCGGTGGGAGTCGGGTTGCTTTCTCATGACCGTATTTCTAGTGATGAACACACAGACGGCCCAGGACTCCACTAACCCTGACCTTCTGGATCTCCCTAGGTATCCTCCTGCAGCTTGGCGTGGACATCTTGGAACACGAATGCAAAGTTTTGGTCACTAATCTCTTTTACAAATAGTTGTAAATACCCTAGAATGGCCTGCCTGGCCTCTTTGTTGTCCCTATGAAGCAGGATCCAAGTTGGGTATGAAGAAAAGGTAGCTCCCTCTAGAGCTACAAAGGAGTACAGCCTCTGTGGACTGGAAGTAGTGGAGTCTACCATTGCACCATCTGAAGCAGGCTCAGTCACTCCCAACACATGTTTTCCTGCTGCAGCAACAGTAGCTGAACCAACATCCAGCTTCATGCTAGGAGTCTCTGCTTTCCTCTTTACTGTGGCCAGGCTGTTCCTCAAAGCCTGCTTAAGAGCCAGTCTATGCAACCTCAAGTCTTGGTTGGGTATAAAGACTTTCAGCAGTGCAGGCTGCACGATATCCCCTTCAAGCTCCACCAAGGGTGCGGCAGACAGTGGCCTGACACCAGATAACAGCTCCTGTACCTCTGGCTCATCGCCGAAGTAAAAGTGGGGCTTGGCAGGTGGGTAGCTGGCTAGCACACCCTGAGAAATCTTGCTCCCATCTATGTCAGGAGAGTCTTTACTACTAATGGTTGAAATTTCCACCTTGTCCTCCTGCGTACACTGCTCAGTCTCTGTTGAGTGTGCGGTGGACTTCTGTGGGTGGTCCCTGGCTTTGCCTCCAGTTAGCTCCGCAATGGGGGCTTGCCTTCCCCCTACTTTTTTCTTACCGCTCGTGGGTTTTTTTGTGGCGGGAAGCTTTGGAGGGCTTTTCATGGTGGGAAGAAGAGAAAGGCTGGGCACCATGTTGACCATCCATTTTTGTACTTACACTCCCGGGCATAACAGCAAGGTTCATCAAAGTTACTTCACCCAGTAACACCACACAGTTCTCCCTCATCCTGTAGAGCATATGATAACATAAATTTCATTTATAAGTTAGGTTGCCAGTGTAATTCCAATTTAAAAGTCAAAGATAGTCTCAAACTGTCCCTTTTAATATGTAAGGCATGGAGGTTTCATCCTGTTTATGACGCCAAGGTGTTAGAGCTTGAGGCACGTTGTTGCAGAGGAGACCACGGGGATATTCTTTAGATGTCTCTATTAACTTCCACTGACAATGGTGACAAGGGCCTAGCTTGGTCGCATGCAAGTTCATAAATAGAACAAACAAAATATAGATGATGGTGATAAATCTTCATGGTGTTGTCACGTGATGCAAGTACCTCTTTTCCTTTAGTTAGTTACTTGTTGGTAAATAACAGAGTCCATACAAAGGTAACTTTCAAAACCGGAGGTACACAGTTTCCTTTGCTCACAATATTTAACCTTGATTTTCCAAGAATACAGCAAGATGACAGCTCGGACATGACACTTCTCACAGGTTTTCTTCCTGACTTGTTTCAGTTACACACAATCTCACACGTCCTTGTTTAGGTCTTGTTTTCAGCATGTTTTGCGGAATGTGAGACAAACCCATGGCTCTGCATGGGCAGAAGCATGAATCAGCTTTAGCCTCATGCTGACACGTCCGACTACATCTCTTTAACCCTTTCTTCTTCTCTCTAGCTCTGCCTTCCCCTTCTACTTCCTCCTTGTGAGACTAAACACAATTCACAGGTTAACAGGGGGGAGGAAGGGCAACAAGACAGTTTATTAGTACATTCACAAGACACACATCCACAAAACAATTCACACGAGACAGACATGTATTGACCCTAAAGACACCCCAACTCCAGGTCACATGGCTGTTGACAAAGACCACTTGTCTGAAATGCATTTAGCGTTCCTGCACTTGCTATATATGTATGCGCTGCTCTTTAAGGCCTTAGTCAGACGGGCGTTTTTTCGCATGATTTGCGGATCGCATGACTGATGCGCATCCGCAAATCGTGTGACCGATGCTCGAAAATCGCCCGAAAATCTGCTCCTAGCCGCGTTTCATTAGAAACGGGCCGGAGCTGTCCAGCGCATTGCATTCAATGGAGCCGGCAATACAGCCGGCTCCATTGAAAGCTATGCGCTGCGGGCGAGTGTGGGATGAATTGTCGGGAAGGGCTTAAATATATAAGCCCTTCCCTGCAATTCATCCAGAAAAGTGTTAAAAATAAAAAATATATATATACTTACCTTGTCCCGGCAGCCAGAGTTCAGTGGCTCAGCGCTGAGCCAATCAGGGGGCAGGTCTGACTCACACCCCCTTCACACCCACTGCAGGCCAGCCGCGCTGAACTCCGGCTCCTGGGACAAGGTAAGTATATATATTTTTTTTATTTTAACACATTTCTGGATGAATTGCAGGGAAGGGCTTATATATTTAAGCCCTTCCCGACAATTCATCCAGCGCTGACCGACAGCCCATTGCTTTCAATGGAGCCGGTTGTATTGCCGGCTCCATTGAATTCAATGGGAAAACATCGTTCTCTGCCACAGCTGTTACAGCTGTGGCAGAGAAGAATGATTTGTCTTCTATATGTTCTCAATGGGGTCGGCACTGCTGCCGCCGGCCCCATTGAGCGCATATAGAGAAGAGAACAGGAATCGCAGATCGCAGATAGGTGCAATCTGCGATTTCTGTTCTATAATTTATCGGACGAGCGCATAAAAAGTGCTCATGTGTCCGATACCATTGCAAAGCAATGGTTTTAAAAAATCGCCAGACGCATGCGCATGCGCAAATCGCGCAAAAAAACGCCCGTCTGACTAAGGCCTTAAATAGTAAAGAAGTTTTCTAATGGTTGAAGATGTCCTCCACCTCTTGTTTGTATGGAAATGCACTACACATGGTGGTTATCCCAACTGGTCATGAGAACACCTCTGTGTTAGTGTTGAATATAATGCTGCTCCAAGATGATCTTGTCTTTACAGTAAGCCTATTGTAAGTCTTCAGCAGAAGTTATGCACAATTTCTTGGAATCAGCACGTGTGTCACAGTTTGTCAGTCACGACACCGTCGTGGCATGCTGGCCTCAACATAGGCCAAAACCTGTCGTCTTGTTAGGCAGGTCAAGGGATAATTCACCATGTGCAGAGACTGCTGGTGCTGTCTTTCTTTGCTGCAGGCTGGATTAGTCATGCCTGGGGGGTAGGGTGGAGTTGTGGTTTTCTGTTCTCTATGCCAGTTTTCAGGTGCAGAGTGGCTTTATATTCTCACCCCTCCTTGTGCTTTGTGCTGCTTATTCAGTTCCATGGTGGAGTCCTTGGAGTTTGGAGCTCTTCCGTGCTGGGTGTATTGCGACTTGCAGGTAAGTAGCTACGGGTTCCTTTTCAGTTGCTTTCCTGTTGTTCATTTCTGCTTTGCCTTGCTGTTTGGTGCATCTTTCCAGGGGTTCCTATAGGGACATTCAGGGCCCAGGATGAAGACCGTGGGGCTGTATCTATCGGGACAATTACTCCGTTTCTAGACAGGGACCCTTCACCTTCCCTGCTAGGTTAGGGCCAGGTGTCCTTCTCCATGGAGTGGTGATACCGTTCAGCATAGCATGGTGTGCGGCTATTTCCAACAGTGTGTACGTGCCCTATCCCCATGCTGAGTGTAAGTCGCACGGGCTTTACATCTGGGTTATGTATCTCAGTTGTGGTGCGCACTGTTCCGCAGTGCATAAATCAATCTACTCCTGTGGTTGTTAACATCACCCTGTGTCTATGCTGAGCATGCTGCTTGTGAGCCGCACGGACATGACAACGTGTATATGTAAAACTTTCTGCTGTGCCGCCTTCAGGTCTTTGCTCCTCAGGCTGTAGATTAAGCGGTTAAGTAAGGGAGTAATTAGTGTATAGAGCACTGTTACTACTTGGTTCAGCGTAAGGAGATTATTTGTGTTAGGAACATAGTAGATAAAAGTTGTTGATGCATAAAATATGAAAACCACAGTCAGATGAGATGTACAGGTGGAGAAAGCTTTACGTTTTCTGTCACTAGTGCGGATTTTCAGTACTGTGCTAAAAATTCTGACATACGGGTAAAATGTGGCAACAAAAGTTACAGTACCAAAAAAACCCCCCACAATAAAGAAGACTAGAAGATTGATAGAAATATCAGTACAAGAGAGCTTCAACAAATGGGACAGGTCGCAAAAGATGTTCTGGATGAAGTTGGGACAAAACGTCAGCCTTTTTAAGCATAAGGTAAAAATGATGGGGGCGAGGAGAGCAGAAGACCAAACCAAAGACACCATCTGAGTGCACATTCCCCAGGACATGACCTGAGAGTAACGGAGAGGATGGCAGATGGCTATGTATCTGTCATAAGACATGGAGGACAACAAGAAAACCTCAGAGGTCCCAGAATAGATGACAAAGAAAATTTGCATTATGCATTCAGGAAGGGAGATGGACCAGTCCTGGGTGCTGAGATCAAAGAGGATCCTTGGGGCAGTGACCGATGAGTAGGACATATCCAAGAATGCCAGGTTTCCAAGAAAGAAGTACATGGATGTATGAAGATGAGTGCAAGTAAGAAGTAGAAGGATGATGAGAAAGTTGGTCAAGAAAGTCATCAGATAGATGAGGAGGAAGAGAGTGAAAAGGACATAAATGATCTTCTGATCATCCGATAGACGCATGAGAAGAACACTTGTGATTGTTGTTTGGTTCTTCATCATTCAAGTGTGATTCTTCCCAAATTAATAAAACATGAAACGTTAATTAACTATGGAACTATCTGATGGAATATAAGAACACAATGGATGAATATCCTGGCTCCGATATAAAACTGTTGATACTAATAGCTAATGGCATATTTCCTTTAATAACTCATTGTTTCTCCCAGGAGGATAAGCCACAGAAGCCCCAAACCTGTGCTGTGCACATCCATAAATACATAATAGGGTCTCAGGACACTCATTTTCATGGTTGTTTATAGTGTAGGTGTTTGCTTTTTCATTTTAGCTAATGAACATTCACAATACACGGGTCTCTGGCAAATATCATAAGCCATTTCCAGTGGTGGACACAGACAGCAGCGGCCAGCTCTCATACTAAATAGGGTAGACACACCTAGTAAAAAGTAAACAAAACAACAATTTATACAAATAAGGCTGCTCGCACACACACCGTTGGCAAAGTGCTGTGATTTTACTTTTAGTTTCGTTTTCGGCCGCAGCGTGTTTTAGCGCACACCATCACTGTGATGGGTAATGAGGTGTGCTTAACGGGGATAAATAGAATAGACCGCTTAAAAATTGTGGCGCTGGAAAGTTCTGAGGTCGAGCGCATGTCTGCAAGGCCCCATTTAAATCAATGGAAGTGTTATACCGCATTTTCTGCGGCATTCAAAATGCCACGTTTATCGTAGTAAAAAAAGTGGATGCATGAGAGCAGCCTAACTATACATATTTATTAGGAAGATCAACAATATAGTCAGGTAAAATGACAAGAACATTCCCAGGTAGAGAGCAAATGAGAACTGGACCTGTATATACACATCAATTCATACAAACAAACTCAATAGTAGTAAGTAGTGCTGAGTGAACTTTTGAAAAGTTCAGTTTGGCTGGGTCACCGAACGTTTGCAAAAAGTGCTGTTCCGTCCGAATTAATTCAAACTTAACAGTAAGTTCACCAAAACCCCTAAAAGTGTTGTATAAGGGCAGCTTGTTGTACAAGGTATGCGCAAATACCTTGCCTCAGCTCAACCTGTTTGTGCTATGAATAAGGTTGATGAGATTGATTTGCATGCATGTCTGCGCATAGTACTGTTCTTTTTGCACATTAAAAGCCTGTTCACACTCGCGCGACACACCTCTTCCATGGTTTAAAAGGCTATTTAGCCTAATGAGATCCTGATGTCTTTTATTATACAGAATTATGGACCATATTGCGAATTTATGCACATATTCAGTGTGTATTTCCACAACTCCCATAGACCTCTACTGTGCCCTTTGCTGCACAATATGAATGGAGATAGAGGAGGGCCTACATTTTTGGATGGACACGAAATGTGCACGCAGAAAACGTTCATGTGGATGAACCCATTGACATCAATAGTTTCTATTCGCTGCACATTGTATGCATATATTTTACGCACCCATAAAAAACACCCAAATACAGTCGTCTGAAGGTGACCTGACACTGACTAAGGGCAAAAACACAAGAGTGTGTTTTTCTCCCATTATACGGCTGCGACAAGACAAAATCAGATTTCAATAGGATTTCAGTAGTTTTGTTTTCACTATTGGGATTTCTGGGCCGTGAATACTACATCCAAGAAAAGATCTATCCTTTCCTTATTTTTTTTCAAACACCTGGCGCTCTGTCGCAGAATTTGAAAAGGGAAGAGATTTCCCTCGTTGAAGCGCAACTGTGCTCCGTAGCTAGGAGCGTAGTTGCGTCTACGGCAGTGTTTTTGCCCTAAGAACCATAAAAGTCCTAGACTAGTGTTGAGCGAACTGAACCATTAGAACTTGGTAGAGTTTTGCCAAAAGCTCAGTTCTGGTTTGTGCCAAACCAAACTTTTACGCAAGTTTAACCTGAAACAGGGTTCTACTGGTGATACGTGCCATTTCCCATGACTGGTGCTAGTGGGACATGTGTCACAGCGCGTACTATGTGACCACGCTGCACCCAGAAAAAGAAAGAACAGAAGACCACTCTGGAGCGACATGGGGATGCTTCACAGGGAGGTGAGTATACCAGTGTTTTTAGTTTTTTAAACTAGCAGAAAAGGGGTATACAACAAGGGAGGCAGAAAAGGAAGCATTATTGTTAATGGGGGAATTAATTACAGAAAAAGTGGGCATTATTACCTAAAGGGGCAGAAAATGCACCATTTTTACCTACAGAGGCAGAAAAGGCAACATTATTAATTATGAGGCAGAAAAAGCTGGCATTATTACTCACAGGGACAGAAAAGGTGGAATTATTATAGGGGTAAAAAAAGGGGACATTATTACCTACAGCAGCAGAAAAGGCAGCATTATTAGTTACGTGGGCAGAAAAAGGTGGCATTTTAAATAACGGGGAAAAAAAAAACCATGGGATTATTACCTACAGGAGCAGAAAAGGCGGCCTTATTAATAATGGGGTCTGAAAAATGCGACATTATTAATAGTTGGGCAGAAAGAGGCAGCATTATTAATTACAGGGCAGAAAAATTTGGAATTTTTACCTACAGGGTCAGAAAAGGCTGCATAATAAAACGTGCTTTGCTGGATTATTGCGCTATCCAGTCTTACCATAGAAAATGCCCACAGGGCATAGGGCCGCCAAATCGTAATTCACTGCTCCATACTGTGGTCAATCTTAATCTGACGCTGCACGTAGGAATAAGAAGTCCCCCATACTGTCCCCCTCTAGGAATTAAAAGCTGTGTTGCCCACCAGTAGGAATATATACCCTTACTGGTGTCCTGTAGTAATATATATCAATATTGCTCCCCTCCCCTGTAAATGGTCATAATATTCCTTGATAGGAATAAAAAGCCATAATGTCCCCTGATGGGACTGTACTCCTGTCACAAATAAGGAGCTATACTGTCCCACTTTAGGGAAAAAAAAGACATACTGCGCCCTGCACTGCAATGCCTTATCGCTCACAATAGCATTCATAGGCCATGGCAGGCTGGAACACCAGTGTCTGGTATCTGGTAGCCCATTGACTATCTGCAATACATCGTGGACGGCCAATGATGTTAGAGACCCTTTATATGCTGCGATGTACATTGATTATTGCATGTAGGGGCTTAACTTCGGGGATTCCACCTGTTGCAGCAGAAGACCGACTATTATTTACTGCCGACTCCCGCTGCAGGATGTAAGTTTATGTCCTGTTGTGTTACGGGGTTAAAGGAGCTGCAGGAGTTTCTGTCAAATACTGGTTGTGTAATGCATAGAGAAAGAGTGAGAGAGAGAAAATTAATATAAGATAGTGTCTTATTTTTGGGGAAACACAGTAGTAAGTCCTCGGGAGAAGTTGTTAGAGTAATGATTAGGTATTTATTTTGTGTCTAGGAGCAACACTCTGAGGGCTTATTCCAACGTGCGTATATCGGCCGGGTTTTCACGCCCAGCTGATATACGCTGTCCCTCTCTGCTCCCGCCCCCACCCCACCCCACCTCCTACATATTCACTAGTCAGACAGGCAACAACCTGAAAAGGCTGATAACAGAAAGTAACAGAATGCATAATCATCTAGTCAGCCCAGCAAGAGTCAGAAATGAATGAGAGTAATAGAACATAAAGAGTAACAGAGAGTAATAGAATGTATGCTCACCTAGTCAGCCTAACAACAGCCTGATGTGGCTAACAACAGAGAGTAACAGAATACATGCTTTCCTAGTCAGCCCAGCAATAGGTTGAAATGGCTGATAACAGGGAGAAATAAAATACGTACTCACCTAGTTAGTCCAGTAATAGGTAGAAATGGCTGATTACAGAGAGCAATAGCCTGAAAAGGCTGATAATAGAGAGCAACAGAATGCATACTTACCTAGTCAGACAAGCAATAGCCTGAAAGGGCTGACAACAGAGAGCAATAGAGTACACACTCATCTAATCAGCCAGCAATGGGAAAAAAATCACTGATAATAGAGAGTAATAGAACGCATATTCATAAAGTTACCATATTACTATTTTTTGATATATCCGTATTATATTCATATCTATATCAATTACTAGTATTATCTTGTATATGGATTCATTATAAGAAAATCTTTTTGCATTTATATATGGCTTAAATCATAGAATTTTGTTTAAGATTTCAAAAAGGGAATTCTGCCATGAAACGTTTTCTGAATGGGGCTTCACTACCTGATGGAAGTATGGAGTTACTACACACCAGTTGGCTAATTATGTGTGGAGCACACCCACCTCTGTGAGGTCCAGACGTCTCTTCTGTGTAGCTAACAACAGCTCACAGGTACACTCTGTTTTTTTAATCAGTCTATATGATAAATATATCATGTATGTTTCACTTTTTTATTGCTGTTGACGAAGGCCAGTTGACCGAAACGTGGTCAGCTGGTTGGCATACAATGTTTGCAAGCAGATTGCTCCTTTAATGGATTAACTAATAAAGAAGTCGTGTTTTATGGTTGAAATAAGTTGTGAAAGAATTGTTTTTTATGGTTGAAGCTGTTCTCCATCTTTTTTTCTTTGAAATTTAACTATAACTTTGAGGATTCAGCTCCCATTGCATCTGTCCAAGACACTGCGAGAGAGGTGAGCCCATATTTTCATTTTTAATTTTATTGCCAGGGGACTTAGTAGTTCTAAAGAAACATGTAAGAAAATCTCTGGAGCCACAATATGAGAGACCCTTCCAAGTGCTGTTGACCACAAATACTTCAGTAAAGCTTGAGGGAAAGCCTAACTGGGTCCACACCAGCCACTGTAAATGAATCTCCAACCAGAAAGAAGAAGAATCGAATACTAACTAAAACTATGCATATCCTTTTGATTATGGTCATAGTACTTTGTATTTGGGGTTTGAATAATGAATTGAAAACGAGTGAGATAATAAATTTGTTAAACATCATGAAATACTGCAGCATTTTGTGATACAGAAAAATTGAAAATTAGTTGGATATGTACTCATGCTCCTATAGCCTCCTCCCCTATACCCTATGTGGTTATACCACTCACTGTAGAGGAGATCAGGTCATGGTCTAACAAAAGTCTTGGGAAACCAGTGTTGTCACAAAAACACCAGACCAGGTCTGCCTCAGTGATGGTTGGTGCATGGCTTGGTGACCCCTGGTTGGTCCTAAGTCGCTCATGGACTGGAGACCCCCATGGCATCCCATTTGCCAAAAAGAGTGCAATGGCAAATTGTTACCTCTCCTGGAGGGAGTTTTCATGTATAGAAGTCACAAAAAATGGTGCAACTCTGCTTTCAGATTACACCCCCTATGAGGATTACAATGGGTTACCCAACAAACCAGTACATTGCATAGGAGTCGAACCCACATTAGGGGAATCCCTACACTGTCTAAATTATACAATAAAAGTAGGTCTCAATGTAGTGCAAAATAATACTGTGGAAAATCGAACCCGAGCCTGGGATCTTTCGCTTTTCGGATTACATTTGTCTGGCATCCTAGATAACACGGTAGTAGCCATATCACCTAGCATATATAGTCTGTGGTCATGAGGCATATAAATGGTATCCCCTAAATCATACGGGCCTACGTACCCTTGCTAGGCTTATGTCTGCTTCCTTTGTGCTGCCACATGATGATCTGCCATATATGAGTATCCCTGAACACACACTTTACAAAAGAAAGGCAGATATATACCACAGACCAAATGGTAGACCTCATGTAGTAAGTATGGGTCCTGTCAATAATGTGCTCAGTACTTACTCCATCCTTCCCATGTTAATCCAAATGTGGGATAAATTAGTCGAAACCACTGATTATCTAGATGACCAAATTTCGGGATTATTCAATCAAACAAGTGCAATGCAAGCCCAATTGATCGTTGTAACAAACCAACATAGTATTGTCTTAGATTACCTCACAGCAGCTCAAGGAGGAATGTGTAAAATCATTAGACCTGCCTGTTGCCATTATATTGATCCCAAGGGTAACCTGCAGATACAAGCAAGTTTATAAGGGATTTCCGAAATGAGAGATAGATGGCTAAAGGAGCATGAGGGAAAAAGGGATTCATGATGGGCTAACACATTTTCCATTTTTAACCCCCCAAAACTGGTTTAAAGGAATAGGAGGATGGATTATGGATGTTATGCAAAGCATTTTCCATGGCCTCCTGATATGTCTGATAATCTATATTACCATTCGTTTAATTTTCTGCTGCATTCCCCTTTTTTGCAAAAGCAATCAACCTGTCACAAGAGAATATACAAATCTTTTGCGCAAGTTACTCCTAACAATAGAGGGTAAGCTAACTCTACACTAGCTATTCCTCTCCAACGTGTGTAGATTGTGATACACTTCATATCTTAGATTCATTTTTTCTTTTACACATAGGGTCATGACAGGAGATTAAGGAAAGGTAAAGTGGCATGGACCTCCCTACCATCAAGGGATATCTCTATGGCAAAGGGACAAATAGCATCTAATGGAAGTAGGGGCAGATCATACATCAGGAATACTGAAGTGTTTACAAAAGGAGGGAAATGTTAGAGCAATTAATAGGTATCCATTTTGTGTCTTGTATCCATCTTGTATGCTTAGTCTTTTATATCATATTATTGTCATTTTCTTTTAACAAGAACCTTTGCATATATACATCAGTAAAGTCTGAATTGTTTTTGTACATTCCATACTAAGAGGTAAGAAGACCAGACTGTCGACATAACTCATCTCCAAGAAACATCTATATCTATTGTTTATACGTTTCGTTTTGAGAAACCTATTGCGCATTGCAGAATGATTTTCTGTTTTGATTTTACCCTATATAATGGAATGCATCAATAATAAAGTTAGAACTTACTTGATTGCACTAGGGAAGCAAGTGAGGTCATTCTGGAAGTACTTCATTAGACAATTTATTTTTATAAGTTTTGAAACACCCAAAATATACATAAAGCATTAATTTGATTACCAAAGTCATGCACAACTTCTTGGAATCATCACGTGTATATGTAAAGCTTTCTGCAGCGCAGCCTTCAGGTCTTTGTTCCTTAGGCTGTAAATTAAGGGGTTGAGTAAGGGGGTAATTAGTGTATAGATAATAGTGGCTACTTGGTTCAGCGTAAGAAGATTATTTGTGTTAGGAATGAAATAGATAAAAGTTATTGATGCATAAAATATGAAAACCACAGTCAGATGAGATGTACAGGTGGAGAAAGCTTTACGTTTTCCATCGCTAGTGCGGATTTTCAGTACGGTGCTAAAAATTCTGACATACGGGTAAAATGTGGTAAAAAAAGTTACAGTGCCAAGAAAACCCCCCACAATGAAGAAGACTAGAAGATTGATGAAAATATCAGTACAAGAGATTTTCAACAAATGTGGCAGGTCGCAAAAGATGTTCTGGATGAAGTTGGGACCACAGAACGTCAACCTTCTTAAACATAAGGTAAAAATGCTGGGGGTGAGGAGAGCAGAAAACCAAACTAAAGACACCATCTGAGTGCACATTCCCCAGGACATGACCTGAGAGTAGTGTAGAGGATGGCAGATGGCTACATATCTGTCATAAGACATGGAGGACAACAAAAAAAGCTCAGAACTCCCAAAATAGATGACAAAAAAGATTTGCATTATGCATTCAGGGAAGGAGATGGACCAGTCCTGGGTGCTAAGGTCAAAGAGGATCCTTGGGGCACTGACCGATGAGTAGGACATGTCCAAGAATGCCAAGTTTCCAAGAAAGAAGTACATGGGTGTATGAAGATGAGCACAAGTAACAACTAGAAGGATGATGAGAAAGTTGGTCAAGAATGTCATCAAATAGATTAGGAGAAAGGCAGTAAAGAGGACATAGATGATCTTCTGATCATCCGATAGACTCATGAGAAGAACACTTGTGATCACTGTTTGGTTCTTCATCATTCGAGTGTGATTCTTCCCAAATTAATAAAATGTGAAACGTTAATAAACTATGGAACATCAGGAGGATTTGGTGGAATATAAGAACACACTGGATAAATATCCCAGCTCGGATATAAAACTGCTGATACTAATAGCTAATGGCATCTTTCCTTTTATAACTCATTGTTTCTCCCAGGAGGATAAGCTACATAAGCCCCAAACCTCTGCTCTGCACATCCATAAACATGTAATAGGGTCTCAGGACACTCATTTTCATGGTTATTAATAGTGTAGGAGTTTGCTTTTTTATTTTAACTAATGAACATTCACAATGCACAGGTCTCTGGCAAATATCATAAGCAATTTCCAGTGGTGGACATAGACACCAGTGCCCAGCTCTCTTACTAAATAGAGTAGACACACCTACTAATAAATAAACACAGAGCAACAATTTATAGAAATAACTATACATATTAATTAGGGACATCATAAAGTCAGGTAAAAAGAAATGATAACTGGATCTGTATATATACATCAATTAATAATTAAACATGCAATAGTGTTAAGTAGAGTTGAGCGAATGTTTGAAAAGTTCAGTTTGGCTGGGTCACCAAACTTTTGCAGAAAGTTCAGTTCAGTATGATTAAATTCAAACTGAGCTGTAAGTTCATCATAACCCCTAAAACTGCTGTATTAGGGCTTAGTCAGACGGGCGTTTTTTGCCGCGATTTGCGCATGCGCATGCGTCCGGCGATTTTTTAAAACCATTGCTTCGCAATGGTATCGGACACATGAGCGCTTTTTATGCGCTCGTCCGAAAAATTATAGAACAAAAAATCGCAGATCGCACCTATCTGCGATCTGCGATTCCTGTTCGCTTCTGTATATGCGCTCAATGGGGCCGGTGGCAGCAGCGCCGACCCCATTGAGAACATATAGAAGACAAATCATTCTTCTCTGCCACAGCTGTAACAGCTGTGGCAGAGAAGAACGATGTTTGCCCATTGAATTCAATGGAGCGGCAATACAGCCGCTCCATTGAAAGCAATGGGCTGCCGGCGTGCGCGGGGTTAATTGTCGGGAAGGGGTTAAATATATAAACCCTTCCCTGCAATTCATGCTAAAATGTGTTAAAATAAAAAAAAATTGTATACTCACCTTTCCGCTGCAGCCGGAGTCCAGCCGCGGCCGCTGTCAGTTCTCCTGAACTGCTTCTCGGCACTATTCAGCCGGCGGGGCTTTAAAATCCCCGCCTGCTGAATGATCTGCTCTGATTGGTCACAGCCTGACCAATCAGAGGCCGGTTTCACTCACACACCCATTCATGAATTCATGAATGGGTGAGTGACTGCTGCCTCTCAGCGCTGAGCCAATCAGGGGCAGGTCTGACTCACATCCATTCATGAATTCATGAATGGGTGTGAGTGAGGCATGCCTCTGATTGGCTCAGCGCTGAGCCAATCAGGGGGCAGGTCTGACTCACACCCCCTTCACACCCACTGCAGGACGGCTGCCCGGAGCTGCAGGCAGAAGGTGAGAATGCAATTTTTTTTTATTTTAACACATTTTAGGATGGATTGCAGGTAAGGGCTTATATATTTAAGCCCTTACCGACAATTCATCCCGGGCTCGCCCGCAGCGCATTGCTTTCAATGGAGACGGCTGTATTGCCGTCTCCATTGAATGCAATGCGCTGGACAGCTCCAGCCCGTTTCTAATGAAACGCGGCTAGGAGCAGATTTGCGGGCGATTTGCGGGCGACTTGCGCGCACCGGTCACGCGATTTGCGGATGCGCATCCGTCATGCGATCCGCAAATCGCGGCAAAAAACGCCCGTCTGACTAAGGCCTAAGGGTGGATTTACATGGGCTGTTCTGGATCAGTTTTCCTGAACAGGGTCTGGGGTATTTTGTACCCTTCCTAATTAGGACACTGAGAGTGTGCGCACACCAGAAAGAACCACACTTAGACAGCGTTGTTCAGATTTGTGATGCTTCCTGAGTACCTGAGCTCTGCTTTATTCTGAACACACAGCTTCTTTTATATACAAACATAACATATGCCCTTTATGGGAGTAGTAAGCATGTGACAGGGTGAACTGTATAAATTTCCTGCCCATCCGGGTCTCCGCATTCTGCTGTCATCACTTCTGCTAACATAGTCTTGGGTGTAGAAACAGAATGTAGAGACGTCTTTTCTTCTTCAATGGAGGGGGTGAGGAGCGGAGGGAGTTAGTAGGTGTCATATGATGCAAGTATGTTATATGCAAACAGACTAAATACGTTCAAAGCTTGCGTACACACAAGCAGTAAGAGTAAGTAACTAGTCTCATGAATCAAGGCGCTGTAGTCTAATTTTTAATACAATCAGTGAAATAGACATTTTATAGTGGTCCAATCCTATTTTCCACTACAGAGTGTATACACAAATACGCTCGCCTCAGCGCAACGTAATTGTACTATAAATGAGGTTGATATGAATGAATGTAATTGTGCTATGAATGAGCGTATTGCACATTTATGCTCATATTCAGTACGTATCTGTGCACCTCCCATAGACTTCTTTGGAGGCCTTTGCTGCGCAATACGAAGAAAGATAGAGCAGAACCTATTTTCTTTTTGCATGCATAAATATGCATGCAAAAAAACGTTCATAAGAATTAACCCATTGATAGCAATGGGTTCCATTCTCTGCACATTGTGCGCGAATCGTCTATGCGCACAAAAAACGCATATACAGTCATCTCAAGAAGCCCTAACACTGTCTTATAAAAACCATAAGTGTCCTAGACTCATGTTAGTGAAATATTCCATAGTTGGTATGTTTTCAAGTGGCCAAATTAAGTGTTAATGTTCTTGCTCGAAGAAGCTTACAAATCATACACACTTTTAATGTGATAGGAAGTCATCTAATTTATTAGCTAATCCACAGATATTTTATACAAAGACATTTGAAACTAGGCTAGAACACGCCTCACTTGTAATTATTATAATTTAGTATAATTCATTTTTATCATTGGTAATTAAAGATTAAGGAAGTGCCGCATGTTGGAGTGACGTCTCTCTTGAGGTGGGACTTCTTTCAGGCCAATTAGAACTTTTCCTCTTGCGACTTCTGTAAAAGGCCTTGCATTCTTGTGATTGAAACAGTAATATGAGCTAAAGAAAAGGCAGCGAAAGACTAAGACAAAAATGGACGAAAGGAAATATTATAGCTTCTCTCACAAATCCCCCGTTTTGCGACTGTTTCTTCATGTTACATAGCCCCCACAGTTAGCATGATTTCTATTCTCATCCCAGAAATGTGAGCTAACCACTAAGGAATGTTTTGCCTTATTTAACTTCTAGGAAGATGGACGTTCCTAAGAATTATCCAGAATCATCCTGGTTACACTGACATAGGGTGGTCCCCAGCCTGTCCCTAAGGAGACTCTATTCTAAGCCTTGGTCTGAGGGTAGATGACTCATGTGTTCAGTGTACTGGGATATATATAGCATGAGGAAACATGACCCAACTACTTAGTTATGTCTGACTTTGATTTCCTTTAATTACATAAGTTGCAAATTTGTGTATTTGTGGAGCCATGAAATTATTATATAAAACCAACTAGATTAGATATGCACTGAATGCAACAGCAAAAGAGTATATAAACTTACCACTACATCATGAAGTATACCTAAAAGTAAACAAAGCTAAGATACAGTGAACAAGGAATGCCAATCAAATTATCCCTGGTCTTATTTTGCTTGAGAGTCTGTACTAACCTTTTGAATATTTTTATGAATATCAGTTGTATTGAAACAACACATACCTTCGAATTTCTTACATCCAGGATTGAATACTATTAATTGTAGCTCTGTTCTGGAGAGCAGCTTTCTGAGTATCTTGTACATCCAACAATAATAAGTCAAGAGCCTGTGAAGTACCATTAAGGGCTCTTGCCATTTCACATGCTATACCATTTATTACCCTGCCATTAATTATTGCTAGTCCCCAGTCCCCCACTATTGATGCTACCAGAGCTATTACTTCACTATTACTCAACAGTGTGGGAAGTCCCTCACAGGTTTTATGCAGCTGACATGATTCCCTTTTTACTCTAAATTGTAGTCAGGAGATTGATGCATATGCATACCTAAGTGTGACAAAGTACAAAACATACTGACATATGCCACTCTTGGGCAGCTATAAGGTAATCTAGCACTATTGTGTGTTGGTTAGTAACAACAATCAATTAAGCTTGAATTGTATTAGCATAATTAGCCAGCCCCCCATATTCTGAAAATTTGAACATCTAGACAGTCTGTAGCTTTCACTAACTAATCCCTATTTATAAGTGTGGCAAATCAAACCATCCTGTTAGCCATGCCCATATACAGAACTCTTGAAGGGCTTGCCGTTTATGACAGACCATCATATGGTAACACAAAATTGGTATGGCTTCTACCTCGTGATCTAGGACTCTAGGCAATTTGTCAACCAAAGAGCAGGACATCCTATGTTTCGATCCCATTTTCTACTGTCTTACCATTTATTTTGTCCAATACATTTATTAGGCAGCCTATTGCAATCCCCATATGGGGTGTGATTTGAAAACAGAGTTGCAACATTATTTGGGATTTCCAAATTGTGATTGTGCTCAGTAGGAGAAACCAAGTAATCTTGTCTATATGATACCTTTTAATAGCTAATAAATACACTTGATGTTATAGTGAGCTTTTGAACCTATACATGGTTCTTTCTCAGGCTTAAATGAAATATACCAGAAGAGGCTTGTGTATGTATGTATATATATATATATATATATATATATATGACAGGGCATAGACATGGTGTGATTAATTTGCACTTGAAATAATGCCACAACAGAATATGGATAGGAGTAAATACTTAATATGTCCACTGATAGGAATGTAACGAGGCATGTGTGTTATCTCCAGATTTCTCATATTCTCCACTGATGCAAAAAGCCCTTTCCGAGGTTCATTCCAGTCTTGATAGTGTCAATGGTTGCTATAAACATGTACTCCCAAATTCTTCTGTGATGTTAGGGTTTGAAATTACCTTTCAATGTAATAACTTTAGTATGTTCTATTTTGTGTCCATGACTAGAAAAATGTTCTGCCACTGGTAATTCTGTCTTTCCCTCTTTAAATTATGTAGCGATGAAATGTAAGTCTTTGTCCTGTTTCTCCTCCACAAGATCAGGTACACAGCATCGGACATGGAACATCTGAGTGTCCCAGGGGTCTTACAGTCCTGCTCTGTGCTGGGGACATATATAAATTATTTCATTTGACAGTCTCTTAGCTGTAGTTTTGGTGTTCGCATTTTTATTTACTTTATTTTACAAGAGAAAAGGTCTATGCAAATCAAGACAAACTTGAAGACACCTACCTTTGGTAGCTGTATGCAGTCAATCTGAAATCACTGAAACAGATAGTCCAGCCTTCAAGTAACAGCGAGGAAGTACTTTGACCAATTGGCTTCCGTTTTGATGGGCACATACCATGCAGCCCTGTACAAACCATGTCACTGTAGTGTTGAACCCTGGGGTAATTCAAGGAGAAAACACTATACCACACATTACCTCCTTGGATTGATGGGTTAGCTCAAGGCTGAGGTGTGACATCATGGAATAAAGTGTGCAGGCGAGGCACAGGAGCATACCTCGAGTCGGTGCAGATATTAGGTCTTACCTTCAGCGAGTCTACATGTTGTAGCAAGCGCATCCACTCCAGATTCCTGAGTGGGTTTTAGAAGAAGGGAGTGTTTTTTTTCCCCTACAATTACCAGTATCGGTTATCACTGCATAACCTGTTTGCTTGTCCATCTTCATGATATCTGGAACAATCTACAAAACAACTGAAAATCTGCATTAGCAATTAGTTCACTTTTAACATGCACATGCAATCATGTTGACATCTTGTTTATCTGTGGTCTGAAGTGATTTAAAATACACAGTATTTTCAGGCTGCTCGGTGGTTATGTGTCTATCCCCCCCTCCCCTTTGGAATCCAAGCAAAAATATTGCAGTGGGATTCAAAGTTTCTTTTATGGCCCAGACCTGTAGTGAGGGATGAATTGATACTTCAATGGCTGCCTCTTGTGTGAGGCTCAGGGGGTACTGAGGCATGTGAGGAAGCACAGCACCTTCCTTCAGCTTGACCGAGACAGGTGGGACTGGAAGCTTCCCAATTTCTGTCTTGCTAGTTGCCCATAGCATCTTTGGGACCTGGGTAAGCTGGGCTATATCTGCAGGGGTTATGGACCTATTAGCTTTTTCCAAGAAGACAAAAGCTTTTAACAAGCAAATTAACTGTTCATCCACCTCAGAATCGAGGGTAACAGTGCATCAGGTGAGAAGTGGATAGTGTCTTGCAAGGCTTGTGGTACATCTGCCTCTGCTACCCCTACCTTCCCTCCACCCTTTTAAAATTCAGCAGAAGGAATGAAGCTGTATTCAGAACTGTTGAGATTGGGATGTAAGGGTGCTAGCAGGGCGGTCTCATACTTAGTGAATCTGATAGCTGAAAATTTTTTAATTTGTGCTCAATGCAGGATTTTTTTTAATGCATGCATGAGAGACAATAACAGTAAGGGCCCATAATACCTATGGGACCTATGCAAAAACCTATTGCAGATAGGGGAAGAATTTACTATCTGTAACCATATGAACTGCACAAATGGTAGTTAACTGCTGGTTCATTAAAGGCGTAATACCCTTAATACTATTTGGGGTATATTCAATTTCTGCTTGTATCACTGTAAGTATGTCTGCCCTGATAGGTTAACTGGGCAGGTCTCTGACACCATAAATCTACCCACATTAGAAATGTGATATCCTTTTAGCAAATTTGTTATTAATTTGATTCTGTTTGCAATGCACTCATCGGGTTTGTCAAGTGCATAATTCTCATTTTAGCATCATACCTCAATAATATTCAAATAAGTACAACTCAATATTTTGAATGCACCATGTACTTGTGCTATGCATATCACACCCCTTTTTTTCTAGACTGCTCTGTATTGGGGAGGGGCAAATACATTCTTCCCTCCCTTTCATTGCATGATCTAGCTCTATCTCCTGTAGTTTGACTACCTTTTTGATCATCTTTTTTACACTTTAAGTCTAACAGTTCTACAGTGCATATATAACACATACAGGAGCCCCTCACACACACAAAAAAATTCACAGAAATGACTGATTTACATTATTTATGATCAGAATCAACAAGTATTATATTCTAATTCTCTTGTGCAGCACACATTTTCAATTCACATTGCACAGACAACTTTTAAATCCCTGTACATAAACATCCTTTCAGTTCAACTTTTAACTGTCTGCACACCTTCAATTCATTTCTCATCACTATTTGTTAACTAGCCTTCACTTTCCACTTTCTTAATCCAGCTACCTATATCACGTGCTTCTTTCTCCATATGATTCATTGAGCATAATTCCATGCAGTAGTAACACATTTTTATACAGTTCTCTGAAGCTGACTGCCCTTCTCTATGGAATTTCTTATTCTTGAGGAAGTAAAAAGAACCATTATCTCTTTCTAGTAATAGAGCTGCATAACAGATTTTACTGTTTCAGATTTTTAATTTTGAATATGCTTTCAAACTGCAAATTCTCACTACACAAACATTTATTCATTCTTAAACAGACTGAAAAGTGTAGTTTGGTGAGGAGAGTCTGCCAGGATTCCTATCAACTCCCGCACAAGTGATGAACTCATCTGTGACTTCAAAGGGGAAACCATTAGCTACGTGTACCACTGATTTGGCTACTTCAGTATCCACTAAGAAGTCAATAGCTACCATTGAAGTGAATGCATTGTGACTGAGTTATCCTCCTTATTGAATGTCGAATATTTCCCATCTCTGTACATCCAAACAACCTTCAGACCCTATTCCAGCTCTTTTTAACATTTTCTGACATCCTTTAAAAGCCTGCCTGCCTTCACGCTCTTCAACAATCTATCTGGCAGTTTTCTGAATACTACTCTATCCCCCCTTCCGCACAATTTCTCTGTGAGTTTCCCATAACTCAATATCGTTAAGCATTCCACAACCTGCCCTTATTTATCTCTTTAAAGGCTCCCACACACTTGCATTTGCGTTTTTTGTTAACGCAATTGTCAATGGGACTCTCTAATGTTAAAAAAGCTACGCAACGCAATGCACCAAAAATGTAAGTTGCACTGCGTTGCATTGCGTTTTTTACATTAGAAAGTCCCATTGACAATTGCGTTAACAAAAAACGCAAACGCAAGAGTGTGGGAGCCCTCATAGTCCATTTGGCCTACTGTAAGCAGGTGAACAACTCTTAAGCTGGCACTCTACCACAACGAATGTGTACGTGTACCACAACGAATGCGTGTACATCTTTTATGTGGACACACAGTTCTTACAGGAAATCTTTTCATTGATCAGATACAACTTTCCACATCAGCCATATGACGAAGACTGTGACAAACAATCCTAGAATAATTAATAAAATAATTTTATGTTCTACGTCTCATTTGTATTTGCCAAATTCAATTAGTATCATATACGTCTTCTATGGGGTTAAATATTAACAATTGTTCATCTAAATAAGTTAATGGTTGCCCAGAATATACCCACACAATTCAATCCCAGAGTTTCCCAAATATCTAGGTCAAGTTGAACATGTAAATGTACAACATAGTCACTACTGTATTGTCTAGTGCACTGTTTCCTGTTTAATTTGCGTGGACTGGATCACCAATTTTCTTCAAATAAAAATAACCATATCACCTCTAATGATCACCACACTTCACACAATGTGTACAATGTCTCATGCAAACAAGTTAACATTACTACAATGCTCATCTCATACATTCTCTTCTTCACGAGTCATATATTGTGTAGCAAACTCCTTTGTCTCCACCTTGTGGCCATAGCAGTCAAGGACAGACACATAGAGTAGTGTAGAAACTCAAGACACTCATTAGCCCCCACATCAGGAGCGACACTATCTTTTTTCCTCTTAGTTGAACAACAACAAAGAACAAAACTATCTCTCTTTTTTATTTTAAACAAAGAACAAAACATCTCCCTCACAAAAACATTCCCCTATCAATCCGCAAACTCCTTTCTGTGCAGAAAATCTGTGCCTTTATTGTGGAAGCTCAAGACATTATGACTTTAATTGTGCAAACGAGTTCCTAAGGACTCTCGCCCTAGCCAAAGTCAAGACCATGACCAATCCAGCCATTATGAAATAAGAGAATGCCACCAAACGCACCTTTGCACCAGTTTTTCAAGACGATGTGAAAACCCTACCCCCACTCCTCCAATTTGTCGGATGTTGGATTCAGGAGTGGGAGGAAACTTCATGGACTTAAAGTTCGCTTCTATCAAACACATTATAACCAGACTTAAGTCCATACCGATTGATATGAAAGCATGGAGGGGTCATCCTTGTTCTCGGGACCAAGCACACAGGAGACAATCGAACTGGTGCTCCGCATGAAACCTGACCAACAAGAAACGATCAACTTCCAGCTCATCTCTTCCCTCTGTGAGAGATGTAGTTTGGTTCACTGACATTAGTTCACTCTGCAGATCCCTTTAAGGCCTTCAGAGAAGAACAAACTGCCCTGGTCATGAACTGTGTACTGACTTAGCATGTCACGTACACTAGCAATTAGTACAAGGATGTTTGTGCATGAAATTATCTTTATAATGGCATCAGGATGCGTTGAGATTGTGGAGTGTGTAGGGGTTATCCTTTAATTGTGTGGTTTCTCAGCATCTGCGAATTCCAATGTTTCTATGTCAAATGTGATATTTTGAGCTTGGGAAAGTTATTTCTTTGCCAACAATGTATACACCCATACGTCTTACCTATATCTTATTTGAATATTCCTTCCCTTATCTATATGTTAATGACGCCTTTCCTGTGTACTCAATAAAACTTGGGTGCCTGGCTCGCCAAGCACTCACTGCCATTAACTAAATTCGGATGTTGTGTCTGAGTTCTGGTTAAGGGTTAAGTCACTGGTGACTCTTATATTTTATTTTACCTGATCTAGGTGTACTTCTTTAGAAATTCTTTAACAGTTGGAGGCCCCAGCGAGATGCTTATCTATACACTTCTTACTGAACGTGGAGCAGCGGCCTACTTCTCTTGGACGAAGCAGTACCCCGGGGCAAGAGATTTCTCTTGACTTCTCCTGGGAAAGGGGGGTCGGCTGCGGTGTCAGTGCCAGGTGTACAGCTTCAGCATTTGTGAACTTGTTCCCTATCAGGTAAAATACTTTGCTCTTTGTATGTTTTTCTCTCTTTACGTTTTGTCTCTTTCATGTACGCTGTTATTGTTATGTTCATACTTTAACTTGTTCTGTACTACATGTTGGTTCTATACCTTTCTGTACCGCTGTTTCCCTGCTCCATCCCTATGTTATTATGTTACACTGATTTGTATATACATTATGCCTAATGTTACTCAACACCCCTGTGATACTCCTCTAAAGTGGGTGGATGCATATTGTGAAGAAGGGTGCTTTCTTGCATTTTGCCTGATCCTTCTGATGTCATTGTGGATTGTCTATATTGTCTATAAAAATCATAGAGCTGGCTTCCTTCCTCGTATTTGGTTCTTTTGATATATGTATGGTTTGTGATTTTTGCATTTGTACTGCAGTTTAAACTCGAGATTCTCCTCATAGTCCTTTTGTGTTGTCTCATGTGCGTCATAATATTAATTCTCGCTGTTCCTACTATCTGCATCATCGATTGTATCTTAAAATCCCATGCCATGCGGTTCCTATTTTGAATAGTGGTAGTTTGTGGACTAGTATAATCAGCTATCGGTGGTACATTCCTCGTTGGATTGATGACCTTGAATGTCCTAATACTTTTGACGCTTCGGCTGGGGATTGCGGCATTGACGCATAGTTTTGCTCATTTGCTTATATTAACTGTTTTGTTTATTCACACTTGCCTTGCCCACGGTTTTACTACGACTCTACGGTTCTTTGGCTACCGATAGAGTGTAGGTATATGTAACTGGGCTCTGGGATAGCCGCCCACTGACAGTTGGGTGACACAAGGATTGTACATAGGTGGATATCCAGAGACGGGACTGGCTCTCCCTGACTGGTTGCTATGGGTGTGATACTTACCAAACTCAATAAAATGTCCAAGTACAAGCCAACGATTGTTGATTTGGTAAGGGTCACATTTGGGAAGGCTGCGGTGAAAAATGCTGCTACCATACTGCGCAAGGCTGGCATGCCAAAGACTGGCTGCCTTGACTTACAGGCATGGTGTGACTTTGCTTTGAAAGAAGCACGGTGGATTGCTGATCGTGATTTCGGTTCTCAGGTTCAAGCATGGGTTGATGCGTCTTTGAAATTTGATCCCCTTATAATACACCGCTATTTCCTGTGAAAAAGAAGTGTCTACCAGGACAACCGCAGGCATACCGGATGGTACATGACCTGCGGGAAATCAATAAATTGATGATTATAGATTCCCCGTTAGTCCAAAATCCACACACGATTTTAAATCAGATTCCCCCTACGGCAGTGTTCTTTAGCATCGTGGACCTTGCGAACGCGTATTTTAGCGTTTGTATTGACGCAGAATCCCAACTGCTGTTAGCCTTTACTCATGAAGGTAGACAATTGTGCTGGACCAGATTACCGCAAGGAGGGGCCACATCCCCCTCAGAGTTTTCTCAAGCGCTAGCGTATGTCCTGTCCTCCTGGCACCCAGAAGACCAGGACACACAGCTGCTGCAATATGTTGATGATCTGATGTTGTGTACAACAACCAGGAGCATTTGTCTAATTGAAACCCGATCCCTCCTGCTGTTTCTGACCGCTGAAGGGTGCAAGGTCTCAAGGGACAAGTTGCAGATCGCGCAAACAAAGGTGGTGTTCTTAGGACACTGTATCTCGCCACAAAAGAAACATATCACTGATGACAGAAAAACCGCCAGAGCGCAGGCACCCCAGCCTGCAAGTGCACGGGCACTACGGGCCTTTCTGGGATTGGTGAGTTACTGCCAGGAATGGGTCCCCAGTGCATCAAGCTTGATGCAACCACTGTTTGATGTGCTGATCACTTGCAACAAAGGACAACCCTTCCAACTGACGCCTGAAGCGCAGGAAGGGTTTCAGAAATTAAAAACTGCAATTGTCTCAGCTCCTGCTTTGGGACTACCAAACTATGACTTGCCATTCAATCTGTTTTGTCATGAAAGTGAAGGACATGCAAAAGGTGTCCTCACCCAGCAACATGGAGCTAAACAAAGACCCATAGGGTATTACTCTGTGAGGTTGGATGTGATTGTGAGAGGAGCACCTTCATGCATCAGAGCCATTGCCGCCTGTGCTGTTCTCAAAGAAAAAGTTGCTGACATGGTGCTGGAGCACCCCCTGGTGGTACAAGTACCGCACGCAGTGCAGGAAGTGTTGTCACAAGTGACAACCAAGCATTTGTCAATGGCAAGGCTCACCAAGTATGAGGTAGCTCTCCTCACTCCTCCCAACCTCACAATTAAAAGGTGCACTGCTTTGAATCCTGCTAGACTTTTGCCAGATGTAGGGGAAAAGAATGACAATGATGATGACATCCCCGCACATGACTGTATTGAATTGATGCATACTGAGACTAAACCACTTGACAATGTCAGTGAGACTCCCATCCCAAATGCTGACCTGGAATTGTTTGTAGATGGATCCCGGTTCTATCAAAACGGTAAGCCACATACAGGGTACGCCATAGTGTCCCAACATGAAGTGCTGAAGGGAGAATCCCTGCCTCCCTCCATGTCAGCACAAGAGGCGGAACTGACTGCACTCGCTGAGGCGTGTTCAATGGCAGAGCATCGTGTAGCCAACATATACACAGACAGTCAATACTGTTTTGGTATATGTCATGACTGCTTACCCTTATGGCAGGCCAGAAACTTTACCTCTTCCTCCGGGAAACCCGTTAAGAATGCCCCACTGGTAGCGCAGTTGTTGAGAGCTCTGGAGCTGCCCAAGAAGGTAGGTATCATTAAGGTTAGGGCGCATACCAAGGAGAGATCACCGGAAGCCCTAGGAAATCACCGAGCTGACCTGGCAGCCAAAGTTGCAGCCCTTCTGCCTTTGCCCAACCACTTATACTGTTTGGCAACGGATACTGCCTTGGGAAAGGTGGATCTGGGTCTGCTGCTGAAGCTCCAGAACCAAGCCTCAGAGCGCGAGAAGGAGGAGTGGGCTAGACACCCCGGATCCCCAGGAGAAGATGGACTGTGGAAGGTAGGAGCCCGCACCTGCCTGCCTAGGGTCTTGCACCCCATGATGTGTGCTCTCTCTCACGGGCCCACCCACCAATCCAAGGAAGCAATGGTGAGTTTAGTTAGTCAGCATTGGGTAGCACCAGGGTTCCACCATTCTGCCGCCAGGTTCACGCAAGGTTGTGTTATCTGTGCCTGCCATAACGTCGGGAAAACTGTTAAAGTCCCTCGTAAATGCACTCCAAAGCCATTGCATCCTTTTCAGAGATTGCAGATTGATTTTATTCAGCTCCCGAAGGTTGGGATCTATGAATAAGTCCTGGTATGTGTGGACGTCTTCTCGAACTGGATTGAAGCTTGGGCCTGCAGCCGGGCTAACGCAAAAACTGTCGCAAGGAAGCTACTCTCTGAAGTAGTATGCAGATATGGTGTTCCAGAAGTGATAGAAAGTGACAGAGGTACACATTTCACATCAGAGGTGTGCCAAGAGGTGACTAAGGCATTGGGGATCGAACAGGCGTTCCACACTCCATACCACCCCCAAAGCAGTGGTAAGGTGGAGCGCCTGAACGGTACCCTTAAGACAAAAATTGCTAAGGCTTCAGCGGAAACTGGGTGACCCTGGACTGAGTGTCTGCCCATAGCCTTATACTCAATCCGTACAACACCCAACAAGCGAACTGGACTTAGTCCCTATGAAATACTTTTTGGGGCTCCACCCAAAACTGGTCTGTATTTCCCACAACAACTGCAGATGCTACACTCAGATTTGACTTCTTATGTAGGATCCTTACAAAAGACATTACAGCAGATTCATAAACGTGTTTACAGTTCCATTCCAGATCCATCCTCACTCTCAGGAACTCATCAATTGCAGCCAGGAGATTGGGTAACCATACGTAAGCACGTAAGGAGGGCGTTGGAGCCTCGCTTTGAAGGTCCTTATCAGGTCCAATTAACTACTCCCACCTCTGTGAAGGTTCAAGGGAAGGAGACATGGATACATGCTTCCCACTGCAAGCTGTTCGCAGGCCACCAGGATTAAACAAAAGGAAGTATTCAGTCATACTTTGTTACCTATGTGCATTGATTACACTGGTTTCTAGTGAGGATGTTCTAGATACAAGTTGTAACAACAAGTTTATCAAATATCATGGGATTGTGTCTCGAGTGAAAAATCTTTCAGATTGCTGGGTATGTACACATTCTCCTGTCTCGGCTAAGGCAATGCCATATTTTGCATCTCCTTTAACCGAGCAGGAATTGTTGACTTCTATTTGTTGGGATCTCCCTCTTATCTCCCTCCCTGAAGACCAAAAGAGAACAGTGATCGCATTACCTGTTACAGGATGGATAAAACATCCTTGGTGGCAGGTAAACTTAACATCTAGGATTAATACATTTTTTGAATTAAGAGATGAAGGTGCCGGATGGCATAATAAGCCACTTCAAATGTTAGAAATGGGTAATATACCTACAGATGAGCTGCAGATCAGTTTCTCCGTTCTAGATAAAGTGAAAGTTGTACAATCTAGAGTTGTCTCAGGAGTGAATGTGGTGCAGAGGAAGCCCTCTGTCCTCCTCCGGGAACTACATAATATCTCCTGGCAGTTTTCTGAAAGGTTCCCAGATAGTGATCCCACTCAATGTAAAGACCTACATGGGTACTATAAGGAGGGGGGAGAGGTGCAGGGGCCTAGACAGACTACGGATAGTGAGCAGCCACAAGTGCAAGAACACTCTGATGATGAACAACCAAGGTGTGATCTCAAAGCCTATTATGCAGTACTCACTGGAGACAAAGCTACATCATGGTGCCTATTCCCTGACACAATTCTGGTATCTTACATCACGAGTGCTATCATACATGGGGCACAGCTTAAATTGCCAGAAGGTGTGTACGTAGTATGCGGTAGTAAAGCCTACAGGTGGATCCCTCTTGGGGCTGGAGGTACATGTATCCTAGCAAAGCTGGAGCCAGCCACCTGGGTTTGGACTAGTGATGAGTTTCCCTATCAGCATGTTCCATCACATATGTTATATAAGCGTGCCGTCCCAGAACACAAGGTACACTTTGCACACACACATTGGGCCTGGAAGGCTGGCGCAGTTCTGGGAGGACCAATAGGAATGATGTTTAACTCACATGATAGAGGCTTTGGGAGATGCTTTTGATAATAATGCTGATACACTATTCGACATACTTGGTGTTCAAAATGAATATACTAAACAATTAATTCTAGTCAGTAATCAGCATACAGTAGTTCTAGACTACCTCACCGCCTCACAAGGAGGGCTGTGTCAGGTAGTGGGTCCATCTTGTTGTCACTACATAAATCCAGCAGGAACATTGCAGATCACTCATGATTTGGAACAAGCAAGAAAAGTGAAAGAGCTGTACCGTAAAGCTATCTCCAACGATGAGACTAAATGGCCAGAATGGTTATCTTACTTAAATCCTGCAAATTGGTTTAAAGGTTTGGGTGGAATGATTTCTGGGGTAGTGGGACTGTTCCTACAGGGAGTCTTGTTCATTGTGGTATTAGCCATCATTATTAAGATTGTTATGGTAATCATTAAGAAAATTCTGGGCACTAACTGCAAATGTTTTTCAGGAAAATCTGCTAAGAAAGTACCTGGTGTATTAAAAACTGAAACTCACCTTATGACCGTGTTGACAACTGACAAGGCACCTTGTATCTTATGTGGAAAACCTACTTTGCAAAAATTTGACAACTGCATGTACTGTGGATATGAGAGTGTGATCTAAAGGATCCCAGCCTTCAATGAACTATATTCTTTTAAAAGACTCATGCACCTTATGGACTATCAACCATACCATGGACATTTCATTATATGAACATTTATTGGACTCATTTATTCTTATTTACTCGTATATAATCAACACCCTTTGGATGCTGTACACCGGAGTATGATAACCCCTTCCTTGGACTGTGACTTGAAGCATAATCACAGGGAGAGAAGAGACCTGAACCAGTTGGGGGCAGGGCAGAGGAGTGGGAGGAAGATCTCCTTACTTTCCTCGGGGCGGGTCTCTCTAGGCAGGGCTAGTGAGTGTAGCAAAGATAGCAGGTCTACTTTGTTTTAAATCCTCTAGCCTAGGGTGCATCCTTGAAGTCCATTCTAAAGATATTTTAGGAGGGAAATTGTGAGAGATGTAGTTTGGTTCACTGACATTGGTTCACTCTGCAGATCCCTTTAAGGCCTTCAGAGAAGAACACACTGCCCTGGTCATGAACTGTGTACTGACTTAGCATGTCACGTACACTAGCAATTAGTACAAGGATGTTTGTGCATGAAATTATCTTTATAATGGCATCAGGATGCGTTGAGATTGTGGAGTGTGTAGGGGTTATCCTTTAATTGTGTGGTTTCTCAGCATCTGCGAATTCCAATGTTTCTATGTCAAATGTGATATTTTGAGCTTGGGAAAGTTATTTCTTTGCCAACAATGTATACACCCATACGTCTTACCTATATCTTATTTGAATATTCCTTCCCTTATCTATATGTTAATGACGCCTTTCCTGTGTACTCAATAAAACTTGGGTGCCTGGCTCGCCAAGCACTCACTGCCATTAACTACATTCGGATGTTGTGTCTGAGTTCTGGTTAAGGGTTAACTCACTGGTGACTCTTATATTTTATTTTACCTGATCTAGGTGTACTTCTTTAGAAATTCTTTAACACCTCTAAATTTCTAGTTATTTTTGGGATCCCCTAGTTCTCTACCCATAATCCCTCATCAACTGGGAAACAAGGACCATTGCCTTCCCTTCAGAATACTGTAAAGAGAACTGCCAGGTGGCACTTTCTGCCTCTAAAACACTGCAAGGCATCAGGGATGGTCAACAGGACTTTGAGAAATTACCAGTTCAATTCCAGATGTTTAGGGATGTCTGTAGAAAGAAGAAAGCTGACCAGCTACCACCTCATCAGCTATATGACTGTCCTATTGAGCTGCTCCCTGGATTTTCTATTCCATTTGCCAGAATCTACAACCTTTCGAAACCAGAGTTAAGAACCCTTCAGGAACATTTGGATCAAAATCTAAAGCAAGACTTTATTGGCCCTCATCCTTCCCAGCAGAAGCACTCATTTTCTTTGTTGAAAAAAAAGATTCTACTGTTCAACCATGCATTGATTACCGGGAACTAAACAAGATTACTATTAAGAATCACTATCCTCTCCCGTTAATTCCATAAGTGCTGGAGAGGCTTCTAGCAACCAAAGTCTTAACTAAACCGGACCTCAGCGGAGTGTATAGCTGGTACAGATCTGCCCCGTAGATGAATGGAAGATGAATGGCTTTCAAAACAAGATATGGTCACTTCGAATCTTTAGTGATGCTGTTCAGTCTCTGCAATGCTCCTGCTACTGTCCAGCAATTTATTAATGACGTATTTTAATATCTGTTGGATCAATTTGTAGGGGCATATCTCAACAACATCCTCATCTTCTCTGACAATTTGGAGGAACATTGCAGGCACATTCAGGTGGTATTGGAATGACTCCAAAAGAATAAACTGTACATCAAACTAAAGAAGTGTGAGTTTGAACAGACCCTAATGCAATTCCTGAGATATATTATCTCCCCAGATGTCGTAAGTATGGACCCCAGGAAGTACAGCGCCTCATTCGTTTTGCGAACTTCTACAGAAGATTTATCAAGGACTTATCAAAAGTCATCTCTCCCATCACCTCCCTCACACAAAGAAAGCACACACATTTTCCTGTTTCCTGGGGGCACAAGTCGCTTTGGAGAAACTAAAGACTCTGTTTATTTCAGCACAACTACTGATGCACACAAGACCAAAATTTCATTTTGTTGTGGAAGTGAACACCTCCGACTCTGCAGTGGGAGCTATTCTATCACAACGAGTCGGAGATACGATGCAATTATATCCTTGTGCATTTCTGTTCTATAGCTAATTATCCGCTGAAAACAACTATGATGTTGGGAACAAGGAACTTTAAAGAACCATGTACCTTCTCCCAAACTTGGGCAAAGGCTTATTGGACCTTTTTCTAACTTCAGCAAGGGTCGGCCAGGTGGCTTTCCTCTTGAAGCTCCCAGGCAACCTAGAGATCCACCCAGATTTCCATGTGTCCCTACTGAAGCCATTCCAGGAGTATACCTTCCTGGAGAGACATCAACCACCTCCCCCTTCTTTGAAGGTCCAGGAGCATAATGAGTATGTTATTGAAAAAATCTTGGACTCCCAAAGATATCAAGAAAAACTGCAGTACCTGGTACAGTGGCAGGGATATGGGCAGGAGAAAAATTTGTGAGAGCCAAAAGAAAACATACATGCTCCAAATATTTTGCAAAGGGTATCCTGGTAAACCAAGCCCTGGGATGTACAGAGGCCATCCTTGAAGGAGAGCCCTACTGTCAGGAATCGAAGCAGGCACCTCTTGCTTTACAGTTAGTAGCTCTCACTACTGAGCCATCTAGTCTGTGGATAGTACTTTTACATTACTATCAACCTTGTTCTATGATCCCGGTTACTTAGCACCTGCCCCCAGGTTTGTCCCTGCCTCTGTCCCTGATTAGGTTCAATATAAAAGCCTGACCCTGCTACTGCATCAGCACATAATTAACCCCTTAGTGACAGCCCTATCGTAAAACTATGTCCTGCTGTTGCAGGACGTGTATGGAGGGAGGTAGCGGCGCTATCTCCCTCCATACAGCGCAGGCATCAGCTGTTTATTACAGCTGACACCCGCGGGCAATAGCTGTGCTTGGCCGTTTGGCCGATCGCGGCTATTAACCCTTTAAATGCCGCTGTCAATTCTGACAGCGGCATTTAAATCCCCCAAACGCTGTTCGGGGGTCCCGCATGGCCCCCCCGCGGTGAGATCGGGGGAGCCGTGCAGGTGTCATGGCAGCCGGGGGCCTAATGAATGGCCCCAGGGCTGCCTTAGCAGACTGCCTATCAAGCCTTCCACACAGGGTGGCTTGAAAGACTGCCTGTAAAAAAGCAGTATGACGTAATGCTGTAGCATTACGTCATACTGCAGGAGCGATCAAAGCATCGCATGTTAAAGTCCCCCAGGGGGACTTCAAAGAAATGTAAAAAAAATCATCAATAAAGTTTTTTTAATTTTTAAAAAAAAAAAGTTATAAAAGTTTAAATCACCCCCCTTTTGCCATATCCATTATTAAAAAATCAAAATCATAAAATAAAAATATGTATTTGATATTGCCGCGTCCGTAAAAGTCCGATCTATCAAAGTAGTGCATTATTTTTCCCACACGGTGAACATCGTCTGAAAAAAAAAATAAAGAACTACACTTTTTTAGTTACCCTGTCTCCCAAAAAAAATGCAATAAAAAGTGATCAAAAAGTCGTATGTATTCCAAATTGATACTATCGGAAACTTCAGGACATCCCGCAAAAAATGAGCCCTTGCTCAACTACGTCGACGAAAAAATAAAAAAGGTATTGTGTGCACAAAATGACCGCAGAAAATAATTGAAAAAAATTAAATATCTTAAAAAAAAAATAAAAGTACTACAGCAAAAAAAAATACCATACAAGTTTGGTATTGTAGCAATCGTGCTGACCCATAGAATAAAAATATCAGGTCGTTTTTGTTGCAGTTTGTGTGCTGTAGAAACAGGACACACCGAAAGATGGTGGAATGTCGTTTTTTTTCCATTTCTCTCCGCTAAGAATTTTTTAAAAGTTTTTCAGTAAATTATATGGTACAATAAATAGTGCCATTGAAAAATACAACTCATCCCGCAAAAAACAAGCCCACATACAGCGATGTTGATGGATAAATTAAGGAGCTACGATTTTTTAAAAGGGAGTAGGAAAAAACAAAAATGGAAAAAAGCAAAAAAGCTCTGTCACTAAGGGGTTAATCTGCTTCACTGCACTGTTTGATAAAGCTCCAAATTGCCTGTTCCCCTGCTGTTTCTGCAAGATCTCCTGACACTGACTTCTGGTTTCCTTTCTGACTACGCTAGCCGCCTTATCCATTTGTACTGCAAACCGAGACCTCCCATTGCTGACTTCTGGCTCATCCTTGATTACTCTCTGGTCCTGCAACCATTACACCTGATGCTCCAACCTCCTGCCCAAAACTGCTACATGGGATTTTAGTCAAGGTGAATGAAATTATAAACAGTTCCAAACATCAGTCCATTTTAGCACAAAACTATCATGCCTCTGCTAAAAAGCTGAAGATGATGAGGAATTTCACCTTTCAGCACAACGACAACCAAAAACATACCTCCAAATCAAGAAAAGAATGGCTACACCAGAAAAGGATCAAAGTTTTGGAGTGGCCCAACCAGAGCCCAGACCTGAATACCATTGAAGATCTTTGGTTGACCTGAAGAGGGCAATACACATGAGATGCTCTCACAATCTGACAGATTTAGAGCATTTTTGCAAGGAAAAGTGGTCAAAGATTGCCAAGTCAAGATGTGCCATGCTGATAGACACCTACCCAAAAAGACTGAATTATTTCATAAAGCCAAAGGGTACATCAACAAAGTATTAGTTTTAGGGAGTGCATATTTATGCAACCACATTTATTTTTTTCTATTTTTCCACTGTAAAAGATTTTAGTTTAACAGATAACAGATATTTTTAAACATGAAAATAACATTGCATTTTAACAGCAGTGTGTAGACTTTTGATATTCATATTTTGCATGTACCACAAAATTTACTAATGAAAACCACAGCTCACTCCGCAGGCATGTATGTAAAATAGAAAAGTTGGAAGGTGTGGAGGCAAAAACAAACTAGAAAAAAAAGACAACTCTCCGGTGTTGAAGGAGTTAAAAGGGTTATCCAACTGTGAAAGTGATCAATTAATGGCTTAAAAGCACATCACTCCTTCAGCCATTTTGTCTCTTTTTAATAAAGCAGTGGGTCAGCAGATGTTACATTTCTACTATAATTTTAATAGTATTTCTTGCACTGTTACGGTACTTCTTATCTGCTTCACCTAGCAGTGGGTGCAGTGAGTTGTTCTTTGTTTTAAAATCGTATCATATACCCCAGATGTACTGGCATTGGTCCCAGACAGTGTCCTAAAAAAGCAATATTTTCTCAAAGCTACATTTAGCAACTTTAATTGTTACATTACTGTTTAAATTTTTTAATGAAATGCTTATAAATACACACAATAACTATTATTCACTGTAAAATGTTTATTGTAATTTCATTGGATGCTGAGGGGGCGAGGCAAACATGTGATCAGCCTACTTCAAATTTACTATATATGATGTATTCATTAAAGGTGCTTCAGAAGATAGCTTGAGACAACATATTGTGTTACGTGTATTCTTCTCAAAGGTGCACCGTTGAATTGGGCATACTTGACTGATGAGGCTTCGATATCCCATCCTCAAGATAGACCATCAATATCTGTTTGGTGGGGGTCCACCACTCAGGATCCCTGCTGATTAGCTGAATGAAGGGGCTATGTAAGTGCTGCAGCCTATCCAATGCTTACATCTGAGCACAAACCTTTTGATTACTACATGCATTTCAATGGGACAAGCCTGTAGTACTCTGAACAGCGGCTATAAATAATACGATCTACTGCAGTACAAGCATAGTCAGTGGGGATCCTGAACGGTGGACTCCTCTTGTTTCGATATTGATGGTCTATCCAGAGGATACCGGATGACACTTTTATATGTCAAGCTAATACATCTATCCTGCAGTTGCCACTAAATATAAACAAGGAATGTGACTGCAAGCCAGGATCTAGTAAAGGATTAGTACACAATCTATTGGAAGGTTACAGAGCAGTTTATTATACAATAATTCGCTTCACTTACAAAAAGACATTGAATTTTTAGTTATCTAGAAAACAGTGATTGGTAAACTAATGAAGAACCAAGGATGCAACGTCCATTATTTCTACATCATTAAGAACATTCTGACCTTTTCTTTGGACTCTGCCTCGTACACAAAAAGCAGGTCTACAGCAAAAATAAATGTCCCCCAATGTTGTTATCTTTCAACACCACACCTCTAACCGGGACACGAGGGCCATGTGAAGTAGTTGGTAGTGTTGTGTATGACGTGGTGGTGACAGACAGCGAAACTTGTTTTTTTATGAAAAATAACTTTTCTGCATTATGGTTAACTTTTCACTACATAGGATGGTATTTTATACTTAAACATTATGTATTTTTAACCAAAAGTCACTCATAACATATATATCTACATATCTTAACCCCTAAGTAACTACCTATGCGTGTTTTCACATCCTAGGTGTCTGGGCTTTAATTCCCAAAGCCATAAAAACACCCCCCCAGTCACAAGATCGGCGTTATCCAATTAATGATGGCAATTGCATAAAAATAAGAAGAAAGTTAAAGTTTAATTTCCCATAACAGATCCATGAGGAGAGCTGAAACTATTGACCTCCAGCCTCCGTTATGTTCCGTGGTGTTCTGGTCCTGCAGGAACCTGACACTGTCTTCTGTGCATGCGTGCCAGACATAAAATGTCAGGCGCATGCGTAGAAGGCCGGACGGCGCAGGAAATTTCAAAATCTCCCTGCTCACGGCTCACAAAGGTATCCGAGAGCAGGGAGATGTCACCAGGGGCCGCAGAATGCGGTCCATGGTCACTTGTTCACCATTATCAAATGGTTAATGGCAATCATGTGAAGTAAAAAAAAAAGTTTAAAAAAAGTTATGAGTTGAAGTTTCATCTACCCTCACGGATTGTAACCGTGAAGGGAGATGAAATTATGAGTCTAAAGCCCCCGCCGGATTTGTCTCGCAACGTCATTTTTATCCCTGGACCTCATTCCGGCCTCTGCTCATGCGGCCGTCGGCAAAATGGCGGAAAAATGTGCAAAAGGTAGCCGAGAGCCTGGAGATTTCATTGGGGGCTGCGGCTTGACAAAGGGAGTTAAAACGTTGCTGCTCTGCCCTTTTTGTATGGATTATTAAAGAAATACAATTTTGGATTACTGGTTGTGCTGCTCGACTTATGTTCTACTTGGATGAATTTTGTAGTCCTAGGACTAAGGACTTTTTGAGCTTTTGCACACCAGATCCACACCTCGCACCTATTGGTGTATTGGAGTGCTGGTGGAGTGCTGCTGCATTTATATTCTTTGGTTAAATTTCACGTCCCGTCAAGGATCCAGACTGTGAGGGGAGGTAAAATTACTTAACTAAGGCCTCCGGCGATGTCCCCTGATTGGATCTTTATCTGTGGACCTTCCTTAGCTTTTGCACAAGTGCGCATCGGCAAAATATGTGTAGAAGCCAGAGAGGGCCTGAGAAATTTAAAATCTCCTGGTTTCTGGCTACCAATGATAGCCGAGAGCCTGGAGCAGTGACCAGTGGCCTCGTTAATTGATCCCTGGTCACGTGATAAAAAGGTAGCGATCTACCTTAGGCTGGTCTCGCACAATATGCAGATCAATCAGCTGCATTGGATTACACAATTCCACTCAAATTAGCGGGTCTGAATACATAGAATGGTAGAGTTGAAAGGGACCTCGAGTGTCATCGGGTCCAACCCCTTGCTCAGTGCAGGATTTACTAAATCATCCCAGACAGATATCTGTCCAGCCTTTGTTTGAACACTTCCATTGAAGGAGAACTCACCACCTCCCATGGTAACCTGTTCCACTTATTGATCACCCTCACTGTCAGAAAGTTTTTTCTAATATCTAATTTGTGTCTCCTCCCTTTCAGTTTCATTCCATTGCTTCTAGGCTTTCCTTGTGCAAATAAGAATAGGGCTGATCCCTCTGCACTGTGACAGCCCTTCAGATATTTGTAGACAGCTATTAAGTCTCCTCTCAGCCTTCTTTTTTGCAAGCTAAACATTCCCAGATCCTTTAACCGTTCCTCATAGGACATTATTTGCAGACCGCTCACCATCTTGGTAACTTTTCTCTGAACTTGCACCAGTTTGTTTATGTCTTTTTTAAAGTGGGGTGCCTAGAACTGGACACAGTATTCCAGATGAGGTCTGACAAAGGAAGAGCAGAGGGGGATAATTACCTCACATGATCTAGACTCTATGCTTCTCTTAATACATCCCAGAATTGTGTTTGCTTTTTTGGCTGCTGCATCACATTTACTCATGTTTAGTCTATGATCTATTAGTATACCCAAGTCTTTTTCACATGTGCTGCTTAGCCCAATTCCTCCTATTTTTTATGTGCTTTTTTTATTTTTCTTGCCCAGATGTAGGACTTTGTATTTCTTCTTGTTAAATGCCATTCTGTTAGTCGCTGCCCACTGTGCCAGCTTTTCTAGATCTTTTTGAATACTCTCTCTCTCCCCTAGTGTTAGCTATCCCTCCTAGCCTTGTGTCATCAGCAAATTGATCAGTTTCAGTTGATCAGTGATCAGTTTCCCATCAATTCCCTTCTCCAGATCATTGATAAAAATGTTGAACAACACTGGGCCTAGGACAGAGCCTTGTGGTACCCCACTTGATACGTTCTTCCACTTGGATGTGCAGTCATTTATGACCACTCTTTGAGTACGATCACTCAGCCAGTTCTGAATCCACCTAACAGTTGCCTTGTCAATCCCATATTTGGTCATTTTTTCAATAAGTATGGTATGAGATACTTTGTCAAATGCTTTACTAAGGGCAAGATAAACTATATCCACTGCATTTTCCTGATCAACCCAGTCTGTGATAGTATCATAGAAGGAAGTTAGATTAGTCTGGCATGACCTGTTTGTTACAAACCCATGCTGGCTCTGGTTAACTACTCTATATTCCAATTATGTAATCCACTCACAGAAAACAGAAGACATCATGTTCTATTGTACGGTGAATATCCAGTACATAGAGCCCATTATGCACTATGGTCACGGATAAACTGACTATAAACTACATATGCAACTACATTGTGTACGAGCTGTGGGTACCCGCGTCATCGCTAGATATAAACAAACAAAAGGTTTACTGTGCCTCTGAAAGCAGATTCCACATATGGCCGTGTGAGCCCGGCATTATTCAGATCGCTATCTGTAATGCCTATGTAAGTCCCCGGGAAAGCTCATTTTCCTGCAGTTCCAGGATCAGCTTGTTGAGTGCTTTCTGTTTGAGACCACCACAGCTCAGCAAGCTTACGAGTCTGAGGGGGTGCGAAGGCTCACATTGCGCTACTTTTTACACCCCATCCCTGCCACTGAGGTCAGCAAACATGGGAGCAGGAGTTATACATGGTTTTATTGCCCCATGTGGCCATCCCAACCAGTCCTCTGTAATTACCACTGAGGAGGGGGAAGGGTTTAGTTTTAGGGACTCAATTTTTTTTCTGCACAATGTGCAATGGGGCCTAGAATTAATTCAATTGTGACTCGAAATCCAATCGGTGTTCCCTACATTATTGGCCTAGCCATGTGTCCTACAAGTAGATTGGGGCTACAATGGGGGTATTGCTAAACACAGAAGAACTAGTGCTACAACATTTGGGGTGCGTCTCCTCAGTTTTTCCTGCTTGAAACAATGGAAACTGTCATGAAAGTAACATTTCTGAAAAAAATTTAATTGTTTAAATTTTTTACATGCTTTATAATAATTTTTGAAATAACTGTGGGGTCAGAATGCTCAGTACACACCTAGATAAATCGGCTAAGGAATCTAGCTTTCAAAATGTGGGTTATGTGTGGGGGGGCGTTTTATCATTTTGGCACCTTGGTGGCTTTACAAGTGAGCAATTGGGCCTGGAATTTATTTAGTTGTGCCCTGAAAGCCAAAGGGGGCTCCATCCATTACAGGCCTAACCATGTGTACAGTATGGGGCTATAATGGGTATGTTTATGAACGCAGGACAAACAGAGGTATCAATTTTGGGGTGAAAATCTTCATTCATATGTGTGTTGTACAAAAAAAACCTGTTTTTAAAATGACACAATTGCCCAAAAAATGAAAATCGTAATTTTATCCTTCTGCTCTACCTAGATTCTTTCAAATGCTGTGGGGTCAAAATATACAGCACACCCTAGATAAATTTATTAAGGGGTCTAGTTTTCAAAATGGGGTCATTTGTGGGGGTTCGTTTTGCCAGCTCAAGAGCTTTACAAGTGTGCAATGGGGCCTAAAACACCTTCAAGCAAAATGTCTGTTCTGAAAGCTACCACCTGCTTCTTTCGCTTTGGGCCCCATTGTGCATACAAACAGAACACAAGTCAAACAGGGGTATCCATTTTGGGGTGCAAACCTTCATTTTCATGTGCACTATAGAAGAAAACTGTCTTTAAAATGACATATTTGCATAAATATGAAATTAATTTTTTTCACCTCTAAATTGCATTAACTCCTGAAAAAAACTGTGATCAAAATACTCATGACCGCCCTCAGTGAATACACTAAGGGGTGTAGTTTTTAAATGGGGTTATCTGTGGGGGTATCTATCATTCTGATACCTATGAGCCTTTGCAATCTTGGGTTGGTGAAGGAAAACAAAATGTTCCTCAAAATGTTAATAATTAATGCTAAATTTTTACGTCTCCTAAATAGTTAAAAAAAAACAACTAAAGTTTTTCCAATGTGCTTTCAGAATATAGGAAACAGATGGAAATATAAATCTTATCAAAAAATTGTACAGCGTATTTGTAGATATTTGACATTTTGCAGTTGAAAATGTGGAAAGATGTTAATTTTTTCAAAATTTTTCCAATTTTGACACTTTTAATAATAAATATACACAAATTCTATCGGTCTAAGTTTACCACCTAAATGAAGTACAATATGTGTTGAAATAGCAATTTCAGAATCATTCGGATATTCAAATTCAAATCCTTTACGGAATTATTCTATGTTAAAGTGACACGTCAGATTTCCAAAATTTGGCCTGGTCATTAAGGCGCAAACAGGCTTGGTCACTAAGGGGTTAAATTGTTACTAATCACTATCCTCGTAGTTCTTCGTACTCAACATCGCACTCCATATTATATTCATGGCAAGAATGCGGCCTTAAAGTACCGTAGGTGCCAGAGTAGGCCCTCAAGGCACTGTATGTGCAACAAGTCATCTCCTGTATACTTTCGGCTCACATATACTCTAGTTAGTGCAGAGCGCCCTGTTATAAAATGCCCTGTTCCCCTCACAGAACATTGCATTAATAATTATTGTCAAACTCGCCCATAACTGATCACAATTCCGAAATTTCCCATATCACAGTTTCTTCTGTTCTGAAAGCTACCACAGCTACCACAGCTACCATTATAGTCCGTAGTATGTCTTGTGTCCTGCAGTTCTGTTGATTTGAATGCCATGTTCATGACAATTACTATTGCTTCTGGGATTAAGTCCCCTGTTTGAATAGAGACTCTCCTTCCATGTCGTGTAATGTAATTTTTGTCCACCAGGTCATCAAGACGCCTTCACTGGCAGCTCGTATTTTCCGCTGCTGCTTGAAGGGTCCTTTTGCCACTGCCTGCATCACTCTTCTTGTGCTGCTTTCAGCTACTGCACCTTCCAGGCCTTTTACCTATTCTGCAGTCTCCACCACTTTAAATGCTGGTTTTGTGCAGCACCCAGCTTTCTCTCAGGGGCTGCGACCTGCTCTGTGTCTCCTATGTGCTGGTGAGTAGCACATGCCACTGCTGCCTTCTGCTGGGCTGCGTTACTGAACTTAAGTGGCGCAGCTACAATTCTTTATTTCTAGGCTGCCTGCTGCAACAAAAAAAGATCCTAAAGTTCAGGACCACGGGCAGAACTCAGGGGGGGCCTAGCCCTATACACTATTTCTAGCTTGGCAACATTCTTCTGCGGGTAATGTCACCAGACGTCCAGATTTAGGTGGGACAGTCCCGCTTTGCGACTCTGTGTTTGTCCCACTTTTGGGATGTCTGGTCACCATTAAAGTGATTACTAGCTGGGGTGCTTCGGCTCCCCAGCTGGTAATTACTCTGCATACAACGTACGGATGCACACACTGATGGCACTGTGTGCATCCAGGCTCTTCCTCCCCCCCTCCCCTGACCTCTCCTCCTTAGTTCCACAAGAGGAGATGAGAGGGGAAGAGGTGCTGCTGCAGGTGCACACACTTTCACCCACAGCAGCGCTGAGAAGAGGAGAACCAGCGGCGCTCAGAAGACCAGGAGAATAAGGTAAGTATATTGGTTTCAGGGGGGCTCTAATACTATTAGGGCTACTGTGGGGGGTCACTGTTACTTCTGGGGTTGATATAGGGGACACTATTAATAATTAATCTTCTTGTCTTGTGCCCCTAGACCTTTTTTGATGTACCCCATAATCCTATTTGCCTTTGCAGCAGCTGCCTGACACTGGTTGGTCCAGTTAAGTTTACAGTTAACTAAAATCCCCAAGTTAATTTCCATGTCATTGTTTCCCAGATGTTTCCCATTTAGTGTGTAATGGTGACATGAATTTCATCTTCCCATGTGCATACCCATACATTTATCAGTGTTAAACCTAATTTGTCACTTTGCTCAAGCCCCAAACTTATTCAGATTCTCTTGCAATCTCCTGGCGCCCTCTTTTGTGTTAATTTCTTTACATAGTTTTGTGTCATCTGCCAATATTGATATTTTACTGCACAATCCTTCTACCTGGTTATTAATAAATATATTAGAATAGGGTCCAAAACTGGTCCCTGTGGTACAGTAAATATTGACTGCTGAGTCAGTGCACAAAACTCGCTTTTATAAGAACTAATAGGTTCCTATAGAGACGTTCACATGGATGATTGTTAGACGCGCTGAATCAGCGCACCTTACAAATATAGGGCATGCGATTGCAGACTCGCATGTCGGCTCCAAGGTGCATGTCCTATCTTTGCTGCGTGCTTTCTATAGGTGCCTATGGGAAAGCACACAGAACGCACGTTTGATCATGTGAACTGGCTACTTCACGTAGCTTGAAATAGCCTGTTCACGCGATCTTTTCAGCATTATAGCACGTCTGAACGTGGCCTGATGGTTGGGAACATTCTATACCTAATAGATAGAGAAAGCAGACCCATGAGCTCGGGGTCACAGCAGCCTGTTATCATGTTCCTGACTATCTTATTGTTATATGATTCTGTACATTTTGTTTTGAGAAGCCTATTATGCATGGTACTGCTCTGCTTGAGAGAAGCCTGTCTGGCAACTCAGATATTAAGATATTAATACTCTTGTTTAGGTTTACAAACCAATGATAATAAATGAATTATAATAAAGTAAAATTATTACAAGTGAGGCGTGTTCTAGCCTCATAGCAAATGTTTTTTGTATTCATACTGCTGCTTGTTACTGGCATAAACAGATGACTTTCAATCACATCCAATGCATGTGTCATCTGCAAGTTACTTAGAACTCAAATATAAACTACTAATTTGGACCCTAAAAGTATACCATATAGCAAATAGATTTATTTGCACTAACACCCACTAGTAATGGTGTAATCAGAGTATGTACCATTTATAACCACCCTCTGCTTTCTATCACCGAGCTAGTCACCCACTTACAGACATTCTTGCTCAGACCAAGCATTCTCATATTATATACTAACCTTTTCCGACACAGTATTAAACACTTTGGAAAAGTCTAGATACACAAGATGATTCTCCCCGATGCAGTCTAGAACTTACCTCTTCATAAAAGCTGATCAGGTTGGTTTGACAGGAGCGGTCTCTCATTAACCCATGCTGATATGGAGTTATACAGCTGTTTTCCTTGAGGTACTCCAGGATAGCATCTCTTAGAAACCCTTCAAACATTTTACCCACAATAGAAGTAAGACTTACTGGCCTGTAGTTTCCAGGTGCACTTTTTGACCCCTTTTTGAATATCGGCACCACATTGGCTATGCGTGAATCCAGTGGAATAGACCCCGTCACTATAGAAACTTTAAATATAAGAAAAAAGGTCTGTGTATCACATTACTTAATTCCCTTACGTATATGCCTTTGAGACCTGGGGATTTGTCTATTTTAATCTTTTTAAGATGGCTTGGCACTTCTTCCTGGCTTAGACCAGTAACATTTAGTGGAGTTTACATTATCACTCTGCATCTCATCTGACATTTCATTTTTTCTCTGTGAATACGCTAGAGAAAAAAATATTTAATAGATTTTAGGGATGAGCGAACGTGTCCGTTACGGACACATCCGCACCCGGACACCGGCTTTGCCGAACACTGCAGTGTTCGCGCGTAAGTGTCCGGGTGCCGCCGGGGGGCGGGGAGATGCGCGGCGGCGCGGGCGGCAGTAGCGGGGAACAGGGGGGAGCCCTCTCTCTCTCCCTCTCCCCCCCACTCCCCGCCGCACCCCCCCGTGCTGCCACGGCGGCCCCCGAACTTTTTCGCCCGAACACTGAAGTGTTCGCAAAGTTCGGTGTTCGGGCGAAAAAGGGGCGGAGCCGAACGTGTTCGCTCATCTCTAATAGATTTGTTTTCTCCTCATAACCCTCTACAATTTCTGCAATATTATTTATTAAAGGGCCAACACTTTCAGTATTAATCTTTATACTATTAATGTAGTTAAAGAAAAGTTTATGGTTAATTTTACTCTCTTTGACAACCAGTCTCTCTGTCACCATCTTTGCTGCATTTCTAATTTTTATATAATTTATATATTTCCTTATAGGTTTTAGTGTTTCTTTGCTGCCTTTGTGTTTTAGTACTTTAAACACTTTATTTTTGCTGTTTATTGCCCCTTTTGCATCTTTATTTAGCCACATTGGTTTTCTTCTATTACTAAGTCTTTTATTCCTGTAATTTATGAACCTCTCTCAGTAAATAATTAGGAAGGTTTTTAAACATTTCCCATTTATTGTTTTGAGAACATTATCCCAGTGAATAAGGTGAAGGGCATCACTAAGCTAATTGAACTTGGTCTTCCAAAACTCTCTTGAAGGACAAGTTGAAATGTACTATATTATGGTCACTATTTCCTAGATGCCTCCCTATCTGCACCCCTGTTATTCTGACAGGTCTCTTGGTTAGTATTAATTAATTACAAAATATCCTTCCCTTTAGTGGGGTCCTGTACAAGTAAGGTAATTATCTTTAATTAGTGACAGAAACTTGTTACCTTTATGAGATCCACAGGTTACGGCTTTCCAGCTTATATCTCCCCCATAATAACTACCTACCGTATATACCGGCGTATAAGACGACTTTTGAACCCCGAAAAATCTGCTCTGCAGTCGGGGGTCGTCTTATGCGCCGGTAATACAAAAAAAAAAAAAGTGTAAAAAAAAAAAATGTTATTACTCACCTCCCACGGCGTCCTGTCGCGCTCCGGCAGGATGTCGCTCGCTCCGGCAGGCTGTCGCTCGCTCCTCGTCCCCGCCGCAGCATAGCTTTCTGAATGTGGGGCTTGAAATCCCTGCTTCCAGAAAGCTAATACACACGCCGGCAGCCATGACAGCATTGAATGGCTGTGATTGGCTAAAGCACACGTGGCTTCAGCCAATCACACTATTCAATGACATCATTGAATGGCTGTGATTGGCTGAAGGCGCACGTGTTAGCAATCACACCCATTCAATGATGTCATTGAATAGTGTGATTGGCTGAAGCCACGTGTGCTTTAGCCAATCACAGCCATTCAATGATGTCATGGCTGCCGGCGTGTGTATTAGCTTTCTGGAAGCGGGGATTTCAAGCCCCACATTCAGAAAGCTATGCTGCGGCGGGGACGAGGAGCGAGCGACAGCCTGCCGGAGCGAGCGACATCCTGCCGGAGCGCGACAGGACGCCGGGGGAGGTGAGTAATAAATTTTTTTTTTTTTCTCCACTGAATACCGGCGTATAAGGTGACAGTTGGGGGGTCGTCTTATACGCCCCGTCGCCTTATACGCCGGTATATACGGTAATTGTGATTTGCTGCTTCATCTATTTGCCTCAATAATAGATTTTCAGTAGCTTCTGTTATATTGGATAATCTATAGAAGACCCCTATCTGATTTTTGTGCTGTTTTTCCCTACATGTATATCACCCATAGAGACTGCACGTGTTAATCTTCCTCCCATATATCTTCTGTAATGTGGGCTTTAAACAAGATTTTAAATAAAGACACACCCCATCCTTTTCTGGTTTTCATGATCTTTCCTGAACAGACTATAACCTTGTAAGTTCACCGCCCAGTCACAGCTTTCATCCAACTAAGTCTCCATTATTCTCACTATGTTGTAGTTTTTCACAGACATTATTTCTTCTAGTTCGTCTACTTTATCAGTCAAACTTCTAGCATAAGTCACTATTAGGGATGAGCGAGTGTACTCGGAAAAGCACTACTCGCTCGAGTAATTTGCTTTATCCGAGTATCGCTGTGCTCGTCCCTGAAGATTCGGGTGCCGGCACGGAGCGGGGAGCTGCAGGGGAGAGCGGGGAGGAACAAAGGGGAGATCTTTCTCTCCCTCTCTCCCGCCCGCTCACCCCTGCTCCCCGCTGCGACTCACCTGTCAGCCGCAGCGGCACCCGAATCTTCAGGGACGAGCACAGCGATACTCGGATAAAACAAATTACTCGAGCGAGTAGTGCTTTTCCGAATATGCTCGCTCATCTCTAGTCACTATACCGTTTAGAAGGTGTTGGTTATTCTTTATATTATGTGTATCCTTACTAACTGTATTCACCCCTCCCACTGCCAGGAGAGGGGAGCCTCTAGAAACAACACTTCTCAGCACTCTTACATGGTGTCCTGAACATCTCTTTAGCTCCCCCCCTCTGCCTGGTCAAATCTTGAGCTGAAGGGGTGTAGCATAGCACCGCCTTCGGCTACAACTGTAAGCAGCTGTATGCCTCTCCAAGCAGTAATTGAGAGAGTGGACAGCGCCTCTCACTTATATAGTGCTTTTTTTCTTCTTCCTTCTTCATATATTTTGCTGTACAGAATATTGTGATCCTTGGAATAGTTCCTCCTCCACCTCTCTATTTGTAGAGAGGGAGAGTATGGTGGCTATCCCAACTGGTCATAAGAACAGGACCTCCAAAGAGGTGAATACACTCCCAAAAACCTTTATGTTGCACTCAGTGTTAGTGTTTATTTTAATGCTGCCTCAAGATTGTCTTGTCTTTACAGTAAGCCTATAGTAAGTCCTCAGCAGAAGTCATGTACAACTTCTTGGAATCAGCACGTGTATATGTAAAACTTTCTGCAGTGCAGCCTTCAGGTCTTTGTTCCTCAAGCTGTATATTAAGGGGTTGATTAAGGGGGTAATTTGCGTATAGATCACAGTGACCACTTGGTTCAGTGTAAGAAGATTACTTGTGTTGGGAACATAGTAGATAAAAGTTATTGATGCATAAAATATGAAAACCACAGTCAGATGAGATGTACAGGTGGAGAAAGCTTTACGTTTTCCATCATTGGTGCGGATTTTTAGTACTGTGCTAAAAATTCTGACATACGGGTAAAATGTGGCAACAAAAGCTACAGTGCCGAGAAAACCCCCCACAATAAACAAGACTAGAAGATTGATGAAAATATCAGTGCAAGAGATCTGGAACAAATGGGGCAGGTCACAAAAGAAATTATGGATGAAGTTGGGACCACAGAACGTCAACCTTCTTAAACACAAGGTGCAAATGATGGGGAGGAAGAAAGCAGAAGACCAAACCAAAGTCACCATCAAAGTGCACATTCCCCAAGACATAACCTGAGAGTAGTGGAGAGGATGGCAGATGGCTACGTATCTGTCATAAGACATGGAGGACAACAAGAAAACCTCAGAGGCACCAAAATAGATGACAAAGAACATTTGCGTTATACAATTAGGGAGGGAGATGGACCAGTTCTGAGTGGTGAGGTCAAAGAGCATTCTTGGGGCAGTGACCGATGAGTAGGACATGTCCAAGAATGACAAGTTTCCGAGAAAGAAGTACATGGGTGTATGAAGATCAGCACAAGTAACAACCAGAAGGATGATGATAGAGTTGGTCAAGAAGGTTATCAGGTAGATGAGTAGGAAGATGATGAAAAGGACATAGATGATCTTCTCATCATTCGATAGACTCATGAGAAGAACTCTGGTGATAGTTGTTTGATTCATCATCATTCCAGTGTAAATCTTCTCCAAATTAATGAAATGTGAAACATTAATAAAATATGGAACATCAGGAGGATTTAGTGGAAAATAAGAACACAATGGATGAATATCCTGACTCAGATATAAAACTGCAGATACTAAAAGCTCATGGCATCTTTCCTTTTATAGCTCATCGTTTGTCCCAGAAGAAGAAGCCACAGAAGCCCCAAACCTCTGCTGTGCATATTCATAATAATGTAATAGCGTCTCAGGATGCTCAATTTCTTGGTTGTTTATAGTGCAGGTGTTTGTTTTTTTTAAACCTAACCAGTGAACATTCATAATGCACAGACAGCAGTGGGCTTCAAAACTAAATAGGGTAGACACATCTACTAATAAATAAGCACAGAACAACAATTAATAGAAATAACTATACATATTGTGAGACGGTGACCGGCAAGGTGCTGGAGGGCAGGTATGTGTCACCTAGGATGCTCTCCTATGCTGCCTTGGGGAGCGCTTGGGCAGATACGTGCTACCGAGCAGCCTGGGCTCGGTGGAGGAAGCCGGCAGTATAGTGTTAGTAGCATTAAGCTACTAACACGCTGTAGCAAGTAAGTGGCTCCAAGCCGCATAATCCGGGCCGGCTTTTCCTGGAGTGACCAAAGCGAAGGGTGGGATGGTCACTCCCACGTACCAGGTGAGGCTGGTACCAGGCCATATAAAGCCTGGGCCTACAGTGCCTAGGAGAGAGCTGAGACCTTTGCAGGTCTGAGAGTCCTGGCTGGCTGTGTGCAGGAGCCATTTGTTTACCAGTACGTAGACAGGGACGCTACATGTTTAGTAAGTGCTCGGACGAGCAGGATTTACGTTATGTTTGCCTGATGTTAAGGCCTGTATCTTGCTTTTGTTTGCTTGGAAATAAACCCAGGCAAAGCCTGGACTAAAGACTTTATCCTATGTGTCACTGTCTCTGACTGCTTATGCCCAGGTTGCTACCGATCCTAAACGCTAATCCCTCACATATGGTGTTTGGATGCGGGCAGCGGTCTTAAAGAGACATACACCAATTAATGGACATTTTGCTGCAGCAGCTGGAGAACCGTTGCTAAGGGCAACCACCCAAGAGAGATTGACTGGAGAGTGCTGTAACCCCCATGTCCTGGGTAAAAGCTGCAATGGCACAGCCATCAGATACTGTCAAGATGGAGGACCTGATAAAGCAGCTGGTACAAATGAACGTGCAGCAACAGCAAGCGTTGGCCCAGCAGCAACAAGTGGCGGCGACCCAGCAAAAGATCCATGAGGAGGCCATGAGAGCTCAGGCCGAGACTAATGCTCTCCTGGCGCAAAGTGTGCAGAGGTCGTCTTGTTCGCTCCCCACCACCCGTACCGCGGTACAGGCGGCCTTACAAAAGATGACGGCCACAGATGACATCGAGGCCTATCTCACGGTCTTTGAGAGAGTGGCCGAGAGAGAGAAATTACCAGCGCCTCAGTGGGCTGAGGTAGTAGCGCCTTTCCTGACAGGAGAACCCCAAAAGGCCTACTTCGACCACGGTGAGCAGGATGCCAAGGACTATAGTAAACTCAAAGGTGAGATCCTGGCACGCTTGGGCATGGACACCCATGTGCGGGCCCGACGCGTACACGCCTGGACTTTCACGGACGACCTACCAGCTCGCTCCCAGATGTACGACCTGTTCCACCTGGTGAGAAAGTGGCTGCAGCCGGAGAAGTCGTCCCTGGCGGAGATCGTACAAAGAGTGGTTCTGGACAAGTTCATCCGCTCGTTGCCCCCTGCAATCCAGCGCTGGGTGGGACAAGGGGGTCCCCAGGATGTGGGCCAACTCGTGAGCCTCGTCGAGAGGTATAAAGCCACAGAGGACTTACTGCAAGCCGTGCCTCCTCGACGTTCCAACCCCGGGAACAGCAAGTCGGCTGGAGCCCCGGGTAAGACTGTTCCATATGTAAGGGGTGTCAAAAGTGTCCCAAGGGGAGGCGGCTCAGAGGGGGATCGTTTGGGGCAGAGGAGGAGCCCTAAATGGACATTCGGGTCCTCGGTAGAACCCCAAGGAGACCGGGCATCCATACGATGTTGGCGCTGTCATGAGCCCGGGCATCTTGCTGCCAACTGTCCACTTACCGTGGAACCAATGGACTGTGACTCTGCCCGGCGGAGGTCGATGTTCGCACGGCCAGTGTGTTCTGCAGAGACTGCGTCAGAGACTGATTGACCATTATGTCACCTAAAGGTGAATGACTTTGCAGTGACAGCTCTACTGGACTCAGGGAGCTTGGTTACGCTGGTGCACTCCAGCCTGGTCGATCCCACAACCTTCACCAGCCGTCGCATGGGGGTTGTTTGTGTGCATGGGGACACCAAGGAGTATCCTATTTCCCTTGTACGACTTGATACTCCGTGTGGACTTGCCACCCATGAGGTGGGCGTCGTAAAATCCTTAATGCTCACCGTGATCCTCGGGAGAGACTTTCCCCTATTTTGGGACTTGTGGTGACACCGAGGGTCATCTGCAAATAAGGCTCATGATAATGCAAATGTGTATGATGTGTGTCCAGAACCGTTTGACCCTGAGGGTACGGTTCCGGCAGTAGGGGTGACCCAAGAGACTGGGGATAACTTTCCCTTAACAGTATTGGCGGGTGAGACGGAGGTACAGGATGAAGTAGTTGCTATGCCTGACTTAGAGGTCTCACATGCCAATTTCGGAACTGAGCAGCTCCGAGACCCCACCTTAGTTAAAGCCAGGGAAAATGTTAAAGTGATAAATGGGGAGCCTCAATTTCCAGGGGCTGATACTGTGTTTCCACACCTTGCAGTCAACCAAGAATTGTTGTATCAGGTTGACAAGGTCCAAGGGGAGGTTGTGGAACAGCTGGTGGTACCTCAGTCCTATCGTAGGATGGTCTTAGACCTGGCGCACAAGCATGTGCTGGGAGGTCATCTCGAGAGCGAAAAGACTAAGGAACGCATCCTTCAGCGTTTTTTCTGGCCTGGGGTACATGGTAATGTAAAACGTTACTGTGAGTCGTGCCCGGAGTGTCAAATAACAGCTCCTATGCCCCATTACCGGAACCCCTTAGTGCCCTTGCCCATCATAGAGGTGCCGTTCGAGCGGATCGCTATGGACCTAGTTGGGCCCTTGGTAAAGTCTGCCCGGGGTCACCAACATATATTAGTGGTTTAAGACTATGCCACCCGTTACCCCGAAGCCGTTCCCTTACGCAATACGTCATCCAAGGGTATTGCAAAGGAACTACTTCACATGTTCTCCCGCACGGGCATACCAAAAGAGATCCTGACGGACCAAGGAACCCCCTTTATGTCAAAGGTCATGAAGGAATTGTGTAAGCTGCTGAATATTAAGCACTTACGGACGTCTGTGTACCACCCACAGACGGATGGTCTGGTTGAGAGATTTAATAAGACCCTAAAAAGCATGCTAAAAAGGGTAGTCAATAAGGATGGGAAGGACTGGGACTGTCTGCTGCCATATTTAATGTTCTCAATCCGTGAAGTCCCACAATCCTCCACTGGGTTCTCTCCCTTTGAATTAGTTTATGGTAGACATCCCCGAGGGCTCCTTGATGTAGCTAAGGAGACCTGGGAGCACGAGTCCACCCCCTACAGGAGTGTTATTGAACACATCTCCGTGATGCAAGATCGAATTGCGGCGGTCATGCCCACTGTTAGAGAACATTTACAGCAGGCTCAAGAAGCCAAAGCCGGGTATATAACAGGTCCGCCAAGGTGAGAACCTTCAACCCTGGGGATCGGGTACTAGTGTTGGTGCCCACCCTGGAAAGTAAATTCCTAGCAAAATGGCAAGGGCCGTATGAAATAATTGAGAAAGTCGGAGAGGTAAATTATAAGGTATACCAGCCAGGTAAGCGGAAACCAGAACAGTTGTACCATGTAAACCTAATTAAGCCATGGAAGGACAGAGAAGCCCTGACTGCAGTGAGCACCCCCCATGGTGCGGTCCCAGAGGTGTGTGTATCAGGGTCCCTGTCTAAATCCCAACAACAAGAGTCGAGGGAATTTATACAACGTAATTCAGATGTGTTCTCTGATATACCAGGGCGTACTGGTGTCATAAAACACGACATAATAACTGAACCAGGGGTAAAGGTTCAGTTGAAACCGTACAGGGTTCCAGAAGCCCGCAGACGAGCCATCTCAGAGGAGGTCAAGAAAATGCTAGACCTCGGAGTAATTGAGGAGTCGAAAAGCGAATGGTCCAGCCCTATCGTGCTGATACCAAAACCTGATGGCTCTCTGCGCTTCTGTAACGACTTCCGGAAGCTAAATGACGTGTCAAAATTTGACGCATACCCAATGCCGAGAGTGGGCGAGTTAATTGAGAGACTGGGTCATGCCAGGTACCTTTCCACTCTCGACCTTACTAAAGGCTACTGGCAGGTTCCCCTTACAGAGAGTGCGAAAGAAAGGACTGCGTTTGCCACACCAGAAGGGTTGTTTCAGTACATCTGCCTACCCTTCGGTTTGCATGGAGCCCCAGCAACCTTCCAAAGATTGATGGATATCATACTCAAACCCCATCGTCAATATGCGTCAGCATATTTAGATGATATCATCATCTTTAGCGAAGACTGGGACAGCCATCTACCCAAGGTACAGGCAGTACTGAGCTCCCTTAGAAAAGCAGGGCTCACAGCAAACCCAAAGAAGTGCGCCCTGGGTCTTGAAGAAGCCCGATACCTGGGGTATATAATAGGTAGGGGTATTATAAAACCCCAGGTCAATAAAGTTGAAGCCGTTCAGAACTGGCCACAACCCACAACTAAAAAGCAGGTGAGAGCCTTTTTAGGCATTGTAGGGTACTATAGGTGGTTCGTGCAAAACTTTGCTAGCATAGCAGCGCCCCTAACAGACTTGACCAAGAACAGTAAGTCAGTCATGGTCAAGTGGAACCCTGACGCTGAAAAGGCGTTCCAAGAATTAAAACGGGCCCTCTGTAGACGTCCAGTGTTAGTCACACCCAATTTTAAAAGGGAATTTATTGTCCAATCAGACGCGTCCGATGTGGGACTGGGAGCAGTTCTGTCCCAAGAAGTAGAAGGAGAGGAACATCCCGTAATTTATCTAAGCAGAAAGCTCACGCCACCGGAAAAAAATAACAGTATCGTTGAGCGGGAGTGCCTAGCCATCAAGTGGGCCCTGGAATCCCTAAAATACTACCTGCTAGGTCGGCACTTCAGGCTGATCACAGACCACTCCCCCTTAACCTGGATGTCACAGGTAAAAGAAAGAAATGCCAGAGTCACTAGATGGTTCCTGACCCTTCAAAATTTTAGTTTTTCGGTAGAGCACAGGGCCGGAAAGCTTCAGGGCAATGCCGATGCCTTATCAAGGACGCATTGCATGACGGCGAAAGGTGTCCGACCCCACAGACTCGAACAGAGGGGGAGGGTATGTGAGACGGTGACCAGCAAGGTGCTGGAGGGCAGGTATGTGTCGCCTAGGATGCTCTCCTATGCTGCCTTGGGGAGCGCTTGGGCAGATACATGCCACCGAGCAGCCTGGGCTCGGTGGAGGAAGCCGGCAGTATAGTGTTAGTAGCATTAAGCTACTAACACGCTGTAGCAAGTAAGTGGCTCCAAGCCGCATAATCCGGGCCGGCTTTTCCTGGAGTGACCAAAGCGAAGGGTGGGATGGTCACTCCCACGTACCAGGTGAGGCTGGTACCAGGCCATATAAAGCCTGGGCCTACAGGGCCTAGGAGAGAGCTGAGACCTTTGCAGGTCTGAGAGTCCTGGCTGGCTGTGTGCAGAAGCCATTTGTTTACCAGTACGTAGACAGGGACGCTACATGTTTAGTAAGTGCTCGGACGAGCAGGATTTACGTTATGTTTGCCTGATGTCAAGGCCTGTATTTTGCTTTTGTTTGCTTGGAAATAAACCCAGGCAAAGCCTGGACTAAAGACTTTATCCTATGTGTCACTGTCTCTGACTGCTTATGCCCAGGTTGCTACCGATCCTAAACGCTAATCCCTCACAATATTTATTAGGGACAGCAATAATATAGTCAGGTAAAATAACACGAATATATCCAACTAGAGAACAAATGATAACTCGACCTGCATATATACATCAATTAATAATTAAACACTCAATAGTAGTAAGTAGTGTTAAGTGAACTTTTGAAAAGTTTAGTCTGGCTGGGTCACCGAACTTTTGCAAAAAGTGCAGTTCAGTCCGAATTAGTTCAAACTGAACTATTTCGGACTAAGTTCACCAAAACCCTTATGACATTGCGTACTTGCTATGTGCCTCTGATGCACTTGGCGCTAAGATAGAACATGCTGCGTATTTAACGCAGTATGTGTGAGCAGCCACATGGGAGCCTATGGCAGATTGGTTCAATTTTTACACATGTATAACCTGCGCATGTAATATGCTGTGTCCATATGCTCATTTAAGGAGCCTTACGGGGCAGAAAAGGCAGCAGTAAATTAATAACAAGGGCAGAAAAGGCAGCATTATTACTGCTGGGGCAGAAAAGGGTGCACATTTACTGTGTGGAGAGCACTCAAAGCAGCACTTACTGTATGGAGCCTAATTACTTTCTGGGGCCTAAGGATTGCATAGCATTGTGGAAAACGTAGGGAGGGCAATGGAAAATCAAAAAGCCAAAGATTTCTGTATGTGAAATTTTGCAGAGGCAAGTTGTGGTTGGGAGGAGTCATTGTGACGGTCTAGGTGAGGATAGAGAAGAAAAGGGACAGAGAACAACATCAATCAGAGATAATGCCACCTGTCAACTCTGGAGGTAACTGCACTGTAATCAATGTCCCATATGTTCATAGTATTTGGGAGACATGCCGCACTTTTGGAGGTCTAGTATGGTGGTGCTATGATGAGCAACTTCATCAGAACTTTGCACCGCATGTGGTTTTTTTGGCAATTTATTGATTGACAGGCATTGTACAGTAGGAGTAGCTTTTCATTTCTGCCTTGAGTGGTTGGGTTATGGGGGCAGTAAAAGTATGCCAATCACATCAAGCGGACAACCAGCTACCAAATGGGAATACTCCAGTGATGGTAAGCACAATGATCCTGTAGCTTGACCGTTATGATGATAGGGTGCCCTCAAATGTGAAGTTTTTAGTCAGGTTTTAGAATCCAAGGCATGGTGAAGTCTAGCAGGAGTGTTCAATTTTGCTAATCTAAAGTCTGTTTAATGCTTCCTGTAGTTGGTTTGGGAGAAATTGAAAAGGAAGTTGAGTTTGGGGGAATGGCAGACCACTATATGGAGCCATCGATTCAGAATCTAAGGATCTTCCTGCTAAAATTAGTTCCTAAAAAGGAACAAGGATAATTCAGAAAGATACACCACTCTTCTTTTCCCAGCCAGGAGTTGTGAATGACCATAGACAAGGAGTTATGCTTACTACTTTCTACATCATAGTTTATTGCTCTCTGGAAGTTATGCATTCTGAAATCAAAAACTTTTTATGTTGCCGCATTCAGATAATCAGAACTTGTTTGTTTCCAACAATGTACCCGTATCTGGCCTTGACTTTTGTGAGATTAATCCTATTGTTTGTTAGAACCATTTTGGGTTCCATACCTTTTTATTTTGGGGAACAGATAACGTATTGATTACATTTTTATTAACTTTTTAATCCCTTAGGGACATGGCCAATTTATGGCTTAAAAGGGTCCTTTGGGGAAAATACTATTAATGAAAGAAATAGGAGCCGCGCCTGCAATTACAAGTGCCTGCCACTACACAGTAGTCGGAGCAGCGGCTTCCTCTCCAACCCCAGTGTATACCAGAACTGACAGCGAGCACTCAATAAGCTAATCAATCATGGTCCCTAGCAGTAGACCCCAGGCTATCAAATAATGATGACCTATCCTAAGGATAGGTCATCAATGTTATCTGCCCTGGAAAACCCCATTTGATAACGCAACGATTTTGGGGAATTTTCATCTCTACTCTTCAAAAGCCACAACTTCTTTATTTTTTCCTCAATATGGCTGTATGAGGGCTTGTTTTTTGCATTGCGAGCTGTATTTTTTATTGCTTCCAGTTTTTGTGCATATATATGTAGTGGCCCAGAGTTGGGGCCCAACAGCGTTGTCATAACAATCTCATGTGGAATGTATATGTGTGTGTATGTGTTTTCATGTATTGTTATGTGTATTGGCCTTACCTGACCCCCTAACAGTTAATGTCTAGTGTCTCTGTAACTTCCTTTTGCATGACTTTGCAGTATGCTACCTAACTCACTCTGTTCCCTGTCAATCATCCCAAGTTAGTGCTGGGATTGGGTAGTAGGTTTTTCCCTAGTTCAGGATTGGTTGGTCGGAAGATATAAAAGACAGAACTTGGGTGTGGTTATGGTTCTTGGTACTTCAGGGGAGTGTGGAATATTGAATAGGGTAGCATGGAGGCGAGTTAAGTCAGTTAGGAAGCTGGGGCCCGGAGGCAGGCCAGCCAGAATGTGTACTCATGGAGTCAGCTGGAGGGGGGAACTAAAGAAGAGCAGAGTCTTCTTCATCCCTGTTTAAGGCCCCCTGCACACGGGTGGAAATTCTGCGGTGGGATTTCCCACAGAATTTCCGCCTGTGCCCGCTGCCATAGGATTGCATTAGATAATGAAATCCTATGCACACAACCGTGATTTGTCCACGTGAAAACACGTGCGGAAAACAAATTGTGGCATGTTCTATTTATGATGCTGCTTTTCTCTGATGTAAACGTGGATTTTGGAGGGACGTGGGTCCAGTCCCATATGTAAGCTTGCATCTTTTCACCCCACCAAAATTGGAATATTAGTGAGTGCCGCTGTCTATTTTTTGACTTTGTGAATATCAGTCAGCCAGGATGTGGACTCGTGTCTTGTGGTGCTGAGAGGTTAAGAGAGCAAATTGAAAAATAACTGAAATTCTGCTACTGTTTTTAAAACATAAAATTTACACTGTTCACTCTTCATCTTACTTTTATTCCGTGGCTCAGTACGATTACGGCGATAGTAAGTGCAGGGGACTTAGTGATTAACAGTTTTTGGGAGTGGATGGGTTAAAAAACTATTCTTCTGTTGTTCTTTGCTTGGGCACAACCTGTATCGGACAGCACATGGATAGCCATATGTGTGCTGTCCTTCCTGCATGGCCACTGAACACTGCATGTCCTGTTCTCATCCATGAAAATGGACGCAAATAGGATATGCAGCGAATATATGGACAGCACATGGCTAAGCTCAGCCATGGAGGCCCCTAATTGTTATGGCACCATACCGGCACCCTGTGATTGTAATTGCCGGAGTGAAGGGTCATAGGGAGCCCCTCCATCTGTTAAACTGCCTAGATGCTGTGGTCAGCAGTGGCTGCAACATCTAAGCAGTTATATGATTGGGCATAGGATTATCTCTAATTCCGGCTGTTACTGCGGGAGTCCAGCTGATCACGTCGGGCTCCTGTGGTGCTTATATGGGCAAAGCTTCTATTTTGACTCAATGATTGGGTGGCAAGTGCAATGCTTTAAAGGCAATATCACTGTGTGTGTCGCATTGGAGTGTCCGCCCACAAAGAAACATCATCAGACAGAGTTAGCTCAGTTGAGGCAGCTTGTAAGGATATGTTCACATGGCTTGCTTTTGCCATAGATTTGCCATAGAATCCATGTGGATTCGGCATCAAATCTGTGGCAAATTCACACCCCATTACTTTCAAAGGGAATCAACACCAATATTAATACAGAATTTTTCCGCATGTGGCTTTGAAGTTCATGTGCAGAATAAACAGAAGCGTCATGTCACTTTTTGACACAGATTTTGCACTAAATTCATTGCTAAAATTCCACATGCCCATTGAAAAAGCCTTAATCCACCTGCAGATCTGCGGGTATATATGTACATAGCGGAGTGTTTCTGTTGCTGTCTTTCAAGTGCAATCCATATGAAAAAATCTGGCATGGATTCCGTCTGTATGAACATACAGTATCTGAAAAAGATTCCAGGTGTAGTATTTTTCTTGGGCATTTACACCTACCAACTGCAGGTGAAAAGATGATTGGTAGCCAAAGCAAAACAGAAAACCTAGCAGACAGGAAGAGGGAGCGGCTAGTGACATCAGAGCCCGACTACAGGGAGATGAAAACTTAGTGTCCCGAACCAGGCCGTCACAGCACTTGACCTGGACGCAGCCGGAGGGGTTGACATATGTCCACTCCCTCAATCCTGTACTTGTTACAACATGTGTCAAACTCAAGGCCCATGAGTTGAATCTGTCCCACCACGTCATTTTATGTGGGCCACGACGAGGTCTGGGCAAATAAGAATCAGCTCTTCACTTTCCCCCAGAGGATGCAGCCAGTGTTGTTAGGAGAGATGGCACCAGAACAGGGAGTGGGTGCAGTCTTGTATTTTGAGCTCCGGTGCACACCTCCACACCGCTCTGTTCAGGTGGTGGCACAGCTCTGACAGCCCTAGCCGGGCACCATAGCCACCCGCCAAGGTAGGAAGCTAAAGAGGTGGAAGGGAGGAAACTCCATGATAGCGCAGAGAGCACCATAGCTATGTCATGGATTAGCTACATTTAAGACTCAAGCACATGGGCGTAATCATGAAATACACAGCGTTTTCATGGGCTGAAACTGTGTGTATTCACTGCGTATTTGGACCTTCTTGTGTTTTTTTGTGTGCAAGTATTCACTCGGTTTGTCACGTGTGCAAAAGAAACTGCAAGAAGGTCCCATAAATCTCTCCTACCTTTTTGCATAAATATGCAGTAAATGTGCTTGTATTATGCACATTGACTACATATTTGCACAATCCCATTTGGCTTCAATGAGCAATTACAGGCCTCGGTCACACGGGCATTTTTTCGCGCGATTTGCGGATCGCATAACGGATGCGCATCCGCAAATCGCGTGACCGGGGCCGACGATTTGCTGAAAAATCTGCGCCTAGCAGCGTTTTCAGCGAAACGGCCCAGCGCTGCCTGCTATCCTCTGCCACTGCTGTGGCACAGCTGTGGCAGAGGAGAACGATGTTCACCCATTGAATTCAATGGAGCCAGCAATACAGCCGGCTCCATTGAAAGCAATGGGATGCCGGCAAGCGCTGGATGAATTTTCGGGGAAGGGCTTAGTATATGTTCTCCATGGGGTTGGCGCTGCTGCCGCCGGCCCCATTGAGCGCATATACAAGCACTGATTTGCGCAGAACGCTGTTACATGCGTTCTGCGAATCGGTGTGTCCTAAAATTATCGGCACATCCGCATCAAAAACGGACATGTGACCGATCCCATTGCTTTGCATTGGGTCTATAAATCTGCAGATCACAAGCGCGTCTGGAAATCGGACCTAAAAACGTCCGTGTGATAGAGGCCTCAGTCTGTAATCCAGACCAGAATTGGAAATGCTGCAATTTTTTCACGTGTGTGAAATCTAAAAATCTAGGTGCAAAGAGACAAGCTGCACGGTGGGCAGTTCCTGTATCTGGTGCAATCCCCTGAAGTTCTGACCATGGGGAAAGGCAAAATATTGTAGTCTGTAACACTATGAACAATTTGCAATAGCACCATAATAGCAATATCACTATAAATGGGACATGACAGCTCCTGTGCCTGTACAATCACCATGAGATAAATATCCATCATGTAGGATTAAAATAAACATTACCATGATGCACCTTTACATCCTAATGGGGAAAGTAGTTAAACGGGGCATCATGGTGGCTTAGTGGTTAGTCCTGGGTTCAAATCTGACCAATGGCAATTCATCTATTCTGCAATTGACAGAATGTCAGCAAACAGAAATTAAGTGAGGAATTAATACACAAAACCTTTTGGAAGGTTACAAAACAGTTTTTTTTATACAAGGAGTCACTTATAAGACCGGAAAAGAGAACATTGAATTTCCCATTACCTAGAAACTGATCATCAAACTAATGAAGAACCATGTGAAAAAATAAATAAATAATAATAAAAAAAAAAAAATATATATATACTGTACAGTAGTGTGCAAACGTTTTAGGCAGTGTGTTAAAAATGCTGCAGAGTAAGAATGCTTTTACAAACAGAAGTGTTAATAGTTTATTTTTGTCATTTAACAAAGTTCAAAGTGACTGAACAAAAGAGAAATCGAAATCGCAATCAATATTTGGGGTGACCGCACTTTACTTTCAAAGCAGCATCAATTCTTCTAGGTACACTTGCACACAGTCAGGGATTTTGTAGAACTGTAGTCAGCTGTACGATTTACCAATTATACCAAACAGATAACAATCATCATTTTCATATGTAGGTTGAAACACAGTTATTAGCAGAAACAGCTTTGCTTAAAACTAGTGAAGAACAGCCAAACTCTGCTATAAAGGTGAGGTTATGGAAGACAGTTTCATGTCACAAATCATACATCATGGCAAGAATGAACACAACAACAAGAGACAAGGTCTGTATACTTGCATACAAGATTCTGCATCAGCAAAGTTTCTCCCATTCAAAGATTTAAAAGCAGACTGGGGTTTCCGGATGTGCTGTTCAAGCTCTTTTGAAGAAGCACGAAGCAACGCGCAATGCTGAGGACTGTAGACACAGTGGTCGGCCAAGGAAACTTAGTGCAGCAGATTAAAGACACAGCATGCTTACGTCCCTTCAAAATTGGAAGATGATCAGCAGAGCCATCAGCTCAGAACTGGCAGAAACCAGTGGTACCCAGATACACTCATTTACTGTTTGAGGACATCTGGCCAGAAGTGGTCTTTGTGGAAGAATTGGGCCAAAATGCCATACCTTCTATGTAGAGACAAGGCAAAGTGACTCAACAATGTACGAAAACATAGGAACTGGGATGCAGAAAAATCGCAGCAGGTGCTCCAGTCTGATTAGTCAATATGTGAAATATTTGGCTGTAATAGGTGGTAGTTTGTTTGGTGTAGGGCTGGAGAGCGGTACAATAATGCGTGTCTGCAGGCAGCAGTGAGGCATGGTGGAGAGCAGTACAATAAATTGTCTTTTGAGATTCTGTTGTCTACAAAGTAAGTCTATCATAAATCCTCAGCAGGAGTCATGAGCATCTTCCATTGTTGTGTGCAATCAGCATGTGTAAAGCTTTCTGCAGTGCAGACTGCAGATCTTTGCTCCTTAAACTGTAGATTAAGGGGTTGAGTAACGGGGTGATTAGTGCATAGATCACTGTGACCACTTCATTCAATGTAAGAAGATTACTTGTGTTAGGATCAAAGTAAATAAAAGTTATTGATGCATAAAATATGAAAACCACAGTCAGATGAGACGTACAGGTGGAGAAAGCTTTACGCTTTCCTTCACTGGTGCGAATGCTGAGCACTGTGCTAAAAATTTTGACATATGAGTAGAATGTGGCAACAAAGGCTATAATACCAAAAACACCTCCCACAATTATTAAGACTAGAATATTGATGAATGTATCAGTACAAGAGATTTGGAACAAATGGGGGAGGTCACAAAAGAAATTATGGATGAAGTTGGGACCACAGAACGTCAACCTTTTTAAACATAAGGTAAAAATGATGGTGAGAAAGAAGGCAGTAGACCAAACAAAAGACACCATCAGAGTGCACTTACCCCAAGACATGACCTGAGAGTAGTGGAGAGGACGACAGATGGCTACGTACCGGTCATAAGACATGGAGGACAACAAGAAAACCTCACAGGCACCAAAATAGATGACAAAGAAAATTTGTGTTATACAGTCAGGGAGGGAGATGGACCAGTCCTGGGTGGTGAGCTCACAAAGTGTTCTTGGGACAGTGACCGATGAGTAGGACATGTCCAAGAATGCCAAGTTTCCAAGAAAGAAAAACATGGGTGTATGAAGATGAGCACAAGTAACAACTAGAAGAATGATGAGAAAGTTGCACAAGAAGGTCATCAGGTAGATGAGGAGGAAGATAGTGAAGAGGACATAGTTGGTATTCTGATTATCTGATAGACTCATGAGAAGAACGCTAGTGATCGTTGTTTGGTTCTTCATCACTCCAGTGTGATTCTTCCCAAGATTTTCCAAGTAAATAAAATGGATGACAATGACACATCAGGAAAAATGGATGGAATATATTAACACAATGGGTGAATATTCCGACTCAGATATAATATTGCTGATCCTAGCAGATAACAGTATCCTTCGTTTTATAACTCATCATTTCTCCCAAGAGGGGAATTCACAGAAGGCCAAAGCTCTACTCTGCACATCCAGGAATATATAATAGGGTCTCAGAACACTTATTATCCTGGTTGCTTTTAGTGTAGGAGTTTGTCTTTTACCCCCTAACACTCACATTAAAATTGGAAAAACCGTCCCGGAAATGTCACTTTTTTATTGTAAAATTTGAATTTCTTTGTCCTGTAAATATATTTGGTGCAGAATTCTGTCGCCTTAAATCTGTTTTTAGTTCCTTACTAGAGATGAGCGAGCACCAAAATGCTCGGGTACTCGTTACTCGAGTCGAACTTTCAGTGATGCTCGAGAGTTCGTTTCGAGTAACGAACCCCATTGAAGTCAATAGGTGACTCGAGCATTTTTGTATATCGGCGATGCTCGCTAAGGTTTTCATTTGTGAAAACCTGGGAAATTCAAGAAAGCGATGGGAACGACACAGAAACGGATAGGGCAGGCGAGGGGCTACATGTTGGGCTGCATCTCAAGTTCCCAGGTCCCACTATTAAGCCACAATAGTGGCAAGAGTGAGACCCCCCCCCGCACTGTCAGCATAAAGATCGTTCTCCTCTGCCACAGCTGTAACAGCTGTGGCAGAGAAGAACGATGTTAGCCCATTGAATTCAATGGAGCCAGCAATACAGCCGGCTCCATTGAAAGCAATGGGCTGCCGGCGATTGCGGGATGAATTGTCAGGAAGGGCTTAAATATATAAGCCCTTCCCTGCAATTCATCCAGAAATGTGTAAAAATAAAAAAATATATACTCACCTGGTCCCGGCAGAACGATGTTAGCCCATTGAATTCAATGGAGCCGTCAATACAGCCGGCTCCATTGAAAGCAATGGGCTGCCGGCGATTGCGTGATGAATTGTCAGGAAGGGCTTAAATATATAAGCCCTTCCCTGCAATTCATCCAGAAATGTGTAAAAATAAAAATATACTCACCTGGTCCCGGCAGACGGAGTTTAGCGCGGCAGGCTGCAGTTTCCCTGAACTGCTCTGAACAGCTGTGAGTAGTATTCAGCTGCCGGGGATTTAAAATCCCCACCTGCTGAATAAGCTGCCTCTGATTGGTCACAGCCTGACCAATCAGAGGCAGCCCTCACTCACACCCATTCATGAATATTCGCACTGGTGCGAATGCTGAGCACTGTGCTAAAAATTTTGACATATGAGTAGAATGTGGCAACAAAGGCTATAATACCAAAAACACCCCCCACAATTATTAAGACGAGAATATTGATGAATGTATCAGTGCAAGAGATTTGGAACAAATGGGGGAGGTCACAAAAGAAATTATGGATGAAGTTGGGACCACAGAATGTCAACCTTTTTAAACATAAGGTAAAAAGGATGGTGAGAAAGAAGGCAGTAGACCAAACAAAAGACACCATCAGAGTGCACTTACCCCAAGACATGACCTGAGAGTAGTGGAGTGGACGACAGATGGCTATGTACCGGTCATAAGACATAGAAGACAACAAGAAAACCTCAGAGGCACCGAAACAGTTGAGAAAGGAAATTTGTGTTATACAGTCAGGGAGGGAGATGGACCAGTCCTGGGTGATGAGCTCACAAAGTGTCCTTGGGGCAGTGACTGATGAGTAGGACATGTCCAAGAATGCCAAGTTTCCGAGAAAGAAAAACATGGGTGTATGAAGATGAGCGCAAGTAACAACTAGAAGGATGATGAGAAAGTTGCACAAGAAGGTCATCAGGTAGATGAGGAAGAAGATGACGAAGATGACATAGATGGACTTCTGATTATGTGATAAACTCATGAGAAGAACGCTAGTGATCGTTGTTTGGTTCTTCATCACTCCAGTGTGATCCTTCCCAAGATTTTCCAAGTAAATAAAATTGATGACAATGACACATCAGGAGAAATGGGTGGAATATATTTACACAATGGGTGAATATCTCGACTCAGATATAATATTGCTGATACTAGCACTTAACAGTGTCCTTCATTTTATACCTCATCATTTCTCCCAAGAGGGGAATTCACAGAAGGCCAAAGGTCTACTCTGCACATCCAGGAATATATAATAGGGCCTCAGGACACTCATTTTCATGGTTGTTTTTACTGTAGGAGTTTGTTTTTTAATTTTAACCAATGTAGATTTACGATGCTCAGGTCTCTTTAAACCCCTAACATTCACTTAAAAATTAGAGCCCTCCCCCCCTCCCGGAAGTGTCACTTTTTTAGTGTGAAATTTGAATTTCTTTCTCCTGTAAATACATTTGACACAGAACTCTGTCACCTTAAGGCCTTAGTCAGACGGGCGTTTTTTCGCGCGATTTGCGCGTGGGCATGTGTCCGGCGATTTTATAAAACCCATGCTTTGCAATGGTATCGGACACATGAGCACTTTTTATGCGCTCGTCCGATAAATTATAGAACAGAAATCGCAGATCGCACCTATCTGCGATCTGCGATTCCTGTTCTCTTCTCTATATGCGCTCAATGGGGCCGGCGGCAGCAGCGCCGACCCCATTGAGAACATATACTAGACAAATAATTCTTCTCTGCCACAGCTGTAACAGCTGTGGCAGAGAAGAACGATGTTTGCCCATTGAATTCAATGGAGCCGGCAATACAGCCAGCTCCATTGAAAGCAATGGGCTGCCGGCGAGTGCAGGATGAATTTTTAGGAAGGGCTTAAATATATAAGCCCTTTCCTGCAATTCATCCAGAAATGTGTAAAAATAAAAAAATATATACTCACCTCGTCCTGGCAGATGGAGTTCAGCCGCGGCCGGCGGCAGTTCTCCTGAACTGCTCTCTGTAGTATTCAGCAGCCGGGGATTTAAAATCCCCACCTGCTGAATGAGCTGCCTCTGATTGGTCACAGCCTGACCAATCAGAGGCAGCTCTCACTCACACCTATTCATGAATTCATGAATGGGTGAGTGAGTGCTGCCTCTGATTAACTCAGCGCAGGGCCAATCAGGGGCAGCTCTCAGCTGTCATTCAGCTGAGAGCTGCCCCTGATTGGCCCTGCGCTGAGCCAATCAGAGGCAGCACTCACTCACCCATTCATGAATTCATGAATGGGTGTGAGTGAGAGCTGCCTCTGATTGGTCAGGCTGTGACTGCAGCATGTAAAGGGCTGTCACTGCAGCATGTAAAGGGCTGTCACCATCGGACCCCCGGAATGTGATCAGGGGGTCCTGATGGGTCCCTGTGGAAGTCCCCTAAAGGGACAAAAAAAAAAAAGTAAAAAAATTATAAAAATACTTGTCTCCCTTTACTTTGTAAAAAATCAAAAATACAATCACACATGTGGTATCCATGCGTCATAATGACCCAGAGAAGGAAGTTAATACATTATTTAACCCCTTAATGACATGGCCCCTTTTTTTCTTTTTTCCCCATTTCTTTTTTTCCTCCCCCCTGTTTAAAAAATCACAACTTGTCCCGCAAAAAACAAGCCATTATATGGCCATGTCAATGGAAAAATGTACAATGGTCTGGCCAGCTTTCATGCTAAATAGGGTAAAAACACCTACTAACAAATATTCACAAAGCAAAAATTTATAGAAAGAATACATCTTTAATAGGAGCACCAATAATATAACATCAAGTAAATTGGCGGAAACATACTCATGTAGTTAACAAATGACACCTAGATTTGTGATTCTATATTAACAATAAAACACCCAGTTGAGCTAGGTTACCAGGTGAAACTTGAAAAATAAATGATGGTAGCAATAAGGGCAAACCAGATAGGATGGTTATGTGTGCCTTCCAACAGTGTCACCAACAAAATCACCCCACACCATCACACCTTCTCCACACATGTAGAAACCATCTACTGACCTTCTTTGTGTCTCAACATGACTTGGCAGTTGGAGCCAAAAAATCTCATCAGTACAGATTTCCACTGATCTAATGTCCATTTCTTTTGTTTCTTGGCCCAAGCAATTCTCTTCTTGATGTTTCTCATTAGCAGCTTCTTTGTGGCAATTCAACCATAAAGGTTTGATTCTCGCAGTCTCCTCTGAACAGTTGATGTTGAGATGAGTCTGGTACTTGATCTTTGTGAAGCATTCATGTGGGATCTAATGAGAGGTGCTGGTATGGTTTCTGAGGGTAATAACACTAATAAACTTCTCCTCTGCAGCAAAGCTAACTCTTGGTTAAGTCTGTAAGACAGTCAGTCTTAAAGACATGACTAAAAGGGCCTTTAGTGAAAAGATCATGTGTTCTTCAACAGGACAATGACCCCACACACCTCCAGTCTATGTAAGGACTATTTGACCAAGAATTAGAGTGATGGGGTGCTGCGTGAGATGACAATCACCTAGCCTAAACCAAATTAAGATGGTTTGGGATGAGTTGGACCTGAGAGTGAAAATCAGCTAACAAGTGCTTAATACCCCTGGGAACTTCTTCAAGACTGTTAGAAAACCATTCTGGGAGATTACCTCATAAAGATGATTGAGAGAATGCCAAGGATTGACAAAGCTGTTATCAAAGCAGAAGGGGGCTACAGTGAAGAATATAAAATATAAAACATATTCTAGTTAAATACTTTTTTGTTTACTACTTAATTCCATATGTGTTCTTTCATAGTTTTCATGTCTTCAATATGAATCTACAATGTAGAAAATAAAAAAAAACATGGAATGGAAAGGTTTGTCCAATCTTTTCATTGTTAACTCGATATGCAGTTACATCTCAGGCAGATATGCAAACGATTAGAGTTGTGGTGTGATTAGATGAATGGTTTTGTCACCTGAGGCCCTAAAATTGGTTCAACTCTTGGCCTATGAAAAAACTCTTAGATGCTCTTTGCGTGTAGTGATCTCATTTTCTTCTTCTTTACAGCTTGTTGTTTACTAGACGCCTCTACGATGTAGATAAGAGATTTTACCCAGTTACGAGAGTCTGAGAGGGGCGCATTATTGGAATGCAATAAGCTGTATGGTCGTGTTGATTAATTGCCTGACACCTGGGCCATTTTGACCAGACTGTTAGGAGGTGTTGGGACAAGTAGAAGAGTGAGGGCGTGCATACAAGGCAACTGGGCTCAGGATGCCATTGAGGGAACACCAATAGAGAGGATTATCTGATTGTCCAATAAGCACTAGCAACTCCAACAGTTTCATTGTCTATTATCAAAAGATGGATAGCAGCATTGTTACAGGCCCATGTGTCTGTTGGAACCATTTTCAGATGCTTGACTGAAGGACACCGTCGTCTCCATTTGCAGTGATTTCTAAATGACCCAATTGGACTGCTTCAAAGTAGAATCAGATTGTCTTCGGTAACTAATCCAGGTTTAGTTTGGGCACTGATTACGGCCATGTTCATGTCTGGAGACCTAAGGGGTGCGCACCTCAATCCTAGTCAAAAGAATAAACGCTCACCTCCTCTCCAATGGGAAACCAGATTCACTATTGCATAAGTCCACGGAGCTCCAGGCACACCGACAGTCAAAATGCCTCTACTAGGCATAAATTCTTTCAAAGTGTCGGCTCTGTGGTTTTTGCAGGTGATCTGACTTTTCTGTTTAACATTTTCTTGCCACACAAAATGGTTCAAGTAGAAACATACAGCATCAAAGAATAGTATATCTTTTGACTGTGTATTTCTGAAATTCCTTCTTTACCACCTCTCACGAATGTTATAAGTTTTTCAGAAGATTTTTCTTCAACTCTGATAACTTGTACCAGAAATGACACTTTAACTTATACAGCTGTTTCTTATTATGAGACACAAGCTTGAATGAAAAGAGTCTCACAAGTATTTTGTTCCACACCTGTGGCCTCACAATCTAATGTAATAATAATAATCTTTATTTGTATAGCGCCAACTCATTCTGCACTGCTTGTAGAAACCAAGTTAAAAAAAACTGAATTAAAAACAAGGTGGAACATGAGTACACTCACCAAATACAGTTAGATAAAAATGATCCCAAGGGGGTTACATATAAAGAAAATACCCACAACCATGTTTTGCACAGAATTTATAGACCAATAGAACAACACTCTATCAGAATGTTTTTTTAAAACTCATTGCTTTAAGAGCTCAAAATTAATATTGGGGAAATAGAGATGCAATTAATGGTTACAGTCAGCACAATGGAATACGAGAGTATGCAGATTAAGATAAAAGAAAAACTATCCAAAATGGAGGAATCCATCATGCAAATAAAAAAATGAAAATTTGAAAGAGATCAAATGGACTACAGTAAAAAAGAAATCTATGAATGGAGAAGAAAAACCTCTTACAGTAAACCCAAATCCATTTTGAGAAATAAAGGACAGAACAACAAATCTCCTGCTAGAGTGACTTTAACTTCATCTGATTTTGACAAATCGGACACAAACTACGAGTCATCAAGCTTTACCAATTCAAGTTCAGAGGATTCTATCATCAGAAGAGAACGTAAAACAAAATCTTCAAAAAACGGATTAGAAGGACAAGAAGGAAAAAGAAGTTATTCAAGCCATTTAAGGAGGAGGAAATAAACAACAACATAGTCCTACTAACTCCATTTGTCATATCGAATGAACAACTACAAGTTCTCAACCAAGGTCTAAACTTTGTACTGGATGTAAATGTCAACATATTTCAAACAATTATAGATCTGAACAGATTTATTAAAGCCCTTGTAGTCAAAAAATACGGATAAAGAAAATGTGAAACTTGACATAGGAGGAATATCAGCACCAGCACATAATGAATATCAAGGAAGATATTTTGCTGAGGGACTCGCATTATTGGATCTCCAGGACTTGGAAAGAAAGAGCATCAATATGCGAAAGGAAAGTGATAAGGAAAAATTGAATATCAATATATCAAACCCCTCCTTTTATCCAACATCAGCAAGAGTAAAATGTATAGAAGATTTCCAACATATGATGGAAATAGGGCTAAGAGAATTATAGAAGCAACAACATAAACATAGAAATCTATCAAAAAGCAACATGAAGAACACAAAATAACACAAAATAAAAACCTTATCACAAAAGGTTCAGATGAAGGTAGAAATGTTGTCATTATGGACGCCGCACTGTACTCTATTCTCATACATAAAATGTTGGACATTGACAAGATCTACAGAAAATTAAAAGATGATCCAATGAAAGCATGCATGGAAAAATCAAATAACCTTCTGAAAGAAGGACAGTGCTAGGGAGCCATAAGTTATAAAGAAGCTGTTCTTTTATACCCAGAGCATCCAATAACGGCTGTATTATATAGATTACCTAAAATTCATAAAAATGTTTTCCTTCCACCTATGCGCCCGATAGTTGTGGGTACTGGATCTCCCTGTGTGCACTTTAGCGAATGGGTGGACCATGCCCTGCAGCCCTTGGTGCGCCGCATACCAGGACATCTTATTGTTAGCAAAAGTGTTATACAACAATGTGGAGATGTCAGATGTGAACAGGAATGTGAGTGGCTTGCCAGCGATGTTGTGGATCTGTATTCTTGCATGCCACACCATGTAGCAATACAAGCAGTTGAGTTTTACCTTGTCAAGTATAATGATTACTCTGCTAATCTAAAGGAGTTTATTGTGGTCTGTACAACATTTTTATTAAAAGATAATTATTTTTTATTTGAGAATGATTATTTATTACAGTTTACTGGAGCCCCTATGGGCTTCAGATTCTTACCCTCCATTACAAATTTGGTCATGGCATGGTGGGAGCATATTTCACTGGAAAAGAGGCAAAAATGCAATACCTGATAAGGTGCAGAGCAGGGACAATCGCCGCTAAGCAGGCACAATCACCATAAGGTCGGCATAATGGCCGTAGAACCTAACAATATGCAGCAAATCAGACTATAAACCAGACGAGCTAACTTGTTTACTGCAGACCTATATGCAGTCACCCACTCAACCCAGCCCAGATTGGGGAGGGGCGACTGCATGCAACTAAATCTGCAATGTGAATGATACCACAGAAGACAGGCAATAGATGGGTGCATCCCGCAATACAGGATTACAACTCACACTGACATGGCAGTGGGTTGCCCTGTATCTCAACAGTGGGCCGCACTGGCTGACATCTTGGGCTCCCCCAGAAGTCTATAGCAAACTGCATAAAGGAAATATTGATACACACTAATAAAATGCGGGTGTTAGTTTAGCATTTTGGCCAAGACGCATAAGCTGATGGGCCGATGGCAAGGCCACACTGTGTCCATCAGAATTAAACAAATTGGTGTCCTCAACAGCATTCAGTATGGACTATTATGCAGTTAAACCTTAAGAAGAATTTTAGATAATGGAGTACAATGCGTACCGAAAAAGAAGAGGAATTTGGGGGACATGTTGTCCCCAAGTTACTTCTCTACTAATAGAGATGGTTATCCCAAAAAAGGTTTTATAAATGTAGTGGTAATAAATGTGAACTGTGTAAATAAGCTTCAAAAAGGAACTATTTTGAGAGTAGCAACAAAAAACTCATGTCCACTAGTAAATTATTATTTAAAATCCGCAGCGTTTTTCCCGCACGCGGATCCGCGCCCCATAGGGATGCATTAGACACCCGCAGGTAGTTAAATACCTGCAGATGTCATTTTTCCCTGCAGACGCGGATCCGCGTGCAGGAAAAAATCCGGACAATGCTCCATTTGGTGCGGGTCTCCCGCGCGGACGGCTCTCGCAGGCTTCTATTGAAGCCTATGGAAGCCGTCCGATCAGCGGGAGACCTAAAATCAGAATATACTAACCTGCTGCGGGCCGTGCGTGTCTTCCCTTCTTCCCAGGCGGATCTTCTTGCTTCGGCCCGGCGGATGTGCCCAGCGCATGTGCGCGGCACGCAGCCGGCGTGCCGAGCACATCCACCGGGCCGAAGAAAGAAGATCCGGCCGGGAAGAAGGGAAGACACGCACGGCCCGCAGCAGGTGAGTATATTCTATTTTCAGCACTCATGTCTGCGGGGCAGGAGGGACGCGCTACGGATTCTCCATGGAGAATCCGCAGCGGGCCTGATTTTCCCCGTGGACATGAGGCCTTAGATTCAGCATAAATACATTCATTAACTGCAATACCAAGAACCTAATGTATATTATATTATGCACAGAGTGCAATTTAATGTATGTTTTTTGTGCAACCAGAAAACTAAAGGTTTGCATCATGGAACATGTCAGGAACATAAATAACGGCAACGCAAACAGCTGAGCGGTGGAACATTTTCTAGACCAACATGCTGGGAATCTTGCATATTTTTCGTTTTTTCGGTTCTGTACAAATTAGAGGTAATAAAGGACAGGTTGTAAATAAAAAATGATTCTTAAAAGAGAAGCTTTATGAAATTTGAAACTGGACACTAGACTTCCGAAAGGGTTAAATCCAAAACCAGATCTAATGCTTGTATACTAAAGAATCTCATACATTACTGTTACATTTAGTTGCAGCGGTATAGTGTGGTGATTATTTTTAATATTGATATATATGTCGGGTCACATGGTCTTGCAACTGGAAATTCGGATCCCAGATGTGGTTTAAATGTGGTCTTGCAGATAAGCCAAACTCTGCCACTTCCACTTCATATATCACGTTATAGCATATAACATCTGTCACACATACAAACCGGTCTATGCATGAATAAGGAGCACACGTTTGGGTGAACGATAATCTATTTTTGGATGGTAGATGCGGTTTGAATGCGGTTTTTGCAGGTGATCTGATTTTTCTGTTTAAGCATCAAAGAATAGTATACCAACTACACAAAGCACCAATGTCTAACTGCAATTTAATTATGATCTGAAGCATTTGTTTTATATTTACCATGTTTCCCCCAAAATAAGACCCTGTCTTATATTAATTTTTGCCCCAAAATAGGCACTAGGTCTTATTTTCTGGGGATGTCTTATAATACTTACCTAGCAGGCCCGATCTAGGTCCCTCCCGCTCCTCTTCATAGCTCTAGTGTGCGCTTCCTGTAGTTCTTGGTGCTCGTACAACATCACTTTTTGGTTATGGGATTCATAAATCCCACCTGCACAATGATATGACTGTTGATTGGCTCAGCAGTAATCAAAGAGCCAGTCAATGCAACGCTGGATGAACCAATCACAGCCATCGCATTGGTTTATCCAGCGTTCTATTGATTGGCTAAGCAGCAGTCGATGAACCAATCCCAGCCATCTCTTCCTAGAGGCGGGATTTATGAATCTCATAACCAGGAAGTGATGTATGAGCGCCGAGGACTGCGGGAAGCGCGAACACTGGAGCTATGAAGAGGACCAGGCCTAGGATAGCTAGGGCTTATTTTCAGGGTAGGGCTTATGTTTCAAGCCTCCCCAAAAATCTGGCCAGGGCTTATTTTTTGGTAGGTCTTATTTTGGGGAATATAGGGTATATTTGTCTGCTATGCAATTTGTTCTACATTTTTTGCAAGCCATAATTTATATGAGAGAGAAAAATGTCATTTATGGCTAAGTAAACTATTGGAGAAGACAGATTTAGGGCGCCCACCCACTGGCGTTTTTTTACCGCGGAAAACGCAAACGCCAGTGGGTGGGCGCCCTTATGGGTGAATTGTGTAGGAGCTGTAGATTTTCTCCAGCACTTATAGAGTCTGTTAGAAAAAGGGAGGATCTTTAGAACGTATAGTAAATGAAGGCCATCAGCTGGTTTTAGTAGAACTTTTAAATGTTAGTTCAAGCAATGGTTTGTTAGATGTGATCAAGACTGGCGTGCTGGTGGAAATGCGTCTTCTGTAAAGCCTGATGCCCACTGTTTTGAAGAATAAAGCATTTTTTTCCACACGTACTTTGTAAGAATATATGCCTCAATCCTGCCTTTGCTGTGGAGCGGCACACTGCCCCCTGCTAGTGTGATGGTCTGGGGGCATCGCATACGACAGTCGGTCACCCCTAGTAGAGGTACGAGGGACAATGGCAGCTCAGTGATATGTTCAGGGCATCCTGCAGCCACATGTGTTCCTCTCATAGCGGCTTCCAAGAGGTATTTCCCAGCAGGATAATACTCAGCCGCACACACAAGGGGGACACAGGAATGTCTCTACAACTTTGTCACAGATCTATGCTCTGCCCGGTTACCTGATTTATCACGAATAGAACATGTATGGACCATCTGGGAAGCCAATTTCAACAGCCTATGAGTTTGCTCGATTTAGAGGATCAGTTACAGCAAATGTGAAGTGAAATGCCACAGATACTATACAGAACTTGTATGACTCCTTGTATCCAAGCTAGATACCAACAGGGTACTAGAGCCTCCATGCCTGCCCCTATCACATCTTGTATCTAACCTAGAGGCCAACAGGGTACGAGAGCCTGCATGCCTGCCCCTATGACATCTTGTATCCAACCTAGAGGCCAACAGGGTACTAGAGACGCCATGCCTGCCCCTACGACATCTTGTATCCAAGCTAGATACCAACAGGGTACTAGAGTCTCCATGCCCACCCATATCACATCTTGTATCCATGCTAGAGGCGGTACATCGGGGTACAAGAGCATACCTTCAAGAGGTCAGTTTTGTGCAATAACTTATCCTTTTACTCTATTATTGTAATCACTTTCTTATATGAGCATTTTAATCTCACATAGAAAGTTTCACTCCATTCCAACTACTGCTTCTAGGGAAGGAATTGGTTTTGACAATGAATGAATGTTGTGAACCTGCAACAGGGAAAGTGCTTGAGGGGTGTATATTTCACCCAGGTGTTTAAGCTTGGTGAAATGCAAAGTCTAGAAAGATGGTTTTGTTCAGAAAACCTAGTTTTATGAGCCTTTATTTAAGTGTGTTATGGACTGGATTTTTATTGTAGTGATGGGTAGGATGAGGGTGAGACTTATCACACCCTCTCCTACTGTAGTCCAGGGTTTTCCCTGGTTTCCCAGTCATCTCAGCTGCCTCCACTGAGCTTCTTAATGGGGCAGAGAACACTGCAATCCTAGGTAGTTTGGAACATTGTGACTCTTCCATTGCTAACAATGTGCCCATAGAGAGGGTGAGCAAGGCTGACAATGCCGACCGTTCATGAAACTGAAACTCCCTGTTGATGTGTTTCCAAAAACGTGATCAAGCTGGACTTATGGTGCATAGACCCTAAAAGAAACCTATGCTGTACCCAATGGTCTTAGTTTTGAATTTGAATTTAGGAAATGCTGCTACAAGATTGTCTTGTCTATATAGCAAGTCTAGAATAAATCCACACCTGAAATCATGTAAATCCTCTTCTACTGCCATCTGGCATCATCACGTGTATATGTATAGCTTTCTTCAATGCAGACTTCAGGTCTTTGCTCCTCAGGCTGTAGATTAAAGGATTGAGTAATGGGGTAATTAGTGCATAGATCACAGTGACCACTTGGTTCAATGTAAGAAGATTACTTGTGTTAGGAACAAAATATGTAAAGGTTATTGAAACATAAAATATTAAAACCACAGTCAGATGAGACGTACAGGTGGAGAAAGCTTTAAGTCTTCCATTGCTGGTGCGGATTTTGAGCACTGTGCTAAAGATCCTGAAATATGAGTAAAATGTGGTAACAAAGGCTCCAGTGCTGAAAACACCTCCTACGATTATCAAGACTAGAACATTGATGGAAGTATCAGTACAGGAGATCTGGAACAAGTGGGGCAGATCACAAAAGAAATTATGGATAAAGTTGGGACCACAGAATGTCAACCTTCTTAAACATAAGGTATTAATCATGGGGATAAGAAGAGCAAAAGACCAAACCAAGGATACTAACTGAATGCACCTACCCCAAGACATGACCTGAGAGTAGTGAAGAGGACAGCAGATGGCTACGTACCGGTCGTAAGACATGGAAGACAATAAAAAAACCTCAGAACTCCCAAAATAGATGACAAAGAACATTTGCGTTATGCAGTTAGGGAGGGAGATGGACCAGTCCTGGGTAATGAAGTTAAAGAGCATCCTCGGGGCAGTAACTGATGAGTAGGACATGTCCAAGAATGCCAAGTTCCCGAGAAAGAAGTACATGGGTATATGTAGGTGAGCGCAAGTAAGAACTAGAAGAATGATAAGAAAGTTTGTCAGGAAAGTCATCACATAGATGAGGAGGAAGATGGTGAAGAGGACATAAATGATCTTCTGATTATCCGATAGACTCATGAGAAGAACACTGGTGATCGTTGTTTGGTTTCTCAGCATTACGGTGTGATTCTTCCCAAAGTTTTCTAAATGAATAAAATTGCTGGCAACAATAAAACATCAGGAGGATTTGGTGGAATATATGAACACAACAGGTGAATAGCCTGACTTGGATATAAAACTGTTGATACTAACAGATATGGGAATCCTTTATTTTATAACTCATCAGTTTCCCCAGGAGCAGAAGCCACAGAATCCCCAAACCCCTGCTCTGCATATCCATAATAATGTAATAGGGTCTCAGAACACTTATTTTCATGATTGTTTATAGTGTAAGATTCTATTTTTTAACCTTCTACCAATCACATTAAAATTGGAAAGCCCTCCCAGAGCAGAAAAGATTTCCTGTATCTTTTTTCATTTTTTCAAAAAATTTACCATAGTGGATAAATAACATTTTATAGTACAGGATAGTAAAAATATGGCAATACCACTTATGTATAGTTTATTTTTTCAATATTTAAAGCATTGTGCAAGGGGGCAAAAAATGTATTTTTTGTAAAACGATTTTCTGTACAGCCACAGAGATGCCATGGTCAGTAATTGAGAGAAAGGGAGGGAGAGAGGGATAGGAGCATGTTAATGTCTGTAAATGTCTGGAAAATGTAACAATTTGTGTTGTCACGTGAGTATGCAAGATATATGTTAGTGGAAGGTGCAAGAGAGAGAGTTCCATTCCAGTCAGTCAGAGAGTGAGTGCCAGTCACATGGGGGTACCTTCAACCCCTTATGTGGTGAAGAATGGAAGCAAAAGAGTGGTATCCTGGAGATTCATTGCCAGGACCCCTACACTAAGAGAGAAAGAAAGAAAGAGAAAGGAATCCGCTGTGCAGAGTTCAGGAACCATCAGAAAGTGAGTGACAGTGGAGTTTTCTTGTCCTCCTCTGGAGTGTGTGTCTCCAGGAGCTGAGTCATATAGATAACTCCACTGTAGGCCTGGTGTCATCCTGTGTTTTCCTCCCTTTTATCTCAAGATATTTCTCCACAAGTAAAGTTCCAGTTGTTGACCATTCCCAGCAACTGAGTTTATCAAATTAACCATGTGTGGACTCTTTTATTTTCCCATCGGATATCCTATGGAGCAAGGAACGGTGGCGTCACCCGTAAAAGAGTTCTTCCAGTCCACTACACTATTTATTCAGGTAACAACTGCCCTAGCATTGCCTGGAGAGGCCCATCAGCACCTTGGCCAAGTGTCACATGCGTCCCTCCGGGTAGGAGTTGGTAGTGCTACAGTGACGTCCCTAACATTTACCCTGCCATCTCCTCAGTGGTGTGCCTCATACCTTGTTCGCTGCATAAGCAATCCACTTCCTCAACACCAGACAAAATCTGGAATATCTTTGAAGACCTGACAATCAAGGATATTCAAGGGATAATACATGAGGATCCCCTAACCATAGTAAATACACTTTTGCCTCTCAGGAAGATTAATGGTCTTCACCTTGCACATCTCTCTGCTGTTATAACAAATTTTAAAGCTCAACATTTATCCTCGACACCACTAACAGATTTTAAAAAATTAGTTAGCAACTAGAATAAAAACTCCAGAAAGATCTCACATTTAACAAAAAATTTCACTTCCTCTCGTGCCACAGGTAGACCAACTTTTATCTCTTCATATTTAAAATTCCATATGGAATTTCCCAATGTGTCCGTCTGCAGTAGAACCATTACAAATTATTAACTAGATGGTACAAAACACTGGTTATATGCATATAAACTCTCGGAGACAGACAGATGTTGGAGATGGCAAGAGCATACAGGATGATACCTACATATCTGGTGGAACCGCCCTAGGATTCAAAAATTCTGGACAGAGGTTGCGAGTGAAATGGGAACAATACTTAAAAAAATATACAGCTCTCTCCTGACCAAATCATCCTTAGCATATCCCATGCATCTTTTAACCCTCTAAAACATAGGCTAGCCTCATATTTAATTGCAGCAACGAAAGCATTGATACCCCTCCTTTGGGGAATAACAATCCCTCCATCAGTAGTTATGTGGAAAGAAAAGAAAAATCAAATTTGTGTCTTCAAAGAATTACTAAGTTGGACAAATTTATCACATTCAACATTTCCCGAAATATGGTCACCCTGGAAACAATACTCAAGACATAATCCCTAAAATACAAGGGATTACCAGCAAAATGTGTTTCACGCACTTTATGAGGCTCTACTTTAAGATGATTCTGCGATAAATAGGATAATGTTGTTGGTATTTCTTTGCGAACCCACTACACACAATCTCTTACATAAAAGATGTCTTTGTTCTGGACCCTCCCCCTACCCTTTTCTCTCCCCCAATCCCTTTCCCCTTTTCTCTCCCCCAACCCCCTCCCTCTCTCATTCGTACTTCCATAGTTTTTCTTTTCATTCTCTGTTTGTCAGGTGATGCCACACTTTTGTAATCTCCCTAGCTCCGCTGCGTCCATCCTTGGGCTGCATGTTGTGGAGCGGTATGGAGGAAGTTAAGTCAAGCAGGCAAGTTAAGACTGACTTGCGGAATTACATGGGCGGAGAAGAAAATAGTATCTTTAAATCCTGCTAGTAATCTTTTCTCAGACATGAAAATCTCTTATGAACATTATAGGACTGTAGTTAAACAAGCTATCACAATTATGTTAGAAATCATTTTTAAAACCAAAATGCTTTGAAATTTTGATATTTGAAAATGTAGAATTTTGTTTATATTGATGTATGAATATGGATATGCAAGACTTTGTTTGTCTGTATTGTTTAATAATGATCAATCTTGAATAAAAAGTGATTTCATCAAAAAATATGCAACTTTTTTACATTACAGGTGTAATAGATGTTCATTCTGTACAACAGTCTGGCCAGTTTTCATGCTAAATAGGGTAGAAACACCCACTAACAAATATTCTCAGAGCAAGAATTTATAGAAATAACAATATATCTTTATTAGGAGCATCAATAATATAACATCAGGTAAAATGGCAGAAACACTCATGTAGATAACAAATGACACCAGATTTGTATATATATAACAAATAGAACACCTAATTGAGCTAGGTTACCAGTGTGAACCTTGAAAAATAAATGATGGTCGCCATAACCAGATGAGATGGCAAGTTGCTTCAGAATGCTGCAGTAACCTTGCAGGTTACGTGTGCCTACCAACAGTATCACCAACAAAGTCCTCCTACCTCCTCCTCCATGCTTTATGGTGGAAACTACACACGTAGAAGCCATCCACCCACATTCTTTGTCCATTTCTTTTGTTTCTTGGCCAAAGCAATTCTATTCTTCTTGTTGATGTTCCTTATTAATATCATAGAAGCATAGAATGGTAGAGTTGTAAGGGACCTCCAAGGTAATCGGGTCCAACCCCCTGCCCAGACAGATATTTGTCCAGCCTTTGTTTGATCACTTCCATTGAAGGAGAACTCACCATCTCCCATGGCAACCTGTTCCACTCATTGATCACCCTCACTGTCAGAAAGTTTTTTCTAATATCTAATTTGTATCTCCTCCCTTTCAGTTTCAACCCATTGCTTTTAGTCTTTCCTTGAGCAAATAAGAATAGGGCTGATCCCTCTGCATTGTCACAGCCCTACAGATATCTGTAGAAAGTTATTAAGTCTCCTCTCAACCTTTTTGCAAGCTAAACATTCCCAGATCCTTTAACCGTTCTTCATAGGACATGATTTACAGACCGCTCACCATCTTGGTAACTCTTCTCTGAACTTGCTCCAGTTTGTCTATGTCTTTTTTAAAGTGGGGTGCCCAGAACTGGACACAGTATTCCAGATGTGGTCTGACTGAAGAAGAGTAGAGGGGATATTTACCTCACATCATCTAGACTTTATGCTTCTCTTAATACATCCCAGAATTGTATTTGCCTTTTGGCTGCTGCATCACATTGTTGACTCATGTTTAATCTATGATCTATCAGTATACCCAAGTCTTTTTCACATTTGCTGCTGTTTAGCCCAATTCCTCCCATTCTGTATGTGCTTTTTGATTTTTCTTGCCCAGATGTAGGACTTGTTAAATACCATTCTGTTAGTCACCGCCCACTGTTCAAGTTTTTTCTAGAACTTTTTGAATATTCTCTCTCTCTTCCCTAGTGTTAGCTATCCCTCCTAGCTTTGTGTCGTTGGCAAACTTTATCAGTTTCCCATCAATTCCCTTCTCCAGATCATTGATAAAAATGTTGAACAACACTGGGCCTAGGACAGAGCCTTGTGGCACCCCACTTGATACATTCTTCCACCTAACAGTTGCAGCTTCTTTGTGGCAATTCGACCATAAAGGCTTGATTCTTGCTGTCTCCTCTGAAAGTTGATGTTGAGATGTGTCTGCTACTTAATCTTTGTGAAGCATTTATGTGGAATCTAATGTGAGATGCTGGTTATTTGTGGTTTTTGAGGCGGATAAATCTAATAAACTTCTGCTCTGCAGCAGAGCTAACTCTTCATCATGTCATTAAGACAGTCAGTCTTAAAGACATGACCAAGAGGTCTTTAGTGAGACGATCATTTGTTCTTCAACAGGACAATGACCCCACACATCTCCAGTCTATGTAAGGGCTTTTTCACCAAGAAGTACAGTGATGGGGTGCTGCGTCAGATGACAATCAACCGACCTAAACCCAATTAAGATGGTTTGGGGTGGGTTTTTCTGAGAGTGAAGGAAAATCAGCCCCCAAGTGCTTAGCTACCCTGGGAACTCATTCAAGACTGCTGGAAATCAATTCTGAGTGATTACCTAATGAAGATGATTGAGAGAATGCCAAAGGTTGACAAAGCTGTTATGGAAGCAAAAGGGGCTACAGTGAAGAACCTAAAATATAAAACATATTTTAGTTTAAACCTTTTTTGTTTACTACTTAATTCCATGTGTGTTCCTTCATAGTTTTCATGTCTTTAATATGGGTATTATTGTATCTTATCACCACCATGAAGAATGGGTGGAAACAAGATAATTGCACCCAAGCGACGCCCAGAATTTTATTGGCTGGCCTGGAGAATAGGTTGGCATTATCTCCCCTCCAGCCTGTGTCACTCAGCCCTCCAGTGCTGTGCCTTGTGCCCTGTAACCGACTTCTGCACTGTGGACTTCCCGTAGACATTCCCTCCTGTGGTCTCCAGCACTTCCTCCATGCCGGCAACAAAGGAAGCTCCTGGGAGTGCCTACGGCAGGGACTCTGCGTCTGCTTCTGGCTGGGCAGCTCCTGGAACAGGCACCAGCACTGCCACTGCGAGCACTGCAGCTGCTGGCCAGCAAGCCCCTGGAAGTGGCTCCGGCAGGGCCGCTGCCATCCCTTCTGTTCCTGGATGCGGCCAGCTCTTGGAAGATGCTCCTGCGGCTGCTCCTGCTAGTACAGCTCCTGGATGCGGCTCTGGCAGTGACGCAGCAGCATCTCCTGGCAGAAGCGCAGCCAGACACAGTGGGCATTGAAGGATGGAATCGCCGGACACAAGGTCGGCATGGAGGCAGACAGCAGCTCCAGCATCGCCGGGGAATGGGAGCGCAGGCATACACAGCTATCAGTGGGAGCGCAGATGGGGCAGCAGCACAGACAGCTGTCTGCGGGGAACAGGAGCACAGGTATACACAATGCAGAAGAAGGTTACAGTGCACAAGGCAGAGCGCCGGAGGCCTGAGTGACACAAGGCTGGAAGTGAGATAATGCCCACTCATTCTCTAGGCCAGCCAATAAAATTGTGGGCGTCGCTTGGGGTCGTTCATCTTGCCACCACCCATTCTCCACAACATTTCCACATATTCATGCCCTGCCTGGTCATCAGAGTTATCACCAATAGAACGCCCTTCACAGCTAGGACTTAACTAAAATGTCAATATTTTATTAGTATTCTTTAAAATACATAAATTGGGGCACAAACGTGAAACAAGACTACTGTTACCTGATATGTGAATCTCAGAAACAGATATTTAATGAAGCACAGGACAAAAACAAAACAAAACAAAAATGTGAGATGTGCTAACAACACAATGAACTCACTAAATAAGGGATATTAAAAATAACTCTGATGCTAGAGCTAGTATGTTATATCCATATATTTGACTCTTATTACCAATAGAATATGTATGGGACCATCTGGGGTGCCAATTTCGACAGCCTATGATTTTGCATGATCTAAAGGCTTAGTTACAGCAAATGTGTAACGATATGCTGCAGGATACAATACAGAACTTGTATGCCTCCTTGTATCCAAGCTAGAGGCCAACAGGGTACAAGAACCTCCATGCCTGTCCGTATCACATCTTGTATCCAAACTAGAGCTTTCCTTCAAGGGGTCAGTTTTGTGCAATAACTTATCCTTTTACTCTAGTATTGTTATCACTTAGGCCTTAGTCAGACGGGCGATTTTTCGCGCGATTTGCGCATGCGTCCGGCGATTTTATAAAACCATTGCTTTGCAATGGTATCGGACACATGAGCGCTTTTTATGCGCTCGTCCGATAAATTATAGAACAAAAAATCGCAGATCGCACCTATCTGCGATCTGCGATTCCTGTTCTCTTCTCTATATGCGCTCAATGGGGCCGGCGGCAGCAGCGCCGACCCCATTGAGAACATATAGAAGACAAATCATTCTTCTCTGCCACAGCTGTAACAGCTGTGACAGAGAAGAACAATGTTTGCCCATTGAATTCAATGGAGCGGCAATACAGCCGCTCCATTGAAAGCAATGGGCTGCCGGCGTGCGCGGGGTGAATTGTCGGGAAGGGGTTAAATATATAAACCCTTCCCTGCAATTCATTCTAAAATGTGTTAAAAAAAAAAAATTGTATACTCACCTTTCCGCTGCAGCCGGAGTCCAGCCGTGGCCGCTGTCAGTTCTCCTGAACTGCTTCTTGGCACTATTCAGCCGGCGGGGCTTTAAAATCCCCGCCTGCTGAATGATCTGCCTCTGATTGGTCACAGCCCTGACCAATCAGAGGCTGAAAAGACTCACACACCCATTCATGAATTCATAAATGGGTGAGTGACTGCTGCCTCTCAGCGCTGAGCCAATCAGGGGCAGGTCTGACTCACATCCATTCATGAATTCATGAATGGGTGTGAGTGAGGCATGCTTCTGATTGGCTCAGTGCTGAGCCAATCAGGGGGCAGGTCTGACTCACACCCCCTTCACACCCACTGCAGGACTGCCACGCGGAGCTCCGGCTGCCGGGAGAAGGTGAGTATACAATTTTTTTTTTATTTTAACACATTTTAGGATGGATTGCAGGGAAGGGCTTATATATTTAAGCCCTTACCGACAATTCATCCTGGGCTTGCCCGCAGTGCATTGCTTTCAATGGAGACGGCTGTATTGCCGTCTCCATTGAATGCAATGCGCTGGACAGCTCCGGCCCGTTTCTAATGAAACGCGGCTAGGAGCAGATTTTCGGGCGATTTGCGGGCGACTTGCGCGCACCGGTCACGCGATTTGCGGATGCGCATCCGTCATGCGATCCGCAAATCGTGAGAAAAATCGCCCGTCTGACTAAGGCCTTACTTGTATGAACATTTTAATCTCACACAGAAAGTTTCGTTCCATTCCAACAACTGCTTCTAGGGAAGGAATTGGTTTTGACAATTAATGAATGTTGTGAAAGTACAACAGGGAAAGTGCTGGAGGGGTGTATATTTCACCCAGGTGTTTAAGCTTGGTAAAATGCAAAGTTTAGAAAGATGGTTTTGCTCACAAAACCTAGTTTTATGAGCCTTTATTTAAGTGTGTTAAGGGCTGGATTTTTATTGTATGGATAAGTTGGCAATAGGACTTATCACACCCTCTAGTACTCTAGTCCAGGGTCTTCCCTGGTTTCCCAGTCGGCCCAGCTACCTCCACTGAGATTCTTAATGGGACAGAGAAGACTGCAATCATAGGCAGTCTGGGTCAGATACAAACAAGCCTAGTGTGGAGAAGTCAGATCATTTGATGATATCTGCTATATGTTATTGCTAGGTGAGAAAACATTGTTTAGATAGTACCCAGACGGGCAGATATTTATTTTCTCTTGTTGTACGTGTCAGGATTTCCACAAAGTTTATACTGCTTGCACAAAATAAAGCTAAATGGGTTTTTAATTGCGACTGAGTCCTTGCTGAACCTCAGAAAGTCTATTGTAAAGTTACAGAACAGTTTATTATATAAGGAGTCGGCATCACTTACAAGATCTTTGCACCCATGACTGCACACAAAAGGTAGCAGTCCCTAAATCAAAAATAAATGCCCCACCCCATTATTGTTATAGGGTTTCGTCCAGGACTGAACTATTGATGATCTATCATCCAGATGGGTCATCAATGGTTGATTGGGGACCAACAGTCGTATACACAGCAGCAGTCCAGGTTATTATTGTATTGAATTCAGAGGGCTCTATGCCTGCATAAGCTATCTAGATCACTGCAATGTGCATGGAGCTGTCAGCTTCAGCTCTGTCCACACTAACTGCAAGCCAGATAACAGTTGATCAATGTGGGTCCAGAGCAACTGACGCCCACCAATTCTCTATTCATGACCTAACCTAAGGATAGGTCATCAATAGTTTAGTTCTGGACAACCCCCTTAATTTTTAATACTACACCTCCAGCTAGGAGATGGATGGCCGGTGCTTATCCTTCTCTTCCTTCTTTCTGTGTACTGCAGTAAAGAACGTTGTGACTCTTCCATTGCTAACAATGTGCCCATAGAGAGGGTGAGCAAGGGTCACAATCCCAACTGTTCATGAAACTGGAACTCCCTGTTGTGTTTCCAAAAAAGTGATCAAGCTGGACTTATGGTGCATAGACCCTAAAAGAAACCTATGTTGTACTCCGTGGTCTTAGTTCTGAATTTAAGAAATGCTGCTACAAGATTGTCTTGTCTATATAGCAAATCTAGAATAAATCCACACCTGAAATCATGTAAATCCTCTTCTACTGTTATCTGGCATCATCACGTGTATTTGTATAGCTTTCTGCAATGCAGACTTCAGGTCTTTGCTCCTCAGGCTGTAGATTAAAGGATTGAGTAAGGGGGTGATTAGTGCATAGATCACAGTGACCACTTGGTTTAATCTAAGAAGATTACTTGTGTTAGGAACAAAATAAGCAAAAGTCACTGAAACATAAAATATAGAAACCACAGTCAGATGAGATGTACAGGTGGAAAATCCTTTACGTTTTCCATCGCTGGTGCGGATTTTGAGCACTGTACTAAAGATCCTGAAATATGAGTAAAATGTGGTACCAAAGGCTCCAGTGCTGAGAACCCCTCCTGCAATTATCAAGACTAGAACATTGATGGAAGTATCAGTACAAGAGATCTGGAACAAATGAGGCAGGTCACAAAAGAAATTGTGGATGAAGTTGGGACCACAGAATGTCAACCTTCTTAAACATAAGGTATATATCAAGGGGATAAGAAAATCAGAAGACCAAACCAAGGATACTAACTGAAAGCATCTACCCCAAGACATGATCTGAGAGTAGTGAAGAGGACGGCAAATGGCTACGTACCGGTCGTACGACATGGAGGACAATAAAAAAAACTCAGAACTCCCAAAATAGATGACAAAGAACATTTGCGTTATGCATTCAGGGAATGAGATGGACCAGTCCTGGGTAATGAAGTTAAAGAGCATTCTTGGGGCAGTCACTGATGAGTAGGACATGTCCAAGAATGCCAAGTTTCCAAGAAAGAAGTACATGGGTGTATGAAGACGAGTGCAAGTAAGAACTAGAAGGATGATAAGAAAGTTTGTTAGGAAAGTCATCACATAGATGAGGAGGAAGATGGTGAAGAGGACATAAATGATCTTCTGATTATCCGATAGACTCATGAGAAGAACACTGGTGATTGTTGTTTGGTTTCTCATCATTACAGTGTGATTCTTCCCAAAGTTCTTTAAATGAATAACTTTGCTGGCAACAATGAAACATCAGGAGAACTTGGTGGAATATATGAACACAACAGGTGAATAGCCTGACTTGGATATAAAATTGTTGATACTAACAGATATGGGAATCCTTTATTTTATAACTCATCAGTTTCCCCAGGAGCAGAAGCCACAGAATCCCCAAACCCCTGCTGTGCATATCCATAATAATGTAATAGGGTCTCAGAACACTTATTTTCATGGTTGTTTATAGTGTAAGATTCTATTTTTTAACCTTCTATGAGTCACATTAAAATTGGAAAACCCTCCCAGAGCAGAAAACATTTCCTTTATCATTTTTCCATTTTTTTTTAAATTTACTGTGCTGGATAAATAACATATTTTATAGTACTGGATAGTACAAATATGGCAATACCACTTATGTGTAGTTTATTTTTTCAATATTTAAAGCATTGTCTAAGGGGGGGGAAATTATTTTTTGTAAAACTATTTTCTGTAAAACCACAGAGATGCCATGGTCAGTAATGAACACGGCATCCAGATGGTTAAAAGGCACAGTGTAGTAATTAGATGAGCAAGTGCCCATCTTTTCGCTTCTTTCTGCGAAAAAAAGACTGTCATATGTGGCAATCAGAGAGCAAATTTGTTCTCCGATCCATAAGATGGTTTATAACTTAAACAAAAGTGTCACCCCAAAACAGGCAGGCAAATAGGGGAATCACAGATCATTCTTTGCTGCCCTCCTTTACCTTGCTTTGCACACAGACTGAAGTGACAGCTATAAATTCAGTATTCTCACTTTCATTTCAAAAGGCTATAGGTCAGGTTGTATTGTGGCTACAGACATATTTTTGGTCTCATTTTAAAGCCAATAATCTGCAATAGAATCAGAGATATAATCTTTTGAAGTAGAATGAGCTCTGTTTGTCCAAATGTTCTTTCCCTGATAAATGAACAGAATTCAGGGTAATCAGTAGGGTTTTAACCAGTGAACATTCACAATGTACAGATCTCTGACAAGTGGCAGGGCTTGCCCAAAACATGTCATTTTTTTATGCCAATGCTTTCTATGTACAATGTTCCAGCCATCTTTTATACTAAAATGTGGTAGAAATGTCTGCCAATAAATGAGAACAAGAATTTATGAAAATAACAATACATCTTTATTAGTGGCATCAATAGCAAATAATCAGGTGTCAATATAGCATGAACATATCCATATAGAAAACAAATAACACCTGGACTTGCATACATATTGTAATCTAAGATAAAAAAGCCTACAGGCTTTTCTTGCACCAGACTTTGACCCCTTTGCAGGACCTTTGGTGGATGATTTTGGTGTTGCTAAATTCGCTAGATCCTCACCACTGCTGTAAGATCATAAAATTTAAGTTTGATTGATTGCGTGAGGTGTCAGGCCAGCTCAGAGTTGCAATGTTAAATGTAATGGTACCTTTGCTTCAGCCGTTAAGGAAGGAAAACGTTGATAAGCGAGCGCAAGAACCTTTGCTGTCTCTAGCGGCTAAAGCACAACAGCCGGCCCCATTGAAAACATGTGGAAACCCCTGGATGCAAGGCATTTTCACATGGAAACAGCTTCATATTCTTGCAGTGGTGAAGGGGTCGTGATGTTCTCCTATTGTTTTCCATGTGGCCGGTGGTGCTGCCGCCGGTCCCATTGAAGACATGTGAAAACCCCTGGATGCAAGAGAGAGAGAGAGGGGGGGAGAGAGAGAGAGGGAGAATGAGAGAGGAGGAAAGGGGGAGTGGGTGCAAGGGGGAGTGGGTGCAAGGGAGAGAGGGAGAAGGGGAGAGGAGAAGATAGAGAGGAGGTGAGGGAGAAAGATTGGGAGAGAGGGAGGAAGAAAGAGAGGGAGAGGGGGAGAGAGAAAGTGGGAGAGGGAGATTAAGAGAGAGGGAGAGAGAAGGAGAGATACTCAGCTTTGCTACATATACTCAGCTCTGCAACACGCAGCTATATACACTCAGCTCTGTTACACGCAATTATATACACTCAGCTCTGCTGCACAAAGCTATATACTCTTAGCTTTGCTACACACTGGAATATAAACTCAGCTCTGTTACACAAAGCTATATACACTCAATCCTGCTGCACGCGTGTATAAAATTAATTCTGCTACACGCAGCCATAAACACTCAGCTCTGCTACACAGAGGTATATACACTCAGCTCTGCTACACGAAGCTATATACACTCAGCTCTGCTACACATAGCTATATACATTCAGCTCTGCTACCAACAGGTATATACACTCGGCTTTGCTACACGTAGATATATAAACTCAGCTTTGCTGCACGCACATATATACACTCATCTCTGCTATACATAGGGAAATACCCTCAGCTCTGTTACACTTAGCTACATATACACTCAGCTCTGCTACATGCAGGGATATATGCAGCTCTGCTACACACAGGTAAATACACTCAGTTCTCCTGCACACAGCTCTGCTGCACGCAGCTATATACACTCCGCTCTGCTACATGCAGGTATACACACTCAGCTCTGCTACATGCAGGTAAATACACTTAACTCTGTCATGCAAATCTACATATACACTAAGCTGTGCTGCACTCAGCTCTGCTACATACAGCTATATATACACTCAGCTCTTTTACATGCAGCTATATGCACTCAGCTCTGTTACACGCAGTTATATGCACTCAGCTCTGCTACACGCAACTATATACGCTCAGCTTTGCAAAACGCAAGTATATACACTCAGCTCTGCTACACACAGGTAAATACACTCAACTCTGCTACAAACAGCTCTGCTACATGCAGTTATATACATTCAGCTCTACTACACACAGGTATATACATTCAACTCTACTACATGCAAGCATATACACTCAGCTCTGTTACACGCTGGTATACACACTCACCTCTGCTACATGCAGCTGCAAATACTCAGCTTCGATACACGTAGCTATATACACTCAGCTCTATTACATGCAGGTAAATACACTCAGCTTTGCTGCATGCAAGTATATACACTCAGCTCTGCTAAACACAGCTTTACAGTGGTCTACAGTTCAGTGACTGCATTCTCTACCTGCAGTAGATCCAATATGTAGAGTATACCAGAGATACAAGATATTACTGCAGGATACACCGAATATACTGCGGTCTCCACAGACGGATTTATACTAAGTTGTGTAATATACCGACATGTAATATACACTAAATAGACTGTTGCCATGTCCCCAGAATGTGGAAGACCAAGCCGTGAATGGCAAACAGTTCAAGCCGAATCAGTTCTTAAAACTTTTACAACCATTTTTCCAAACATTTTCTGTTTGCGTAGTGAACATCAGGTAAGTTCAGGTCAGGGGATACCATTTTACATCTGGGGAGCTGGAAAGGGGAATTTCTTGGCCGACTGGATCCGTCTTATGACGGAACCAAACATCACTGATTGGACCCCATTGACTATAATGGCCTTCGTTTTGTTTCCATTTAGCTGCATGGCCTTTTACCGGAAGAAAAAGCATGTGGCACTATTACTACCGGCATCTTCTGCTGGATCTGCAACGAAACCCCTGAACTGAGGTTCAAGTGCAGATATGAACCTGGCCTAACACTGAGCAGTGGTAAGCAATAAGTGTAAAACTATATAATATCTACCACAGATATACTCGAAAAGTTTTTGTTTACCTTGTTTGACTCTAATAAGTCAGCGTTTTCTCACTCAGTGCCCTGTCAGTGGCCGAGAGTACATGGGACAGTTATTAAAATTTGCTTTTTCCAATGATTATTCTGGTGACAGTTGCCCTGTGTAAAGGTACCTTTTAGAGGAGGAACGTCTTGATGACATGGGCATGTGGATTTTTTTTACCCCGGTTACAATGCAGTTAACATAATGTTTTAACTTTATTATTCGCATTGTTATGATTGTGGTAATGCCATATATGTGCATCCGCGTGTTTTGTTATATTTTTCCAGAATAAAACCACTTGTTATACTATTTTTTTAAGAGTAGAATTTTTATTATTTTTTTTAACAAACTTCATTCCTATTTCTTTAAAGATTTATTTAGTCCCATAAAAGGACGTAACAATGTGATTACTTTGGTATACTCAGCATATAAAAGCATAAAACAGTGTGGTCCCAATAATAATTGTGTACCACCTCAGTGGTCCCAATGGAAATGCGCCCATTAATGGTCCCAATAATAATTGTGCACCCTCAATAGTTGCCAAAATAGTAGTAGTGCACCCTCTCAGTGGCCCCAAAGGTAATTGTTACTCCAAAATAATACTGCATACACAATAGTGCCCCAATAGTAAAGGTGCACCCCCTTAGTGGATCCAATGGTAATAGTGGCCCAAATAATAGTTCATTCACAATAATGTCTCCAATATTGATGATGCATCCTCTTAGTAGTGCCCCCAGTAGTGGTCGCAATAATAGTGCACCCCCGATAATAGGCCTAATACTAATGTGCATAACTTTGGGGGTCCCAAAGGTAATAGTGCCTAATAGTTGCGACAAAAATAATCAATATCATCATAGTCTATCATTTGTGGCCGAGCATGATTGCCTACCAAATATAGGGGCTTAGGGGTGGGTCCAAAAGTGAGGACATCAGTTTCCAAGTAGAAGGTGGCCCGGACAAGATTTGGCTTGACATTCTTACCTCTCAATAAGTTTCTCTCTTTCACCATCCATTTGTGCCTCTTTGAAATTCACAGTGCTTTTGGTAACGTCTGGCCCCAAAATTGAGTGCTCAAGGGCCAGGGCTTCTCAGTTCTCAAAGTCTATGCCACAGTTTTTAAGGTTAGCTTTAACCGCATCTTTAAATCTCTTTTGCTGTCCATCAACATTCCATTTTCTGTTCTTGAGTTTAGAGTATAGTAATTGCTTTGGGAGACAGTATTGAGCATTCACACAATGTGGCCAGTCCAGCGAAATTGATGGTGAAGGATCATTGCTTCAATGCTTCTTCCCGAACACTGACATTTGTCCGCCTGTCTTCCCTCTTCCCAAGAGATTTGCAGGATTTTTCGAAGGCAACGCTGATGGAATCATTCCAGGAGTTGAGGGGCACATTTCGCAGGCATATAACAAGGTTGGAAGGACAACAGCTTTATAAACAGCATCTTGGTATATGAATGTCCAGCTCCTCAAACACCCTCTGCTTCATTAGAAAAAAAGCTGCACTTGCAGAGCTCAGACATTGTTGTATTTCGGCATTGATGTTCGCTTTTGGGGAGAAGTGGCTGCCAAAATAGTGGAAATGGTCAACATTTTCCAATGTTACACCATTAAGCTGTATTTCTGGCATTGCAGAAGAATTAGTTGGTGCCTGCTCATAAAGCACTTTGGTTTTCTCGATCTTCAATGAGAGGCCAAGCTTTTTGTATACTTCTGCAAAGATATTTAGCCCCTTAATGACACGGTCCCTTTTTCCCATTTTCCTTTTTTCCTCCACCCTTTTTAAAAATCGTAACTCCTTTATTTATCTATCGACGTCGCTGTATGAGGGCTTGTTCTTTGTGGGGCATGTTGTATTTTTCAATGATGCTATTTAATTTACCATATAATGTACTGGAAAACGTAAAAAAAATTCTAAGTGGAGTAAAATGAAAAAAAAAAAGAAAATCCACCATTTTCAGTGCGTCTTGTTTCTATGGCTTTCAAACTGCAACAAAAATGACATGATAATTTTATTCTATGGGTCCGTACAATTACTACAATACCAAATTTGTATAGTTTTTTTTTTGCTGTACTACTTTTATTTTCTTTCAAAGACATTTTTAAATTATTTTCTACCGCCATCTTCTGCGCGCAATAACTTTTTTATTTTTCAGTTAACGTAGTTGTGCGAGGTCTCATTTTTTGCAGGATGTCCTGTAGTTTACGTTGGTACCAATTCAGAATACATTTGACTTTTTGATAGCTTTTTTTTTTTGCATTTTTTTCTGGGAGACAGGGTGACTGAAAAAGTGCATTTCTGGCGTTCTTCATTTTTTTTCCGGACGATGTTCACCATACGGGGTAAACAATGTGCTACTTTGATAGATCGGACTTTTATGGACATGGCGATACCAGATATGTATTTTTGTTTAACAATTAAAATTTTTTTATTATAGCTATGGCAAAAGGGGGGTGATTTAAACTTTTATTACTTTTTTTTTTACAATTATTAAAACTTTATTGAGTTCATTTTTACTTTTCTTTTAAGCCCTTCTAGGGGACCACAACTAGCGTACTTTGATCGCTCTTGCATAATGACGTAATGCTATAGCATTACATCATGGTGCAATTTGACAGGCAGTCTATCAAGCCACCCCATGGGCACGGCTTGATAGGCAGTCTGCTAAGCAGCCCTTGGGCCTTTTAGAAGGACCTCGGCAGCCATGACACCCATACTGTTCCCTGCAATCTCACGTGAGTGGGTCGTACGAGACCCCCGAACATCGTTCGGGGCATTTAAAGAGTTAGTAGCCGTGATCGGCCACGAGGTCAATTGCACCTATTGCCCGCGGGTGTCAGCTGCAATAAACAGCTGACGCCCATACTGTATGAAGAGAGGTCACCCTGCAATCTCTCTTCATAATACCCCGCACCTGCATGACTTAATGTAAGTCATATAGCGGAAAGGGGTTTAAGTAGCTTGTAGATCATTTTCTGAATGAGCACAGACTACATTATTATCAGCATATTGGAGTTCTATAACAGACATTGTTGTGACTTTGGTTTTGGCAAAAATAATACAAAAATAATAGTGCATCTCGATAGTAGACCCAATAGTAATGGTGTGCCCCTTAATGGCTCCAATAGTAATAGTGCCCCCATGGCTGCAAGTAGTTTTACTTACTGAAACAGCTCCACTCCGGCTGCCTTGGAATTTAAAGGGACTGTATGAGTTAAGGAAAACGCCTGTGAATGGGTTCCCTATGCATTAAAATAAGTGAGTGGTTACTCACCTCCCATTGCTCCCCCATTCGCCCTCCGCCCCCAGCTCTGGTCTCCCTGTGATGTCACTTTGCCTGCTGAACCCATCTACAAACAAGCTGCAGCAGCGAATGACATTGGCTGCTACAGCAGGATTGCAGAACGTCAGAGCTGCTAGTAAACAGATAGCGTTGACCAAAGCTGGGGGCAGGGGACGAGCGGGAAGTGGAGAAAGGTGAATAACTGATTAATTGTTATTTTATACCATGAGGGACCCGGTGACAGGTGTGTCCCTTAACTCGGACAACCCCTGTGATTACCAGTTGGGTGGCAACTCCAAGTAAGTCCTTCTTAACAGTTGCAAATGGATTTTTAAACAAAACTCCCAGGCAGCATGGAATAGGTAGCTCTAATGCTGCTCAGGCAAGTGGGATGTGCTTCGCTGAATGCTGTAAGTGATGTATGACATTCTGGCATACAATGTCGTAACATTCACCAGCCTCTGACTGTACTCTGCAGGAAGTTGAATCCCATCATCTCGTTACACAATCCACACTTCCCCCTAGCATGTCCCTCTTTTTATATCCATATCTGCCAGCGCTGGACCTACCATATCCCATCTCTGCATGCTGCGATAGAGAAATAGTCCCTAAAACAACCTTTATTATCCTTATGGGGGTTACTTAAACACCTAACATTAGTTTTCCATACAATTTAGTCCCAGACTACCCCCTTTAATTCTCAACACCACACTGCTAGCTAGGACATTATTTCCCAGAGATTATCATCCACTTTCTTTTTTCTGCCTTTGGAGGTACAGAATGTTGTTACTCCTTCTCCATTGCTAACAGTGTATCTACAGAAAGGATGAGCATGGTGCCGATCACGACTGCTCATGAAACTGCAACTCCTTTGTTGGAGTAATCAATTAATTTAGGTGATATTCAATGGGTATTGTAGCCTTATCAATTAGGTATGTCCAATTATTAAATGCATCGTAGAAAAAAACAATGAGAAACACTCAAGTGATGTTTCCAAGATCTTCTGAAGTGCTTTATTATTGCATATTTTAAATAGAGAAATGCAAAGCAGTGAGGGATACTGTCCAGATGCCAAGTGTGTTACCATGCGGCGGTTGCTGGTCCTCCCGGAACGGCGGTGTGCTGGGTCCCGCAGTCGGGGCATGTCCTCCCGGCTTGTTGTCTGGCTACCGGGGGCGCGGGTTCCCGGCCGGCGTGGGTGCCTGGTCAGCGTGGGCAGCATGGTGCTGGTGGCGCGCGCACCTGTGAGTGCAGTTGCCGTGCACGAGCTCCCTTTAATTTTGTTCTGTTGGGAGTTAGCTGTCTCCCTCTCTCCGCCCCTGGGTGGAGGCTTTTGTTTAAAGGTCGGGCAGAGACTTGCAGTCAGTGCCTGTTATTGGTTTCCCTCAGTGTGCTAGCTAGTCTGCCTCTGTTGGTCTCCTCCTGCCTCTGTCATCTTGTCTGCTATACCTTGCTATTGTCCGCCAGGTTTTTCTATCTGCCTCAGTCTGCTTAGTATTGTTCGTGTTGCCCTTTTCGGTCCCTAGTGAGAGTATGGACCGCCGCCCAGCTGTCTGCCTGGGGTTAGCCAGGAGTGGAGGCAAGCAGGCAGGGACTGGGGTTGTAGGTGAAATCTAGGGCACCCGGGCTGGCGTATCAAGGGTAGTGTATCGTAACATAAAACATGGCCCTGAAAAAAATTGCTCTCCAATGGAGGCCATAAGTACCCTCGCAAGTCAGTTGCAGGATTTAGTGGTCGTGATCCATGACCTGTCCGGTTGTATGGTGGCCCAGGAGCAGTGGGAGTTAGTGCATGTTTCTACCGCCGCTTCTATTTCCGAGCCCAAGCGTCCTCTTCCTGAGGTATTTTCGAGGGAGAGAAGCAAGTTTTTTGTTTTTCAGCAGGCATTTAGATTTTTTTTTCGGATCCGGCTCAGAATCCCAGAAAGTTGGATTAATTATGTCCTTACTTCGGGGTCCCCCCCAGACATGGGCCTACTCCTTGGCCGAGAGTTCGGCTTGCCTGCAGTCAGTTGATTTGTTTTTTCAGAAACTTGGAGGTATTTTTGATGAGCGGACCGTGCGGGGTTGGCGGTACGTCATCTCATGTCTCTACGTCAGGGGTAGCAGTGGGTAGAGGACTATTGCTCTAAATTTAGACAGTATGCAGGTGAAACCTCTTGGAACGATAGCGCCCTTAAAGATGTGTTCTTGTTGGGTCTTTCTGACGCTGTCAAGGATCTACTCATTTTTTAACCCGTTCCCGTGACACTCAATGATGCGATGGAATTGGCAGTCAAAGCTGACAGGAGGCTAAGATCTAGAAAAAGAAAAACGTCAGGCCCATAAGGCTAGGGAATCCGGCAGGCCCGCTCCCGCTTCTCCCATGCCAACTTCTGGTGCCGAGCCTATGGAAGTGGATCAGTTAAGTCCCGAGGAACGGCGACGGTTCCGGATGACTCATCGCCTCTGCCTCTATTGTGGGAAAGCTGGACATCGTGTAGCGACCTGTCCTTAGAAGTGTCTACAACATCAGTCTGAACTAGCGGAAAACTTCAGATCCTAGGCGATTTTTGGGAGGATCACCTAGGATCACAAGTACTCCCTAAGTTGTTGGTGCCTTGTCAGATTGGCTTCCGGAATTTCACTCGGTCTGGTCAAGCTTTTATTCATTCAGGTGCTGCTGCCGATTTGATTAGTTTAAGTTTTGTCAGACCCCTAATGACTGAATTCTCAGCGTTAAAAATTCCCATACGCTTTACTAGTATTGATTCTACCCCTCTGTCTGCAGGGGTTGTACAATGAAGGACTCCCATTTTACAGTTCACTGTGGGTGTTCTCCATTCTGAGAATCTGTCGTTCTTGGTAATGGAAAGGATGTCTGTTGATGTAGTGCTTGGTATGCCCTGGTTGGCACTGCACAATCCTCAATGTGATTGGTCCACTCGGGAATTGACACATTGGGGGTTCTCCTGTCATAGTCACGTAGCTACTATATCCATGTGTTCAGCAGATACAAGGTTTCAAGAAAAAAGAAGTTTCATTCCGCGCTCCTGCTGTAGATCTTCTTGTTCAGACTGAATCAACTGTCATGGCAGACAGTATTTTTGTATAGCAAATTTATTCAAAAACAAAGGATATAACAAAATTGCATACAAGAGAAACCTCTTGCAGCAGTGATCATGCAACGCGTTTCGGCGTTTTTAAACGCGTTTTTCAAGCATAACATGTAGTTTAAAGTACTGTCTGCCATGACAGTTGATTCGTTCTGAACAAGAAGATCTACAGCAGGAGCACGGAAAGAAACTTCTTTTTTCTTGAAACCTTGTTCATTTAACCCATTGAAGGAAAACTTTTTTTCTCTGGGATTTCTTCCTTCCTGTGGCTCTCCTTCTCCATTGAAGGATATCTGGAGATCCTCTACATATACTACAGGCATACTTGGACCACAGATGCAAGCGGGGTGTCCCTGACGATTCTACGGGAACCCCGCTGTGCACCAGGTGAGTTATTTTATTTTTAACCATATGGTGGCGCGGATCATTGTTCTATGTTCAGCAGATACCATACTTATTCCTGAGTATTTGGCCGATTTTCATGATGTATTTTCCAAGAAACTGTCTGAGACTTTGCCTCCCCATAGCGAGTGGGACTGTGGTATTGATTTGATCCCCAACAGTCCCATCCATAAGGGAGCCATTTTCAATTTGTCTGGGCGTGAGCACGAAGCCCTTAAGTCCTATATCTCAGAGTCTCTGGCCAAACGACATATCAGGCCATCCAGGTCCCCTGCCGGGGCAGGTCCCTTCTAGAGAAGATGGATGGGACACTGAGGCCTTGTGTGGATTATCGGGCTTTGAATAAAATTACAGTGAGGAACCAGTGTTCCTTGCCCCTGATTTCTGATTTATTGAATCAGGTGGCAGGGGCCCACTGGTTTTCCAAATTGCACTTGAGGGGGGCTTACAATTTAATTCGCATCCGAAAGGGAGATGAGTGGAAGACCGCGTTCAACACCTCGTTCAGACATTTTGAATGTTTAGTCATGCCCTTCGGACTTTGTAATGCCCCCGTTGTGTTCCGGGGATTTATGAATGCAGTCTTCCTCGACTTCCTGGGGACTATTTTTGGTCATATATCTCGATGACATTCTGGTGTACTCCCCAGACTGGGACTCACACGTGCGGCACCTGAGGCTGGTCCTAACCGTTTGGCTGAGTACCAACTTTTTGTCAAGTTGGAGAAATGCATTTTTGGTACTAAACAAGTATCTTTCCTTGGTTATGTGATTTCACCCACGGAGATTCAAATGGAGTCTGATAAAGTGGCAGCAATCTCCCAATGGGTCAGACCAGATAACCTGAAAGCTCTCGGTTTTTATGTTTTGCAAATTTCTACCGTAGATTCATTAAGAATTATTCTGTTATTGCTGAACTCCTGACCGATCTTACCAAGAAGGGTGCCAACATGGTAAGATGGTCGCCTGAGGCCCTAGAGGCTTTTAGTCATCTCAAAAGGGCGTTTACTGCTGCCCCGGTGCTAGTACAGCCTGATGCACGGCGAACGTTCTTCATTGAGGTCGATGTGTCTGAGGTGGGGGCTGTATTGTCTCAGGAAGTCAGCGGGAGACCTCAGTATAGTCCATGTGCGTTCTTTTCGCGGAAGTTCAGTTCGGCGGAATGTAACTACGACGTGAGTAATCATGAGTTATTGGCGATTAAGTGGTCTCTAAAAGAGTGGCGTCACCATCTTGAGGGGGCAAGGCATCCCATTACTGTGTATACTGATCATAAAAACTTGGTATATCTCGCCAATGCTAAGAGACTCACGGCTCGTCAGGCCAGTTGGGCGTTGTTTTTTGCCAGGTTTAACCTCGTCGTTACATATATTCCAGGGGAGAAGAACGTGAAAGCAGATGCCCTCTAACGGAGTTTCGGTTCGCCTGAAAGTGAGACTGTGGCTCCCAGGTATATCTTGGCACCTAGGGTGGTGGTGGCAGCTGTAGAATCTGATCTTGTTCCTCATCTACAAAATTGTCAGCAGGACGCTCCCTCAGGGGTACCGGAGGGCAGATGGTTTGTGTCAGAGACCTTGCGTCTCAGAGTCATTGAAGAGTCTCACTCATCTGTTCTCGCAGACCATCCGGGGGCTCAGGGGACTCTGGATCTTTGTACTAGACACTACTGGTGGCCAGGCATGTCTCGGGAGATCCGCGACTTTGTTAGGGGATGCTCTGTCTGTGCACGCTGTAAAAGTTGTCGTCGGCATCCGGTGGGGCCTCTGAGACTGTTACTGGTGCCTTTTCGGCCGTGGTCGCATTTGTCGGTAGATTTTATCACCGATCTACCAGATTCTCAGAAGTTCACCACCATCCAAGTTGTTGTAGACCGTTTCTCAAAGATGGCACATTTCGTGGCAGTAAAGAAGCTACCTTCTGCGATAGAATTTTCCACGATTTTTGTAAAAGAAATCATTCGTCTACATGAGGTTCCTGAGAACATTGTATCTGATTGTGGTGTTCAGTTCTGGGAACATCGTTTTCCTTTATGTCAGCAGTCCACCCGCAAACTAATGGTCAGACTGAGCGGAAGAACCAGGATTTAGTGCAATATTTACGGTTGTTTGCTAGCGAAAAGGCTCATCAGTGGGCAGAGTTCCTGCCGTTGGCAGAGTTTGCACTAAACAACTGTACTTGTTTTTCACTGGGGTATCTGCATTCTTTTGCATATATGGTCAGCATCCTCGCTTCCTCACAGCTATTTATACTCCGTAGGCATGTCCTGCAGCTGATGTCGCCACAGATGCGATGCAGGGGGTATGGAAAGAAGTACAGAAGAACCTGGAAGCAACGGGGGCTCGTATGCAGTTGCGTAGTGGGAGGAGGCTGTCAGTATCTGAACCTTACAGCATGGGACAGAAGGTATATTTGCCTTCTAGAAATCTCAAATTGAAGGTTCCGTCTTTGAAACTGGCGCCGCGTTACGTGAGTCCCATTGTCATCACACGGGTAGTAAATCCGCTTGCTAATGAACTTGATTTGCCAGCTACATGAAGGGTTCATAGGGTTTTTCATAAGTCATTATTGAAACCTTTTGTCCCTTCCTGGGTGGCTGCACGTGAAGTTCATGCCTCAGTGTTAGGGGGGCATTTCCACCGTCTGTTTCCGGATAAGCCTGGACATGGTGGCAGGGTCCCGGAGGTCCCACGTCAGAGGGGGGGTAATGTTACCATGCGGCGGTTGCTGGTCCTCCCGGGGCAGCGGTGTGCGGGGTCCCCCTAGCTTGTAGTCCGGCTGCCGGATGCCCGGCCACCGTGGGCGGCGCGGTGCTGGTGGTGCACGACGCTGTGCGCGCGCATCTATGAGTGCAGCTGTAGTACACGAGCTCCCTTTAATTTTGTTCTGTTGGGAGTTGGCTGTCTCCCTCTCTCCGCCCCTGGGCAGAGGCTTTTGTTTAAAGGTTGGGCAGAGACTTGCAATCACTACCAGTTATTGTTTTCTCTCAGTGTGCTAGCTAGTCTATCTCTGTTGGTCTCCTGCCTCTGTCAGCTTGTCTGCTATACCTTGCTATTGTCCGCCAGGTTTTTCCATCTGCCTCAGTCTGCATAGTATTGTTTGTGTTGGTTATTTACATCTGCCTTTTCTGTCTGTATTTTACCCTTTCCATCCAGGTACGCCAGCGTCCCTTTTCGGTCCCTAGTGAGAGTAGGGACCGCCGCCCAGTTGCCCGCCTGGGTTAAGCCAGGAGTGGAGGCAAGCAGGCAGGGACAGTGGTTGTGGGTGAGATCTAGGGCACCCGGGCTGGCGTATCAAGGGTAGTATACTGTAACAAAGTGAATTTTATTAACCTTGGGGAATAATGTGCAGAAACAACTGCTTAGTTATTCTTACATTTTCCAATCTTTTCTTTCCTCAATCAGGTATATCCATATTGCTAATCCTGAAGGGGAGGGCTTTTCTCTTCCCTGATCCAAGGCTAGCCACTGACCTGGACTTGTCCTTACTTTGTTCTCCAATCCAGCGTCCATCAGGGTTGAAGACAGCTCTCATAATCATGTGGTACAGCGTTACTAATTGCTATTGGATAAACTTTGTCATAGGAGTGTTGTCTAGGGGTTACCATCCTGGTAACTGTCTTTGTTTCTTTCTTACAAGCCTTAAACAGATGTGGCATGCAGCACATTAGCAATTTGAATACAACAAAGGCATCTAAGCATAGACGTAATATCTAAAATATAGCCTGTATTCTGATTTACCAGTTCCAATGCTGCCAATATTTGGTCATCTAGATAATCACTGGCCATTACCAACTTCTCCCACATTTGCATAAGTATGGGATAAATGAAGAAAAATAAAATCTTATAAGCATTAATCATGAATTCCATACGGGGCATACCCTTGGGCCTAGAGATGTTATCTGCGGATCTCCTAAAAAGGATGTATTTAGAGATACTCTTATAGGAGAGACTATTGTGAGCATATAACCCTTTTTTTTTCAGCAAAAGCCGTTTATAGGCCTCATGTTATGGTTGAGGACAATAGCTAACCAGCGACTCAAAAGCATATCTACTGCCTTTTATTTAGAAATGTCTTATCCTTGCAATGACTGCAAGACAGATTTACTGACCTACAGTAATTACAGGTATAACTTCTTTTAATTATGGTTCTCCTCCTATACACTGGGTGTTGTATGATGAGTTTCCCACACAAAATTTATTTGGTATGCGTGGAAAGAGTGAATTTACTGCACTGCTGCTTGTGATCTGGATGCAAGAGCAATTTACCCCATTGGGAAAGTATGGGACTTTGGTTGTTTTCTGAGGGCTAAAATGCAAATACGCATTTTTATATCTTGTTTAGTTGACAACAATTGCTTAAGGGTCAATCAAGCATTTTATATCATCTGACTACTGGGAGTAAGTATTCTTCCTATTGTAATTTGCTCAAGCTCACTGGCATGTATGTGGTATTGGACAGATCTTTCAATTCAGACATATTATGGAGACTGTGATATAGAGACATTGATAAAGTGTCCTCCAACTTTCCATAGTAACTTGACACTCAGGATACTGGAAAAGATGAATTCAATGTTTTAATCTCTCATTTTTCTCTTACATCTGAGAAGCCTCTGATATGCATTCGGCCTCAGGAAGACTTTTGATCATGATGGCAATAAAGTTAGCTAGTGGCAGGGGGATGCTAATTACCCCCTTGCCAATGAGACAGTGAGGCTTAGCACCTCTGTTATTTCCCATAGACTGGACGACTCTGAGGCAGATTAATGGGAAAATCTTTTAATAAGGGTTCTTATTCATGTGAAGGTCCTATCCCGATATGAGTTATATTTTTGGACTTGGGCTGGCCAGCCGAATGAAACATATCTACTCATCTTGCAGTAAGAGCTCAGTATCACCCCGAGCGGCATATCTGCGTACCTGGTTATAATTTACATGTCATGCTTGATGTTGCTGAATAGATAAAATCATGATCAGAAATATGTTGGGCCTATATTTCCAATTGGAGGGTCTCCCGCTGAGATATCTGGAAAATGGGGAATTATGATTTTTCCACAGGTAGTGCATGGCCCCACCCCAACCCTTCTGAATGACATCGGAGGAGGCGGGGAAGGTGTGTTCTGAGGGATCCTTTATAATTCGGGGCTCCCAAATTATAGAGATACGCCTTGGTGTCTGGCTGCTTCCATTGCTTCAGTGACTCTGCACGGATCAGAATCTTGGGCCTGACAAATCCCAAACCTGGTATGTTTGTTTATTTTTCTCCCTGCTTTATTTTAAAATTCTGTGTTGTTGTGTATATGTTTATACCCTTATACTCCTGTGTAACAATCCTTTTTAATATATATTTTTTGCACTGTTAGTCTTTTTCTAGACTACATCTGTATATGGCATAGTTTTGCAACTGCCAGACTATGCGTATACCTCCAGCAATTTTTACGTTTCTCTGATTTATTGAAAGCCTTAACTATAATCTCATGATGCTTAACAACTTATTGTTCCAATTCTTAATTTAGCATTTCAGAGTGCCTTTATACTGAGGATTGTCCATGACAGTAGAAACAGCCTTCCATGCATTCCTCAGGCTCTGGAACTGAAACCATTTTTTTCATAATGGATGGCACGTATCCAGGTGTCCTTTCCTTCGTGACGGCTACCTGTTTGGGAAGCCTGATACAACAACAATACTACCTCTGAATTCTGGTTTGGTTTACCCAATGATCCAACAAGTTTCTACTACACCACAAGGGTGTGAAATTAAATGCAATTCCAAAGGTGTACCTCAAGCCGGTGTAGACATTAAAAATCTTACCTTCAGCCAGTTTATATGCATCAGTGAGTGTCATCAGCTTGGACTCCTGAGTAAACTTCCCAGGGGGTGTATGGTTTCTGTCCAATTACCTCATTGTTGGTTATTATTGAATAGCATGTTTTGCTTGCCCATTTTCATGATCCTGGAATCATCTACAAAAAACTCAAAATCTGCATTAGCAATGGGAATTTTAACAACATTCTCAAGACCCTTAGTCTTTTTTTCTATTAATTCTAGTAAATCTTGCATTTGCATTTGATGTTCCAAGATTTCTCTCTCTCCTGAATTCAGTGGAAGTAATGAAGCCAGATTTAGCACTATACATCTTCTAATTATCATAAGTGAGGAAGCCTTTTTTGGAAGGTACAGGAAGTCATTAAGTGATTTCAGTAACCTGCTGCCTTCAGCAATACACACACCAGTGATATTACTTGCCAAAATGCGTGGTACCAAATAAAACCTGGGCACTCTTTTTAGGGGTACACTGAAGAAGCATTTGCAAGATCCATCACTGTGAAGAAGGTGGCCGGTACCTATGACAACATTGTATGGGGATTTGTCATAATTTTAACAGTATTTACTGCTTGTAAATCGTTGACTATGAGAAAGGTTTGAGGTTACCCGTGTCAACCTTTTTCTTAACTGGAAACAATGGAGTGTTGTAAGGGGAATGACATTCCTGTATGATCCCCTTTCTAAGGTAGGCATGGACCTGCTCATGAATACTGGCTTTCTGAGCAGCACACAAAGGAGATTGCTTGAAGTTTGGTGGCTGTATGCCAGGTTTGACTTTAACGTCCACTGGCATGAAAGGCAGTAGTCCAACATCCATTCTGTCTTTGGCCAACAGTATCTCTGGTAACATTGCAAGAACTTGATTGCATGTAAAGAGACACACTTTCCTGGGAATCTTTAACAATAAGCACAGCTCAAATGGTAGTTAACTGTTGGTTATTTAAGGGGCTAGTCACCCTAATACCATTTGTGATATACTGATTTGTTACTTGTATTGCTATAAGCACGTCTGCCCCTAATAAGTTGACCGGGCAGGTCTCTGACACCAAAAATCCACCACCATTAAAAATATAACACGCTTAAAGTAAACCCTTGTTATTAATTTGATTCTTTTATTTTTAATTTAAAAAAAAATCTTTTTTATTGATATTTTAAGGAGAACATACATGAGCAGGTCATAATGATTACAGAAAATTTTGATCACATAATACATGTTTCTATTACATTAGCGACTTCGCCTTATCTGCGTAAGCTTTCCAGCTTAGGGTTCTTTGTATGTAAAGTGTTGCCTAACTCATGCATATACCTTCCATTTTTTATTTCTCCCTTTATCCCCCATAGCGTCAAAGGATCTTAATACCATGTTATAGAAACAGTAACAAAATGTATAACTGTAACGTTTAAAATAACCCGCAGTATACCCCCCCAGTGACCACCTCCCCCCCATGTCTTGTCATGTTATCTTTAAAATTCTCAGCTGATTCATGTCGTCTTGACTGTAGTACCCTGTTGTGTTCATGATTAGCTCATATACTCCTTGATTTCATTAGGGCCAAGAAATTTTTCTTTAAACTCCGACCACTTTTTGAAGAATTTTGGGGCTTAGGACTCATTTCTCTATCTCTACTCTCTCCATTTTTAGAAGATGTTTTAATTGTTGTATGATATCATTTAATCTTGGGGGTTTAGCCAACAGCCAGTTGCTCAAGAGGCACCTCTTGCTGATGAATAGCATAGTGTCAATTATTTTGGCTTTTCTCATCTAATCAATACACCAGGTAGTTGGTGGATGAACCAACTACTTGATTAGACAGGCCAAGTATGAACACTTGTGGTGTCAACTGAAGGAGCTGCCCCCATGTCTTGTACCAGCTTTTGAGCCCCCACACAGTATTTTGGGATTTTAGGGCAATGCCATATGCCATAAAAATCGGAATTTGGTTGGGAGCATCTAGAAGAAGCTTCTAGCCTAGCCGGACTATTGGGGTTCTGAGGCTTGTAAAACCTATACATTGTTCCATGAATTGTCTTAAAGTATGTTTCTCGCCATCTGTCGTTTGACACCACCTGCCTCACAGAAGTCCAACTCTTGATTTTTCTCTGGGGTAACTCTAGATCCTGCAGCTCTTGCGACCACTTTGTAAAAAATGTTAGAATTGTTCTCCATATCTCATCCTTCTCTAAATCTGTTATACAATTTTGAGATTGAGTGTTTATATTAATCATTTTTTTACCAAAATATCTATTCATCGCACATTTCTCTAAAAGTTTTGTATCTAGGGCATTCTGGGTGAAAGAGGTGATGAACTTTCATAATTCCCCACTGCCGCATTTCAAACATTTTCTTTTCCCTCCCCTCCTTAAATTCTGAGTGTTGCCACAAGTCTATGTATTTGGAGATTTTAAACAGCAGTCCGTATGTCTTATGGGCTATTTTCCAGGCTGCTATGGTGTCTTTTGCCATAATAGATTGATTACATTCTGTTGGAAAATTAGTGTAACCTGCATGTAATAGATAATTTAGACTCCATGGGGTAAACAGTATTGCTTCTAGGTCGGTATTTGAATAATTGTTGGCGCCCCGTAGCAAGTCCAGAGAGTGTCTCATGAGGCTAGCTACATTATATAACCGAATGTCTGGAAAATTGAGTCCTCCTCCACTTTTGGGGAGCATTGATTTTTTTTTTAAAGCTACACCTGGTCATTTACATGACCACACAAAGGCCACGAAAGCCGTATGTAGTTTCCCCAGTGTGGCTTCTAGCTTTCGAGCTAGTGGTTCAATTGCCACCTTTCTGTAGAGGGAATCTTAGGGATAAAAAACCTGGTGTATTGATTTGCGCCTGTGGAGAAAAGTAAAGCTTCCACATATAGGAGCGAAAGGGGCCTTTGAAGCCCATTCTGTTCATCATCTCTCTCAGCCAGGACCACGAGACATTATCAAATGCCTTCTCCACATCTATTGTGAGAAGGGCCAGAGAAGGGTGTAGCCTAATATCGTCAAGGACTGTCAAGATCTTCCGTATATTTATTATGGCCGAGCATCTTTTTGTAAAGCCTACCTACATTGGAGAAATTATGTGGGGCATGATGGTGGCTAAGAGATCTGCCATAACTTTGGCCATCAGTTTTAAATCAGAGCTGATTAGGGAGATTGCCCTATATGATTTAGCATCAGTATTGTCCTTTCCAGGCTTGGGTAGCAGCTTAATATGTGATATATATTCATATCAGAGGGGATTGGGCTGTCTCGCATGTATCCATTGAATAGAATCTCAAGCAATGGAGCAATCTTGTCTTTTAATATTTTAAAGAATTCACCTGTAGACCCATCTGGTCCCGGAGCTTTATTATTTCCCATATTTTTGATACACTCCTTAATTTCCAATTGGGACACAGGTGAATTTAGTGCTATACATTGCTCCTCAGTCAGTGTGGGCCAGTATATATCTGAAAATCAGTCTTCCCATATGTCTGTACTTTATTGTAAGTGAGAGTAAAGTTAAACTCAAGAATATATTCTTGATTTTTGGGGGATGGGAATGGTATTTTCCTGAAGAGTCTTTCAAGCATGTGATATTAGATCTCTGAAGGAGCCCTCTTGCTAAGTTAGCCATAATTTTGCCTGCCTTGTTCCCATATTTAAAATAGTTTTGCTTTCTTTTGCAAGTACGATGATAGCTCCTTTTTTGTAACCAGTTCTTATAGGACTCCTTTGCTATTGTCCATTTCTGGTTATTCTGATCAGTTGGCTTCTCCTGGAACCAGGTGTATGCATCGTCTAATTGTTCGCTGAACCTACTAATTTTGTCCTTGATGTTTCTTTTTAAAGAAATCACATAGGCAATTATCTTGCCTCAGATGACTGCTTTAGCCACGTTCCAGAGCAGCTGAGGGTTATCAGAATGAGCTTCGTTGTCTGATATGTATTCTAACCACCACCCCTTCAATATTGTGCAAAATGTCTCATCTTCTGTCAAATATGATGGGAACCTCCATATATGGTCTGCGCCTCTTAGGAGCTCCTCGCACAGGGACAACACCACTGGAGCATGGTCTAAAATCACTATGTCTCCTATAGAGATTTTAGCCAATCTTGGTATCAAGTGAGGTGACATAAGTATGAAGTCTATTCTAGACCACGTATTATCCACATGTGAAAAAAGGGTGAATTCCTGTCCCTCCGGGTTGAGCTCCTGCCACGCATACATTCGTCCAGACTTATGTACAACATTTTGGAGATTGGAGTCATGATATCTGATATTGTCGCCCCGAGTCGCTTGACTACGTCCATCTTCTCCCACCCTGATAACCGCGTTAAAGTCACCTCCTATCACTTTACGATTTTCCGTGTCCGTTAGTAGTTTGTCAGATAGGTCTGCCAAGAACTGTTTGTTATTTGCATTGGGACCGTAAATATTATAAATGCTATAATTCTTCATTCCTATTTCGATATGTAGAAATATAATCTTCCCCTCCAAATCATGCCACTGGTCTTGCACTTCAAGATTTAAGCCTTTCCTGATGAGAATCAATACCCCTGCTTTTGACTGCACTGCTGGTGAACCATATATTTCCCCGACCTATGCATCCAAAAATAATCTTCCTCCGCTAAGTGTGTTTCTTGGAGCAATGCTATGTCCACTTTCAGACGTTTTAAATGACAGAGTACTACTGATCGTTTCTGTAGTGATCTAAGTCTCTTAACATTCCAAGAGACGATTTGCATATTAGTATCATGGAAAATAAGGGTAGCGCCATCAGAGCAAAACACCTTCAGCTTTGCTGGGTACAGTAAAGCAAACTTTTGCTGTTTCCTGTGGCGTTCTGAAGAAATACGGGAGAATGCTTTTATTTTACGCTGGACTTAAGCCGGATAGACTGCAAAAGTCAGAATTTTATGTCCCTCAATCTCCAGCAAATTATTACGGCTCTTGAAGTTTCCTAAAATTAAGACTGTCTGAATAGTCCAGATATTTAATATTGTAGGTCTAGGGCGTACCCTTTTATTTGGGGCATGCTTAGTAGGTACTGATCGTATATCTGGTCCCAAGCGATGGGCCCATTCGATTTTGCATGTGTGAGCAATCCCAAGAATGATGGGTATTGTGAATTCGCACAACTGGCGTAGGTCTTTTTGTAAATAAGTTTCAGGGATTCCAATAATGCGCAAATTGCTGCATCTGGACCTGTTCTCTAGATACTCTAGGCCAGGGGTCCCCAACTCCAGTCCTCAGGGACCACCAACAGGTCATGTTTTCAGGTTATCCTATAGCAAGAACACCTGTGGCAATGTCTGAGGCACCGACAATAATTACATCACCTGTGCAATACTGAAGAAATCCTGAAAACATGACCTGTTGGTCGTCCCTGAGGACTGGAGTTGGGGAACACTGCTCTAGGCGATTTCAGAAATGTTTATTGTCTCGCATCAGTTTTTCTACACACTTAGTTGTTGCACTGTGTTCTGAGGATATTGTTTCCATCTCATACTCAATTGAGTCTAGACGGTGGCCGTGCTGGGACACCGCATCTCAGAGATCGCGCAGCGAGCCGGCCACCGTAGCCGCTGAAGTCTCCTGTACATCCGGAGAGATAAGCTTTGCTACTTCGATCCCTAGGAATTTATAGTCCAAAACGGTTGTATCTTGCACTACAGGGTTTTCGTGATCAGATGAAGCGGAAGACGCAGGAGGAACCCCCAATGGGGATCCGTCTTTAGGAGTAACTTCCTTGTCTGGTAATGCTTTAGCCTTAGCTTTTTCTGGTGTCTCCACTTTGTTTGTTTTATTATGCCCCATCCTAATAACAAACTCCTCCATACAGTGAATTGGCAGCTTTTATAGTTTTATATGTTGTTATAGGTGTGTCAGAAAAGTCTTAAGTGTTTTGGAGATATATTATCGTGTTATTCTTGCAATGTTTTATCTCAGGCACTTCCTCCCTTTATGAACTGGTCTTCTGAACTTTGTTTTAATTATTTAAATCTTAAGTCTGTCATATGTTCGAATGGGCTCTGGTGCATGCAGTCCCCTGACAGCAGATCAGTCTGCCATTCTCAGCTTTTCCTTCTTAAATTAGCTGATGGTGGCACTCTGATGAAGATTGTCAAACACTGATGTAAGGTGTCTTTTATGTGACAGAAAAAGCGAATCTTGCTCTCACTGTCTCACACATGTGGGGGCTGACTAATTAGGATGGCTACCACCTCAGAGGGGAGGGGAACATGTGCTTCCCACCAATCTGGTTCCCTGTTTGCTTCTAGCTGCACCTACTGGGAGTCAGCCGCTGTGCTGTGGTCCCTCTCCTTGATGAGGATCCGTTTACTGGCAGTAGCAGGAATCCAAGGAGCCCCTGGCAGGTCCACTTATCCTCTCCGGTCACTGTAGTTGCCGATCTGGTGCGGCGCTGCTATGTTCGGCGCTCCTATGTTGGGACGGCTGGGTTAGCGGAGCAGTGCGGAGCAGTGTGGGGAGCCGACAACAGCTGTGAGCAAATTGGTTTCTGGAGTGGAGGTTCGGGAGCTCTTTTTCCCCACTGCTTATTCCATGGTGCAGAAACCGGAAGTCCCTGATTCTGCTTTTAATGTATTTATCATGCTTGTCAAGTACACAATGTCTCATTACTGTTTTAGCATCATAATTCAATAGTATTCAAATAAGTAAAACCCAATATATTGAATATACTATGTACTTGTTACACACACACACACACACACACACACACACATATATATATATATTCCACTAAAATGGAGAAACACTTCTTCTCTGCTAAATTGGTCTGTATTCTAGTATGTCAGAGAAATCTTACTCATCTTTCCTCTCTCCTCTTACATCACCAAGCTCCTTCCCTTGTGGTCTGGCTAACTGTTTGGGTGTGTCTTTCTCATTCTTTGTCCAGCCGTCCAGCAATACTCATAGACAATATAAAACAATATAACTTATACACAGGCCCTTCACACATGCACACACAAAAATTCACAAAAATAACAGATCTACATAATTTATGAATCATAAATTATGATCAAATAACAATATCAAATTTGACAAAAATTTCATTCTAATTCTCTTGTGCAGCAATATCACAGTCTACCAACTGACACATATCATGCAGGCAACCCCCCTTCCCTCTGGAATCCACTCTATTTTCTGATGAACAAAGAAAATGTAACTTTTTGTAACAAATGATGGAACTGTATAACAGATTTCTCTTTTTCCAACTTCTACATGCTTTGACCATAATCTCACAATTTTCCAAGCAGGTACTTCTATACGAAGTGAATCCTTGTTCATTTATCCAGCCTCCACATTCACTTTTAAACAGTTTTTTTTATTTCTTAACATTAAGACCAACAGTTTTGGCCATGTGTCTCTCTACAAGTACAATTATTGCCAAACCCATAACCTCACTTTGGTTATGTATCTGTCCCCAGGACAAATACTTCTTTGATTGCCCATCCCAGATGGACAAAGTCATTCCCAAAATGACACCCTAACAGAGACTTTCCATATAAGCTCCTAACCTGTTAGTCTGGAATCCCAGATTCCAATCTGTCTGGCAGTTGGGTAGCCTTTCCTCTAGTCTCTCACTGTCTTGACATACCACCATAGGTGTACCATCCGTGGTCGCAGAAGTCGCAATGGTGACCTCGCCCTTGTGGTGAGGGGGCCCAGAGGATGCCCTCTGCACTATACATATGCACATTCAGTGCATTACCGGCTGTTCTCGCTGTGGGCAGCACCGCAGTGATCATACCAGCGACATTGCGACCAGCCGGAGACGAAGCTGACACAGTGCAAAGGAGGAGGAGGAGTGAAGCAGCCATACAGCCCGGCAGGTAGTGGAGCACAGTGATGATGTCATCATTGTGATGCCCATGCCTCTTGCTGCACCTTGTCCTGCATAGCAACAGAGTGACAGGTCTGACCCTGCATTGTGGCCACCATGCCACGACGCTGCCACGACCGACAAGCCACGACAGTTCCTCAAAGTGTTAATACTCAATGTTAAATTTGTACGTCTCCTAAATGGTTTTAAAAAACTAAGTTTTTCCAATGTGCTTCCAGAATAAAGTAAACAGCTAGAACATATTTCATCAAAATTTGTACAGTATGTTTGCACATATTTTAGATATTGCAGTTGAAAATATGAAAAAAATGACAATTTTTTCAAAATCTTCCCAATTTTGGCGCTTTTAGTAAATATACACAAATTCTAGGGTCTATTTTAACCACCTAAATCATGTACAATATATGGCAAAAAAAACAATGTCAGAATCACTGATATGCAAAACCTTTACAGAATTATACTATGTTACACATGACACATGTCAGATTTCCAAAATTTGGACCGGTCATTAAGGCACAAACAGGCTTAGTTACTAAGGGGTTAAGGAAATAAAGACAGAATTACCCCTGGCCAAGCACTTCTCCTGTCACGGACACAACATAGAACACATGAAAGTCACCATATTAAAAGGCAATTTCAAATTACAAAGCCATAGAAGAATTTGGGAGTGCGAATTAATAATAACTTTTGACACTTTCAACAGAGGATTAGAGATGAGCGAACGTGCTTGTTTAGAGCAATTACTCGATCGAGCATCGCTTTTTTCGAGTAACTGCCTAATTGGGTGAAAAGATCCGGGGGGCGCCGGGGGTGAGCAGGGGGTTGCGGGGGGAGTGGGGGGGGGGGGGGAGAGAGCTCCCCCTTGCTACCCCCCGCTCCACCCCGCCGCCCCCCGAATCTTTTCATCCGAGTAGGCAGTTACTTGAAAAAAAGCGACGCTTGATCAAGCAAATGTCCTAAACGAGCACGCTCGCTCATCTCTACAGAGGATTCATGCATGACTGTGAAGTATGGGAAATCTATTGCACAGATAACACTCTGGCCTAGTGACCCTCTTACTAATTCAAAGACCATAAAACCTTCACATCTTTATCAGTGGACTATTTAAGTATTTATTTATTTCTCTACTCATCCTGTTGTGGTATTCCTTTAAGTACAATATAATCACATCCATGTCTATGCCTTGCCATATGTATGTGTGTGTATATATATATATGCATGCCTCTTCGGATCTATTTCATTATGGCCGCCTGCACACGAGCGGAAATCCCGCCGCGGGATTTCCGCCGCTGAAAGTTTGCATAGGAGTGCATTAAAATACGCACTCCTATGCAGACGGCTGCGGTTTGGCCGCGCGAAATCTCGCGCGGCAAACAAACCGCGGCATGTCCTAATTTTCTGCGGGGCACGCACTCACCCGGCCGCCGGCTCCGGTCTGCGCATGCTCCGGCTGCGCGGCAGCCGGCACATGAAAGAGCCGGGGCCGCCAGGCGCGGGTGAGTACGCGCTCGTCCCTGCAGGCGCTCGGGTCGGATCGCGCGGCGAGAATTCTCGCTGCCGGATCCGACCCGCTCGTCTGCAGGCGGCCTATTCCTGAGGAAAAACCCTGAGTAGGTTTGAAAGCTCCCTATAACATTATATATTTTTGTTAGCCATTAAAAGGTATCATATCTACAAAATTACTTGGTTTCTCTTGCTAGCAACAATCACACTTTGCTCTACTGGATAACACAGCACCAAACTTTTAAAATTATTATTTAAAGTATTAAAGAAAAAAACTATGAGAAACACTCAAGTGATGTTTTCAAGCTTTTCTGAAGCTTTTTTTATTGCATAGTTTACATAGAGATATGCATAGCAATGATAATAATCATCCACCTATCGTAAGTAACATAAAAGCGCATCTTTCCCCAGCATTTTGTTGCAAATCACAAAAGGTCTTCTATGACGTTTTCATATATTAGTTCATTTCACATGTCCCCTACAAACTAGTTCTAGACATCATATACTGCTTTTGACCATTTTCATAAGTCTTAAATGAACTATATTAACCTTGGGGAATACTGTCCAGAAGTCAAGCAAATTTTATTAACCCTAGGGGATAATGCGCAAAAGCAGCTGCTAAGTTACTCTTAGGCTGGGTTCACACAGGGCGGATTCCCGACGGAAATCCCGTGGTTTGACCGCAGCAAAAAACGCAAGATTTCCGCCTGGAGAACCTCCGCGGAAAAACCCGCGGCGGCTTTGAAGTGGCCCGGCCGCTCGCTCTTCCGCTGCGGCCGGCGCTCCCATAGAGAAGAGTGCGGCCGCAGCAGAAAGAAAAAATAAATAGACATGCTGCATATTCTAAAGCCGCGGCTGCGGTCGCCGCAGCCACGGTTCCTGCCTGACTTACTGCAGTGGATTGGCTGTCCCGTGTGGACGAGATTTCTGAGAAATCTCGTCTACATGGCTGGCTAATACCGGGATTAGCGGCCGCAGGCGGATTTGCCGCGGCGAAATTCTGCGTGGAATTTCCGCGTCAAATCTGCCCTGTGTGAACCCAGCCTTACACTATGTACTTACAAAAAAAATGATTGAGCTGAACATTTGGTCCATCGACTCTCAAAAACATCTATGTTGTACCCCCATTATCCTTGTTTTGAATCTGAGAAAATCTGTTTCTCAATCTACAAAAAGTTTGGCATAAATCTTCAGCAGGAGTCATGTGCATCCTCTTCTGCTTTCTGGATTTGGCACGTGCATATGTAAAGTTTTCTGCAGTGCGGCCTTGAGGTCTTTGCTCCTCAGGCTGTAAATTAACGGGTTGAGTAAAGGGGTGATTAGTGTATAGATCACAGTGACCACTTGGTTTAGCTTAAGAAGATTACTTGTGTTAGGAACAAAGTAGATAAAAGTTATTGACACATAAAATATGAAAACCACAATCAGATGAGATGTACAGGTGGAGAAAGCTTTACGTTTTCCATCGCTAGTGCGGATTTTGAGCACTGTGCTAAAGATCTTGAGATATGAGTAAAATGTGGCAGCAAAGGTTATGAAGCAGATAACATTTCCTGCAATTGCTAAGAGTAGAACATTGATGGTTGTATCAGTACAAGAGATCTGGAACAAATGAGGCAGGTCACAAAAGAAATTCTGAATGAAGTTGGGACCACAGAACGTCAACCTTTTCAAAAATAAAGTGTAAATTGTGGGGGCGATAAGAGCAGAAGACCAAACTAAAGACACCAACTGAATGCACTTACCCCAAGACATAACCTGAGAGTAGTGGAGAGGACGGCAGATGGCTATATACCGGTCGTAAGACATGGAGGTCAATAAGAAAGCCTCAGAACTTCCAAAATAGATGATAAAAAACATTTGTGCTATGCACTCAGGGAAGGAGATGGACCAGTCCTGGGTTTTGAAGTTAAAGAGCATTCTTGGGGCAGTCACTGATGAGTAGGACATGTCCAAGAATGCCAAGTTTCCGAGAAAGAAATACATGGGTGTATGAAGGTGAGTGCAAGTAGCAACTAGAAGGATGATGAGAGAGTTACTCAAGTAGGTCATTAGGTAGATAAGGAGGAAAATGGAGAAGAGGACATAGATCGTCTTCAGATCATCTGATAGACTCATGAGCAGAACACTGGTGATCGTAGTTTGGTTCTTCATCATTCCAGTGCGATTCTTCCCAAAATTGACGGCAATAATGAAACCTCAGGAGAATTTAGTGGAATATATGAATATAATGGGTGAAACATCCTGGCTTGGATATAACATTTCTGATTGTGGCAGATAATGGTGCCTTTTATTTTATAACCCAATGGTTCTCCCAAGAGCAAAAGCCCCAAATCTCTGCTCTCCTCATTCATAAATATGTAATAAGGTCTCTGGATACTCATTTTCATGGCTGTTGCTGGTGTGGGAGTTTGTCTGTAATTCCTGGTGGTGAACACAGACAACAGCACATACCATTTGCATAAAAATATGCAATTTTTTTACGCAAGAGAAATAAAAAGTGCTTGCTCTCTGCAATAGTCCAGCTCTTTCATACTTAATAGAGTAGTATACATAATGCTACATGAGCTGGTCATCAGCCATTATCTGTGTTTGTAAAGATTTGAAGTACCCCAGAATGCAGCGATTGTAGTGGATACTGTAGGAGAAAAAGGTCTAGCTTTGAGGATTAATGTGGAGTAGAGAGGGAGAGTAAAAGAAAAGCAGCCATATTAGAGAATGTGGTAGGTCTGCGTAAAAAAATGGTTTTTTAGGGCACACTTAAAACTGGCAACATTGCTATTTAACTGGATTGTGAGGGATAGCGCATTCCAGAGAACTGATTCAGCTTGAGAGAAGTCTTGGAGATCGGAGTGGGAGTTTTGAATTGTGGAGGATGTTATGGTTCTTTTACACAAGCATAACATTCGGCAATGTCATTTGGTGCTTGTTTTAGTTTCTTTTGCGCAAGCCAGGAATCAGCTTATGGGAACAAACAATTGCTAATATGATTGTCCACATTTTCTGGTAGTACATCTCCCTATTCTAAAATCATTAGTACAAAGGAAAGCATGGGTAAGGTAGTGGAGATGCGGGTGAAGATATAGCACAGTGCAGTACTGTGGAGAGCTTCATGAATGAAAGAGATAAGTATAAATTGAATTCTTTACTGGATAGGCAACCAGTGCAGTGACTTGCATAGGATGAAGGCATTGGTGTAGTAACTGGCATAGGGTAAAGGCATCAGTGCAGTGACTAGCACAGGAAAGTGGCATCCGTGCAGTGACTAGCACAGGGAAGAGGTTACAGTAGTCAAGATGAGAATAAATCAGGGCAAAGCTAAGAGTTTTTGCTGTTAAAATAGAAAGAAAATGGCAGATTCTGGAGATGATTTTGAGATGCAGCTAACATGAGCAAGCAAGTGATTGAATATGGGGAGTAAAGGGAAGATTTAAGACAGTGGGTGTGCTGTAGAGGAGGTATAGTGATACTACACATTGAGATGGAGATATGAGGATTAGATTAGTAGCTGGTAGAAACACAGGAAATTCAGTTTTTGAAATATTCAGACAGACAACTACTGTACTATGGCATGGGTCCTGGCATTGAAAGAGGTTTATAATTGGGTGCCGTCAACGAAAAGATGGTACTGAAAGCTTAACCTCCTGATGGATTGTCCAGCAGGGGCCGTGTAGATAGCAAAGACAGAAGGCCAAAGGACTTAACCCTGAGGAACCCAGCAGCAAGAAAACCATATCCTAAAGGTCTAGAGAGTATAGCAGGCTGAGGTGGAGTGGGTGATCTATAGTGTCAAATGTTGCAGAGACATTTAGAAGAATTTGAGTTGTCATTCGTAAAATTTTGCTGTTAGGAGGTCATTTATCACTTTCGTAAACAGTTTATGTAGAATGCAGAGTATGAAAACCTGATTGCAAGGGATTGAGAAGGGAGTTAGCAGAAAGATATCAGATTAAAGACCAGGAAGGCGAACAAGGGTTTCAGCAAACTCCTGTGAGGTTGTCAGTGCTTTATTTATTTATAAGTATGTTCAATGAGTTCATAGAGTCCACACATTGAGTGAAGTCCAGGATAAAATAGGTCAGCCCTTCCCAATAGAAATCTATAGATGCACGTTAAACCAATGGCTGCAACATACAATGGAAGCAGAAACCAAAGAGTGGCAACAGCACTCAAAATACACTTACTATCAGAAGTATACGTACCTATAATACTCTAACCACATTAAATAATGCAAGGTGCTTAGTATATAATTTGATCAAATCATATTGGCCCATCTACCAACGTCCAGGTGACCAAGCTTTCAGATGGGTTCTAACGCTAATACCAGCATTATTTAATTTGATTAGGGTATGAGTGCTGTTGCTTTTTGCCCCTAATATTGTACTTTATTTAGGTGGTAAAAATAGACCAATAGAATTTGTGTGTATTTAGTAAAAGCACCAAAATTGGGAAAATAAAAAAAAAAATCTTATTTTTTCACATTTTCAACTGCCAAATGTCAAATATATGCATATTTGAAATACCTTTTAACCATTTAGGAACGAAAAAATGAAATAAAAATTGTTACAATTTTGAGGAACATTTTGTTTTTCTACACCAAGCCAAGATTGCAAAGGCTCATAGGTCTTAGAATTATAAAAACCCCACAAATTACCCCATTAAAAAAAATACACCCTTAATATTTTCACTGAGGGGTGGCATGAGTATTTTGACCCCATTTTTTTCCAGGAGTTAAGGCAATTTAGAGAAGAAAAAATAAAATTTCATATTTTTGCTAATATGTCATTTTAAACAGAGGGTTTTTTTCTATAGGTCACATGAAAATGAGGATTTCCACCCCAAAATGGATACCTGTTTGTTCTGTGTTCATAAACATACAGTTAGGGCCAGAAATATTTGGACAGTAACACAATTTTCGCGAGTTGGGCTCTGCATGCCACCGCATTGGATTTGAAATGAAGCCTCTACAACAGAATTCAAGTGCAGATTGTAACGTTTAATTTAAAGGGTTGAACAAAAATATCTGATAGAAAATGTAGGAATTGTACACATTTCTTTACAAACACTCCACATTTTAGGAGCTCAAAAGTAATTGGACAAATAAACATAACCCAAACAAAATATTTTGTTTTCAATATTTTGTTGCGAATCCTTTGGAGGCAATCACTGCCTTAAGTCTGGAACCCATGGACATCACCAAACGCTGGGTTTCCTCCTTCTTAATGCTTTGCCAGGCCTTTACAGCCGCAGCCTTCAGGTCTTGCTTGTTTGTGGGTCTTTCCGTCTGAAGTCTGGATTTGAGCAAGTGAAATGCATGCTCAATTGGGTTAAGATCTGGTGATTGACTTGGCCATTGCAGAATGTTCCACTTTTTTGCACTCATGAACTCCTGGGTAGCTTTGGCTGTATGCTTGGGGTCATTGTCCATCTGTACTGTGAAGCGCCGTCCGATCAACTTTGCAGCATTTGGCTGAATCTGGGCTGAAAGTATATCCTGGTACACTTCAGAATTCATCCGGCTACTCTTGTCTGCTGTTATGTCATCAATAAACACAAGTGACCCAGTGCCATTGAAAGCCATGCATGCCCATGCCATCACGTTGCCTCCACCGTGTTTTACAGAGGATGTGGTGTGCCTTGGATCATGTGCCGTTCCCTTTCTTCTCCAAACTTTTTTCTTCCCATTATTCTGGTACAGGTTGATCTTTGTCTCATCTGTCCATAGAATACTTTTCCAGAACTGGACTGGCTTCTTGAGGTGTTTTTCAACAAATTTAACTCTGGCCTGTCTATTTTTGGAATTGATGAATGGTTTGCATCTAGATGTGAACCCTTTGTATTTACTTTCATGGAGTCTTCTCTTTACTGTTGACTTAGAGACAGATACACCCACTTCCCTGAGAGTGTTCTGGACTTCAGTTGATGTTGTGAACGGGTTCTTCTTCACCAAAGAAAGTATGCGGCGATCATCCACCACCGTTGTCTTCCGTGAACGCCCAGGCCTTTTTGAGTTCCCAAGCTCACCAGTGAATTCCTTTTTTCTCAGAATGTACCCGACTGTTGATTTTGCTACTCCAAGCATGTCTGCTATCTCTCTGATGGATTTTTTTCTTTTTTTTCAGCCTCAGGATGTTCTGCTTCACCTCAATTGAGAGTTCCTTTGACCGCATGTTGTCTGGTCACAGCAACAGCTTCCAAATCCAAAACCACACACCTGGAATCAACCCCAGACCTTTTAACTACTTAATTGATTACAGGTTAACGAGGGAGACGCCTTCTGAGTTAATTGCAGCCCTTAGAGTCCATTGTCCAATTACTTTTGGTCCCTTGAAAAAGAGGAGGCTATGCATTACAGAGCTATGATTCCTAAACCCTTTCTCCGATTTGGATGTGGAAACTCTCATATTGCAGCTGGGAGTGTGCACTTTCAGCCCATATTATATATATAATTGTATTTCTGAACATGTTTTTGTAAACAGCTAAAATAACAAAACTTGTGTCACTGTCCAAATATTTCTGGCCCTAACTGTAACTATTATGGCCCTAAACTTATGTTTGTATGCCCAATGGGGCCCAAACTGAAAGGTGCAGCTGGTGGCTTTCAGGACAGACTGTTACGTGTGCTGCTGAGACCTGTAGCACTATTGTCTCTAGCAGCACAGCTCCACAGGTAGTTGAGGGTTAATTGAGCTAGCTGGGTGTGGTGATCTCCTGTTAGCCAATCTCCTGGGTCTGAGCTCACGTAATTCTGACCTGTGTAGCAAACGGGCTGCCCTCGCTTCGGGATCGCTGACCTCTCGTACCAGAAATGGCGCACCACACGTGTAAACACGGCTCAGGAGTTGCGTACATCTCCTGCCAGCGTTTATTTCACAGCACATCACACAATGTCAATATATATGTCCTTCAAATAAGCACCCCAACTTGGGTGGGAGTCCAGGCTCGTCATCCCTTTCGGACTCTGGCCTTTGCTAGGCCACCAGCCTGCAGCAACTTCCTATGCTGCACTGGTCCTCTCTCTTGCTTTTTGGCAGGAACTGGCTTTTATCTGGTTCCTGCTCCACCCCTTGGTTAACCCTCGCACCAGAAGTCCTGTCTTCAGCCCTCTACAGGCCCTTCTGTGTACTGCACTACTACACCTGCTAATGTGAGCACAATTGTGTAATCCAATGAATTTGATTGATCCAAGTATTACTGTGAATAATGCATGCAGAATCCGTAATTCCTATCCAGTCATGTCAGACGGGCCTAGGGTAGAGTGCTATCTTTTTATACTATTTGATAAACGTGATCACGGGGACGGGGACTGCTCAATGGGGCCTCCAGTCATTGTTCCAGGCTCTTGGCTAGCTTTGGTAGCCAGGAGAAAGGAGATTTTAAACTTCCTGGGCCCTCCCCAGCGTCTGCCATTTTGCTGCCGGGCACATGCGCAGAAACCGGTGGAAGGGCCGTGCATAATCCCGTCGGGGAACATCCCTGGAGGCCTCAGGTAAGTAATTTCACCTCTCCTCACGAATCTGATCTGTGAGGGAAGGTAAAACGTACATTTTTTTTTTAACTTTTACATGAACATCATTATCCATTGGATAATGGCGACCACATAACTAGGAACCACATACCGAGGCCCGCCATAAAATCTCCAGACTTTCAACTACCTTTAGTAGCCAGGAGCATGGAGATTTTAAATTTCCCAAGCTTTTGCGCATGTGTCCACCGTTTTGCCGACAGTTGCAAGCATATAAGCCTGGGATAGGTCTGCAGATAAGGATCCCATCAGGGAACAAATCCGGGGGCCTTAGGCAAGTACTTTCATTTCCCCTCATGGATACGATCTATGATGGAAGATGAAACTTCAATTTTTTTTCTAAACTTTTTTTAACCTTACATGATCGCCGTTATCCATTGGATAACAGTGATAATGTGACTGTGAAGCCAAATATTGTGGCCCCCGATAAAATTTCTTTGCTCTTGGGTACCTTTGCTAGTCGGGAACAGAGAGATTTTAAATTTCTCTGCTCTCTGGTCCTCTGTGCATGCGCCCGGCATTTAACCTTTGGCGTGCATGTGCAGAAGCCGGTGCCAGGTCCTTGCAGTACCAGATCACCAACGGACATCACAGAGGCCAGAAGTGAGTAGTTTCAACTCTCCTGATGGATCTGATCTGGGAGGAGAAATGAAACTATAACTTTATTTAACTTTTTGTTAACTTGTATGCAATCGCCGTTATCCATTGGATAATGACGATTGCTTGATTGGGGGCTGCATGCCACAGCACCTAGTGACAGCTCTACACTCTCAGCTACCTCCGGCAGCTAAGAGCCGGGAGCTGCCACACATACAGAGCCCGCGGCCTTTGTCTACAGGGGTAGCATGTAAAATAAAACTCAGACACCCAGGATGTGAAAACACGTATGGGTGGTCATTAAGGGGTTAAAAGAGAGGTCGACATCCTTAGATTGATTGAAAAAGGAATGATTTTGGTACCCATCTTTAGACATTGTTAAATATTCTTTTGAGTCAAGTATTCCTAGGAAATTTTGGGGGGCAAAATTTTACAGTCTGTATTATCGTTGACCCCTCCTCCAGTTCAGCCAGTATCCTGGACAAGGCATTGGCTTTGCCATTTCTTGAACCAGGCTGATAAGAAATGTAAAATTAAATTTGCTCAAATAAATTCTAGATTTTTGTGGTCAGTTAGGACTATTACAGAATGATTGTCACCTTCCGAAAGATATCTCCATTCGAAGGGGAACAATAATGGTTAACAGTTTTTTATTTCCAATGTCATAGTCTCTTTCAGCAGGTGACATGATATGAGAAAGAAATGTACATTGGTGCAGGTGCATCTTGTCTCCGATTCGTTGAGACAAGACATTTAACACAGCAGTATTGGAGGCATCCACTTCCACAACAAAGCGTAGTTCTGGATTTGGATGGACCAGCACTGGTGCAGAAGTGAACAGAGCTTTTAGTTTTTCAAAGGCATCCTGTGCTTCTGCAGACCATGAATATGTTTTGGTTTTCTTTGTGAGCGAAGTGATAGGTAAGATAATTTTTGAAAAGTCTTTTATAAAACTTCATTGGAAATTCGCAAATCCTATAAAGAGTTGAACGTCTTTTAGATTTCTTGGAGTGGGCCAATCAACTACAGCTTTAATTTTGCTAGAGTCCATACTCAGACTATCTGGGGAGCTGATATATTCAAGGAATTGGATCCTGGTTTATTCAAACTCACATTTTTCCAGTTTGATATAAAGATGATTCCTTTGGAGATGTTCCAAGACCAGCTGGACATGCCTGTGATGTTCCTCCAAGCTGTCAAAGAAAATAAGAATATCATTGAGGTAAGCAACAACAAAAAGGTAATCCAAAAAATCTTTAAACACATCATAAAAAAAATGATGAAAGGTGGAAGGAGCATTGCAAAGGCCAAATGACATAACCAGGTATTCAAAATGTCCATATCTTTTTCTAAAGGCTGTCTTTCACTCATCCCCTGGGCAGATCCATATGAGGTTATAGGCCCTTCTCAGGTCTAGTTTGGAAAAAATCTTCGTGCAACAGAGTCTTTAGAACAATTCCAGGATTAAGGGAAGAGGATAGTAGCGATTCTGGACAGCAATTTTATTTAGCTCCCTATAATCAATGCATAGCCACAAGGTTGAGTCTTTCTTTTCTACAAAGAATAGATGTGCCCTAGATGGAGAAGAATAAGGTTGAATAAAGCTCTTCCTTAGATTTCCGTTCAGGTATTTTCGGAGTACTTTTTACTCTGGTTCGGAAAGATTGTACATTCACCCAAAAGGGATGGTTGTTCCAGGGAAGCAATTCAATTGGACAATCATATGGCCGATGAGGGGGAATTTTTCGGATTTCTTTTTGCTGAAGACATCATTGAATTGCTGATACTGAGTTGCCAACCTATTAGAATTCTGCTGACTGTCCTTGGAGGTTTGGGTATGTTCGAGGGTGGGTAGTGATATCTGACAATCGAAGAGGAAGGTTTGGTCCATTCCTGAGTGTTAAACGCTGGTTGACTGAAAGGATAGGCAGGATCGTTCCCAAAAACGCACAGCTTTTCCTTCTGTGATTCTGTGAATTTCTGATCAATTCAAGTACATAATTGAATAAAGTCCTCCAAATAGTCAGGGGTCTCAACTCTAGTAAGCTCATCTTTCACTGGCTCTGATAAGCCTCATCGGAACTGACTCCTCTGGGCTGCTGGGTTCCATGTGCTATCAGTCACCCAGCGAAAATAATTCTACCATATATTCGGCAACAGAGCAATGCCTTTCTGGCAGGTTATGTAACCTACCCTCTGCTATGGCACAATAATACGGGTCATCAAAGACTTGATCCATAGTGGTAGTGAAGGCTTCGAGATTGTTGAGGAGGTTACTGCTGGTTTCCTTATATGGTGAGGCTCATGCAAGCGCCTCATTTGTGAGGAGGTTGACAATAAATAATACCTTCTTTCTGTCACTGGTAAATGTAGTAGATGCATTTGGAAATAGATACAGCACTGATAGGTGGCACAAAATTCTTGGAGCTCAGCAAGCTATTTCTGCAAGGTGGCCACAATGGACACCAGATTGGGCAAAATTATTTTGTAATGATGTGGTGCAGGATGGAGTACCTTTGTCATAACCAGTGTGGATCAATAGCATAGTCAAGGAAAGCCAAATATTGGTACACAGGTAGATATCAGTTGCGGTACAAGAGGAGCAGGTGGGTAGCGTAGTCTGGGAAGCCAGATGTCGGTAAACAGGTAAATATTGGTTGCGGAAAAAAAGGAGCAGATGGAGTCAGGGAAGCCAGACTTCAGTACACAGGTAGATATTAGTTGTGGTAAGGATGAGCATTTAAAGGAAGAGCTTGAGTACTGGCTGGAAGCACAATAATCTTTGAAGGATGGTAGGTGCTAGGCCAGGTTATATAGGGTATCTAATCAGTAAGCAAGATGGAGTCAATCAGGGAGATAGGAGCAGGAACAAGGTTAAAGTTAGCAGAGAAGCTTCTTAGAGGGCTTGATATCTCAATAGGTAGAGCCGCCACTTAGAACACAGGAGCTTCTGGGTTCGAGCACTGACACTGGTTGCTCCAGTTATGTTTACAGTTAACTAACATCCCCAAGTCCTTTTCCATGTCAGTGTTACCCAGTGGTTTCCATTTGGTGTGTAATGGTGACATATATTTCTCTGCCCATGTGCATAACCTTACATTTATCAGTGTTACACCTCATTTGCCACTTTTCTGCCCAACCCCCCAACTTATCCAGAATCAGTCCAGATACACAAGATCTAATGACTTTGCCCAATACAATAGAACTTACCCCCTTGTAAAGCTGATCAGATTGGGTTTGACAGGAGGCACCCCTCACAAATGTATGCTGATATGGATTTATATAGCTATTTTCCTTGAGGTACTCCATCTCTTATAAATCCTTCAATCATTTCATCCACAATAGAAGTTTAATTTGTTGATTTTAGCTGTTTAGTTGTTCATGACCCTTGGTGACCCTAAAGGTGAGCTCCCCTCATGTTCTTCAGTTTTGCACTGCTTTTTTCAGTTGTGTGACATCCATGCCAATATCAGCTTTGACAGTATCAAGCCATCGTGTTGTTTGGCATCCAGGTCTTCTTTTGCCACTGATCTGTCCAAGCATTATAGATTTTTCTAGCAACTCTGCTCGCATTATATGGCCAAAATACGTGAGTCTGAGTATGGTCATCTCTCCCTCCAGTGATATATCAGGTCGATTCAGGACTTCTCTGTTTGTTACTTTCGCCGTCCAGAGCATACACAGCACCTTTTGTCAGCACCTCAGCTCAAACGCATCAATCATCCATCTATCAGCTTTTTTCACAGTCTGGCCTTCACATCCATACGATGGTTTGCACTATCATGCATTTAGTTATTATGCCGATATCCCTACTTTTCCAGATTTTGTCCATGTTTAGCATTGCACTTTGCCCTAACGCTATCCACGTTTAATCTCTGGCATAGATTCTCCAGCCTGGTCAATTTTTGAACAAAGGAAGATGAAGTCTCGCATACATTTTATGGCCTCAATGTGTCATTTTGATTTGAATTTGGCCATTTTTTCCAGTTGTGATAATTTTGGTCTTCTTTAAATTCAGGTAGAGGTCCATTTTTTCACTTTCAGTTTTAAAAGTTAAACTTACAGGCCTGTAATTTCTGGGTGCACTTTTTGACTCTGTTTTGAATATTGGCACCAATCCTAGAACAGACCCCATCACTAAGAAGCAAGGGTCTGTCTATCACATTAATTATTACCCTTAGAACCCACGGGTGCATGTTATTGGAACCCTATGTTTTGTGTATTGTAATCATCTTAGGGTTGCAAATTACAAAGAGGTAATTATTATGGGGAACATTTAGTATCTGAACATAAACTGGGAAACTTCTTCCTGGATTAGGCTGATGACATTTAATTGAGAGTTTAATTTATCACTTTGTATTTCACCTGTCAATTATTTTTTCTCTGTGAATACACTGGAATAAAAAACTAATAGATTTGATTTACACTATAATTGAAGAACGGTTTTGGATTAATTTTACTCTCTTTGCAATGAGTTCCTCTGTCTACACCTGTGTTGCTTTTATTTGCCTTTTACATAATTTCATCTTTCCTTATAGCTTTTTAGTGCTTCTTCACTACCTTCTGCCTTTAACCCCTTAATGACGCGGGCATTTTTCTTTTTCCATTTTCGTTTTTTCCTCCCCCCTTTAAAAAAATCATAACTCCTTTATTTATCCATCCACGTTGCTGTATGAGGGCTTGTTTTTTGCGGGACGAGTTGTATTTTTCAATGGTGCTATTTAAAGTACCATATAATGTACTGAAAAACCTTTAAAAAATTCTAAGTGGAGTAAAATGAAAAAAAAACCGACATTTTGCCATCTTTTAGTGCGTCTTGCTTCTACGGCGCACAAATGGCAACAAAAACGACATGATAACTTTATTCTATGGGTCGGTACGATTACTACGATGCCAAACTTGTATAGGTTTTTTTTTACTATACTCCTCTTTTTTTTTTTTAAAGACATAAAAAATTTTTCAATTATTTTCTGCGGTCATTTTGTGCGCGCAATAACTTTTTTATTTTTCCGTCGACGTAGTTGAGCAAGGCTTCATTTTTTGCGGGATGTCCTGTAGTTTCTGATAGTACCATTTTGGAATACATACGACTTTTTGATCGCTTTTTATTGCGTTTTTTCTGGGAGACAGGGTAACTAAAAAAATGCATTTCTGGCGTTCTTCATTTCTTTTTTCGAACGACGTTCACCGTGCGGGAAAAATTATGTGGTACTTTGATAGTTCGGACTTTTACGGACGCGGTGATACCAAATGCATATTTTTAATTTATTATTTAGATTTTTTAATAATAGATATGGCAAAAGGGGGGTGATTTAAACTTTTACAACTTTTTTTTTTTTCAATTAAAAAAAAACTTTATTGATTTTTTTTTTTACTTTACTTTGAAGTCCCCCTGGGGGACTTTAAGATGCGATGCTTTGATCGCTCCTGCAGTATGACGTAATGCTATAGCATTACGTCATATTGCTTTTTGACAGGCAACCTATGAAGCCACCCCACGGGGACGGCTTGATAGGCAGTCTGCTAAGGCAGCCCTGGGGCCTTTCATTAGGCCCCCGGCTGCCATGACACATGCACGGCTCTCCCGATCTCACCGCGGGGGGGCCGTGCGGGACCCCCGAACATCGTTCGGGGGATTTAAATGCCGCTGTCAGAATTGACAGCGGCATTTAAATGGTTAATAGCCGCGATCGGCCGCGCGGCCGCTCGCGGCTATTGTCCGCGGATGTCAGCTGTTATAAACAGCTGATGCCCGCACTGTATGAAGAGAGGTTGCATCGCAACCTCTCTTCATACATACCCCGACGCTCCATGACGTACCAGGTACGTCATTGGTCGTTAAGGGGTTAATAGCTTAAACAATTTCTCTTTGTTGTTTATTGTCCACTTACATCTTTATTAAGCCACATTGGTTTTCTACTATTTCTAACCCTTCTATTCCTGTAAAGTGTGACCAGCTCACGATGAGTATTTAAGATGCTTTTAAAAATTACTACAGATGAGCGAGCACCAAAATGCTCGGGTGCTCGTTACTCGAGATGAAATTTTCGCGATGCTCGAGGGTTCGTTTCGAGTAATGAACCCCATTGAAGTCAATGCGCGACTCGAGCAGTTTTGTATATCGCCGCTGCTCGCTAAGGTTTTCATTTGTGAAAATCTGGGCAATTCAAGAAAGTGATGGGAACGACACAGCAAGGGATAGGGCAGGCGAGGGGCTACATGTTGGGCTGCATCTCAAGTTCGCAGGTCCCACTATTAAGCCACAATAGCGGCAAGAGTGGGCCCCCCCCTCCCAACAATTTTTACTTCTAAAAAACCCTCATTAGCAAGGCATACCTTAGCTAAGCACCAAACTACCTCCAACAAAGCACAATGACTGCCTGCATGACACTCCGCTGCCACTTCTCCTGGGTTACATGCTGACCAACCCACCCCGCACGACCCAGTGTCCACAGCGCACACCAAAGTCTTCAGCTGCCCTCATGCCACACGCTGGCCTCATAGCCACATCACCCTCATGTCTATTTATAAGTGCGTCTGCCATGAGGAACCGCAGGCACACACTGCAGAGGGTTGGCACGGCCAGGCAGCGACCCTCTTTAAAAGGGGCGGGGCGATAGCCCATAATGCTGTACAGAAGCAATGAGAAATCCAATCCTGTGCCACCTCCATCAGGAGCTGCACACGTGGGCATAGCAATGGGGAACCCATTTGCCACACACTATTCATTCTGTCAAGGTGTCTGCATGCCCCAGTCAAACCGGAGTTTTTTATAAATAGTCACAGGCAGGTACAACTCCGCAATGGGAATTCCGTGTGCACCCACAGCATGGTTGGCTCCCTGGAACCCACCGGCTGTACATAAATATATCCCATTGCAGTGCCCATCACAGCTGAGGTAACGTCAGGTTTAATGCAGGTGGGCTTCGGCCCACACTGCATGCCCCAGTCAGACTGGGGTTCTTTAGAAGTGGACACATGCAGTTACAACTCCGTGTGGACCAACAGCATGGGTGGGTCCCAGGAAGCCACCGGCGGTACATAAATATATCCCATTGCAGTGCCCAGCACAGCTGAGGTAACGTCAGGTTTAATGCAGGTGGGCTTCGGCCCACACTGCATGCCCCAGTCAGACTGGGGTTCTTTAGAAGTGGACACATGCAGTTACAACTCCGTGTGGACCGACAGCATGGGTCGCTCCCTGGAACCCACCGGCGGTACATAAATATATCCCATTGCAGTGCCCAGCACAGCTGAGGTAACATCAGCTTTAATGCAGGTGGGCTAAAAATTACTAGGATTACAATGTAGGCGAGGGCCCAAAAAATTGGAGTACCAACAGTACAAATGTACCTCAGAAAAATTGCCCATGCCCAACCAAGAGGGCAGGTGAAACCCATTAATCGCTTTGGTTAATGTAGCTTAATTTGTAACTAGGCCTGTAGGCAGCCCAGTTAAAATAAAAATTGGTTCAGGTGCAAGTTTCAACGCTTTATTGAATTGAGAATTGAAACGTATAAACATTGTTTACAAAAGTTATATGACTGAGCCTTGTGGGCCTAAGAAAATTTGCCCGTTCGGCGTGATTACGTGAGGTTTCAGGAGGAGGAGCAGGAGGAGGAGGATGACTATAATACACAGATTGATAAAGCTAACAGGTCCACGTTTTTTATGGTGATAGAGAACGATGCTTCCATCCGCGGGTGCAGCCTACGTATTGTTTAGGTATCGCTGCTGTCCGCTGGTGGAGAAGAGAACTCTGGGGGAATCCAGGCTTTGTTCATCTTTATGATTGTAAGCCTGTCGGCACTGTCGGTTGACAGGCGGATACGTTTATTCATGATGATTCCCCCAGCCGCACTAAACACCCTCTCTGACAAGACGCTAGCCGCAGGACAAGCAAGCACCTCCAGGGCATACAGCGCGAGTTCAGGCCACGTGTCCAGCTTCGACACCCAGTAGTTGTAGGGGGCAGAGGCGTCACGGCGGTACATAGAAATATCCCATTGCATTGCCCAACAAAGCTGAGGTAGTAATGTCGTGCGTAATACAGGTGGGCTTCGGCCCACACTGCATGCCCCAGTCTGACCGGGGTTCTTTACAAGTGGACACATGTAGGTTACACTCCGTGTGCACCTACAGCATGGGTGGCTCCCTGGAACCCACCGGCGGTACACAAAAATATCCCATTGCATTGCCCAACACAGCTGAGGTAACGTCAGCTGTAATGCAGGTGGGCTAAAAATTAATTTGATTACACTGTAGGCGAGGGCCCACAAAAATTGCTGTATCAACAGTACTAATGTACATCCCCAAAATTGGCCATGGCCAGCCAAGAGGGCAGGTGAAACCCATTAATCGCTTTGGTTAATGTGGCTTAAGTGGTAACTAGGCCTGGAGGCAGCCCAGTGTAACGAAAAATTGGTTCAAGTTAAAGTTCCAACGCTTTTAAGAGCATTGAAACATATAAAAATTGTTCAGAAAAATTATTTGAGTGAGCCTTGTGGCCCTAAGAAAAATTGCCCGTTCAGCGTGATTACGTGAGGTTTCAGGAGGAGGAGGAGGAATATTAGACACAGATTGATGAAGCAGAAATGTCCCCGTTTTGGATGGTGAGAGAGAACGTAGCTTCCATCCGCGGGTGCAGCCTACGTATTGCTTACGTATCGCTGCTGTCCGCTGGTGGAGAACAGAAGTCTGGGGAAATCCAGCCTTTGTTCATCTTGATGAGTGTTAGCCTGTCGGCACTGTCGGTTGACAAGCGGCTACGCTTATCTGTGATGATTCCCCCAGCCGCACTAAACACCCTCTCCGACAAGACGCTAGCCGCAGGACAAGCAAGCACCTCCAGGGCATACAGCGCTAGTTCAGGCCACGTGTCCAGCTTCGACACCCAGTAGTTGTAGGGGGCAGAGGCGTCACCGAGGATGGTCGTGCGATCCGCTACGTACTCCCTCACCATCCTTTTACAGTGCTCCCGCCGACTCAGCCTTGACTGGGGAGCGGTGACACAGTCTTGCTGGGGAGCCATAAAACTGTCAAAGACCTTGGACAGTGTTCCCCTGCCTGTGCTGTACATGCTGCCTGATCTCCGCGCCTCCCCTGCTACCTGGCCCTCGGAACTGCGCCTTCTGCCACTAGCGCTGTCGGATGGGAATTTTACCATCAGTTTGTCCGCCAGGGTCCTGTGGTATAGCATCACTCTCGAACCCCTTTCCTCTTCGGGTATGAGAGTGGAAAGGTTCTCCTTATACCGTGGGTCGAGCAGTGTGTACACCCAGTAATCCGTAGTGGCCAGAATGCGTGTAACGCGAGGGTCACGAGAAAGGCATCCTAACATGAAGTCAGCCATGTGTGCCAGGGTACCTGTACGCAACACATGGCTGTCCTCACTAGGAAGATCACTTTCAGGATCCTCCTCCTCCTCCTCCTCAGGCCATACACGCTGAAAGGATGACAGGCAAGCAGCATGGGTACCCTCAGCAGTGGGCCAAGCTGTCTCTTCCCCCTCCTCCTCATGCTCCTCCTCCTCCTCCTCAACACGCTGAGATATAGACATGAGAGTGCTCTGACTATCCAGCGACATACTGTCTTCCCCCGCCTCCGTTTCCGAGCACAAAGCGTCTGCCTTTATGCTTTGCAGGGAACTTCTCAAGAGGCATAGCAGAGGAATGGTGACGCTAATGATTGCAGCATCGCCGCTCACCATCTGGGTAGACTCCTCAAAGTTTCCAAGGACCTGGCAGATGTCTGCCAACCAGGCCCACTCTTCTGTAAAGAATTGAGGAGGCTGACTCCCACTATGCCGCCCATGTTGGAGTTGGTATTCCACTATAGCTCTACGCTGCTCATAGAGCCTGGCCAACATGTGGAGTGTAGAGTTCTACCGTGTGGGCACGTCGCACAGCAGTCGGTGCACTGGCAGATTAAACCGATGTTGCAGGGTGCGCAGGGTGGCAGCGTCCGTGTTGGACTTGCGGAAATGTGCGCTGACCCGGCGCACCTTTCCGAGCAGGTCTGACAAGTGTGGGTAGCTTTTCAGAAAGCGCTGAACCACCAAATTAAAGACGTGGGCCAGGCATGGCACGTGCGTGAGGCTGCCGAGCTGCAGAGCCGCCACCAGGTTACGGCCGTTGTCACACACGACCATGCCCGGTTGGAGGCTCAGCGGCGAAAGCCAGCGGTCGGTTTGCTCTGTCAGACCCTGCAGCAGTTCGTGGGCCGTGTGCCTCTTCTCTCCTAAGCTGAGTGGTTTCAGCACGGCCTGCTGACGCTTGGCCACCGCTGTGCTGCCACGCCGTGCGACACCGACTGCTGGCGAAGTGCTGCTGCTGACACATCTTGATTGCGAGACAGAGGTTGCGTAAGAGGAGGAGGAGGAGGGGGGTGGTTTAGTGGAGGAAGCATACACCGCCGCAGATACCAGCACCGAGCTGGGGCCCGCAATTCTGGGGATGGGTAGGACTTGAGCGGTTCCAGGCTCTGACTCGGTCCCAGCCTCCACTAAATTCACCCAATGTGCTGTCAGGAAGATATAGTGGCCCTGCCCGCCTGTGCTTGTCCATGTGTCAGGACAGTGTCCGGGATATGGGGGTCCCTGAGATATCCCGCAACCCCTGTCCCTGCCTACTTGCCCCCCTGGGCTAACCCCCAGGGCGACAACTGGGCGACGGTCCCTACCCTCACTAGGGAAGCGGGACACGGGAGACAAACAGACACTGAGACAAGCAACGGTAGAATGGTCAGACAATCCGGGTCGGCAACAAGAGGGTACGCAGTACGGAGGGGTCAGGCAAAAACGTAGTCAAGTCCAAAAGCAGGTGTCAGAAAAGCCGAGGTCACAAGAGCAGTCAGGATAAACGCGGGTGCAGCTGGAGAACCAAACTAACACTGGCGAGGCCTGAGAGGAAAACACACCTATTTAAATGCTGTCAGCGCTCCCGCCCCAGAAGCTGATTGGGGCGGGGAGCCTGACAGCAGCAGGGCTAATCAGGGCGGTGCTGGGGACACGCCCCCAGTCTAGCTGCACAGACAGTTACTAGGGAAGCCAGCCTGGTAGTCAGGACACTAGAAGCACCAGCTGCCTCCCTAGTAACCCGGCGGCGACCAGTCTTACAGCGGCCCGGGGAGATCACAAGAACCGGGGTACCTCTGCGCCGCGCTCCCGCACCCCGGGTGGCCGGACCGGTGGTGCGGGCACGGCGGCCCCGAGAGTTGCCGGTTCTGACAGTACCCCCCCTTCTACGGGGGTACACCGGACCCCCATGGCCAGGTGCGGGCTTAAGCGGGAAAGCCCTGTGGAATGCCTGGACTAGGCGTGGCGCATGAACGTCCCTGGCAGGGACCCACGTCCTATCCTCAGGGCCAAATCCTCTCCAGTGGACCAGGTACTGCAGCCCACCTCTAACCCGTCGGGCATCCACAAGCCTTTCTACTTCATACTCCAGTTCCCCCTGTACCAGAGAGGGAGGAGGCGGGTTCTGGGTGGGGAGAACTGGAGTCACATACTTCTTAAGCAAGTTCTTGTGAAAAACCTTGTGGACCTTCCAGGGGTCAGGAAGTGCCAACTTATATGACACCGGGTTGATAACCTGAGAAACCGTAAATGGGCCAATGAACCGAGGAGCAAGTTTCAGGGAGGGAACCTTAAGTCTCAGATTCTTAGATGATAATAAAACCTGCTCCCCGACCACAAAAGGTGCAGAGATAGTACGTCTTTTATTTGCGTATTTACGCAGTTTCTCTTGGGAACCCTGAAGGTTCTTACGAACCTGGGCCCAAACTGTGCACAGTTCTTCGGCGGATATGTCGGCGGCCGGATTGTTCGAGACCAAAGGAGTAGAAAGCGAGAACCGGGGATGGAACCCATAGTTACAAAAAAAAGGTGACAGTTGGGTCGACGAGTTACCATGGTTGTTAATAGCAAATTCGGCGAGAGGTAAGTAGTTGGCCCACTGATGCTGGTTATCAGAGACAAACAGTCGCAGATACTGGATAAGTTCTTGGTTCATCCGTTCCGTTTGTCCGTTACTCTCGGGATGGAAGGCAGAGGAAAAGGACAAATTAACGTTTAGATTTTTACAGAAGGCTCGCCAGAAGCGAGCGACGAACTGAACCCCTCTATCAGACACAATATCCTCGGGGATCCCATGTAACCGAACAATCTCCTTGATGAACATCTCAGACAAAAGCTTGGCGTTAGGCAACTTGCCAAGTGGAACAAAATGAGACATTTTGGAGAAACGGTCAACTATTACCCAAATGACCGTATTCCCCAGCGAGGATGGCAGATCAGTAATAAAATCCATGGACAAATGGGACCATGGCCTGGACGGAATGGGCAAGGGAAGAAGAGGACCCTCAGGACGTCTCCTGAGGTTCTTCCCCCTTGCGCAAACCGGGCACGCGGACACAAATACCCGTACATCCTTGGCCATGTGCGGCCACCAATAGAGTCTGGCCGCTAACTCCAGAGTACCCCTGATACCGGGGTGTCCAGCTAGGACTGAAGCATGTGTCTCCTCTAACACTTTCAATCTCAGTGACAACGGGACAAATAATTTGCCTTCCGGAAGGGCTTCAGGAGCAGATTGTTGAGCGGCGTGAATGAGAGGTGAAAGGTCGGAGGAGACAGCAGCGAGGACCACCCCAGGGGAGAGAATGCTCTCAGGCTCCGGCTCGGAAGGTTCCGGAGAACCAAAACTCCTAGACAGGGCATCAGCCTTGACATTCTTAGAACCGGGTCTATAGGTAACAACAAAATTGAACCGAGAGAAAAACAAGGCCCAGCGGGCTTGCCGAGCATTTAACCTCTTAGCGGAATCTAGATAAGTGAGGTTTTTATGGTCAGTGAGTACCGTAATCTGGTGATGGGCTCCTTCCAAAAAATGCCTCCACTCTTCAAAAGCCCACTTAATCGCCAGCAATTCCCGGTTGCCTATATCATAGTTCCGTTCGGTGGACGAAAACTTCCTAGAAAAATAGGCACACGGTCTAAGGTTGGTGAGAGTGGAGGGACCTTGGGACAGTACCGCTCCCACACCAAACTCAGAGGCATCTACCTCCACCACAAAAGGACTGGACAGATCCGGTTGTACTAGGACAGGTGCAGACGAGAACGCCGCCTTTAGGGTATTGAAGGCCCTCAGAGCCTCAGAAGACCAGGTCCTCACATCTGCCCCCTTTCTGGTGAGGTCCGTTAGAGGTTTAGCCACCACGGAGAAGTCTTTAATGAATTTGCGATAGTAGTTGGCGAAGCCGAGGAAGCGTTGAAGGGCTTTCAACGACCCTGGCTGGGCCCACTCCGTGATGGCCTTCACCTTTTCAGGATCCATCTGGAAGTCGCATGGCGTGATGATATACCCCAAAAATGATATCCTTTGTACCCCGAAAACACATTTCTCGAGTTTAGCAAACAGCTTGTTATGTCTGAGTCGAGCTAGCACAGTCTGAACGTGAGTATGGTGACTCGGCAAGTCGGAGGAAAAAATCAAAATGTCGTCTAGATATACAACCACGAACACCCCCATGATATCCTGAAACACTGAGTTCATGTACCCCTGAAAAATGGCGGGGGCGTTACACAATCCAAAAGGCATAACTAGGTATTCAAAATGCCCGAGGGGCGTATTGAAGGCGGTTTTCCACTCATCCCCCTCCCGAATGCGGATGAGGTTGTATGCTCCCCTGAGATCAAGTTTGGAAAACCATTGGGCACCAGCGACCTGGTTGAGGAGGTCAGGAATGAGTGGAAGAGCATACTGGTTTCGGACTGTGATTTTATTTAGCTCTCTATAGTCAATACAGGGCCGGAGACCCCCATCCTTCTTCTCAACGAAGAAAAACCCGGCACCCACCGGGGATTCTGAGGGCCGGATGTGCCCCTTGGCCAGGCTGTCCTGGATGTAGTCCCTCATGGATTCTCTCTCTGGAACCGTAACGTTATAAATGCGGCCCTTAGGAAGTTTGGCCCCAGGAATCAAGTCTATTTTACAGTCCCATTCCCTATGAGGGGGCAGAGCTTCAGATAATTGTTTGGAGAACACGTCAGAAAACTCGGAGAGGTATTCTGGTAGGGGGCTCCCCTCGCAGGTGGAGATTCCCACCTTCACCGCACGAAGGTGGTTGGCACAGCGGGGACCCCACTTTACCAGTTCCAACGTGTCCCAATTTACTACCGGGTTGTGCTCCCGGAGCCAGGGGAGGCCTAGGACGACGTCCACAGACAAATCTCTCATCACTAGAAAGGTGCAGGTCTCCACGTGTAAGGCTCCTATAGTAAACCTTACTTCAGGGGTCACCAGATTAACCACCCCTGCTTGCAAAGGAGTGGAGTCCACTCCTGAAACCAGAATCGGAGTTTCTAAACGTAACAAAACCCCGGACAGTTGAGCAACGAAATTAAAGTTAACGAAATTAGCCGCAGCCCCCGAATCGACAAAGGCTTGCCCAGTACGGTGGAAAGCATGAAATTCTAGGGTGCAAGGCACTAACATTTTGGACAACACAGGGAGTACCTTGGCTCCTAGACAGTCCCCCCGACAACTGCCTAGGAGCGGGAGTTCTTCCTGCCGTGGCTTCTTAGCGCAGGTAGCAATGCGGTGACCCGGCTCCCCACAGTAGAAGCAGAGGTTCTTCTTCAGGCGGTGTTCCCGTCGTTGCTCGGGGTTCACGGCTCCCAGCTCCATGGCCTCGGTGGTGGAAGGGTAACAGGTCGGGTCAGTCGAAGAAGTAGACGTGGGGAGTGGGGTGGTCCGAGCGGCGTGTCTGGCCCTCAAACGTCGGTCGGCTCGAATAGCCAGCGACATGGCTTGCTCCAGGGTTTTAGGCTCTGGGTGGGCCACAAGTAGGTCCTTGAGACCCTCAGACAGACCGGTCAAAAATAAGTCTTTTAGGGCGGCATCGTTCCACCGGGATTCCGTACAATGTTGACGGAATTGGGAACAGTAGTCCTCCGCCATCTTACAACCCTGGCGCAGGGCCAGAAGTTTGGAGACTGCGTAGCCCGCCCGGTCGGGTTCGTCATAAATCTGACCCAGGGCGGAAAAAAAGGCGTCAAGGGATAGTCGGGCTGGAGAGCCAGCTGGTAGCGAGAAAGCCCAATTTTGGGGCTCTCCCCTCAGGCGGGTAATTACGATTCCCACTTTCTGGTATTCAGTACCAGAGGAGTGGGGGCGGAGATCAAAGTAGAGCTTGCAGCTCTCTCTAAATGCAAAAAACTGATCTCTCTCTCCGGAGAAGCAATCCGGAAGCGTGGCTCGAGGTTCTGACATCGTTCCTGGAGCGGACGAGGGCTGCATGGGACCTGCAGCTGCCACTTGTTCCCGTGGCTGCAAGCGGGCTGTTAGGTCCTGGGCAAGGGTCGTAAGGACCTGGACCTGGTTCGCTACAGCCGCCACGGCCTCCATCGAGGGGCTCAAAGTTGCCGGGCGGATGCAAGGGTCTGACCTTAGTTCGGCCAGTGTTACTGTCAGGACAGTGTCCGGGATATGGGGGTCCCTGAGATATCCCGCAACCCCTGTCCCTGCCTACTTGCCCCCCTGGGCTAACCCCCAGGGCGACAACTGGGCGACGGTCCCTACCCTCACTAGGGAAGCGGGACACGGGAGACAAACAGACACTGAGACAAGCAACGGTAGAATGGTCAGACAATCCGGGTCGGCAACAAGAGGGTACGCAGTACGGAGGGGTCAGGCAAAAACGTAGTCAAGTCCAAAAGCAGGTGTCAGAAAAGCCGAGGTCACAAGAGCAGTCAGGATAAACGCGGGTGCAGCTGGAGAACCAAACTAACACTGGCGAGGCCTGAGAGGAAAACACACCTATTTAAATGCTGTCAGCGCTCCCGCCCCAGAAGCTGATTGGGGCGGGGAGCCTGACAGCAGCAGGGCTAATCAGGGCGGTGCTGGGGACACGCCCCCAGTCTAGCTGCACAGACAGTTACTAGGGAAGCCAGCCTGGTAGTCAGGACACTAGAAGCACCAGCTGCCTCCCTAGTAACCCGGCGGCGACCAGTCTTACAGCGGCCCGGGGAGATCACAAGAACCGGGGTACCTCTGCGCCGCGCTCCCGCACCCCGGGTGGCCGGACCGGTGGTGCGGGCACGGCGGCCCCGAGAGTTGCCGGTTCTGACACCATGTGTCCGTGGTTAAGTGGACCTTGGCAGTAACCGCGTTGGTGAGGGCGCGTAGAATGTTGCGGGAGACATGGTCGTGCAGGGCTGGGACGGCACATCGGAAACAGTAGTGGCGACTGGGAACCGAGTAGCGCGGGGCCGCCGCCGCCATCATGTTTTTGAAAGCCTTCATTTCCACAAGCGTATACGGCAGCATCTCCAGGCTGATCAATTTGGCAATGTGCACGTTTAACGCTTGAGCGTGCGGGTGCGTGGCTGTGTACTTGCACTTGCACTAGCGACAGCTGGACGGTGCGCTGAGAGATATTGCTGGATGGGGCCGAGGACAGGGGAGGTGAGGGTGTGGGTGCAGGCCGGGAGACGGTAGTGCCTGTGTCCTGAGAGGGGGGTTGGATCTCAGTGGCAGGTTGGGGCACAGGAGGAGAGGCAGCGGTGCAAACCGGAGGCGGTGAACGTCCTTCGTCCCACCTTGTGGTGTGCTTGGCCATCATATATCTGCGCGTGCTGGTGGTGGTGAGGCTGGTGGTGGTGGCTCCACGGCTGATCTTGGCGCGACAAACCTTGCACACCACAGATCGTTGGTCGTCTGCACTCTCAGTGAAAAACTGCCAGACCTTTGAGCACCTCGGCCTCTGCAGGGTGGCATGGCGCGAGGGGGTGCTTTGGGAAACAGTTGGTGGATTATTCGGTCTGGCCCTGCCTCTACCCCTGGCCACCGCACTGCCTCTTCCAACCTGCCCTGCTGCTGCTGCACTTGCCTCCCCCTCTGAAGACCTGTCCTCAGTTGGCTTAGCAAACCAGGTGGGGTCAGTCACCTCATCGTCCAGCTGCTCTTCCTCCGAATCCTCTGTGCGCTCCTCCCTCGGACTTACTGCAATTACTACTACCTGAGTGATAGACAACTGTGTCTCATCGTCATCGTCCTCCTCACCCACTGAAAGCTCTTGAGACATTTGCCGGAAGTCCCCAGCCTCATCCCTCGGACCCCGGGAACTTTCCAATGGTTGGGCATCGGTCACGACAAACTCCTCCGGTGGGAGAGGAACCATTGCTGCCCATTCTGGGCAGGGGCCCGAGAACAGTTCCTGGGAGTCTGCCTGCTCCTCAGAATGTGTCATTTTCATGGAGTGAGGAGCAGCAGCCAGAGGATTCAGAGTTGCAGCAGTGGACGGCGTTGAACTCCGGGTGGTCGATAGATTGCTGGATGCACTTTCTGCCATCCATGACAGGACCTGCTCACACTGCTCATTTTCTAATAAAGGTCTACCGCGTGGACCCATTAATTGTGAGATGATTCTGGGGACGCCAGAAACGTGCCTCTCTGCTAATCCCGCAGCAGTCGGCTGCGATACACCTGGAACAGATGACTTGGGCCTCCGCGTCCTCGCCCGCGTCCACGTCCTCTAGGCCTACCCCTACCCCTCAGCACGGTGTATTACGAGAGGAGCAGAAACAGAACGCTGTAATTAAATGTGCCGCTTATTGGCCTGTGGTTGGAGGCTGACTTCCCTTACGGAACGCACAGCAGAGGCAGGAAACAATTTTGCGCACGCCTGCACTGAGACGTAGGTGCGTATGACTGAGCTAGTGGAATTCACAGGGCAGAAGCAGTCAAGTGGCCAAAGGCCAGTAGTAGGCCTTAAGTATTTTGCTTCTATTTTTTTAAATGCTGAGCTGATACAGCAGACAGATACTGTAGGCAGCGTATAATATTATGTATACTGTTTCCCTCTGGCGGGATGACGGCGGTGATGTAACGGAGACAGCAGAGCCAGGAAACAATTTTGTGCATGTCTGCACTGAGACGTAGGTGCGTATGACTGAGCTAGTGGAATTCACAGCGCAGAAGCAGTCAAGTGGCCAAAGGCCAGTAGTAGGCCTTAAGTATTTTGCTTCTATTTTTTTAAATGCTGAGCTGATACAGCAGACAGATACTGTAGGCAGGGTATAATATTATGTATACTGTTTTCCTCTGGCGGGATGACGGCGGTGATGTAACGGAGACAGCAGAGCCAGGAAACAATTTTGCGCAAGCCTGCTGTAACGCTTAGCTGCGTATTAATTAGGACTACTACCCCCAGCAGACAGATACTGTAGGAAGCGTATAATATTATGTATACTGTTTCCCTCTGGCGGGATGACGGCGGTGATGTAACGGAGACAGCAGAGCCAGGAAACAATTTTGCGCAAGCCTGCTGTAACGCTTAGCTGCGTAATAATTAGGACTACTACCCCCAGCAGACACGCAGTAAACTGAAGACGGTCACAGGCAGCCCAAATCTAGTATTTTTCCCCAATTTTTTTTGAAAAAGCCCACTGCCTATATAGCCTGTATATCTCTTTCCCTACCTCACCAGTACTGGCCCTATACTCTGTACAATGACTGCAGACTGAGGACTCAATGCTCTGCACGCCCGATATACAAAAAAAAATAAGATTGTGCAACACTGCTAAAAGCAGCCTCAACAGTACTGCACACGGTCAGATGTGGCCCTAAGAAGGACCGTTGGGGTTCTTCAAGCCTAAAATAACTCCTAACGCTCTCCCTATAGCAGCAGCAGCATCAGCAGCACTGTCCCTGATCTCTGTCAGAATGCATCTGTGGCGAGCCGCGGGCAGGGCAGATTTAAATACTCGGGTGACACCTGATCTCGCCAGCCACTCACTGCAGGGGGGTGGTATAGGGCTGGAACATCACAGGAGGAAGTTGTAATGCCTTCCATGTCTTTCTATTGGCCAGAAAAGCGCGCAAATGGCTCAGAGATGAAAGTGAAAGTAACTCGAACATCGCATGATACTCGTCTCGAGTAACGAGCATCTCAAACACCCTAATACTCGAATGAGTATCAAGCTCGGACGAGTACGCTCGCTCATCTCTAAAAATTACCCATTTTATTCCCTTTACTCAGATTTTTGAGGACATTGTCCCAGTCAGTAAGGTTAAGGCTTAAGGTTAAGGGCACCTCAAAGTTGATCAAACTTTGTTTATCACTTTGCATTCCACCTGGCATTTCATTTTTTTAATTGAAATACACTGGAGTAAAAAACTATTTCATAGATTTGCTTTTTCCTCCTCACCCTCTACTATTCTTTCCTCATCACTTTTTAAAGGACCAACACTTTCAGTTTAATTTTTAACTATTTATATAATTGAAAACAGTTTTGGGTTAATTTTACTCTCTTTGGCAATGAGTCTCTTTGTCTGCACCTTTGTCGCTTTTATTTGCTTTTTACATAATTTATTTTTTTCTTATAGCTTTTCAGTGCTTATTCATTGCCTTCTAGTTTTAGTAGTGTGAATGCTCTTTTTTGCTGTTTATTACCCTCTTACATCTTTATTGAGCCACATTGGTTTTCTCCTATTTCTAACCCATTTATTCTTGTAAGTTATGAATGGCTCACAGTGAATATTTATGATGCTTTTTAAAATTCCCATTTATTGTCTGTACTCTTATTTTTGAGGACATTATCCCAGTTAATAAGGCTAATGGCATCTCAAAGCTAATCAGACTTTTCCTTCCTAAAGTTTAGTATTTTTTTTGGCCTCCTGACATAACTAACACACTATTTGACAATTTGTGCTGCAGCAGTGCTCACCCTGTAATGGTATGCCCCTTATCCACCAACTTTAAAAACTTGTTGGCGTGTGCCAGATCAAAACTATGGTCCCTGGCAATCTTTCTGTTCCTTTTTCTTTCTGTCACCCAGCTAGCTGCCTGATCATCCTGCACCTCTATGCTACAATCTACCCCCACATATGCCCCAGTGAATGTCTGCTCAATGAGCAGCAAACTCCTTACCATGTTGTCAGTGTATATCAGTGTTGCAAGCAGCTCATTTCAATCCAGGATCTGGGCTTTTAATATCCAACAAGCACACATCTCATACAGCAGTATACACCCTCAAACAGCTGTTCAAGGACTGCATTCATGGCACACTAGACGCACTATCAATCATGGATCACATTCTAAATGGGAATAGTACAGATAAAACACCAAATATTTTATACAAGTGAAAAATAACAGAGAAACATAAAACACATATAAGCGACTCTCTTCCAAAGTCCTTGAATCTAAAGTCACTTAATCTCAAATCACACACTCTGCACACTTTAGAACACAAGACACAGTAGCTTTTTGTTTGCTTTTAAAGTTCTTAGCTGCAATAACCCCTGCAAAACAGTCCTTTGTCTCTGCATTGCAGCCTTCAGGTCTTTGCTCCTCAAACTGTAGATTAGAGGATTGAGTAATGGGGTAATTAGTGCATAGATCACAGTGACAACTTGGTTCAATGTAAGAAGATTACTTGTGTTAGGAACAAAATAGGTAAAAGTCACTGACACATAAAATATGAAAACCACAGTCAGATGAGACGTACAGGTGGAGAAAGCTTTACGCTTTCCATCGCTACTTCGAATTTTGAGCACTGTGCTAATAATCATGACATATGAGCAAAATGTGGCAACAAAGGCTATGATGCTGAGAACACCCCCCACAACGGTTAAGAGTAGAACATTGATGGAAGTATCAGTACAAGAGATCTGAAACAAATGGGGGAGATCACAAAAGAAATTATGAATGTAATTGGGCCCACAGAATATCAACCTTTTTAAACATAAGGTGTAAATGGTGGGGACAAGAAGAGCAGAAGACCAAACTAAAGACACCAACTGAATGTATGCACCCCAAGACATGACCTGAGAGTAGTGAAGAGGACGGCAAATGGCTAAATACCGGTCATAAGACATGGAGGACAATAAAAAACCCTCAGAGACCCCAAAATAGATGACAAAGAACATTTGTGCTATGCATTCAGGGAAGGAGATGGACCAGTCCTGGGTGGTGAAGTTAAAGAGCATCCTTGGGGCAGTGACCGATGAGTAGGACATGTCCAAGAATGCCAAGTTTCCAAGAAAGCAATACATGGGTGTATGAAGATGAGCACAAGTAACAACTAGAAGGATGATGAGAAAGTTGCTCAAGAAGGTCATCAGGTAAATGAGGAGGAAGATGGTGAAGAGGATATAGATGATCTTCTGATCATCCGATAGACTCATGAGAAAAACACTGGTGATCATTGTTTGGTTCTTCATCATTCTAGCGTGATTCTTCCCCCAAATTTCCCAAAAAATAAAAGTGATGGCAACAATGAAACATCGGGAGAATTTGGTGGAATATATGAACACAATGGGAGTTTATCCAACCTTTGATATAATATTGCTGATACTAACAGCTAATGGTGTCCTTCCTTTTAAAAGTAATCGGTTCTCCCAGGAGCAGAAGCCACAGAAGCCCAAACCTCTGCTCATCCATAAATGTGTAATAAGGTCTCTGGACACCCATGCTCATGGCTGTTTTTAGTGTAGGGATTTGTCTTTTAATTTTAACCAATATAAATCCACAATGCATAAGTCTTTGGTGAATATCATGAGTAGAGATGAGCGAGCACCAAAATGCTCGGGTGCTCATTGCTCGAGTCAAACTTTCCGCGATGCTCAAGGGTTCGTTTCGAGTAACGAACCCCATTGAAGTCAATGGGCGACTCGAGCATTTTTGTATATCGACGATGCTCTCTAAGGTTTTCATTGGTGAAAATCTGCAAAACCCAAGAAAGTGATGGAAACGACACAGAAACGGATAGGGCAGGCGAGGGGCAACATGCTGGGCTGCATTTCAGGTTCCCAGGTCCCACTATTAAGCCACAATAACGGCAAGAGTGGGCCCCCCCCCAACAATTTTTACTTCGGACAAACCCTCATTAGTAAGCCACACCTTAGCTAAGCACCACACTACCTCCAACTAAGCACAAGCACTGCCTGTGGGACACCTCCCTGCCTCTTCTCCTGGGTTACATGCTGCCCAACCCCCCCGCACGACCCAGTGTCCACAGCGCACACCAAAGTGTCCCTGCGCAGCCTTCAACTGCCCTCATGCCACACGCTGGCCTCATAGCTACACCACCCTCATGTCTATTTATAAGTGCGTCTGCCATGAGGAGGAACCGGAGGCACACACTGCAGAGTGTTGGCAGGGCCAGGCAGCGACCCTCTTTAAAAGGGGTGGGGCGATAACCCACAATGCTGTACAGAAGCAATGAGAAATCCAATCCTGTGCCCCCTCCGTCAGGAGCTGCAAACGTGGGCATAGCAATGGGGAATCCATGTGCCACACAGTATTCATTCTGTCAAGGTGTTGCATAGCTCATTCCACACTGCAAGGGGAAAGCCATCTGCGCTCTGCCCCCATGCGCAAGTCAGTCAGTGCCTTTGTGCCAGACAGGTCAAACACCGCAATGGGAACTAAGTTTGCACTAACAGCATAGGTGGGTCCTAGGAAACCCAAGACATGAACAAAAATTGATCTGAGCGGCCAAACATGGCAGACTTGCACCGCGCCCACGGCATAGGCCTCGGCCCACAGATTCAGCAATCCTAGGCAGGAAGCGGACTTTCACTGCACCCAGGACATAGGCCTCTGCACAAACCCTCAGCAATCGAGTGCCTACAGCGGACTCCAATGCTAGCGTAGCTGTGCACGTCTCATTAGTGCTGTATTGCTCCTGTAGTTTGTCCCAATGCATTGCACAGCACAGCTGAGGTAACGTCAGATTAAATGTAGGTGGGCTTCGGCCCACACTGCATGCCCCAGTCTGACCAGGGTTTTTAATACACAGACACAGGCAGGTACAAATCCCTAATGTGAAGTCCGTGTGGACCCAAAGCATGGGTGGCTCCCTGGAACCCACTGGTGGTACATAAACAAATCCCATTGCAGTGCCCTGCTCAGCAGAGCTAACGTCAGATACAATACAGGTGGACTTCCGCCCACACTGCATGCCCCAGTCAGACTGGTAATATGTACCTTAACAGTAACCGCGTTGGTGGGAATGTGGTCGCGACTGCGGACCTAGTAGCGCGGTTTTATTTAGTTGGTTTTCGGAATGTGGCCAGGATTAAGTGGCGGGGGGATGGTGGTGGTGGGCTCTCTTATTGTTTCGTTAAAGGTGAAATTCTTGGACTGCCACCAGACGGACCAATGCAAAGGCATTTGCCAAGAATGTTTTCATTGTTGGAGGAGGAGGAGGGGGACGTTTTTGAGGCAGTACATGTCCTCTCCACGTGTCCGTGGTTATATGCACCTTAACAGTAACAGCGTTGGTGGGAAATGGCCTCGCTGCCATCATGTCTTTGGGAAGCCTCCGTTTCCACACCCCAGTGACATAGCATTAGCAGCGGTATAGGCAGAGCTCAGAATTAGTAACATTTCAGCGGTAGCAACAGTATAGTCAGACCCCAGTAACATTTCAGTTCCAGAAGTGCAGACAGACCCCAGTGACATTTCATTGGCAGCAGTGCAGACAGACCCCAGTAACATTTCATTGGCAGCAGTGCAGACAGACCCCAGTAACATTTCATTGGCAGCATTAGGGACAGGCCCCAGTAACATTTCAGTAGCAACAGTATAGACAGACCCCAGTAAAACTTCAGTTCCAGAAGTGCAGACAGACCCCAGTGACATTTCATTGGCAGCAGTGCAGACTGACCCCAGTGACATTTCATTGGCAGCAGTGCAGACAGAGCCAGTAACATTTCAGTTCCAGAAGTGCAGACAGACCCCAGTGACATTTCATTGGCAGCACTAGGGACAGGCCCCAGTAACATTTCAGTAGCAACAGTATAGACAGACCCCAGTAAAACTTCAGTTCCAGAAGTGCAGACAGACCCCAGTGACATTTCATTGGCAGCAGTGCAGACTGACCCCAGTGACATTTCATTGGCAACAGTATAGACAGACCCCTGTAACATTTCAGTTCCAGCAGTGCAGACAGACCCCAGTAACATTTCAGTAGCAACAGTATAGACAGACCCCAGTAAAACTTCAGTTCCAGAAGTGCAGACAGACCCCAGTGACATTTCATTGGCAGCAGTGCAGACAGACCCCAGGAACATTTCATTGGCAGCAGTGCAGACAGACCCCAGTAACATTTCATTGGCAGCAGTGCAGACAGACCCCAGTAACATTAACGTAGAAGCAGTATGGGCAAAGCAGCAGATTCACATTTCCCTGGCAGCAGTGTAGGGAGAGCACAGCATTTGTAACATTTCAGTAGTAGCAGTATAGACAGGCCCCAGTAACATTTTCGTCAAAGCAGTATGGGCAAAGCAGCAGATAAACATTTCTCTGGCAGCAGTGTAGGGAGAGCATAGTATTTGTAACATTTCAGTAGTAGCAGTATAGACAGGCCCCAGTAACATTTACGTAGAAGCAGTATGCGCAGAGCCCACTATTTGTTACATTTCTGTTATAGCAGTATAGACATGCCCCAGTAACATTTCCGTTGAAGCATTATGGGCAGAGCCCAGTATTAGTTGAATAACAGTAGTAACAGTATACACCAACCAAGGTAAAATTTCAGGAGCAGAAGTATCGGCAGACCGAAGTAACATTTCTGTTGCAGAAGTCTAATCAGACCCCTCAAGCGTTCAGGCGACGCCCATAAAAATTACTTGGATTACATTGTAGGCGAGGGCCTGAAAAATTGGTGTACCGACAGTACAAATGTACCCCAGAAAAATTGCCCATGCCCAACCCAGAGGGCAGGTGAAACCCATTAATCGCTTTGGTTACTGTGGCTTAATTTTTAACTAGGCCTGGAGGCAGCCCAGTCTAAAAAACAATTGGTTCAGGTGGAAGTTTCAATGCTTTAATGAGAATTGAAACAGATAAATATTATTTAGAAAAGTTATATGAGCCTTTTGGCCCACAGAAAAATTGCCCATTCGCGGTGATTACGAGAGGTTTCAGGAGGAGGAGCCGGAGGAGGAGGACGAATATCATACACAGATTGAAAAAGTTCTTTAGGTAGCGCTGCTGTCCGTTGGTGGAGAAGAGAAGTCTGGGGAAATCCAGGCTTTGTTCATCTTTATGAGTGTAAGCCTGTCGGCGCTGTCAGTTGACAGGCGGGTACGCTTGTCTGTGATGATTCCCCCAGCTGCACTAAACACCCTCTCTGACAAGACGCTAGCCGCAGGGCACGCCAACACCTCCAGGGCATACAGCGCAAGTTCGGGCCACGTGTCCAGCTTTGACACCCAGTAGTTGTACGGAGCAGAGGCGTCACGGAGGACGGTGGTACGATCGGCTGCGTACTCCCTCACCATCTTCTTACAGTGCTCCCTCCGACTCAGCCTGGACTGGGGAGGTGTGAGCCAGTCTTGCTGGGGAGCCATAAAGCTGGCAAAGGCCCTGGAGAGTGTTCCCCTGCCTGCGCTGAACATGCTGCCTGATCTCCGCGCCTCCTCTTCTACGTGGCCCTTGGAACTGCGCCTTCTGCCACTAGCGCTGTCAGATGGGAAGTTTACCATCAGTTTGTCCACCAGGGCCCTGTGGTATTGCATCACTCTCAAACCCCTTCCCTCTTCGGGAATGAGAGTGGAAAGGTTCTCCTTATACCGTGGGTCAAGCAGTGTGTACACCCAGTAATCCGTAGTGGCCAGAATGCGTCTAACACGAGAGTCATGAGAAAGGCATGCTAACATAAAGTCAGCCATGTGTGCCAGGGTACTTGTACGCAACATATGGCTGTCCTCACTAGGAAGATCACTTTGAGTGTCCTCCTCCTCCTCAGGCCATACACGCTGAATGGATGAGAGGCAAGCTGCATGGGCACCCTCTGCAGTGGGCCCAGCTGTCTCTTACTCCTCAGGCTCCTCCCCCTCCTCCTCCACGCGCTGAGATATAGACATGAGGGTGCTCTGACTACCCAGCGACATACTGTCTTCCCCCGCAAAGCATCAGCCTTTATGCTTTGCAGGGAACTTCTCAACAGGCATAGCAGGGGAATGGTGACGCTAATGATTGCAGCATTGCCGCTCACCATTAGGGTAGACTCCTCAAAGTTTCCAAGGACCTGGCAGATATCTGCCATCCAGGCCCACTCCTCTGTAAAGAATTGAGGGGGCTGACTCCCACTTCGCCGCCCATGTTGGAGTTGGTATTCCACTATAGCTCTACGCTGCTCATACAGCCGGAACAACATGTGAAGCGTAGAGTTCCACCGTGTGGGCACGTCGCACGGCAGTCGGTGCACTGGCAGATTAAACCGATGTAGCAGGGTGCGCAGGGTGGCAGCGTCCGTGTTGGCCTTGCTGAAATGTGCGCTGACCCGGCGCACCTTGCCGAGGAGGTCTGACAAGTGTGGGTAGCCTTTCAGAAACCGTTGAACCACCAAATTAAAGACGTGGGCCAGGCATGGCACATGCGTGAGGCTGCCGAGCTGCAGAGCCGCCACCAGGTTACGGCCTTTGTCACACACGACCGTGCAACAGTTCGTGGGCCATGTGCCTCTTCTCTCCTAAGCTGAGTAGTTTCAGCGCGGCCTGCTGACGCTTGCCCACCGCTGTGCTGCCGCGCCGCGCGACACCGACTGCTGGCGACAAGTCTTGATTGCGAGGTAGAGGTTGCGTTGGAGGAGGAGGAGGAGGAGGAGGAGGAAGGGTTAGTGGAGGTGGCATACACCGCCGCAGATACCAGCACCGATCTGGGGCCCGCAATTCTGGGTGTGGGTAGTACATGAGCGGTCCCAGGCTCTGACTCGGTCCCAGCCTCCACTAAATTCACCCAATGTGCTGTCAGGGAGATATTGTGGCCCTGCCCGCCTGTGCTTGTCCACGTGTCTGTTGTTAAGTGGACCTTGGCAGTAACCGCGTTGGTGAGGGCGCGTACGATGTTGCGTGAGACGTGGTCATGCAGGGCTGAGACGGCACACCGTGAAAAATAGTGGCGACTGGGGACAGAGTAGCGCGGGGCTGCCGCCGCCATCATGTTTTTGAATGCCTCAGTTTCCACCAGCCTGTAGGGGAGCATCTCCAGGCTGATCAATTTGGCTATGTGGACATTTAAAGCTTGAGTGTGCGGGTGCGTGGCGGCGTATTTGCGCTTTCGCTCCAACGATTCTCTTAGCGACAGCTGGACGCTGCGTTGAGAGACATTGCTGGATGGGGCCAAGGACAGCGGAGGTGAGGGTGTGGGTGCAGGCCAGAAGACGGTCGTGCCTGTGTCATGAGAGGGGGTTGGATCTCAGTGGCAGGTTGGGGCCCAGGGGGAGAGGCAGTGGCGCAAGGTGGAGGCGGTGAACGGCCTTCGTCCCACCTTGTGGGGTGCTTGGCCATCATATGCCTGTGCATGCTGGTGGTGGTGGCTCCCCGGCTGATCTTGGCGCGACAAAGGTTGCACACCACTGTTCGTCGGTCGTCCGCTGTCGCAGTGAAAAACTGCCACACCTTAGAGCACCTTGGCCTCTGCACGGTGGCTTGGCGCGAGGGGGTGCTTTGGGAAACAGCTGGTGGGTTATTCGCTCTTGCCCTGCCTCTACCCCTGGCCACCCCACTGCCTCTTCCAACCTGTCCTGCGGCTGCAATTGCCTCCCCCTCTGAAGACCTGTCCTCAGTTGGCTTATCACACCAGGTGGGGTCAGTCACCTCATCATCCAGCGGCCCTTCCTCCGAATCCTCTGTGCGCTCCTCCCTCGGACTTACTGCCCTCACTACTACCTCACTGATAGACAACTGTGTCTCATCGTCATCGTCCTCCTCACCCACTAAAAGCTCTTGAGACAGTTGCCAGAAGTCCCCAGCCTCATCCCCCGGACCCCTGGGAACTTTCCAAAGGTTGGGCATCGGTCACGACAAACTCCTCCGGTGGGAGAGGAACCATTGCTGCCCAATCTGGGCAGGGGCCCAAGAACAGTTCCTGGGAGTCTGCCTGCTCCTCAGAATGTGTCATTTTCATGGAGTGAGGAGGCTGGGAGGAAGCAGGAGCAGCGGCCAGAGGATTCAGAGTTGCAGCAGTGGACGGTGTAGAAGACTGGGTGGTCGATAGATTGCTGGATGCACTTTCTGCCATCCACAACAGGACCTGCTCACACTGCTCATTTTTTAATAAAGGTCTACGACGTGGACCCAAAAATTGCGATATGAAGCTGGGGACCCCAGAAACTGTCCTCTATCCTACTCCCGCAGCAGCCGGCTGCGATTCACCTGGACCTGGAACTCGTCCAATGCCCACACCCTCACTTGGGACTCCGCATCCTCGACCACGTCCACGTCCTCTGCCCCTACCCCTACCCCTCAGCATGCTGGATTAAGAATCGAGCAGAGACAGAGAGGTGTAAAAATGTTTGTGAATTATTGCCGCGCAGTTGGTGGCTGCCAGCGGTAATATAACACTAAATGAAGCCAGAGATAAATTATAAGGAAGGCTGCACGCAAGCTAGGCTGTGAACTATGCAGTTTGGATGGGCGTGAAGTACCACAGGCCACGCAGGCAAATGCACTGGGTAAGCGTTAGCCGTAAAAAGGAATTTTTTAAAAAATCTCTCTATTTTAATCTGCAATGCAGGCTGAGGCTAGGCAGTGTGTATTGCACTTTCAATCTATGGGCGTCGGGCAGACCGTGAACTTCTGAGACAACACGTATAATAGAGCGTTGTAGAAAATGTGTGGTTTCTTGGCGTACACTTAGAGGCAGACTACAGTGAGGCTACGCGAAGTGCAGACAGAAATATGTTTAAATGAAGGCTGAACGCAGGCTAGGCTGTGAACTATGCAGTTTGGATGGGCGTGAAGTCCCACAGGCCACGCAGGCAAATGCACTGGGTAACCGTTAGCCGTAAAAAGGAATTTTTAAAAAATCTCCTTATTTTACTCTGCAATGCAGGCTGAGGCTAGGCAGTGTGTATTGCACTTTCAATCTATGGGCGGCGGGCAGACTGTGAACATCTGAGACAGCACACGTATAACAGAACGTTGTAGAAAATGTGTGGTTTCTTGGCGTACACTTCGAGGCACAGTGAACTGAGGCGACCCAAAGTGCGGACAGAAAAATGTTTAAACGAAGGCTGCATGCAGGCTAGGCTGTGCAATACAGAGGTACTACAACTCCCAGCAACCACGGAGTTAAATGCACACGGTCGCAGGTTGCCCTAAGAAGAACCGTTGGGGTTCTTGTAGACAGGATTCTACACTACCACTGTCCCTGCCTGACCAATACTGCCCCTATACTCAAGTACAGACTGCAGCCTGAGAATGCTACAGCCTGCACGCCCGATATACATAAATAAAAATTTGTGCAAAAGTGCTCACAGCAGCCACTACAGGTACTACAACTCCCAGCAACCACGGAGTTAAATGCACACGGTCGCAGGTTGCCCTAAGAAGAACCGTTGGGGTTCTTGTAGACAGGATTCTACTCTACCACTGTCCCTGCCTGACCAATGCTGCGCCTATACTCAAGTACAGACTGCAGCCTGAGAACGCTACAGCCTGCACGCCCGATATACATAAAAAAAAAGATTTGTGCAAAACTGCTCACAACAGTAATGCACTAGGTGAGCTGTGGCCCTAAAAAGGGCCGTTGTGGTTCTTGAAGACGCTAACACTGTCCCTATAGCAGCAGAAGCATAAGCAGCACTTTCCCTGATCTCTCTTAGCATATGTCTGTGGCGAGCCGCGGGCGGGGCAGATTTAAATACTCGGGGGTCACTTGATCTCGCCAGCCACTCACTGCAGGGGGGTGGGATAGGGCTGGAACGTCACAGGAAGAAGTTGTAATGCCTTCCCTGTGTTTCTATTGGCCAGAAAAGGGCGCAAATGTCTCAGGGATGGAAATGTAATGAAGTCGAGTGCCGCGTGGTGCTCGTCTCGAGTAACGAGCATCTCGAACACCCTAATGCTCGAACGAGCATCAAGCTCGGACAAGTGCGCTCGCTCATCTCTAATCATGAGTAATTTACAGTAGTGGACATAGATAACAGCACATACAGCATGCGAAAAAATATTCAACTTTTGTATGCAACAAATGCAGAAAGTGCTTGTTCTCTGTAATTGTATGTAATTCTTGCATACTAAACAAAGTAATACATGTAAAGCTACATGAGTCACTCAGCAGCCAGTATCTGTGTATGTACAAATATGAAGTGCATTAGTGTGCAGGGAGTATGGGGTGTACTGCTGGAATAATGTAGGGAATGTATCAACAAAGCAGCCAGATTAGGAAATGTGATAGGTCTGCCTTAAATTATGTCTTTTTTTTTAAAGGCACACTTAAAACTGTTGTTTTTTTATGTTTTACCAGATTGTCCAGGGTAACAAATTCCAGAAAAATGGTGCAGCTTAGGTAAAGTCTTGGAGGCAGAGGTGGAAGGTTGAAATCATGGCGGATGTTAGTCTGGAATCATTAGCAGAACGGGAAATCATTAACAGAACAGAGAGCATTGGTGGGGCAGTAGACAAAGATGAGGGAAGAGGTATAGGGCGACGTAGCACTGTGGAGAGCTTTACGGATCAGATTCATAAGTAGAGTGGATGAACAACCAGTGCATTCATTAGCACAAGGTGGAGGTAGTGCATTACAGTAGACAAGAAGAAAATGGTTCAGGGTAGCAAAAAGGGTTTTTGCTCTGTCCAGTTAAGAAAAGGGTGGATTCAGCAGATGTTTTTGAAGTGCAGGTGAAATGAATGTGCAAGGGTATTGAATATAGGGAATCACAGAAAAATTAGAGTTAAAATATGATCACAAAAAATAAGCATGCTGTTGTGGGGCTCTGGTAGAACCACACACTGAAACGGAAATATCAAGATTAAGTGGATTAATAAAATAGCAGAAACACAGGAAGTTCAGTTTCTGAAAGATAGAGAGAGGGCATGATGGTAGAGACAATGGAAACCATTGGTGTCTTGTAGTAGCGAGATGTCAGCATAGATATAGGAATGAAAAAGAAATCTACTGATAATTTGTCCAATAGGGCTGTGCAGATGGAAACAAGTGAGGACGTAGAATTAAACACTTATCAGGCTGTAAAAAGGTTATAAAACCATATCTAAATAGTTTGGACTCCACCAATCCACAGCCAGACAGATTCTGTACAAATGGCGGAAATTTTAGACCATTATTACCCTCCCCAGGACTGGTTGAGCAACAAAGATCACACCAAGGGCTTATAATAGTCTATGAGATTACAAAGAAACCCTAAGCAACCTCCAAATAACTAGAGGTCTTTGTCATATTAGCTAATGGTAATGTTCCCGACTGCACCATGAACAACAATGGTGTGCATGGCAGGACTGCAAGGAGAAAGCCGCTGCTCTCCAAGAAGAACATTGCTGCTTATCTGCAGTTTGCTAAAGATCACCTAGACAAGCCCGAAGGCTATTGGAACAATGTTTTGTGGACGAGAGGAAAGACAAACACTGCATTACAGCATAAATGCCTCATACCATCTGTGACACATGGTGGTGCTAATATCATGGTTTGGGCCTATTTTGCTGAATCTGGGCCAGGATGGCTAGTCATCACTGATGGAATAATGAATTCTGAATTATATCAGCAAATTCTAATGGAAAATATCAGGATATCAGTCCCTGAGCTAAGCCTTAAGAGAATAGGGGTCAGACATTAACCCAAAGCACACAAATCACTCTACAAAAGAATGGTTAAAGAAGAATAAACTTAACATTTTGGAATGGACCATAATCCTATAGAAAAGTTGTGGAATGACCTGAAGCAAGGAGTTCATGGAAGGAAACCACCAACACGACAGAGCGGAAGCAGTTTTGTACGGACAAATGGCTAAAGCTGATGTACAGGACTAATCAACAATTATTGGAAATATTGCTGTGCAAGAGGGTCACAGCAGATACTGAAAGCAAAGGTTCAACTAATTTTGCCAGTCAGAAACATGTGATATTGAATCATTGTCCTCAACAAATAAATGATCAAGTCTCATATTTCTGATTTACTTCTTTGCTTTGGTTTTCTTTATCAACTTTTAGGACTTGTGTAAAAACATAACTGTAGGTGTCCATTTCCTCTACTCTGTAGAACCTTTCTGTATGGGGGTGTAAAGAGTATAAACATCATAATATAGAAGCCATGATCAATGGGTTTCCAGGCAGTAGAACTCCATTTATAGACGGGCAAAAGCAAATGACAAAGGTATTTACATGCCCTGATTGGTATTCCGGGGGTCCGAAATGGCAACTCTCTGATGAGATTGCCAGTTGGCATGACAGCCTGGGGTCTTCTCAAGACTACCATGGCTGGTTGCCTATCAAGTTTTGCCTGTGGCATGTCTTGATAGACTTGATAGACTACCTGATAGAACATGGTTTAATAACTGGTATTGCATTATACTGCATGAGCAATTGCAAGTTCAAGTCCCTTATTGGGGACAAAACATAATGTAAAACTGAGAATTTTTTTTATTATTAAATAAATAAAAGGAAATAATAGTTAAAATAAACCCTTTCCCCATATTTATAATAAAAGATAAGAAAAAAATTAAGAAAAAGAAAAAAAGCTCTCCCGTGCTATGGGACTCAAGAAACTTACAATAGACCCAGTGGTCCGTAGGTTATATTAAACCAACTTTAATAATGCAACGCGTTTCTGCATTTTTTGTATGCCTTTCTCAAACATAAGATACATTTACAACATTCAAACACAGGTATATATACACACACAAATTAAAATACACTCACATTTGAGATGCTCATGACAGACGACGGTGCGGCGGAAGCGGCCACCTCACAAGATAGGAGGGGTTTTCCATTCAAGTGATCAGAGACTTCACCGATTTTTAGAGTGGAGAGCAATGTGCGTTCCACTTTCTCATTTCATTCATAAAAACTATAGAGCACAACCTGCGCTCCCATTGTGAAATGTAATGATGTCATCTTGTTCTTCTTACCGGATTCCGTACAGCTGTATACAGAAATTTTTTTATATAAATGGACATTTATATAGAAAATAAATATTGTCAATTTGTAAAGGTTATCCATAGCAACATTAAACTTCCTCTTCTGTGTATCCAAACCTGAGGAGGGTATATCACAGTGCATGTGCAAAATTTATAATAAAGTTATAATCATTTTCATCCTGTGAAGACTAGAGATGAGCGAACGTACTCGTCCGAGCTTGATGCTCGGGCGAATATTAGGGTGTTCGAGATGCTCGTTACTCGTAACGAGTACCACGCGATGTTCGAGTTACTTTCACTTTCATCTCTGAGACGTTAGCGCGCTTTTCTGGCCAATTGAAAGACAGGGAAGGCATTACAACTTCCCCCTGTGACATTCCAGCCCTATACCACCCCCCTGCTGTGAGTGGCTCGGGAGATCAGATGTCACCCGAGTATAAAAATCGGCCCCTCCCGCGGCTCGCCTCAGATGCGTTGTGAGTTAGCTGAGGGAAAGTGCTATTGTGTTGGAGCTGCTGTAGGGAGAGTGTTAGGAGTGAGTGTAGGCTTCAAGAACCCCAACGGTCCTTCTTAGAGCCACATCTATCCGTGTGCAGTAGTGTGGAGGCTGCTGTTAGCAGTGTTGCACATTTTTTTTTTCTTCAAAATCGGCCGTGCAGAGCATTGCGCCCTGCAGTAATACTACAGGGACAGAAGTGGTGGTTAGGCAGGGAGAGTGTTAGGAGTGAGTGTAGGCTTCAAGAACCCCAACGGTCCTTCTTAGGGCCACATTTAACCGTGTGCAGTACTGTGCAGGCTGCTGTTAGCAGTGTTGCACATTTTTTTTTTTCAAAATCGGCTGTGCAAAGCATTGCGCCCTGCAGTAATACTACAGGGACAGAATTGTGTAGGCAGAGCCAGAAGACATATATTATTGATTGAATATAGTCAGTGGGCCTTCCCTTTAAAAAAAAAAAAAAGGAAAAATTCTATTTTTCCTGCAGGCTTGCGCCAATTTATTTCCAGGCTGCGAAATCACCGCTCTGCTGCAGTTAATAACACTGCACTTCTGTGACACAAAGCAGGGCCACAGAACACATTTGTTAATTGATTGAATATAGTCAGTGGGCCTTTCCTTTTAAAAAAAAAGGGAAAAATTCTATTTGGCCTGCCTCTGACAGTCCTCAGCGTTCTGGGTACGTGTGTGGTGGGTGGAGAACGTAAAAAAATCATACGCAGCCAGCTAAGTTTAACAGCAGGTTTGCGCCAGTTTATTTCCTGGCTGGGAAATCACCGCTCTGCTGCAGTTAATATAACACTGCAGTTCTGTGACACACAGCAGGGCCACAGAACACACTTGTTAATTGATTGAATATAGTCAGTGGGCCTTTCCTTTTTAAAAAAAGGGAAAAATTCTATTTGGCCTGCAGGCTTGCGCCAATTTATTTCCAGGCTGCGAAATCACCGCTCTGCTGCAGTTAATAACACTGCACTTCTGTGACACACAGCAGGGCCACAGAACACATTAGTTACTTGATTGAATATAGTCAGTGGGCCTTTCCTTTTTAAAAAAAAGGGGGAAAAAATTCTATTTGGCCTGCCTCTGACAGTCCTCAGCGTTCTGGGTACGTGTGTGGTGGGTGGAGAACGTAAAAAAAATCATACGCAGCCAGCTAAGTTTAACAGCAGGCTTGCGCCAATTTATTTCCTGGCTGGGAAATCACCGCTCTGCTGCAGTTAATATAACACTGCAGTTCTGTGACACACAGCAGGGCCACAGAACACATTTGTTATTGATTGAATATAGTCAGTGGGCCTTTCCTTTAAAAAAAAAAGGGAAAAATTCTATTTGGCCTGCAGGCTTGCGCCAATTTATTTCCTGGCTGGGAAATCACTGGTAATACAGCATGCTGAGGGGTAGGGGTAGGCCTAGAGGACGTGGACGCGGCCGAGGACGCGTAGGCCCAAGTGAGGGTGTGGGCACAGGCCGAGCTCCTGATCCAGGTGTATCGCAGCCGACTGCTGCACGATTAGGAGAGAGGCACGTTTCTGGCGTCCCCACATTCATCGCCCAATTAATGGGTCCACGCGGGAGACCTTTATTAGAAAATGAGCAGTGTGAGCAGGTCCTGTCGTGGATGGCAGAAAGTGCTTCGAGCAAGCTATCATCCACCCACACTTCGGCGCCGTCCAGTGCTGCAAATCCGAATCCTCTGGCTGCTGCTCCTCCTTCCTCCCAGCCTCCTCACTCCACTACAATGACACATGCTGAGGAGCGGAAAGACTCCCAGGAACTGTTCTCGGGCCCCTGCTCAGATTGGGCAGCAGTGGTTCCTCTCCCACCAGAGGAGTTTATCGTCACTGATGCCCAACCATTGGAAAGTTCCCGGGGTCCGGGGAATGAGGCTGGGGACTTCCAGCAACTGTCTCAAGACCTTTCAGTGGGTGAGGAGGACGATGACGATGAGACACAGTTGTCTTGCAGTGAGGTAGTAGTAAGGGCAGTAAGTCCGAGGGAGGAGCGCACAGAGGATTCGGAGGAAGAGCAGCTGGACGATGAGGTGACTGACCCCACCTGGTGTGCAACGCCTACTCAGGACAGGTCTTCAGAGGGGGAGGCAAGGGCAGCAGCAGGGCAGGTTGCAAGAGGCAGTGCGGTGTCCAGGGGTAGAGGCAGGGCCAGACCGAATAATCCACCAACTGTTTCCCAAAGCGCACCCTCGCGCCATGCCACCCTGCAGAGGCCGAGGTGCTCTAAGGTCTGGCAGTTTTTCACAGAGACGCCTGACGACCGACGAACAGTGGTGTGCAACCTTTGTCGCGCCAAGATCAGCCGGGGAGCCACCACCAACAGCCTCACCACCACCAGCATGCGCAGACATATGATGGCCAAGCACCCCACAAGGTGGGACGAAGGCCGTTCACCGCCTCCGGTTTGCACCGCTGCCTCTCCCCCTGTGCCCCAACCTGCCACTGAGATCCAACCCCCCTCTCAGGACACAGGCACTACCGTCTCCTGGCCTGCACCCACACCCTCACCTCCGCTGTCCTTGGCCCCATCCACCAATGTCTCGCACCGCACCGTCCAGCCGTCGCTAGCGCAAGTGTTTGAGCGCAAGCGCAAATACGCCGCCACGCACCCGCACGCTCAAGCGTTAACCGTCCACATAGCCAAATTTATCAGCCTTGAGATGCTGCCGTATAGGGTTGTGGAAACGGAGTCCTTCAAAAGTATGATGGCGGCGGCGGCCCCGCGCTACTCAGTTCCCAGTCGCCACTACTTTTCCCGATGTGCCATCCCAGCCCTGCACGACCACGTCTCCCGCAACATTGTACGCGCCCTCACCAACGCGGTTACTGCCACGGTCCACTTAACAACGGACACGTGGACAAGCACAGGCGGGCAGGGCCACTACATCTCCCTGACGGCACATTGGGTGAATTTAGTGGAGGCTGGGACAGAGTCAGAGCCTGCGACCGCTCACGTCCTACCCACCCCCAGAATTGCGATTAATGGGTTTCACCTGCCATCTTGGTTGGGCATGGCCAATTTTTTCTGAGGTACATTAGTACTGTTGCTACACCAATTTTTTGGGGCCCTCACCTACAGTGTAATCATTGTAATTTCTATGTTCTTCGCCTGCACTTCGCCTACAGAAAGGTGTGTGGGGTTGGCCTACACTTTTGCTACATAAATGTAACTGGGGCCTTGTCTATACTGCAGCTACTGAAATGTGAAAGAGACTGTTATCTCCCTAAACTGCTGCAATGGGAATTGTTACTGGGACTTGTCTTGAGTGCTACTATTACTGAAATGGAACTAAGACTGCGCTCCTCCTATACTGCTGCTTCGGAATTGTTACTGGGGCCTGTCTTGAGTGCTACTATTACTGAAATGGAACTAAGACTGCGCTCCCCCTATACTGCTGCTAGTGATATGTTAGTGGGGCCTGTCCCTAATACTACCGCTGAAATGTTAATAATTCTGGGCTCTGCCTATACCGCAGCTAATGGTATGTCACTGGGGTGTGGAAACAGAGGCTTCACAAAGACATGATGGCGGCGAGGCCATTTCCTACCAACGCTGTTACTGTTAAGGTGCATATAACCACGGACACGTGGAGAGGACACATAGTGCCTCCAAAACATCCCCCTCCTCCTCCAACAATGAAAACATTCTTGGCAAATACCTTTGCATTGGTCCGTCTGGCGGCAGTCCAAGAATTTCACCTTTAACGACACAACAAGAGAGCACCACCACCATCCCCCCGCCACGGACCACTTAATCATGGCCACATTCCGAAAACCAACTACATAAAACCGCGCTACTAGGTCCGCAGTCACCACCACATTACCACCAACGAGGTTACTGTTAAGGTGCATATTACCAGTCTGACTGGGGCATGCAGTGTGGGCCAAAGCCCACCTGTATTGTATCTGACGTTAGCTCTGCTGAGTAGGGCACTGCAATGGGATATATTTATGTACCACCGGTGGGTTCCAGGGAGCCACCCATGCTGTAGGTGCACACGAAGTTTAACCTACATCTGTCCACTTGTAAAGAACCCCAGTCAGACTGGGGCATGCAGTGTGGGCCGAAGCCCACCTGTATTGTATCTGACGTTACCTCAGCTGTGTTGGGCAATGCAATAGGATATATTTATGTACCGCCGGTGGCTTCCTGTCACCCACCCATGCTGTAGGTGCACACGTAGTTTAACCTACATCTGTCCACTTGTAAAGAACCCCAGTCAGACTGGGGCATGCAGTGTGGGCCGAAGCCCACCTGCATTAAGCACGACATTACCTCAGCTGTGTTGGGCAATGAAATGGGATATATTTATGTACCGCCGGTGGCTTCCTGGCACCCACCCATGCTGTAGGTGCACACGGAGTTTAACCTACATCTGTCCACTTGTAAAGAACCCCAGTCAGACTGGGGCATGCAGTGTGGGCCGAAGCCCACCTGCATTAACCACGACATTACCTCAGCTGTGATGGGCAATGCAATGGGATACATTTATGTACAGCGGGTGGGTTCCAGGGAGCCACCCATGCTGTGGGTGCACACGGAATTCCCATTGCGGAGTTGTACCTGCCTGTGACTATTTATAAAAAACCGCGGTCTGACTGGGGCATGCAGACACCTTGACAGAATGAATAGTGTGTGGCACATAGGTTCCCCATTGCTATGCCCACGTGTGCAGCTCCAGATGGAGGTGGCACAGGATTGGATTTCTCATTGCTTCTGTACAGCATTGTGGACTATCGGCCCGCCCCTTTTATGGGGGGGGTCGCTGCCTAGCCATGCCAACCCTCTGCAGTGTGTGCCTGCTTTGCCTCTGGCAGACGCACTTATAAATAGACATGAGGGTGGCGTGGCATGAGGGCAGCTGAAGGCTGGGCAGGGACAGTTTGGTGTGCGCTGTGGACACTGGGTCGTGCGGGGGGGGGGGGGATTTGGCAGCATGTAACCCAGGAGAAGTGGCAGCGGAGTGTCATGCAGGCAGTGATTGTGCTTTGTTGGAGGTAGTGTGGTGCTTAGCTAAGGTATGCCATGCTAATGAGGGCTTTTCAGAAGTAAAAGTTGTTGGGGGGGGGGGGCACTCTTGCCGGTATTGTGGCTTAATAGTGGGACCTGTGAACTTGAGATGCAGCCCAACATGTAGCCCCTCGCCTGCCCTATCCGTTGCTGTGTCGTTCCCATCACTTTCTTGAATTGCCCAGATTTTCACACATGAAAACCTTAGCGAGCATCGGCGAAATACAAAAATGCTCCGGTCGCCCATTGACTTCAATGGGGTTCGTTACTCGAAACGAACCCTCGAGCATCGCGATAAATTCGTCCCGAGTAACGAGCACCCGAGCATTTTGGTGCTCGCTCATCTCTAGTGAAGACCCTATAGAATCTTTGACTTTTCTTTTGACATACCCCCAAAATCCTTTTTTTCTTTCATTTAGCCTGTCTTGCAAGCCTCAATTCATCATCAGGTTTAGCTATTCTGACACTTGCACTACAGTTTCTGCAGACCGCATTATATTCTTCTTTGGATATTTTTCCACCTTTCCATTTGATAAACATATTTTTCTTTTCTTTTAGCACTTATTTAAGTTCTGTGGAATTGTAAACCATTGGGCTTTGAGAAGCTCATTGCACAATATTTCTCAACCTTCTTGGACATTTCTGTCCTTAAAGGAGATGTCCCGAGGCAGCAAGTGGGTCTATACACTTCTGTATGGCCATAATAATGCACTTTGTAATGTACATTGTGCATTAATTATGAGCCATACAGAAGTTATAAAAAGTTTTATACTTACCTGCTCCGTTGCTGGCGTCCTCGTCTCCATGGTGCCGACTAATTTTCGCCCTCCGATGGCCAAATTAGCCGCGCTTGCGCAGTCCGGGTCTTCTCCTCTTCTCTATGGGGCTCCGTGTAGCTCCGTGTAGCTCCGCCCCGTCACGTGCCGATTCCAGCCAATCAGGAGGCTGGAATCGGCAATGGACCGCACAGAAGCCCTGCGGTCCATGAAGACAGAGGATCCCGGCGGCCATCTTCAGCAGGTGAGTATGAAGACGCCGGACCGCCGGGATTCAGGTAAGCGCTGTGCTGTTTGTTTTTTTAACCCCTGCATCGGGGTTGTCTCGCGCCGAACGGGGGGGGGGGTTTAAAAAAAAAAAAACCCGTTTCGGCGCGGGACATCTCCTTTAAGAACATTCAGCCATTGGATCCTACCTACCCTCTTTCTGAGTCCATTAAAATCTGCCTTTCTGGAATCCACTCTTTAAGTCTGAGTCTTCTCAGGTATTTTTTTCCTTGTTATCCAAAATTCAAGGATAGCATGATCACGTTCTCCCAAGGTCCCAGCCACCCTTACTTCCTCAGCCTTTTCCTTCATGTTGGTAAGAATTAGGTCCTTGTTTTCTCTTCTACCTTTTGGAAGATAAAGTTGTCAGCAAGAGCAGATAATAATTTGTTGGACCCATTACTTTAGCCTGAGATTCCAAACAAATGTCTGGATAGTTAAAATCTGCCATGATCACTTTGCGATTCTTTTTTGAGAACTTGGCCATCTGATGTAGAAAGAGTTCATCCATATCTTCTGCTTATCCAGGTGGCCTATAGTAAATGCCTACAATGGTGTCCTTTCCATAGTTCTCTCCTTGTATTCTTTCTTTCTGACTTTTTGTATTTGTTCTTCCTTTCTACTTCTAATAGCAATGTTCTCAAATGTCTTCATTAGCTGTATATTTTTGCATGGACTTTAACTTCCCTTCTCATATTGTAATTTAAAGCTCTCCTGATCAGTGTTAAGGCGCCTGACAAACATATGCTTTCCTCTCTTTGTAAGGTGCAACCCTTCTATAGGTAATTCACTGCAGAGTCTAGAAATCCATATATTTGCTGATGGCACCCTTGATGTAGCCAGTTGTTCACCTCTAGAATCCTGTTCCATTTCCTTATTCCATGGCCATCCACTGGGAGGTTGGATGAGAAGACTACCTGTGCTTCTATGTCCTTAACTTTCCTTCCTGCGTCTTCAAAGTCTCTGCAGATAATTGCAAGGTCCTTTTTTCAGTGTCACATCCCTACATGTATTAGTAGGAATGGGTAGTGGTCTGTATGACTGAAAAGTCTTGATAGCCTATTAAAAACATGTTTGATTTGTGCACCTGGAGGAGAACATATCTCTTGTAAAGTTATGTCAGGCCTACAGACAGTGGCCTCTGTTCCTTTCAATAGAGAATCCCAACAAACAGCAATCTCCTTTTTTTCTTCACAACACTTCTTTTTCTCCATCCAATAGCATTCTAAGTGCTTACTAGACTGTTCTTTGTAGGCAAAGTCATTTCTTGATGTACCTCTTCATTATTCTCCTACGTGAGAGCCTGGTATTGGTTCATCAGCAGTATGGGTGCTGGCTGACTCCTGACACTCTTGCTTCTTTGGGCACATTCTTTAATTCCTCCTTCTAAGATGGCCTCTGGATATCCTAGGGGCCGGCTTTTCTGGGTACCTGCAATGGAACCCGGTTATGAGCCGGGGAGCATGGATGTTGTTGGTTGACTCCCATGATTTCTCTTCTGGGCCATACCCCTTTCATTTTACTAGGTATTGCAATTTCCCTCTATGGAGTCTGGAGTCAAAAATTTTGTCTACCATGAACTCCTCCTCCCCTTCATAAAGAAGGTATCAGGAAATAAATTGGAACAACTCATAAATAAAAAAAAAGAAGATGAACTTACTTCTGAGGGAGGTCTCAGTGTCCCCGAGACCCCCCTAAAGAAATTTTGGGTCCAGTAGTAGTATAATAGATGCTTTTAATAAGTCCATAAATATAATAGAACAGTGGTAGGTACAACAAACAGGGTGACAAACTGGTAAGCAAAACGTTTTGGGACTTCAGTGCCTTTTTCTGAAGCATAATTGATTACACTGCAGTACGTAAGGCCCATTTACACAGGACAACTGTCATGCAAATGATGCCCGACACTCGCCCATGTGTTCCCACACTCCCGTGCTGTCACATGGGAGCTACCAGAGCTGGCTGGTTCATGAAGTGGCCAGCAGGGAGGCGGGCAGTGCAGGAGATTTTTCTCCTCTCGCTCCCCCACCCCTTTCCATTGAGATAACACAGCGGCCATTCACCACTGAATGGCCGCTGTTTAAACTGAACGATGAGTGATGAGCTTCATCGCTGATCTTTCATGCTGCATAAATGATGGATGATGAACTTCATTGCTCATCATTCAATTTAAACAGCGTCCGTTCAGTAGTGAACGGCCACTGTGTTATCTCAATGTAGAGGGGCGGGGGAGCAAGAGGAGAGAAATCTCCTGCACTGCTTTTGCTTATCATTTATACTCCAACAGGCCTCTAGGTAACAACACCCCAGGAATGGTCTTCCTCGGATGACATCATTAAACACCGACGGAGTAGCGGTGCCCTCCACCTGTGTTTCAAAGATGCCAAGACGTCCTCGGAGTGACATTAAAACATTAAAAACCCGCCCTCAGGGGTGGGGCATTCACTATATGCTATTGATTGTATAATATTCAGATTTACATCCAATTAATATTTGAAAACGGTATTGGAAAATGTATAAATATAAGGGAGGGTGAGGATAAAAAGACAAGGATAGGGAAAATAAAGAGGTAAAATACATTAAAAGCTTTTCCTCTCAAATTCATGTGGAAAAACCTATAATACTGCATATATATATATATATATATATATATATATATATATATATATATATACACAAATCATATTAAAATAGATATTAAAATGAAAAAAAAAAAAGAAAAAACTATTAATAGTATACATATTAAAAGGACGATAAGGACTCCTGCACACTGACGATTGTGATATCGCTGCATTTTTTTTTAACACAAATGTCAATGGGACTTTCTAATGTTAAAAATGCAAACTTGCGATTTTTGCGCAATGTGTTTTTAACATCAGAAAGTTCCACTGACATTTGTGTAAAAAAAACGCAGCGATATCGCTCTCGCTAGTGTGCAGGGGGCCTAACTCATATGAAGAAGAATCCAATAACCAATATATGTAAGCGCTGCGGAATAAGTTGGCGCTATACAAATAAAGATTATTATTATTATTTATTTATATATGTATGTTATAGTAAATATAGAAAAGTACAAAGACTAATATGTAGAGTAATACCAAAACATATTCTAAAAATACGTGATTTTGAATAAATCAATATTTATAAAACGGAAGCCAAAAAGATTTTTAGGTAATAGGGATATGCATAGTAGAATGTTCGTTTAAAAGACAAAGCATAATGTTGTAACAGCAAAGAGTTAACAGATATACCGGTATGTATAATATAAAAAAAAAAAATTTGAGCAGGGTGAACTAATAAATACAATATATTAAAATATATTATTTAAAAAATGCATGACACATAATATATAGATAATTATGAACTAAGTGCCCAAGAAAAAATATTTAAAATTACAGATACATAAAGGACATGGTAATATAAATATAGAGTGTAAAAAAAATAGGTGTAAAACATTGTTATCAAGCAAACTATAAAAGCCTGGCCCTGCCTCTGCCCTAGTGCAAGATTATTGGGCTTGCTGTCTTTAGTGTAGCTCCTGCTACTACTGCTCCTTTCGATACAATTGCAGAGACATACTGATACTGACCTCTGGCTTGCCTCCTGAAAATGATATCTGCCTCTACCATCTGTACTGCGAACTAAGACATATTCATTTCGACCTCTGGCTTTCCTCCTGACAATAATACCCACCTTGCCTTTTGTACTGTGAACCTGACACCCCCTATTGCTGACTCCTGGCTCTCCCCTGATTACTCTCTGTACCTGCACGGTTATTACACCCGCGGCTACAAACCCTGCACCGGAAACGCTGCACCCGCTATGTTGTAGTTTTCCTCAGGCATTATTACTTCCAGTTTGTCAACCTTACTGGTCAGACTTCTAGTATTACTCATCATAAAGTTTAGAGGTATTTGGGTATTTTTTTAAGGGTATCCCTATTTTATGTTCTGCCAGTTCCAACTGTACTAACTACTCCCTCCACTCCATCCCCACTGTCATTACTTAGTCCCAGGTAATTGTCTACACTATCTTCCCCTCTATCTCTCTGTATCACTGTATGCATCCTGTATATAGTGATATGTACCATGCTGGTGTAACCTGGAGATCTCCTGTATATAATTATATATGTGTAGCTGGTATAACTTATACCTCTCTTATATATATATATATTTATATACAGGAGATACACAGGTTACACCAGCATGGGACATACCACTATATACAGGGGGATATACATCCTGTATATAGTGATATGGACCATGCTGGTGTAACCTGGAGATCTCCTGTATATAATTATTTATGTACAGCTGGTATAGGTTATACCTCTCCTGTATATAATTATATATGTACAGCTGGTATAATCTGGGTATATACTGTATAGATAATCTGCACTAAAATAGAGCACGCCATGATTTTTCCTCCGTGAGTGGAAAACTGCAATTGCTTTCCGCTCGTGTAGAGAAAAAAAAAACGCTTTTCCATAGCATGCTATAGGCGGTACATGCTGTGGAATCTGTAGGCGGATGCCCGCTCCATATTCTGGAATGCAAATCCAGCCGTGTGCAGCCGGACTTAGGCTAAGTTCACACTAGTGAGTCTGATATTGGGACGTGAAACTATGCCCCATATCACACTCGCCAACGTGTGCTGTGCCCATGGATGTGAGGGGTTGTTGTGTTAAAACCAGCTCACATCACATCATCATATTCTCGTGCGATGCAGAGAAAAACAAAACAAAAAATCGCTCCTCTGTATGATCGCATTCAAAACAATGGGACTCATATTCATGTGCGATTTGTACGTCTTGCAACGCACAAATCTCGCACAATTTTTGCGGCCATGTGAAAGCAGCCTAAGACATTACCAACAGGTTTTTACGTAGTCAAGGAAAGGATTCCTGATGAGAAGGCTTACGCCAAGGGGCTCGATCATGTTTGTAAACTAGCACAGTATAAGTACGGGTACAGATGGAGGGGGGGGGGGGGAGCCCAGCTGAACTTTTGCACCTGGGCCCCTTAGCCTTTAGGTACGCCCCTGATCGCTGGCTCACATCGGGTAGGCTGGAGGAGATATCTCTCCTCGCTCTCACCTGCCTTTCTCCATTTACTTAACATAGCGGCATTCAGTAGTGAACGGCTGCGATTTACATTCAGTGATCAGCTCATTGTCCATCACTTATGCAGCATAAGCGATGGACGATGAGCTGATCGCTCAGTATAAATAGCAGCCGTTCAGTTCTGAATGGCCGCTATGTTAAGTCAATGGAGAGGGGCAGGTGAGAGCGAGGAGAGAAATCTCCTCCAGCCTCCCCGCTGTGAGCCAATGATACTACCGCTTATGGAAACACGGATTGGTTCAGAATCAAGAAAGGCAGACGGCAAGGCTACATTCTATCACCAGTCCTTATCAATCTGTATGCAGAAACGATCACGAGGCAATGCAATTGGGACAAATTAGAAATGGGAGTCAAAATCGGTGGCAGAAATGTCAACAACCTCCGATATACAGATGACACCACCCTGCTTGTGGAAGGTGAAAGGGACCTGGAATACCTTATCCAACGAGTGCAAAAGGAAAGCGAACGCATGGGACTGTACCTCAACAGCAAGAAAACGGAAGTCGTGACCGTGGTAGGCAACGGTACAGTGAGCATAAACATCAACAACGAAGAAGTTGAGTTGGTCCAAGTTTTCATCTTCCTTGGATCCAAAATCATTTACAATGGTCAATCTGGAACCGAGATCAAGAGGCGGATTACACTTGGTAGGATTGCAATGCAAGGAATGGAAAAGATCTGGAAAAGCAAGGATATTAGCATGGCAACAAAAACCAGACTGGTCAATGCAATCGTCTTTCCCATAACTACGTATGGTTGTGAATGTTGGATGCTCAGCAAAACAGACAGAAGGAGATGCGTTTGAACTCTGGTGCTGAAGGAGAATGCTACACAAAACTTGGACCACCATGACAGCAAACAAGGTAGTGTTAGACCGCGCCAAACCGAAAATATCACTAGAGGGCATAATCATCAAATAGCAGCTCTCTTTTTTTAGCCACATGATGCTCGCGAACTCCCTGGAAACAGTACTGATGCTTGGCAAGATCAGTAGGAAGAGAAGATCAGGACGACAAAGATGGCTGGCTACAATCAAGACACCACGAACATGTCAATCGCAGAACTGAGAGAAGCCGTGAAAGATAGAAATGCGTGGAGAACATTGTTCCATGGAGTGACCGAAGGTCAGAAATGACTGAACGGATAACCATCATCAAATGACTCCATTCAAAAGATTCTGTCCCGCAACGCACAAATCTTGCACAATTTGAAAGCGGCCTATTGATAAATCCCTCATGCAATAAATGTATATGATTTTCCCCTCTGTCCGCTGTCAGTGATTATTTCCTATTTGTTTTCTTGAGGTGGTCCTGGCATCATTCCCCGAAAGAAACACCTTCATGGCCATCAAGATCGTCAACAAAACAAGAAGCGAACAGCATATCTTAATGAGAGAGCAGCGGATACTCCTGAAGGCCCAAGACTGCCCTTTCATCTGTCACCTGTATGCCGCACAGCAGTCTGCAGACCGAGTCTACTTTATCACAGAGTATCTGCTTGGAGGAAGCCTAGGAGCAATGATTAAAATGTGCGGCAGCTTGAACATCAACCATGTGAGGTGAGTAAATGACTAATCAGGGGTTGGGGGGGGACTGAGGGTGACATGACAGATATGGAAGAGTGGAGGGCGTACAGGCTGCCATAAACAGCGCCTCTTCTCTTCTTGTGGTGACGGACACTTTGGGTGGGTAAGTAGCCCACACTACATACATGAAGGTTAGACACAAGTGTAGGCACAAACACATACATAGACACAAGTACACACACAGATAGGTGTAGATGTCGGCTTTGATCCTGGGACTTGCTCTGATCGCCATATTTGGGGTCAGGAAGGAATTTTTCCAACTTAAGGACAATTGGCTCATACCTCAAGGTGGTTTTTGCCTTCCTCTGGATCAACTCACAGCCTTAAATAGGGTTAGCTTTTATTTATAAGGAAACCGCCACATAAATAATATAATATAAACATAAAGAAACACAAACGTTAGCTGACATCTAGAGATGAGCGAGCACCAAAATGCTCGGGTGCTCGTTACTCGGGACGAAATTTTCGCGATGCTCGAGGGTTAGTTTCGAATAATGAACTCCATTGAAGTCAATGGGCAACCCGAGCATTTTTGTATATCGCCGATGCTCGCTAAGGTTTCCATTTGTGAAAATCTGGGCAATTCAAGAAAGTGATGGGAACGACACAGCAACGGATAGGGCAGGCGAGGGGCTACATGTTGGGCTGCATCTCAAGTTCCCAGGTCCCACTATTAAGCCACAATAGCGGCAAGAGTGGGCCACCCCCCTCCCAACAATTTTTACTTCTGAAAAGCCCTCATTAGCGATGCATACCTTAGCTAAGCAACACACTGCCTCCAACAAAGCACAATCACTGCCTGCATGATACTCCGCTGCCACTTCTCCTGGGTTACATGCTGCCCAAACCCCCCCCCCCCCGCACGACCCACGCACAGCAGAGCCAGGAAAGAATTTTGCACAAGCCTGCTGTAACACTTAGCTGGCTGCGTATGAATTAGGACAACTACCCCCAGCAGAGACGCAGTACACTCAGGACGGTCACAGGCAACCCAAATAGATTTTTTTCCCCAAATTTTTTTGGAAAAGCCCACTGCCTATATAGACTGTATATGTCTTCTGTCCCTGCCTCACCACTACTGGCCCTGGACTATGTAAAATTACTGCAGACTGAGGACGCAATGCTCTGCACGGCCGATATACAAAAAAAAAAGTGCAAAACTGCAAAAAGCAGCCTCAACAGTACTGCACATGGTCAGATGTGGCCCTAAGAAGGACCGTTGGGGTTCTTGAAGCCTAAAATCACTCCTAACGCTCTCCCTATAGCAGCTCCACCATCAGCAGCACTTTCCCTGAGCTATGTCAGAATGCATCTGTGGCGAGCCGCGGGAGGGGCCGATTTATATACTCGGGTGACACCTGATCTTGCCAGCCACTCACTGCAGGGGGGTGGTATAGGGCTTGAACGTCGCAGGGGGAAGTTGTAATGCCTTCCCTGTCTTTCTGTTGGCCAGAAAAGCGTGCTAACGTCTCAGAGATGAAAGTGAAAGTAACTCGAACATCGCGTGGTGCTCGTTTCGAATAACGAGCATCTTGAACACGCTAATACTCGAACGAGTATCAAGCTCGGAGGAGTACGTTCACTCATCTCTACTGACATCACATACACTAGGGAGGTGAGCTGCTGGCGTTTGATCCTGAGATTTATTCTGGTCGCCATATTTGGGATCAGGAAGGAATCAAGGTTCAGTTCAATACACTTTATATTTCACACAAACAATAAATGGTAAGAGATTGATTTAGATTCATGAAAACAATAATTCATTTTAAAAAGTCAGATAGGTCAGATGTCGGCTTTGATCCTGGGATTTGTTCCGATCGCCATATTTGGGGTCAGGAAGGAATTTTTCCCCTTTATACAAGGATAATTGGCTTTTTCCTAAAAGGGTTTTCGCCTTCCTCTGGATCAACTCAGCCTCAAAATTCTTTATAATAAAAAATCTACCATTTCCTACAACTAGTAATAAAATGTTTTTTCTCCATAAATCTTTCTGTCTGTGTCTTTATTTCCATTGAATGTCTTACATAATGTTCTTCCTATGTCACTGGGGATGGTATATCCAAGAAACATAGTGATGGGCGGACACCCATGTAGTTACGCGCTTGCCTTCAACCTTCAGGTCTGTCTTTTTGAGTTCTAAAGCTCCATTTAGACAGGACAAGTGTCGGGCAAACGATATCCGACACTTGTTCCCGCACATACTCGCTCTCGGTTGATGCTGCATCAACGATGGACGATGAGCTGATCGCTCAGTGTAAATAGCAGCCGTTCAGTATTTGAACGGCTGCTATGATAAGTCAATAGAGAGGGGCGGGGGAGCGCGAGGATAGAAATCTCCTCCAGCCTCCTCGCTATGAGCCAGCAATACTAGCTCCCATGCAGCAGGACAGGACAATGGGGGCAAAGGATACGCAGGGGCAAGTGTCAGGCATCATTTTCTGCTTGGGGTGGAAAAATTGCAGCCTGTTCTATTCTTGCTCAGAATCCGCGCAGACAGCTTCTATTGAAGTCAATGGTAGCCATCTGACTGGCAGCCTTTCCGCCATCTCATTACAGAAAGGTCGTGGATTCTGTGTCATCACTTTTTTTTTCAAAAAAAGTATATACTGCGCATGTGCGACATCTCGCCATGCGGACCATCCGCAGTACAGTAAGGGAGAACAAAAAGCAGATACGCGCAGATACTAGCTGGGTGCAGGGGCGGATCCAGCTGCAACCTTCTGCATGCGGAACCCGACCCGACCGTGTGCAGGCGGCCAAACTGCTCCCGTGTTCTCATAACATTACCCATTTGTATTATTCTGCTCTACAATAAATATCGCATATTCTTGTAACTCTGTGCTGCTTTGTACTCTGAATCTGCAACGCGATACTACCTCCCGTGACAACTAAACAGCAGCGATACTCCCCACCAACACGCAGGCAGAGAAATGCTGACTGCTGCCGGCACTTGGACTTGTCATAGTCACTGAACTGTTGCCGGCTGCTATCAGTGTAGCGGTATTAGTGTATCTTGACGCCACCAGAATTACAGGTGGAGCCAAGATACAAGGCTTTTGACAGGGGGTTGACACCCCCTATTACTGATTGGATGTCCTGCACTCCAAGTCCTCGCCCTCACAGGTCCTGTAGCCACTGTGACTTAAGAGCGGTGCTGGGCAGCGGACCAGGGTGTGGAGGAAGGTGAGACTGGTCGGTTTGCACTCTGCAGCACAGCTGCGCTGTCACTGCGCTCCTCCATTGTCGGCTGCCGTGCTGCTACCTCCCTCGCTGTGAGAGCCGACGTGCACAGTAGCAGCACTGGTAATACCGGCGAGGTCAGGACGGCAGCAGGAGAAGCCGCCGAACCAGCGGCATGCTACTAAGCTGCAAAACTGGCAGTGGGGAGCGACTAAGCAGGGCCACCAGCAATCACAGCTGCAGGGTGCGCGCGGCTGGGACACTGCCGCCGGCCACCAGCACAGCAGATGCGGCATAATTGCGGCAGCGATCATCGCAGCATGAGGCGGGAGACTGCAGCCAGGGAGAGGCACAGCAGGGCTGGCATCATATACTCCGGCTACAGTGGCTACAGGACCTGTGCGGCCAAAAATAGGGAACAAAAAAGGACAGCCAATCAGTAACAGGGGGCGTCAACCCCCTGTCAAACTCCTTGTATCTTGGCTCCACCTATACTTCTGGTGGCATCAAGATACACTAATACCCAGTGTAGCTCCACCTGCATTTACAGGGATATAATGCTGCAGTGTAATAGCAGCCTTAGGGCTTAAACAGATGGCGTACGTGCAACTATGCTTATCGCTACGGAGCGCAGTTGTACACAAACCAGTTTTTTTTCTTCAGACCAATTAAACATAAAGATAGTTCTTGTCTCATCTTTCTCATACGTAGTAGTAACGGGCGAAAATACCATCAGTGAAAACAAAACCATTGAAAAATACAGCCGCATAACAGGACAAAATCACGCCCATCTGGTTAAGCCCTTTGGCTACACTCACGCAGGTGGTCTGCGAGGCCCATGGAAATTATTGGGAGGATGGTACCACAATTAGCACGGTCGTTCAGGACGCTGCGGTAATCGTAGTAAAAGGTGGGCGTTGTGGGAGCGGCCTAAGGCTTCTCTCACACCAGTGTTTTTTTCACATGCGTATCAGCCGTGTGGGAGCCACAGCAAGTACACAATGAATGACATACTTGCCTCATACACTATCTTGGCGTGTACGTTTGCGTTATACACGCCAAGAGGAACATTTCTGTAAAGAATCCGCAGTGTTTTATGCCTATTTATGAATTGGATTTCAACTGATGAAATGCAAGGGCTAAAATCTGCAGTAGATCTGCAACAAAAACCATGGCCAAATCCGTACCATATGGGTGTGAATTTGGCCACTTTGGATTTCCAGCGTATTTCCTGTGAGTTTTCCTCTGTGGAAATCCACCAGCAGATCCGCTGTGTATAAAGTCTCCTTAAGGCCCCCTGTCCACGGCTGTTGCAGAATATCGCTAGCAATATTCCGCAGTGGGGGTATGATGGGGAAGAGCCCAGCCACTCCTTTGTCAGGGAAGAGCCGTCAGCCCTATTCACTCAATACATGTTCCTGCACAATGGGTGGCCGGGCTGCTGCTCTGCAAGGACAAACAGTGAAAGGGTACAGAGCTCAACTAGCGCTGCCTCCTCCTCCTTTACTCCTGTGGAACAGTGCGGGTCCCAGAAATCAGACCCCTACTGATCATAGAGATATGCGGTCCCTACGAGATGGGTATGACCCTTTAATACATCAGAGTTCAGCATGTAAGGAGGTGCACACTTGAAAGGGTAAAACCACACGGGCGCATGCGCTAATACGCCTGCCACTATGGATGGTATTAACGCATGAAACTGTTTTATCTTTTTTTTCGGACTATTCAAACCCTGCGCTAGTCTATAGCAATGATGTGTGGGAATCCCAATTATGGAAACAAAACCATTGAGATCCATGGTTTTGTTTCGTCCCATTATGCGGCCGTGATTTTCACATCTGCTTAACGGGACTAAAACACACCCATCTGTTTAAGCCCACGAAACACGGAGAACAGAACCCACTCATTTCATTGGCCTCATTCTCACTTCTTTTTGTTGTGCAAGAAAATAGCCCTGCTCTATCTTGTGTGTGTTTGCGCACCAAAGAGCCCAATGGAAGTCTATGGGAGGTGCGCAAACACAGACATCTGCACGCATGGGTATACGCTAAACGCTGCACATACCCGTGATTACCGGCACCACATTAGGCTAAGAAGCCATTTAAATTAAGGCAGGGCGATTATCCCGCTAATGTGAAGTATTTCTGCAGGTACAAGCACAAAATACACTTGTTCACTGTGGAGGAAAATTGCGCAGGAATGAGCGTATTGTGAAACACCCTCCTCTGTTTAGGCCCCTAGGCTGCGCTCACACGTGCGTAAGATTACTGCATATTACGCGTGCAATGTTTGCGTGTGTGATATGCGGTAAATCACAGGCAGTAAGATACATTGCCTTATGCTGTTTGTCTTACATTCGTGTGTAAGAATTGCGTAATATGTAAGCGCAAAGAAGAATTTAGCATGTTGTATTTTTCCGTGTAATATGTGCGAAAGAAACAAATGTTCTCTCTGGGCACGTTATCAATGTCGCCCATGTGCAATTACATAACGTATAGGTAGAATATATATGCGCGGGAAATTTAAACAAAACAAAAAAACACAGCAGACTGGGCAAGTCAGCGTCCGTGAAAAACACTGTCATACGCAGTACAATATCATAGCCATACACAGCGATAGGCCGGCTCACCGCCAGCACCACAGCGGTAAGACCCTGCATGAGTCACGCCAAGTTTTATGCATACGGTTGTGTGAGCCCAGCCTTAGGCCTTAGTCAGACGGGCGTTTTTTCGCGCGATTTGCGGATCGCATGACGGATGCGCATCCGCAAATCGCGTGACCGATGCGCGCAAGTCGCCCGCAAATCGCCCGAAAATCTGCTCCTAGCCGCGTTTCATTAGAAACGGGCCGGAGCTGTCCAGCGCATTGCATTCAATGGAGACGGCAATAGAGCCGCCTCCATTAAAAGCAATGCGCTGTGGGCGAGCCCGGGATGAATTGTCGATAAGGGCTTAAATATATAAGCCCTTCCCTGCAATTCATCCTAAAATGTGTTAAAATAAAAAAAAATTGTATACTCACCTTCTCCCGGCAGCCGGAGCTCCGCGCGGCCGTCCTGCAGTGGGTGTGAAGGGGGTGTGAGTCAGACTTGCCCCCTGATTGGCTCAGCACTGAGCCAATCAGAGGCATGCCTCACTCACACCCATTCATGAATTCGTGAATGGATGTGAGTCAGACCTGCCCCTGATTGGCTCAGCGCTGAGAGGCAGCAGTCACTCACCCATTCATGAATTCATGAATGGGTGTGTGAGTGAAACTTGCCTCTGATTGGTCAGGGCTGTGACCAATCAGAGGCAGATCATTCAGCAGGCGGGGATTTTAAAGCCCCGCCGGCTGATAGTGCCGAGAAGCAGTTCAGGAGAACTGACAGCGGCCGCGGCTGGACTCCGGCTGCAGCGGAAAGGTGAGTATACATTTTTTTTTAATTTTAACACATTTTAGGATGAATTGCAGGGAAGGGCTTATATATTTAAGCCCTTCCCGACAATTAACCCCGTGCACGCCGGCAGCCCATTGCTTTCAATGGGCAAACATCGTTCTTCTCTGTCACAGCTGTTACAGCTGTGGCAGAAAAAAAATGATTTGTCTTCTATATGTTCTCAATGGGGTCGGCGCTGCTGCCGCCTGCCCCATTGAGCGCATATAGAGAAGAGAACAGGAATCGCAGATCGCAGATAGGTGCGATTTGCGATTTTTTGTTCTAGAATTTATCGGACGAGCGCATAAAAAGCGCTCATGTGTCCGATACCATTGCAAAGCAATGGTTTTATAAAATTTCCGGACGCATGCGCATGCGCAAATCGCGGCTAAAAACGCCCGTCTGACTTAGGCCTTAGGGTATACAGTGTTCCCATGTCAGAGGTTTGTTGGAGACATTTCTCTGACTGTCCTGCTCATCCAGATAAGGTTTGCAGAAATCCAGACACAGGCTGCCGAAACAACCCCATTCGTATATACGGAACTGGTTTTCACCTGCCCTGTGTGAATATACCCTATTACTTCCTACGTCTCTCCTGACTTCAGCCCTTTTATTACTTTTTATGAGTTACTTGTCAAAGGTATAGCAGAAATCTGCCTCTTCCTAGTTCATTTCACAATTATTCATTTTCATTAGTTTTATAGCAATAAGCAGGAAATCTTCCTCTCCGGGATGCTTTATATATCCCCAAAGCTCTTCACAGACACGCCCCGCCCTACATTGCCTCCCTCATCTCATTCCACCACCTATTCTGAGCCCTCCACTCCACTAACAAAATCAGATTAAGTACCCCTTTAACTCGAACCTCCTATTCCCGCCTCTAAGACTTCTCCACAGCAGCACCAGTCTTCTGGAACGCGCTGCCCAAAACTATCCGGCCAATTCCTGACTCAAAAAACTTCAGGCATGCTCTAAAAAAAGCACATCTTCAGGGAAGCATACCATATCCCCTAAACCAAACCTCTCTGTACTCTGCCTAATAACATGCTCCCTGTCCTACTGACTGCAATCCCTGCTAGCCGTAATCAAACATTCCCTGCAGGACTTGACAAAGACCCGTGTAACTAGGGTTGAAACGTTGTTCGTGGGCACAATAAAGACATCTATTTGATATAATTCCCTGGAGTGCTGCTCTTCTCTTTTCCGTTTGGCTGTTATACCCCAGTATCTGTGGTATGTACGCTCCTTGGAGCAGGACCCTCACCCCTACTGTCTCCATCAACTGATTACTTCATGTAACCGTGGTTTTGCTTCTCTTCCCCCTGTCTTATAAGCGCTGTGGAATATGTTGGTGCTATATACACAGTAACATAGTATGTTAGGCTGAATGAAGACAATGTCCATCTAGTTCAACCTTTTTTCAACTCCCCCTTGTTGATCCTGAGGAACGCAAAAAAACCCAATGAGGCAGAAGCCAATTAGCCCATTCCATAATGGCAGTCTGAATAATCCCTGGATCAATCTTTGATAGTTCCTACCTGACTGTAAGACCCGGATCAACAACCCGCTGGTCACCTAATGTCTATATCCTGTAATATCATAGCGCTCTAGAAAGACATCTAGTCCCCTCTTAAACTCCTCTATGGATTCTGCCATCACCACGCCCTCAGGCAGAGAGTTCCACAGTCTCACTGCTCTTACAGTAAAGAACCCCCTTCTGTGTCAGTGATGAAACCTGCTTTCCTCTAGACGTAGAGGATGCCCTCTTGTTACTGTCACAGTCCTGGGTATAAACAGATCATGGGAGAGATCCTTGTATTGTCCCATAATGAATTTATACATAGTTATTGGTCGCCCCTTAGCCGTCTTTTTTTCAGGGTGAATAATCCCAATTTTGAAAGCCTCTCTGGGTATTCTAGTCCTCTCATTCCGTTTATTAATTTAGTTACCCTTCTTTGGACCCCCTCAAGCACTGCAACATCTTTCCTGAGCACCAGTGTCCAGAACTGTACACAGTATTCCATGTGAGGCCTGACAAGTGTCTTATATAGTGGAAGAATAATGTTCTCGCCCCTCGCCCCTATACCTCTTTTAATGCACCCCAAGACTTTATTTGCTTTTGCAGCAGCTGACTGACGGTTGTTCCAGTTAAATCTACAGTCCACTAGTACCCCCGGGTCTTTTTCCATATCACTTTTCCATAGCAGTACCCCATTTAGTGTATATTGGTGACATCAGTTTCTCCTGCTCATGTGCATAACCTTACATTAATTAACATTGAACTTCATTTACCATTTTTCTGCCCAAGCCCAAGGCTATCTAGGTCCTTTTGCAGCCGTGCATTGTCCTCCGTTGTATTAATTATCTTGTATAATTTCGTATCATCTGCAAATATTGGTATTTTACTGTGCAGCCCCTCTATCAGGTCATTGATAAATATATCGAACATGATGGGGCCGAATACTGAACCCTGTGGCACCCCACTAGCGACGGTGGCCCAATCAGAGTACAAACCATTTATTACCACCCTGTGCTTTCTATCTCTGAGCCAGTTCTTAACCCAGATACGCACGATTTTCATCCACATCGAACTGCCTCATTTTATATATCAACCTATTATGCAGCACAGTGTCAAATGCTTTAGAGAAATCCAGATATATGAGATCAATAAACTCTTCCAGGTCCAGTCTACAACTTACTTCATCGTAGAAGCTGATCAAATTGGTCTGACATGATCGACCCCTCATGAACCCATACTGATGAGGAGTTATGCCATTGTTCTCCTTGAGGTATTCTATGATGCTGTCTCTCAGAAACCCCTTGAATATTTTTCCTATTCTTGAAGTGAGACTTACCGGCCTGTAGTTACTAGGCTCCCTTTTGGACTCCTTTTTGCATATTGGAACGACATTGGCAATGCGCCAATCTAGTGTTACAACCCCGGTCTTGATAGTGTCCATAAATATAAGAAATAGCAGGCTAGCTATCAGGAGAGCTGATAGCATGGACCGCACACTGTGTTTCTCCATGGGAGTGCTGATAAGATTGTATTCAGCTGCAGTCCCGCGGGAGAACAAAGGACCTATATGCAGAGAGCAGTTTTGTATCATCTACAAATATTGATATTTTACTGAACCATCTCTCCACAATATCATTAATAAATATATAAAAAAGAATATCGCCCAGTACTTCCTCCTGTGGTACCCCACTAGTAATGGTGACCCAATAAGAGTATGTACCATTTATAACCACCCTCTGCTTTCGATCACTGAGCCAGTTTAACATATTCTTATCCAGACCAAGCATTCTCATTTTATATACTAACCTCTTATGCGGTACAGTATCAAACGTAGAGTTTATCATATGGGTGCTTTAGGATAACAGGATAGGTACTGCAGTGATAGATGGTGTAGGGGTGCGCTACAGAAGATGGCCTGTAGGGGGCAACAGGCAATCAGTCTGATGCCTGAAGTAAGAGGGAAAACACCCACAGGTGTGGTCAGTGCTTAAAAAAAGTGTTGTACCCTGCTGCAAGGGAGACAGTGTCTGGCTGAGAAAGCCAGAGAGAGAGTGCAGGGCTGCCAGGCCCAGTGTGACAGCTCAGTGGAGCTGCAGGGCTGCCAGGCCCTGTGTGTGGCTAAGAAGCCCAGAGGTGGACAGGGAGACGCCCCTCACCTCAACACCAGAGACAGTGTGACAGCTTAGTGGAACTGGGGCTGCCAGGCCCAGTGTGTGGCTAAGAAGACTAGAGGTGGACAGGGAGACGCCCTCACCTCCACACCTAGGAGAGGTGTGTGTATGTCTGGGAGATTCAGGCTGCAGTTAACCGGTGACTCCTGTTGTATGCAGTAGAGAGACATTATGGACCAGGAACTACATGGTTCCAGCAGGACCCCTGAAGTACGCCTGCCCTGCGACTAAGGGTCTAAAGGCACAACAGACTAAGGACCAGCTGCGATCTGGACATCCACAGGTCTGTGCCAATCAAGTGGACTTGTTGTTGCGGTTGCCTTCAATCCTGTGAAGGAGTGTACTGACGGGACTCTAAAAAGGACTGTGAAAGGATGTTTAAAAGAGACTTTTGTTGTTGCAATAATTTATTATTTATCTGGAGACCCAGTCGTTTATGTTGCTGTTAAAGATTGTGTTAATAAAGTGCAAGTAAAGAAGAAAAGTGACCATTTGGCGTGATATGTAACCCCTGTGTTGTCACAATGGGTAATGCCTAGCTGCAGTTAGTTATTATCAGAATTGCCTTTAATATAAATATTTACTACATAAATGTCATAGAGAAGGTAGGATAAATGCTGCAAAGTTGGTTAGTTGAAACATACTCGGAGGGAATAGTATACTGTGACGGTACTGTTGTATTATGTTGCCACCAAGAGTTAGGGATGGAGACATAATATAGCTATGTCGGCGCCCCCATTTTCTGAACACTGTTCTTCCCCATTGCTGTAGCGGCGAGAAAACCCTGCCGCCAACCACACTGTACTTCCCCTTGATTTATCCCTGAGATGCAGACGTTGACGGATAGTCCACTCCACTGGGAGTGTTACTCGCTGCCTGTTAAGCGTGTATGGGCTGTGGAGGAGGAGGATCCTGAAAGTCATCCTCCTAGTGAGGACAATGATGAGTAGCATACTGGGACCCTGGCACACATGGCTGACTTCATGTTAGGCTGCCTTTCCCATGACCCTCGCGTTAGACGCATTCTGGCCAACACGGATTACTGGGTGTACATCCTTCTAGACTCACTGTATAAGGAGAACCTTTCCCCTCTCATTCCTGAAGAGGAAAGGGGTACAAGTGTCATGCAATACCACAGGGCCTGGTGTAAAAAGTGATGCTAAAGTTCCCATCTGACAGCGCTAGCGGCAGAAGACGCAATTCCGAGGGCCAACTAGCAGGGGAGGCGCGGGGATCAGGCAGCATGTCCTGAATGCAGCTATCTTTTTCCAATCTCTTAGGCCCTATGCACACAGACGGATTTGCATTACGGAATCCAAAGCAGGCGTCCACCTACGGATTCTGCAGCAAATACCTGATATAAGCATGCAATGTAAAAGCCGGTTTTCATGTTCATGACCGGAAATCAATTGTGATTTTCCGCTTGTGGGGGGAAAATCTCACCATGCCCTATTCTGAGCCGCATCTTGGGCGGACATTTTCCATTGAAGTCAATGGAAGCCCTGCGACCCGGGGCCCTTCTGCAATCATCATGGGTTCTGCATCATCGCCTAGTGATGGTTTGGCATTATCTATACTGCGCATGTGTGCCAGCTGGCACATCCGCAGCACAAATTAAAAGAATCTAGACAGGTACGCTGGGGTCCCTGGCCCGGGCACAGGGTCTGATTTTGCTGCAGGATCCCAAATGCGGAATCCGACCGGGCCGTGTGCATTCGGCTTTAGGGATCCTTTATTGTTTTCACTACAGTGCTACTAATAAGAGAGACTGTGTCCTGGAATCGCGTACACTCTTTGTAATAAAACAATCCAGCCCTAGAAGTTGTTGTTTTGCTGCAAAATTCGAGACGCAGCTACATCTGGGGCAAATATGCAAATGATTTGAGTTGTGGTGATTAGATGAACAGTCCTGCCACCTGAGGCCTTGAAAGTGGTACCCACCTTGGCCTATAAAAAGGCTCTCGGAGGCTCCTTGTGTGCACTGACCGCTTCTTCTGCTTGTGTAGAGCTTGTTGATCACTAGACTCCTCTATGACGCAGAGAAGAGATTTCGTCCAGTTTACAGAATTTGAGAGGGGCACATTATTGGGATGTGAGAAGCTGGATGGTCATATCAATGAATTACCCGCTCCCTGGGCCGTGCTGACCAGACTGTTAGGAGGTGTTGGAATCAGTAGGTGTGTGATGGCATGCAAACAAGGTGACCGAGCCGAGAATGACCTTAACAGACCACCAGTAGTGAGGATTGTCTGACAAGCTCAAGCAGCTGCAACTGTTTCATTTTCCGCCATCCAGAAACAGGTGGCACCATTGTTACACCCCTGTGTCTGTCGGAACCATTTCCAGGCACTTGGCTGAAGGACATTTGGTCTCACGGCACCCATTACGTGTACGGCCTTTCATTCCCACCCACTGTTGTCGCCATTTGTAGTCGTGTCATGAACGACAAACTGGACTGCTACACAGTGGAACCGGGTCATCTTAAGCGAGAATCCAGGTTTAGTTTTAGCATGGACGACGGCCGTGTTCATGTCTGGAGACCTAGAGATGAGCGCCTCAATCCTACCTTTGCTGTGGAGCGGCACACTGCCCCCAGTGCTGGTGTGGTGGTCTGCGGGGCATCACATACGATAGTCGGTCCCCCCTAGTAGTGCTACAAGGGACAATGACAGCTCAGCAATATGTTCAGGACATCCTGCAGCCACATGTGTTCCTCTCATAGCAGGGCTTCTAAGAGGCATTGTCCAGCAGGATAATGCTCAACCGCACACAAAAGGGGGTCACAGGAATGTCCCCACAATATTGTCACACTTCCGTGGCTGCCCATTCGCCAAATTTATAGAGCATTTATGGGATGATCTGGGATGCCAACTTTGACAGCCTACAAGTTTGCACAATCCAGAGGCTCATTTACAGTAAATGTTGACTGATATGCAACAGGTGACGATAGAAAACTTACATGCCCCCATGTTCACCCGTAGCACATCTTGTATCCAAGCTAGAGGCGGTACAACAGTGTACTAGAGCCTCCATTCCTGCCTGTATCGCATGTTGTATCCAAGCTAGTGTCCAGCTTTATGTCACTTACGGCAATGTCCACTTTATGTCAAACACGGCTATGTCCACTTCATGTCAATCATGTCCATTTTATGTGAATCACGTCTATATCCACTTTATTTCAATCATGTCTATGTCCACTTTATGTCCGTTACGTTTATGTCCAGCTTTATGTCAATCACGGCTATGTCCATTTTATGTGAATCACGTCTATGTCCAGCTTTATCTCAATCATGTCTAACTATATATATAGCAATATGCAGCAGGTTAGATTAGATCCAGGGTGATATCCGATTGCCATATCTGGGGTCAAGAAAGAATTTTTCGCCCTTCAAGCAGTAACTCTCTGGGGGATTTTTCGCCTTCTTCTGGATCTTTGGGTCCAGTGGCTCTCACTTCAGGACAACGATGGACTGTTCATAATGATCGCAGCAAGTTCTGTGGTTTCCTCCGGCCTCACCTGAGAGGCATTGTGATCGTTGCTTATTTTACAAAGGGGCCGGTAATATTTAATTACTTCTTGCTTCTCCAATAAAGACAAATTCCTGAAAAATCCATTGCAGTGTTTGTTTTTTGTCTGGATTTCTTCTGTACAGTCACCATGATGAGAGCGATCGCTGCCACTCAATCCTTCAGAGCTAGAGCCGGGCTGAGCTGCTGGTTCTGTATATAATAAAGTGTATCATCTCCCACACACACGGCCACACCGGCTGGGAGACAGGAACTATAGGGGGTCCATATACAGAGAACATATGACTCCACCTATAGCGACATCAGCTTCTGTCTCAGGGCACATTACAAGTTCCTGGAATAAGCCCCGCCCCCATCCCGCCTCTCATTGAAAATAGTGCAGGGGGGTGGAGAGTGGGTGGAGAGGAGCCAGAGAGGGGGCAATACCCAGCCAATATACGGTCGTCTGAATGCACCCGTATATAGTATTTTTAGAAGAATACATTTTAGTCAGCTGCATTTTACATAAGGGGAAGGGAAGGGGAGGCAAAAGTTAGTAGCTCCATCCCATGTGCATAAAAACATAAGAAATAGCAGAAAAGCCAATAATATACCTTCACACGACCAGATGCGCTTTTACGTTCGCCCGTACGTTCCGTATAATAGCATGAAGATTTGTCGTGATTGAGTCCCTTGTGTATAGGCAAAAAAATAGGCATAAGCGTTGAAAACCAACGATCGGGAGAAATCCTTGGAATGACAATTAATGCTTAACTATGGCCAGAGTCTTTTCTTCCCAGCGTTGTACACAGAGTAACTCCCCCTCCCTTTTTTCCTGCTTCCATAGAAGTCTATGGGAGCTTGCTGCATATTTCAGCAAAAGATAGGGCAAGACCTGTTTTTTTTTACGTGGTGTATAAAACCAGTGACCGAACACGGTCGAGTATGTGCTGTTTTTCCCGATGCGATTATTTTATGCGTCAAAAAATTGTTCATCTGAATGTAGCAATTGAAAATGAACGAATCACATGGTCACGTTTTTTTCAGCAATTTTTTTTAAACAGCTAAATACCTGCATTAAAAGGGTTGTCTAATTAAGCCCTAAGGTTTATATTCCCAGTCACGTTACGAGGCTTGTTAAATGGTCTGACAGCGACTTGCAAAAATGCTGCCTTCTAATAGGTGGCGCTATAGAGACATTGTCGTATCCCCAGATTTGACACAATCCTAAAATATTTAAATTCTTATGGTTTATCAATATCCAAAAAGCAATGTTGTAGGGTCTGCGTCTGATGGAGCCAGTGTCATGGCTGCGAATAGTCTAAAGTTGCGGAATTACTGAAAGAAAAACTGAATCAAAATTCTAGTTCCAGCATAGCTAAACCAGCAATGGGATGGGGGCGGAGCTCTGCTCCATCCCGCCTCCTCCCATTGCTGGCTGTGGACAAAGGATGCAGAGGGGGTGGGAGCTTAGCTTCGCCCCTGTCCCGCCCCTCCCATTGCAAACAGCCGGAGGGCAGGAGAGAGGCAGAGAGGCAGTGAGGGAAGGGAGAGACAGATTAGCAGAGCTAAACTGTCTCTCTGCCCAACAGCATTACGGCCTTGGCGTATATGTGCCAGGTCCCTGCCGTCTGAATGGGCACACAAACATAAGGTTTATGCGCCTGTTCACACATTTTTACGGCGTCGGTGGGCACACATAAAAACGATTACGGTCACGTGATAGAGCCCTTAGGCTGCATTCCCACAAACGTATATCGGCTCGGTTTTCACGTCGAGCCGATATACGTTGTCCTCATCTGCAGGGGGGGGGGGGAGGATGGAAGAGCCAGGAGCAGGAACTGAGCTCCTGCCCCCTCTCCGCCTCCTCTCCGCCCCCCTGCACTATTTGCAATGAAAGGAGGTGGCAGTGGGGATAAGCTCTGAGAATTAGCCACGCCCTGTTCCGCCTCTCCCCATTGGAAATAGTGCAGAGGGGCGGAGAGGAGGCAGAGAGAGGGCGGGAGCTCAGTTCCTGCTCCTGGCTCTTCCATCCCCCCCCCCCTCCTTGCAGATAAGGACGACGTATATCGGCTCGGTTTGTAAACCAAGCCGATATACGTTCGTGGGAATGCAGCCTTAGGCCGACTTCACACAGACATAAGTGCCGTTACGCATGCATTTGCGCAATGGGTGTTGAGTATTTCTGCATACATGTAATTATTTTATTGTACTTTTTGTGCATGCAAATAGTGCGCATTTGCATATGCAAAAAAACATGCAACCATGCTCCCATTGGAGCAATTAGTGCAATTAGCTCAATATGAGTTCTTTCCCTGCACAAATACGCTGTAAAATAAAGCATGCTGGGTATATTTTTACACAAACAATATGTATGCACAAAATACGCTGATGTGAACGAACCCATTAAAATTAACAGGTTAGATTCACTGTGTATGCATATTACGCTGCGCAAATACATTTGTGTAAATCCAGATTCAGTCAAGCAGATTAATGAACTAGGTGATCTGGTAACAACAGTAATAAGGGATATAGGAGTGAATTGTATAGAATGACCTGTAGAGGGCGATAGACAGGCTTTCTGACATCTGAGTTGAGAGAAAACACCTAAGGGGTGTGGCAGGGGCTAAATAAAAGCTCAGTTGCTAACACCATCAGGCTTCATTCACACATGTGCGACGCTTTTCGGCCGGCCATGTCACGGCCACGGTGTGGCCGAAAATCACCTGAATGAGAGGTAGCCATATCCAAGTAATGGCTGCAACTCCTGTTTTAACACCCGTTCAGACGTCCGAGGCTGCGGCACATATCTGCCGCAGCTCCAGGATACATTCGGCTGGGAGGGGGTGGGAGTTTATCTCTGTGCAGATTGTCTTGTCACTAGTTATGTGTATTGCACAGCTGCAGCCTGGAAGAGGTTAATGGCTATGAATGTCTGGGATATGTCTGGAAGTGTAACAATTTATGCTATCACGTGAGCATGATTGATGTATGTGACTGCAAGGTGCAAATGGGGGGTCCATCTTCTCTGATCTGGTAGAGCAGCAGTTGGAGTATGAGTGCCAGCCACATGGGGGTACCTTCAACCCTCATGCAGTGAAGAATAGAAGCTGAAGAGAGGTACCCTGGAAGTCCATGCCTACCGCTACCCTAAAGAGAGTGGTGAGAAGTGGAGAGAGAGACCGCCGTGCAGTGTTCAAAGTCTTCAGTAACGAGTGAGTGTTCAGTGGAGAGTTCTTGTCCTCTTGTGGAGTGTGTGTATCTAGGAGCAGAGCCATACAGATAACTAGGACTGTAGGCTCGGTTTCATCCTGAGTTTTTCCTCCCTAACCTCCTCAATTGTTTTCCTGCACGCATATTAGCACTTTCTGCTTAGGTTAAGCAGCGCTGCTGATTAGAGCCACCTGATTGGCTCTTCGGCACCACGTGACTACACAGCGTGCACGCGGATTGCCTTCAGCAGCCGTGCACTACACACTACAGTTAAGCAGCACGGGGTTAGGTTTAGGGTTAGATTTAGGGTTAGCTAAACCTAACCCTAAACACTTACCCTACACCTAAACCTAACCCCGTGCTGCTTAAGTGTAATGTGTAGTGCACTTCTGCTTAACTGTAGTGTGTAGTACACGGCTGCTGAAGGCAATCCGCGTGCACGCTGTGTAGTCACATGGTGCCGAAGAGCCAATCAGGTGGCTCTAATCAGCAGCGCTGCTTAACCTAAGCAGAAAGTGCTAATATGCTTCCTGCACTGGCGTGTGAATTTATCTACCGACTGTAATCCCGTGTCAAAGTATCTTCTATAAGTAAAGTTCTGGTTGCTGACTGTACCCGGCAACTGAGCGTTTTCAAGTTATTCCATGTGTGTAGACTCTATCATTTCACGTCGCATACACCACGGAGTAAGAAACGGTGGCGTCACCCGTGACAAAAATCTGAAGTTGAGTTACTCAAGTTTATTCAGGTAACCGCTATACCAGTGTTACCTGTAGAGGCCTGTCAGTGCCTTGTCAAAGGGTTACCCGCATCCCTCAGGGGAGGAGATGGTAGTGCCACCATGACATCCCTAACAGCTACCCCGCCCTCTTCTCAATGGTGTGTCTTGTGTCTTGCGCCTCGGTCGCTGCAATTGTTCTTATCCCTCTACAAATCTCTCCAAAACACACTCCAGTTACTTTGCTCTAAAAAGCAGAACATACGATTTCTCACAAGGAGATGATGTTTGAATTTGCTTTACATTTTATCTTTTGTTTGTAGTTTTGTTGGGTGAAAAAAAAAGGTTCTACACTGAATGGCAAGTTTATTAGGACCCCCCCCCCCAATCCAGTTGCAATTGTACCTCATTTGGTCTTCAGAACTGCAGATATTGCAGGATATAAATATTAGGTGACCAGCCGGGTTGTTGTTCTGGTTCTTGAGGTTAGGTAGGAACTCAAATGTTGATCCAGGGATTATTATGACTGCCATATAGGGTCAGGAAGGATTTATTTTCTTCCAGATGAGAGCATTGGCTCGTTAGAGATTTTTTTTTGCCTTCCTCTGGACCCATGGGGGAGGGGGTTTGAAAGAGGCTGAACTTGAAGGACAATTTCTTCATTCAGCCTGACATACTATGTATCATGGCATAGATTTTACCAGGTTTTGAAATCGCTGTACAGGGATATTGGCCCATGCGGACAGGAAGCTTCTTGTAGTTGCTGCTTATTAAATTTGAATGAGTGGAGACATGGGTTAGCCTGGTTGAGTTGTAGGGGAGGGCTTGTTAATGCCCACACTAGCGCTCCCATCTCACCTGCCAAAGACGCTGCTGTCAGTGTCTGCTGCTGTCAATTCTGCTCCTCCACACCCCTCTCCCTGCCATCCTCCGATCACAGCCCCACTGTCACTGTGTCCCCCAAGCCGTGCCATGTGATAGAGCTGCACTCCTTCACTCTCCTCCGACGCTGTCCTCTCCTCCGTGCTTCCGGCTGCGCTGTCAGTGTCCTTCCCGGCTGCCTCCTCACTCTTCCCAGCGCTCTGTGCTTCTGTCTGCCGCCCACTCTCAGTCTCCTTGCCAGGCAGCTGCGATCCCTGACTCTCCCCCAGTACTCTGTACTCATGGCTGCCACCCGCTGTCAGTCTTCTCCCCGGCAACTGCGATAAGACAGAGAGCGGGGCCGCCATATTGCAGGGAGCCTGGCGGCAACACAATTACAGCTGGGACTATCGCAGGCTGGCCGAGAAGCCGCTTGACACAGAGACAGGAGGGTGTTGCATAGCCCAACCAATCAGCAGCTGTGGGCGTACCCTATACCTCCCACAGCAGAATCCCAGGTCTACAGCAATTTTTGTGGTGGAGACAAGATACCGCAGTACCCATATGTGGTTCTAGGGCTCTGTATTCTTCCAGCATCATGTTAAAAATCTGCTCTAAATTCTTGATAGCATTTCAGAAAGTAATAGAGCAAGAAATACAAGCCTGCATTATAAGCAGTCTGCAGGCCTAACCTGATCGAGGATATAGACTGATATTCTTCTACTTGCAGGAGAAAGGCTGCTTTATAGAGGGAATCATTTAAGGAGTGATAAGCGGCTTTCTGGGCTAAAGAATGCCAATTCTAGTCACAGCCTTGTCATCATTGTGTACTATTGGAGTCGTCATCCTCATTCTAGAGGTATACAGCGTATAACACCATATATTGCTTTCTGCACAGCTGTAGATACAGGGGGTGGACACAAATATGGAAACAATATACAAAATGCATAGGATTTTAATCATTAGCACTGAGCTGCCCTTTTGACCCCGGCTTGGCTGAGGGCTTTTTCCGCCAAATTTGTCATTACTCTACCTCTTGCCCTACTCTGGGTGGTTTTGGGAGCCAGATGGTAACAGAAGCTGAGTGGCTCAAACCCCTGACTAAGGCCCAATGTCCACATGCAGATTTTAATTACGAAATCCGCGCGGCAGATCCGCAGCTCCAGAAACTTATAGAAATGCAGTAGCATTCGCAGGGCAAATAAATGCGGATCGCACGCGAGAGGAAAAAAAATCGTAGCATGCGCCATTTTTCTGCGGATCTCCCACATGGACAGCTCCCGTGGCTTCCATTGAAGTCAATGGAAGCCGTCTGGATCCACGGTGCAACCACAGCTGTCATTGTGCTGTGCTGCGGATCCGCGGGAGAGCAGGAGATTTTTTTTTAAAAAGCGTGAGCGGCACACTGCTGGACAGAAGGATGAAGATCCGGCCGTGACGGAGGGGAGACCCGCAGGGTCCGGACAGGTGAGTATATAACAACATTTTTGGCCCTCATGGCCGCTGGCACAGGTGGAAACCGCTGCAGGATTTCACCATGCGTGCCCATGAACATGAAGCCCAATGGAACCCTATTGCCCAGCACCATCTGCGTCATATTACCTCCACTTAAAATCGGTGTCTACATGTCTTATTGAAATATGATTTATAATTCCATGTCACTTAAGGCATGCACTTTATACGGTGTTTCCATATTTTGTATATTGCAAATGTGAATCTTCATATCCAAGCTACAGGAGGTGCAGAGTTTGCATTTGGATTTGGCAGCAGGAGGGAAACCAAATGATCCCTTTATCCCATATGAGACCATTATGATAAATGACACAGCTGGGAGCCTTGTTACAGATTTTGCATTGGGGCCTAGAAGTTTTATGTTACGCATGCAAGGTGACCAGATTATCCCAGGGTCAAAGTGAGACAAGGGGGTGTGGCCAGGGGCGTGGATTATCACGATGTATGATTTTTTTTTTCACCTCCATCATTGTAAAAATTACAGGGCGATTTAAAAAGACAGGGAGCAAAATCTGCAGTATTTCTGCATTCAAAAAACAGTCAAAATCTGGAAATTAGCCACGTACCCGCAGCTAATTTTGTTCTATGCGGCACTCCCTCTTACTTCCTCCGAAGGCATCCCGCTGTCAGCTGTCTCCGGAGGTCAGGGGAGGCGGAGAAGAGGATCTTGGATGCACACGCTGCCATCAGTGTATGTATCTGGCAGTGGCACCAGTGAGGGATTACCAGCTGGGGAGCTGCAGCACCCTGGCTGCTAATCACTTTAATGGTGATCCCACTTCCCCTAAGTGGGAGAAATGACTCTCCCGCTTGGGACCCTGGTAAGGCAGGACAAAAGGTCCCAAAGCGGGACTATCCCACCTATATCAGGATGTCTGGTCACCTTATGCACTTAAACAGATGAGTCGGATACACGGGTTCATTATCACTGGGTCCATTACCACTTTTTTTGTGTTCATTTTTTTCAGCAGGTGCAAAACAATAGGACCGGCCATATCTTGTGCATGTTTGGGCACCAAAGAGCCCCATAGAGGTCTATGGGAGGTGCGGAAGCATGCACATCTGCCTGCGTGAAAATGCACGAAGCGCAGCGCATTCCTGCAATCACCGTCACCATGTTAGGCAAATTAGCCTTTTATATCAGGGCTCAGTGATTCCCCCGCTTGTGTGAACAAGTGGTGCCTGCGCAAATACGCTCTGTTTTTGCACAGACATGAGCGTTAAATACACTCATTCACTGGGCAGGAGTGAGCGTATTCCATTACACGCTCGTCTGTCGAGGCCCTAAACCTGGCGATATCCTGTACACAACCTCTCCTCCCAAACTGCAGATTGGACTCACAAACTTGTCTAATAAAATAGTCTTTATTGGCTCAGTCTAAATAAAGTCTTATAATGCCGTATGTACATTACTGCGCCAATTTACAGCCCCCAACAGTAACTCGCACCATGACTGCTTGTTTATAAGACCCCCCTAACATTTCTATATGACCCCTTTCTAACATTTCACACCTCACTGTAAACCCCCATTGTGGATGAATCCCTCTGTGACCTCCATAGAAGCATCTCCACCCGGTACACCCAGATCTGTGCTGGCGAGGGCGCTGCCCATTGTAACCTATGGCAATACACATCATGTATCTGGATGATGGACACTTATTGAATGCAACAGAAAATGACCCTCACAGGCTTTATTATTCCTGTCATTAGTACAATTTATGGGTTATTCCTCCTCCGGCTTCATTTCAATTTCAACGCAATTGCAAGTTTTCTAAAAGTCCAGAAGTTTCTGATGAACTATGGGCACCGCTGCCAACCCAGACATGAAGTGCCATCCCTGTCCCATTTACTAATAATGTGGCACTAGAAGAGCCAGCCATGAATTTCCCCATTTTTTGGGGCACTAAACCATCACTCATGGTGCCCACATCACTGTGTATATGGCAGAGCGGGGTAATGGCAAGCACATGCCAACATCACTGTGTATATGGCAGAGCAGGGTACTGGCAAGAATGGTGCTGGCAAGCAAAGTACTGGCAGCTTCCCTGACCTTTGACCTTCACTCGGCCAACTGCCATTTCCTTTCAACTGACAACGGCAGTGGTTGGATTGAAGACGACAAGATTGTGTAAAATGGCGTCCAATGGACACGGAGGAGAAAACGAAAAGAGAAAGAGAGATGATGACAGCGTGAGCGGACTCACGGAAATAAAGAAGAGGAGGAGTGGAGAGGATGAGCCTGAGGATGAGGGGCCAAGACCGGGCACCAGCCAGGACCTCGTACCACCACACCAAAGCTTTGACATCAGTCGCTTCACCGCCCTACAGATCTTGGGCAGAGGAAGCTTCAGCAAGGTGAGTTCTAAAACTTTATATTTTCGGGTTTGGGGTGCAGCGAGGGCTCCTTCACACAGAGGGGGGGGGGGGGGGGAGGGGATTTTTTTATTAGTATTATTTAAGCCAAAATGTAAATCTTTCCATTTTAGTTCCTCTCTGTACTTTCCACTTTTGCTAAGTATGACTACTGGGGGCAGTGTTGGGGGTGGGTGGTGTCACCATTACTACTGGGGGTAGTAGTGGGGGGGCGGGTGGTGTCACTATTACTACTGGTGCAACTATTGTGGGTCACTATCACTAGCTGAGCAAATATTGGGGGTCACTCTTACTGCTGAGGCAATTATTAAGGGGCACTTTCTCTGCTGGGACAATTAGTGGGGTCACTATCACTGCTGGGGCAATTATTGGGGGACACTATTACTCCAGAGGCAATTATTGGGGGTCACTATCATTGCTGGGACAATTAACGGGGTCACTGTCACTGCCGGAGCAATTATTGGGAGTTACTATCTCTGCTGGGGCAATTATTGGGGGTCACTATTACTTCTGGGGCAATTATTGGGGGTCACTATCACTGATGGGGAATTTATTGGGGGTCACTATTTTTGCTGGGGCAATTATTGGGGCACACTCTCACTGCTGGGGTAACTATTCGGGGTCACTATCACTGCTGGGGTAATTATTGGGGGTCACTATTACTGCTGGGGCTATTATAGGGGGTCACTATGTTTCCTGGGGCAACTATTGGGGGTCACTAGCACTGCTAAGGCAATTAGTGGGGGTCACTATCTCTGCTGGGGATATTATTGGGTGCCATTATCTCTGCTAGGGGCAACTATTGGGGGTCGTTATCACTGATGGGGCAAATATTAAAGGTCACTCTTACTGCTGGGGCAATTATTCGGGATCAGTATCTCTGCCTGGGGCACCTATTGGAGGTCACTATTACTGCTGGGGCAATTATTGGGGGTCACTATCTCTGCTGGGGCAATTTTTGGGGGTCACTATTTCTGCTGGGTCAAATATTGTGGGTCACTATATCTGCTGGGGCATTTATTGGGGTCACTCCTACTGCTGGGGCAATTATTTGGAGTCACTATCACTGATGGGGCAAATATTGGTGGTCGCTTTTACTGCTGGGGCAATTATTGCGGGTCACTATCACTGCTGGGACTATTAGTTGGGTCACTGTTACTGCTGGGGCACTTATTAGGGGTCACTATCTCTGCTGGGGCTATTATTGGGGGTCACTATTACTGCTGGGGCAATTATTGGGGGTCACTATATCTGCTGGGGCAATTATTGGAGGTCACTTACTGCTGGGGCAGTTATAGGGGGTCACTATCACTGATGGGGAATTTATTGGGGGTCACTATTATGGCTGAGGCAATTATTGGGGGACACTCTTACTGCTGGGGTAACTATTGGGGGTCACTATCACTGCTGGGGTAATTATTGGGGGTCACCATTCCTACTAAGGCAATTATTGGGGTCACTATCGCTCCTGGGGCACTTATTGGGAATCACTATCACTAATGGGCAAATATTAAAGGTCACTCTTACTGCTGGGGCAATTATTCGGGATCAGTATCTCTGCCTGGGGCACCTATTAGAGGTCACTGTTACTGCTGGGGCAATTATTGGGGGTCACTATCTCTGCTGGGGCAATTTTTTGGGGGTCACTATCTCTGCTGGGATAACTATTGGGGGTCACTTTTACTGATGGGGCAAATATTAATTGTCACTCTTAAAGCTGGGGCAATTATTGGTGGTCACTATCTCCACTGGGACAAATATTGGGGGTCACTCTTACTGCTGGGGCAAACATTTGGGGTCACTATCTCTGCTGGGGCATCTTTTCGGGGTCACTATTACTGCTGGGGCAATTATTGTGGGTCACTATTACTGCTTGGGCAATTATTTGAGGTCACTATCTCTGCTCGGGGCAACTATTGGGGTCACTCTTACTGCTGGTGCAACTATGGGGGGTCACTCTTATTGCTATGGCAATTATTGTGGGTCACTAGCTCTGCAAAGGCAACTATTGGTCGCTATCACTGCTGGGGCAATTATTGGAAACACTATCATTAACAATTTTTTGGCAAAAAATTTCTACATCGCTGCATTGAAAGTCATTTTCTATTTTTCTGTGGACGGAGCTCTGTGAGAGTTTTTTGTATGACGAGCTGTAGTTTTTGTTTGTACCATTTTGGGGTACACACTTTTTTGATCAATTTTATTGCGATTTTTGGGAGGCAAAATAAAGAAAATAAGCATTTTGCCTCAGTGTTTAATTTATTTATATTTTTTGGCTGTGCAGGATAAATAATGTATTCAATTTATTGTACGGGTTGTTACAGATGCAATGATACCAAATATGTAGGAGTTTCTTATTTTATTTTTTTACAAATAGGGAAAATAGTACAAAAAAAGGTTAGTTTTTTTTCTTTTACATTTTTTAAAAAATGTTTTCTTTTTTTTACACTTTTTACATCCCGGTAGGGGTCTTGTACCATAGCTGCTATGATAAAGCATTGCAGGACTTCTGTACTGCAATGCCTTATTGCTTGTAATAGCGGTCACAGCCAAGTGGCAAGCCGTGATACCAGTATCTGGAGTCCTGTTGCCCTGGCAACTGATCGGCCCTCCGCAATTATATCGAGGGGGTCTGATGACATCACAGAGGGAGCGCGCTTCCTCTGTAAACCCTTTACATGCCACAATGTATTTTGATCGCGGCATGCAATGGGTTAAAAGCAGAAATCAATGTTCTTATTTTTGCAGCAGGAGGCCAGCTATCGGTAACATCCGGCTGTTCGGTAATATCCGAGCTTGACAAGCTTTGGAAATGTCTGAAGCAAATGGGCGTCCCAGAACATATAGAGCAGCATGTAAGGTCGCTTTACAACAACCAAGAAGCAACAGTCTTCACTCAAAAGACTGTGGCTCTTATTTGTGTGTCTCACAACGCACAAATCTCGCACAATTTGAAAGCGGCCTATTGATAAATCCCTCATGCAATAAATGTATGTGATTTTCCCCTTTGGTCGTTGTCAGTGATTATTTCCTATTTGTTTTCTTGAGGTGGTCCTGGCATCATTCCCCGAAAGAAACACCTTCATGGCCATCAAGATAGTCAACAAAGCAAGAAGCGAACCACACATCTTAATGAGAGAGCAGCGGATACTTCTGAAGGCCCAAGACTGCCCCTTCATCTGTCACTTGTATGCCGCACAGCAGTCTGCAGACCGAGTCTACTTCGTCACGGAGTATCTGCTTGGAGGAAGCCTAGGAGCGATGATCAAAATGTGCGGCAGCTTGGACATCAACCATGTGAGGTGAGTAAATGACTAATCAGGGGTTGGGGGGGACTGAGGGTGACATGACAGATATAGAAGAGTGGAGGGCATACAGGCTGCCATAAACAGCGCCTCTTCTCTTCTGGTGGTGACCGACACTTTGATGGTGACATGATGTCAGCGGACTGATTTCATGTCATTGATACTACACTCTTCTCTCAGATTCTACACAGCGGAGATAGCATGCGGCCTCCAGTTCCTGCACCAACGCAGCATCGTCCATCGGTAAGCAGAAATTGTCCACATTTCTCTTTTTCCTTGCAATGGGTTCCAGATTTTCCCAGAGTCCTGAATTAGGACTGATTTTGCTGCGGTACATGCCTAAGACCTCTGTATCGCTGAACAGATTAACATCTCTCTTTTTTTCATTGTAGTGACATAAAGCCAGACAACATCATGCTGGACAGATCTGGACACATCCGCCTGATAGACCTGGGGCTGGCCCAAGACGGTGTCACCTCGTCTAACAAGATCAGTGGAGTGACGGGCACACTTCAATTCATGGCCCCGGAGGTTCTTCTTGAAGAGAACTACGACACAGCAGTTGACTGGTGGAGCCTGGGGATTGTCGTATCCTGGATGGCGGCAGGACAGTCCCCTTTCTATCATGGCTCCATCAGGAGAAAGGTCATCAAAGCCATCACCAGAAAGGAGCCAAAATTCCCACCTTGGCTTGATGCTGATGTGAAGCATCTTCTGGAGAGACTGCTACGTAAGAAGCCTGAGGAGAGGCTGGGTGTCTACAGGAACATCCGAGGTCACCATTTCTTCGACACCATAGATTGGGAGGTGCTGGAACTGAAAAAAGCACGGCCGCCGTTCAAACCATTCAGAGAGATTCTGGAAAATCGAGACATGCTGTGGCTGGAGGATAAGACACCCCTTCACCCAATGGACGGATTCTCGTACACTTCACCAAGCTGGACCCGGTAAGATCTTCCTTCTCTAGGGATGATGTTCTTCAGGCAGACTTCTGCGTTCATCATCATTGTTCCTCTGGTGTCAGACAGCACAGAAGTTCATATAATAACCCTGCTTCAGGTCACCATGTCTGGTCCGCAGTCTCCTCCCTCCTCGGCTACATTATTATTGCTTCTGTAATAACTATGTCTCTGCTTCTTAGGATGACGAGAAGAATCCGATTGTGAAGGAAGCCACAACCATCTGGTAAGTACCTTCTATACCCACCTACACATACATATCTCTACACCTATACACACAGGACACCGACCATTATAGTCATACACTGTAGCAGAACTTACATACTGTAAAAAGTCTAATATATAAAACATTTCCTCTAAAATAGAAAAAGTCTTTGGGGAAAATATATTAACACCAGCATTTATCTGTGCGCCTACACAGCCATGTGCACCAGGCCTGATCCGGCATAAATTTCTTCCTTGCACCAAATGTTTTGATTTTTTATGCCAGAATCTGGCATAAAATATTCTGTAATTTTCCCCCTTTGAGTCATCCCCTTCTGAGATTTTGAAATATTTTGTTGACAAGCAATATGGCCTCCATTATGGCTTCAACAATCACAGAACTGCTAATAACTTATAGTAAAGACATAGTTGCAGAAAATAACTTTTCTTGTGTATCAGATACAAATCCGATCCTGATACAAGTCGTCATGTTACAGTAGTTCACTTGTTTGTATCCACAACTGGTAAAACTAACAATTCTCTCTCTTATGTCTTGTAGGCTCAGCCCGTACCAACTGTCTCCTGAACCCGCGACTGCTGCTGTAGAAGAGCTCGGCTTATGAACAACATCCTCTCTCCACCATCTGTATCTTGCCTGCTACCATCAGCAACCTGAACCTTGACCACCTCCGGCTGACATCGGACATCATCCTCTCCTGAAGACCTTCTACACCCCCAGGAGCGGCCTGTGCTTGATTGGTAGCTGTCGAGTTCAGGAAAAATAGCCTGAGTGACTATTATCCCTGAACTCCTGGTTACTAGTAAGACCTCGGCACAGGCCGGGTAAGTAGAACACACCACATACATTAATATTAGACACAAGTGTAGGCACAAACACATACATAGACACAAGAACACACACAGATAGGTATAGATGTCAGCTTTGATCCTGGGACTTACTCTGATCGCCATATTTGGGGTCAGGAAGGAATTTTTCCAACTTGAGGACAATTGGCTCATACCTCAAGGAGGTTTTTGCCTTCCTCTGGATCTATTCACAGCCTTAAATAGGGTTAGCTTTTATTTATAAGGAAACCGCCACATAAATAATATAATATAAACATAAAGAAACACAAACTTTAGCTGACATCACATACACTAGGGAGGTGAGCTGCTGGCGTTTGATCCTGAGATTTATTCTGATCGCCATATTTGGGATCAGGAAGGAATTTCCCCCCCTTGAAACAGGATGATTGGCTCTTTCCTCAAGGGGGTTTTCGCCTTCCTCTTGATCAACACAGTCTATAAATAGGTTTAGGTCAATACACTTTATATTTCCCACAAAGAAATGGTAAGAGATTCATGAAAACAATAATATATTTTAAAAAGTCAGGTCAGTAGTTGGCTTTGATCCTGGGACTTGTTCTGATTGCCATATTTGGGGTCAGGAAGGAATTTTTCCCCTTTATACAAGGATAATTGGCTTTTTCCTAAAAGGGTTTTCGCCTTCCTTTGGATCAACTTAACCTCAAAATTCCCCATAATAAAATCTACCATTTCCTACAACTAGAAATAAAATGTTCTTTCTCTATAAATCTTTGTGTCTGTGTCTTTATTTCCATTGAATGTCTTACATAATGTTCTGTCAATGTCACTGGGGATGGTATATCCAAGAAATGTAGTGATGGGTGGGGGCTTTGTAGTTACACCCTTGCCTTCAACCTTTAGATCATGTCTTATTGAGTTCTAAAGCTCCATTTAGATGGGACGAATGTCGGGCAAATGATGCCCGACTCCCGTCCCCACACATACTAGCTCCTACATACCTGCACGAGAGCTAGTATCACTGGCACTGGTGTACGGTGGGGGGAAGCAGGGGTCGCAACGGCGACCCGGCCCTTGAGCTGAGGGGGCCCAGGGGACCGGCGCTGTCGGCCGCATGATGGCTGAGAAGGGAGAGGGGAGGAGGGAGGGGAGAGGAGAGAGACCGGAGGCAGCGCCGCAGGTCGGCAAGAGCAGAGGGAAGGGCTGTTAGACGTGGAGTCGGCAGCCAATTACAGGCTGCAGACTCTCACGGCGCGGCCCTCCAACTGATAGACTGCAGCTGTGACCAATCACAGATGCAGCCTATCAGTCTCTGCCGGCCAGCGATTACCAGGGGGAGGGGCTAGTGTGGCTCTACTCACCTCTGGAGCGCTGGATGCACAGGACCTGGGAGAGGACCTGTGGCTGCAGATCACATGACCAGGCTCTGGTCATGTGATCAAACAACGGGGGACTTTCCATTACAGGCTGCCCAGAGACTGCTACAGAGGTGAGTAGAGAAGGAATTGTAATTATATATATTTATAGCTGGTATAAGTTATACCAGCTGTATATATAAAATTATATACAGGAGATACACAGGTTACACCAGCATGGGACATACCACTATATACAGGGATATAGGGGGATATACATCCTGTATATAGTGATATGTACCATGCTGGTGTAACCTGGAGATCTCCTGTATATAATTATGTATGTGTAGCTGGTATAACTTATACCTCTCCTATATATAGATATATAATTATATGCAGGAGATACACAGGTTACACCAGCATGGGACATACCACTATATACAGGGGGATATACATCCTGTATATAGTGATATGGACCATGCTGGTGTAACCTGGAGATCTCCTGTATATAATTATTTATGTACAGCTGGTATAGGTTATACCTCTCCTGTATATAATTATATATGTACAGCTGGTATAACCTGGGTATATACTGTATACAGAATCTGCACTAAAATAGAGCATGCCATGATTTTTCCTCCGTGAGTGGAAAACTGCAATTGCTTTCCGCTCGTGTAGAGAAAGAAAAACGCTTTTCCATAGCATGCTATAGGCGGTACATGCTGTGGAATCTGTAGGCGGATGCCCGCTCCATATTCTGGAATGCAAATCCAGCCGTGTGCAGCCGGCCTTAGGCTAAATTCACACTAGTGAGTCTGATATTGGGACGTGAAACTATGCCCCATATCACACTCGCCAACGTGTGCTGTGCCCATGGATGTGAGGGGTTGTTGTGTTAAAACCAGCTCGCATCACATCATCATATTCTCGTGCGATGCAGAGAAAAACAAAAAAAACATCGCTCCTGTGTATGATCGCATTCAAAACAATGGGGCTCATATTCATGTGCGATTTGTACGTTTTGCAACGCACAAATCTCACACAATTTTTGCGGCCATGTGAAAGCAGCCTAAGACATTACCAACAGGTTTGTACGTAGTCAAGGAAAGGATTCCTGATGAGAAGGCTTACGCCAAGGGGCTCGATCATGTTTGTAAACTAGCACAGTATAGGTATGGGTACAGATGGAGGGGGGGGGGGGGGCAGCTGAACTTTTGCACCCGGGCCCCTTAGCCTTTAGGTACGCCCCTGATCGCTGGCTCACATCGGGGAGGCTGGAGGAGATATCTCTCCTCGCTCTCACCTGCCCTTCTCCATTTACTTAACATAGCGGCATTCAGTAGTGAACGGCTGCGATTTACATTCAGTGATCAGCTCATTGTCCATCACTTATGCAGCATAAGCGATGGACGATGAGCTGATCGCTCAGTATAAATAGCAGCTGTTCAGTTCTGAATGACCGCTATGTTAAGTCAATGGAGAGGGGCAGGTGAGAGCGAGGAGAGAAATCTCCTCCAGCCTCCCCGATGTGAGCCAGTGATACTACCGCTTATGGAAACACGGATTGGTTCAGAATCAAGAAAGGCAGACAGCAAGGCTACATTCTATCACCAGTCCTTATCAATCTGTATGCAGAAACGATCACGAGGTGATGCAATTGGGACAAATTAGAAATGGGAGTCAAAATCGGTGGCAGAAATGTCAACAACCTCTGATATACAGATGACACCACCCTGCTTGTGGAAGGTGAAAGGGACCTGGAATACCTTATCCAACGATTGCAAAAGGAAAGCGAACGCATGGGACTGTACCTCAACAGCAAGAAAACGGAAGTCGTGACCGCGGTAGCCAACGGTACAGTGAACAACGAAGAAGTTGAGTCGGTCCAAGTTTTCATCTTCCTTGGATCCAAAATCGATTACAATGGCCAATCTGGACCCGAGATCAAGAGGCGGATTACACTTGGTAGGATTGCAATGCAAGGAATGGAAAAGATCTGGAAAAGCAAGGATATTAGCATGGCAACAAAAACCAGACTGGTCAATGCAATCGTCTTTCCCATAACTACGTATGGTTGTGAATGTTGGATGCTCAGCAAAACAGACAGAAGGAGATGCGTTTGAACTCTGGTGCTGAAGGAGAATGCTACACATAACTTGGACCACCATGACAGCAAACAAGGTAGTGTTAGACCGCGCCAAACCGAAAATATCACTAGAGGGCATAATCATGAAACAGCAGCTCTCTTTTTTTAGCCACATGATGCTCGCGAACTCCCTGGAAACAGTACTGATGCTTGGCAAGATCAGTAGGAAGAGAAGATCAGGACGACAAAGAACAAGATGGCTGGCTACAATCAAGACACCATGAACATGTCAATCGCAGAACTGAGAGAAGCCGTGAAAGATAGAAATGCGTGGAGAACATTGTTCCATGGAGTGACCGAAGGTCAGAAATGACTGAACGGATAACCATCATCAAATGACTCCATTCAAAAGACTCTGTCCCGCAACGCACAAATCTTGCACAATTTGAAAGTGGCCTATTGATAAATCCCTCATGCAATAAATGTATATGATTTTCCCCTTTGGCCGCTGTTAGTGATTATTTCCTATTTGTTTTCTTGAGGTGGTCCTGGCATCATTCCCCGAAAAAAACACCTTCATGGCCATCAAGATCGTCAACAAAACAAGAAGCGAACAGCATATCTTAATGAGAGAGCAGCGGATACTCCTGAAGGCCCAAGACTGCCCTTTCATCTGTCACCTGTATGCCGCACAGCAGTCTGCAGACCGAGTCCACTTTATCACAGAGTATCTGCTTGGAGGAAGCCTAGGAGCAATGATCAAAATGTGCGGCAGCTTGAACATCAACCATGTGAGGTGAGTAAATGACTAATCAGGGGTTGGGGGGGACTGAGGGTGACATGACAGATATGGAAGAGTGGAGGGTGTACAGGCTGCCATAAACAGCGCCTCTTCTCTTTTGGTGGTGACGGACACTTTGGGTGGGTAAGTAGCCAACACTACATACATGAAGGTTAGACACAAGTGTAGGCAGAAACACATACATAGACACAAGAACACACACAGATAGGTGTAGATGTCACTGTGGATGGTATATCCAAGAAATGTAGTGATGTAGTGCAGCAGGTCAGGACAACGGGGGCAAAGGATACGCAGGGGCAAGTGTCAGGCATCATTTTCTGCTTGCGGTGGAAAAATTGCAGCCTGTTCTATTCTTGCTCAGAATCCGCGCGGACAGCTTCTATTGAAGTCAATGGTAGCCATCTGACTGGCGGCCTTTCCGCCATCTCATTACAGAAAGGTCGTGGATTCTGTGTCATCGCTACACGATGATGCAGGGAAAGCAGAGCTTTTTTTTTTTTCAAAAAAAGTATATGCTGCGCATGTGCGACGTCTCGCCATGCGGACCATCTGCAGTACAGTAAGGGAGAACAAAAAGCAGATACGCGCAGATACCAGCTGGGTGCAGGGTCGGATTCAGCTACAAGCTTCTGCAGGCCGTGTGCAGGCGGCCAAACTGCTCCCGTGTTCTCATAACATTACCCATTTGTATTATTCTGCTCTACAATAAATATCGCATATTCTTATAACTCTGTGCTGCTTTGTACTCTGAATCTGCAACGCGATACTACCTCCCGTGACAACTAAACAGCGGCGATACTCCCCACCAACACGCAGGCAGAGAAATGCTGACTGCTGCCGGCACTTAGACTTGTCATAGTCACTGAACTGTTGCCGGCTGCTATCAGTGTAGCGGTATTAGTGTATCTTGACGCCACCAGAATTACAGGTGGAGCCAAGATACAAGGATTTTGACAGGGGGTTGACACCCCCTATTACTGATTGGCTGTCCTGCATTCCAAGTCCTCGCTCTCACAGGTCCTGTAGCCACCGTGACTTAAGAGCGGTGCTGGGCATCGGACCAGGGTGTGGAGGAAGGTGAGACTGGTCAGTCTGCACTCTGCAGCACAGCTGCGCTGTCACTGTGCTCCTCCATTGTCGGCTGCCGTGCTGCTACCTCCCTCGCTGTGAAAGCCGACGTGCACAGTAGCAGCACTAGTAACACCGGCGAGGTCAGGATGGCAGCGGGAGGAGCCGCCGAACCAGCGGCATGCTACTAAGCTGCAAAACTGGCAGTGGGGAGAGACTAAGCAGGGCCGCCAGCAATCACAGCTGCAGGGTGCGCGCAGCTGGGACACTGCCGCCGGCCACTGGCACAGCAGATGCGGCCAAAAACAGGGAACAAAAAAGGACAGCCAATCAGTAACAGGGGCGTCAACCCCCTGTCAAACTCCTTGTATCTTGGCTCCACCTATACTTCTGGTGGCGTCAAGATACACTAATACCCAGTGTAGCTCCACCTGCGTTTACAGGGATATAATGCTGCAGTGTAATAGCAGCCTTAGGGCTTAAACAGATGGCGTATGCGCAACTATGCTCACCGCTACGGAGCGCAGTTGTACACAAACCAGTTTTTTTTCTTCAGACCAATTAAACTCCGCGCTGGTGCATGCGAGTTTGATAAGAAAAAAACATGAAGATAGTTCTTGCCTCATCTTTCTCATACGTAGTAGTAACGGGCGAAAATACCGTCAGTGAAAACAAAACCATTGAAAAATACAGCCGCATAACAGGACAAAATCACGCCCATCTGGTTAAGCCCTTCGGCTACACTCACGCAGGTGAGTGTAATATTGCGGCGAGATACCCGGCCTGATAGCCTGCTTGTCAACACGTGTTTTACCTATGGAAGTGAGGCATTTTTCATGCAAAAGCGTGGCGCATCACTCCTGCAAAATTGCGATCCTCCGGTGCCTGTATCACCCGCGTCAGAGTATCGGTAAGTACCTCCCATTGATTTCACTGGAAACATGACATTGCACTTGTGTGCACATCGCACAGCATTCCATGTGTTTGACTGTCCCATTGAGAACAATGGGTGATGCGTTCCGAGGGACATGCAGACATTTATTTACCTTGCAGCATCGAACATGGTGTTATTATATGAGCAAGTTTTGTGCATCTAACAATGCACAAAACGCATGTGAGTGTGAATGTAGCCTGATAGCTTGTGTCACGCCGGCCATAGGATCAGTTCAGGGTTCCTGCCTCTCTCCCTTGTTTTTGGAGAGAAACTGAAACGAAACTGAAATAATGGATCCGTTTTCTTTCCTTTAATTTCAATGGGGTTTAAAAAAATGGAAAGCAAACAGAAAGCCTCCCGCTCGCTTCCATTCCGTCAGGTTTCCGTACCTTTTGGCGAAAAACTAGCGCAGTCTGCAGTGAATCTGCGATGTGTGGACATAACCGCACTTAGATTGTTCCAGACACTATTTTTATTGAAAACCAGACTGCTTTAGTAAATACTTGTGTTCCCCATAAAGAGTTTTCCTCTGTGGAAATCCACCAGCAGATCCGCTGTGTATAAAGTCTCCTTAAGGCCCCCTGTCCACGGCTGTTGCAGAATATCGCTAGCAATATTCCGCAGTGGGGGTAAGATGGGGGAGAGCCGTCAGTTCTCTGCGGTGAGCCTATCTGACAGATAGGCTCACAGCGGAGAATCACGGCAAATCATGGCATGCCGCGATTTGAATCCCGCGAGCAGAGAATCACTATGATTCTTCACTCATGGACTGGGGGCAGCGATTTCCATAGCAACGCTATGGAAAGTGTGCACTGTGTTGCTCGTGGCCAGATTATCGCTGCGAGTAACGCAATGCAATATTGCCCGTGGACAGGCAGCCTAAGACTCCTCCTACAATGCTGCCCAGCCACTCCTTTGTCAGGGAAGAGCAGTGTTTTATGCCTATTTATGAATTGGATTTCAACCGATGAAATGCTAGGGCTAAAATCTGCAGTAGATCTGCAACAAAAACCGTGGCCAAATCCGTACCATATGGGTGTGAATTTGGCCACTTTGGATTTCCAGCGTATTTCCTGTGAGTTTTCCTCTGTGGAAATCCACCAGCAGATCCGCTGTGTATAAAGTCTCCTTAAGGCCCCCTGTCCACGGCTGTTGCAGAATATCGCTAGCAATATTCCGCAGTGGGGGTATGATGGGGAAGAGCCCAGCCACTCCTTTGTCAGGGAAGAGCCGTCAGCCTTATTCACTCAATACATGTTCCTGCACAATGGGTGGCCGGGCTGCTGCTCTGCAAGGACAAACAGTGAAAGGGTACAGAGCTCAACTAGCGCTGCCTCCTCCTCCTTTACTCCTGTGGAACAGTGCGGGTCCCAGAAATCAGACCCCTACTGATCATAGAGATATGCGGTCCCTACGAGATGGGTATGACCCTTTAATACATCAGAGTTCAGCATGTAAGGAGGTGCACACTTGAAAGGGTAAAACCACACGGGCGCATGCGCTAATACGCCTGCCACTATGGATGGTATTAACGCATGAAACTGTTTTATCTTTTTTTTCGGACTATTCAAACCCTGCGCTAGTCTATAGCAATGATGTGTGGGAATCCCAATTATGGAAACAAAACCATTGAGATCCATGGTTTTGTTTCGTCCCATTATGCGGCCGTGATTTTCACATCTGCTTAACGGGACTAAAACACACCCATCTGTTTAAGCCCACGAAACACGGAGAATAGAACCCACTCATTTCATTGGCCTCATTCTCACTTCTTTTTGTTGTGCCCTGCTCTATCTTGTGTGTGTTTGCGCACCAAAGAGCCCAATGGAAGTCTATGGGAGGTGCACAAACACAGACATCTGCACGCATGGGTATGCGCTAAACGCTGCACATACCCGTGATTACCGGCACCACATTAGGCTAAGAAGTAGAGATGAGCGAACACCAAAATGTTCGGGTGTTCGTTATTCGTAACGAACTTCCCGTGATGCTCGAGGGTTCGTTTCGAACAACGAACCCCATTGAAGTCAATGGGCGACCAGAACATTTTTGTATTTCGCCGATGCTCGCTAAGGTTTTCATGTGTGAAAATCTGGGCAATTCAGGAAAGTGATGGGAATGACACAGTGACGGATAGGGCAGGCGAGGGGCTACATGTTGGGCTGCATCTCAAGTTCCCAGGTCCCACTATTAAGCCACAATACCGGCAAGAGTGGGCCCCCCCCCTCCCAACAACTTTTACTTCTGAAAAGCCCTCATTAGCATGGCATACCTTTGCTAAGCACCACACTACCTCCAACAAAGCACAATCACTGCCTGCATGACACTCCACTGACACTTCTCCTGGGTTACATGCTGCCCAACCGCCCCCCCTCCCCCCCACAGCGCACACCAAAGTGTCCCTGCGCAGCCTTCAGCTGCCCTCATGCCACACCTCGCTCATGTCTATTTAGAATTGCGTCTGCCATGACGAGGGACCGCAGGCACACACTGCAGAGGTTGGCACGGCTAGGCAGCGACCCTCTTTAAAAGTGGCGGAGCGATAGCCCACAATGCTGTACAGAAGCAATGAGAAATAGAATCCTGTGCCACCGCCATCAGGAGCTGCACACGTGGGCATAGCAATGGGGAACCTATGTGCCACACACTATTCATTCTGTCAAGGTGTCTGCATGCCCCAGTCAGACCGGGCTTTTTAATTCATAGACACAGGCAGGTACAACTCCCTATTGTGAAGTCCCTGTCGACCCACAGCATGGGTGGCTCCCTGGAACCCACCGGCGGTACACAGAAATATCCCATTGCATTGCCCAACACAGCTGAGGTAGTAATGTCGTGCTTAATGCAGGTGGGCTTCGGCCCACACTGCATGCCCCAGTCTGACTGGGGTTCTTTATAAGTGTACAGATGTAGTAAAAACTCTGTGTGCACCTACAGCATGGGTGGGTGCCAGGAAGCCACCGGCGGTACATAGAAATATCCCATTGCATTGCCCAACACAGCTGAGGTAGTAATGTTGTGCTTAACCCTTTCCAATCCAATTTGTATATGGTTTTCCTAGGGGGCTTACTCTTTTTCTGCTGTTATACAACGGCGCTATATGCTGGCTAAAGCCAGTACTGCATGAGCTGACACGTAGGATAGGCTCCGACAGCAGAGAGGCTGGCAATATACAGTAAGAGAACCCCGACGGACGTCTACCAACAACGGAGCTGTACAGCCTTAAACCCTAATGTCTTCACAGGTCACACAGTGGACTGGAAAGGGTTAATGCAGGTGGGTTTCGGCCCACACTGCATGCCCCAGTCAGACTGGGGTTCTTTACAAGTGGACACATGTAGGTTTAACTCCCTGTGGACCCACTGCCTGGGTGGGTGCCAGGAAGCCACCGGCGGTACATAGAAATATCCCATTGCATTGCCCAACACAGCTGAGGTAGTAATGTCGTGCGTAATACAGGTGGGCTTCGGCCCACACTGCATGCCCCAGTCAGACGGGTTCTTTAGAAGTGTACAGATGTATTAAAAACTCAGTGTGCACCTACAGCATGGGTGGCTCCCTGGAACCCACCGGCGGTACACAAAAATATCCCATTGCATTGCCCAACACAGCTGAGGTAGTAATGTCGTGCGTAATACAGGTGGGCTTCGGCCCACACTGCATGCCCCAGTCAGACTGGGGTTCTTTACAAGTGGACACATGTAGGTTTAACTCCCTGTGGACCCACTGCCTGGGTGGGTGCCAGGAAGCCACCGGCGGTACATAGAAATATCCCATTGCATTGCCCAACACAGCTGAGGTAGTAATGTCGTGCGTAATACAGGTGGGCTTCGGCCCACACTGCATGCCCCAGTCAGACGGGTTCTTTAGAAGTGTACAGATGTATTAAAAACTCAGTGTGCACCTACAGCATGGGTGGCTCCCTGGAACCCACCGGCGGTACACAAAAATATCCCATTGCATTGCCCAACACAGCTGAGGTAGTAATGTCGTGCGTAATACAGGTGGGCTTCGGCCCACACTGCATGCCCCAGTCAGACTGGGGTTCTTTACAAGTGGACACATGTAGGTTTAACTCCCTGTGGACCCACTGCCTGGGTGGGTGCCAGGAAGCCACCGGCGGTACATAGAAATATCCCATTGCATTGCCCAACACAGCTGAGGTAACGTCAGCTGTAATGCAGGTGGGCTAAAAATTAATTTGATTACACTGTAGGCGAGGGCCCACAAAAATTGCTGTATCAACAGTACTAATGTACATCCCAAAAATTGGCCATGGCCAGCCAAGAGGGCAGGTGAAACCCATTAATCGCTTTGGTTAATGTGGCTTAAGTGGTAACTAGGCCTGGAGGCAGCCCAGTGTAACGAAAAATTGGTTCAAGTTAAAGTTCCAATGCTTTTAAGCGCATTGAAACTTATAAAAATTGTTCTGAAAAATTATTTGAGTGAGCCTTGTGGCCCTAAGAAAAATTGCCCGTTCAGCGTGATTACGTGAGGTTTCAGGAGGAGGAGCAGGAGGAGGAGGAGGAGGAATATTAGACACAGATTGATGAAGCAGAAATGTCCCCGTTTTGGATGGTGAGAGAGAACGTAGCTTCCATCCGCGGGTGCAGCCTACGTATTGCTTACGTATCGCTGCTGTCCGCTGGTGGAGAACAGAAGTCTGGGGAAATCCAGCCTTTGTTCATCTTGATGAGTGTTAGCCTGTCGGCACTGTCGGTTGACAAGCAGCTACGCTTATCTGTGATGATTCCCCCAGCCGCACTAAACACCCTCTCCGACAACACGCTAGCCGCAGGACAAGCAAGCACCTCAAGGGCATACAGGGCTAGTTCAGGCCACGTGTCCAGCTTCGACACCCAGTAGTTGTAGGGGGCAGAGGCGTCACCAAGGATGGTCGTGCGATCCGCTACGTACTCCCTCACCATCCTTTTGCAGTGCTCCCGCCGACTCAGCCGTGACTGGGGAGCGGTGACACAGTCTTGGTGGGGAGCCATAAAGCTGGCCAGGCCCTTAAAGACTGTTGCACTGCCTGGGATGTACATGCTGCTCGATCTACGCACATCCCCTGCAACATGGCCCTCGGAACTGCGCCTTCTGCCACTAGCGCTGTCGGCTGGGAATTTTACCATCAGCTTGTCCGCAAGGGTCCTGTGGTATAGCAACACTCTCGAACCCCTTTCCTCTTCGGGAATCAGAGTGGGCAGGTTCTCCTTATACCGTGGATCGAGCAGTGTGTACACCCAGTAATCCGTAGTGGCCAGAATGCGTGCAACGCGAGGGTCACGAGAAAGGCATCCTAACATGAAGTCAGCCATGTGTGCCAGGGTACCTGTACGCAACACATGGCTGTCTTCACTAGGAAGATCACTTTCAGGATCCTCCTCCTCCTCCTCCTCCTCCTCCTCCTCCTCAGGCCATACACGCTGAAAGGATGACAGGCAATCAGCCGGTGTACCGTCAGCAGCGGCCCAAGCTGTCTCTTCCCCCTCCTCCTCATCCTCCTCATGCTCCTCCTCCTCCTCCTGTACGCGCTGAGAAATAGACAGGAGGGTGCCCTGACTATCCAGCGGCATACTGTCTTCCCCCGCCCCCGTTTCCGAGCGCAAAGCAGCTGCCTTTATGGTTTGCAGGGAATTTCTCAAGATGCATAGCAGAGGAATGGTGACGCTAATGATTGTAGCATCGCCGCTCACCACCTGGGTAGACTCCTCAAAATTACCAAGGACATGGCAGATGTCTGCCAACCAGGCCCACTCTTCTGAAAGGAATTGAGGAGGCTGACTCCCACTGCGCCGCCCATGTTGGAGTTGGTATTCGACTATAGCTCTACGCTGTTCATAGAGCCTGGCCAACATGTGGAGCGTAGAGTTCCACCGTGTGGGCACGTCGCACAGCAGTCGGTGCACTGGCAGCTTAAAGTGATGTTGCAGGGTGCGCAGGGTGGCAGCGTCCGTGTGGGACTTGCGGAAATGTGCGCAGAGCCGGCGCGCCTTTACGAGCAGGTCTGACAAGCGTGGGTAGCTTTTCAGAAAGCGCTGAACCACCAAATTAAAGACGTGGGCCAGGCATGGCACGTGCGTGAGGCTGCCGAGCTGCAGAGCCGCCACCAGGTTACGGCCGTTGTCACACACGACCATGCCCGGTTGGAGGCTCAGCGGCGCAAGCCAGCGGTCGGTCTGCTGTGTCAGACCCTGCAGCAGTTCGTGGGCCGTGTGCCTCTTATCGCCTAAGCTGAGTAGTTTCAGCACGGCCTGCTGACGCTTGCCCACCGCTGTGCTGCCACACCGCGCGACACCGACTGCTGGCGACATGCTGCTGCTAACACATCTTGATTGTGAGACAGAGGAGGAGGAGGAGGAGGAGGGTGCTTTAGTGGAGGAAGCATACACCTCCGCAGATACCAGCACCGAGCTGGGGCCCGCAATTCTGGGGGTGGGTAGGACGTGAGCGGTCCCAGGCTCTGACTCTGTCCCAGCCTCCACTAAATTCACCCAATGTGCCGTCAGGGAGATGTAGTGGCCCTGCCCGCCTGTGCTTGTCCACGTGTCCGTAGTTAAGTGGACCGTGGCAGTAACCGCGTTGGTGAGGGCGCGCACAATGTTGCGGGAGACGTGGTCGTGCAGGGCTGGGACGGCACATCGGGAAAAGTAGTGGCGACTGGGAACTAAGTAGCGCGGGGCCGCCGCCTCCATGATACTTTTGAAGGACTCCGTTTCCACAACCCTATACGGCAGCATCTCAAGGCTGATGAATTTTGCGATGCGGACGGTTAACGTTTGAGCGTGCGGGTGCGTGGCGGCGTACTTGCGCTTGCGCTCGAACACTTGCGCAAGCGACGGCTGAACGGTGCGCTGAACTACACTGCTGGATGGGGCCGAGGACAGCGGAGATGAGGGTGTGGGTGCAGGCCATGAGGCGGTAGTGCCTGTGTCCTGAGAGGGGGGTTGCATCTCAGTGGCAGGTTGGGGCACAGGGGGAGAGGCAGGGGTGCAAACCGGAGGCGGTGAACGGCCTTTGTCCCACCTTGCGGGGTGCTTGGCCATCATATGTCTGCGCATGGTGGTGGTGGTGAGGCTGTTGGTGTTGGCTCCCCGGCTGAGCTTTGCGCGACAAAGGTTGCACACCACTGTTCGTCGGTCGTCAGGCGTCTCTGTGAAAAACTGCCAGACCTTAGAGCACCTCGGCCTCCGCAGGGTGGCATGGCGCGAGGGGGCGCTTTGGGAAACACTTGGTGGATTATTCGGTCTGGCCCTGCCTCTACCCCTGGCCCTGGACACCGCACTGCCTCTTGCAACCTGCCCTGCTGATGCCCTTGACTCCCCCTCTGAAGACCTGTCCTCCTGAGTAAGCGTTGCACACCAGGTGGGGTCAGTCACCTCATCGTCCTGCTGCTCTTCCTCCGAATCCTCTGTGCGCTGCTCCCTGGGACTTACTGCCCTTACTACTACCTCACTGCAAGACAACTGTGTCTGATCGTCATCGTCCTCCTGACCCACAGAAAGTTGTTGAGACAGTTGGCGGAAGTCCCCAGCCTCTTCCCCCGGACCCCGGGAACTTTCGAATGGTTGGGCATCAGTGACGATAAACTCCTCTGGTGGGAGAGGAACCGCTGCTGCCCAATCTAAGCAGGGGCCCGAGAACAGTTCCTGGGAGTGCTCCCGCTCCTGAGCAGGTGTTATTGTAGTGGAGTGAGGAGGCTGGGAGGAAGGAGGAGCAGCAGACAGAGGATTCGGATTGGCAGCAGTGGACGGCGCAGAACTGCGGGTAGACGATAGGTTGCTCGAAGCACTTTCTGCCATCCAGGACAGGACCTGCTCACACTGCTCATTTTCTAATAACCGTCTCCCGCGTGGACCCATTAATTGGGCGATGAATGTGGGGACGCCAGAAACGTGCCTCTCTCCTAATCGCGCAGCAGTCGGCTGCGACACACCTGGATCAGGAGCTTGGCCTGTGCCCACACCCTGACTTGGCCCTCCGCGTCCTCGGCCGCGTCCACGTCCTCTAGGCCTACCCCTACCCCTCAGCATGCTGTATTACCAGTGATTTGATTTCACAGGCAGGAAATAAATTGGCGCAAGACTGCAGGCCAAATATAATTTTTGCCCTTTTTGGAAAACGAAAGGCCCCACTGCCTCTAGTGAATGAATTATCTAAGTTTAATAACTGTGCTGTGTCCCTGCTTATGTGTCACAGAACGTGAGGGTAGCAGAGTTATTATAACTCTTGGAGAGCAGGTATTTTTTTCCCAATTAAGGAAAGCAAATGGCGAAGCCAGCAGTAAAGCGTAGCTGGGTGCGTATGATTTAGCACTGTTCTTCACGCAGCTCACACGTCTCCACCGCCCGTAAGGACGGACAGAGGCTGGACAAATAGATTTGTTTTCAGTTTTTTCCCACCAACAGGCAGCACTGCGTATATTCAATGAACATGAGAAGTTTAATAACTGTGCTGTGTCCCTGCTTATGTGTCACAGAACGTGAGGGTAGCAGAGTTATTATAACTCTGGCAGAGCAGGTATTTTTTTCCCAATTAAGGAAAGCAAATGGCGAAGCCAGCAGTAAAGCGTAGCTGGGTGCGTATGATTTAGCAATGTTTTTCACGCAGCTCACACGTCTCCACAGGCGTAAGGACGGACAGAGGCTGGACAAATAGATTTGTTTTCAGTTTTTTCCCACCAACAGGCAGCACTGCGTATATTCAATGAACATGAGAAGTTTAATAACTGTGCTGTGTCCCTGCTTATGTGTCACAGAACGTGAGGGTAGCAGAGTTATTATAACTCTGGCAGAGCAGGTATTTTTTTCCCAATTAAGGAAAGCAAATGGCGAAGCCAGCAGTAAAGCGTAGCTGGGTGCGTATGATTTAGCAATGTTTTTCACGCAGCTCACACGTCTCCACAGGCGTAAGGACGGACAGAGGCTGGACAAATAGATTTGTTTTCAGTTTTTTCCCACCAACAGGCAGCACTGCGTATATTCAATGAACATGAGAAGTTTAATAACTGTGCTGTGTCCCTGCTTATGTGTCACAGAACGTGAGGGTAGCAGAGTTATTATAACTCTGGCAGAGCAGGTATTTTTTTCCCAATTAAGGAAAGCAAATGGCGAAGCCAGCAGTAAAGCGTAGCTGGGTGCGTATGATTTAGCACTGTTCTTCACACAGCTCACACGTCTCCACCGCCCGTAAGGACGGACAGAGGCTGGACAAATAGATTTGTTTTCAGTTTTTTCCCACCAACAGGCAGCACTGCGTATATTCAATGAACATGAGAAGTTTAATAACTGTGCTGTGTCCCTGCTTATGTGTCACAGAACGTGAGGGTAGCAGACTTATTATAACTCTTGGAGAGCAGGTATTTTTTTCCCAATTAAGGAAAGCAAATGGCGAAGCCAGCAGTAAAGCGTAGCTGGGTGCGTATGATTTAGCACTGTTCTTCACGCAGCTCACACGTCTCCACCGCCCGTAAGGACGGACAGAGGCTGGACAAATAGATTTGTTTTCAGTTTTTTCCCACCAACAGGCAGCACTGCGTATATTCAATGAACATGAGAAGTTTAATAACTGTGCTGTGTCCCTGCTTATGTGTCACAGAACGTGAGGGTAGCAGAGTTATTATAACTCTGGCAGAGCAGGTATTTTTTTCCCAATTAAGGAAAGCAAATGGCGAAGCCAGCAGTAAAGCGTAGCTGGGTGCGTATGATTTAGCAATGTTTTTCACGCAGCTCACACGTGTCCACAGGCGTAAGGACGGACAGAGGCTGGACAAATAGATTTGTTTTCAGTTTTTTCCCACCAACAGGCAGCACTGCGTATATTCAATGAACATGAGAAGTTTAATAACTGTGCTGTGTCCCTGCTTATGTGTCACAGAACGTGAGGGTAGCAGAGTTATTATAACTCTGGCAGAGCAGGTATTTTTTTCCCAATTAAGGAAAGCAAATGGCGAAGCCAGCAGTAAAGCGTAGCTGGGTGCGTATGATTTAGCAATGTTTTTCACGCAGCTCACACGTGTCCACCGCCCGTAAGGACGGACAGAGGCTGGACAAATAGATTTGTTTTCAGTTTTTTCCCACCAACAGGCAGCACTGCGTATATTCAATGAACATGAGAAGTTTAATAACTGTGCTGTGTCCCTGCTTATGTGTCACAGAACGTGAGGGTAGCAGAGTTATTATAACTCTGGCAGAGCAGGTATTTTTTTCCCAATTAAGGAAAGCAAATGGCGAAGCCAGCAGTAAAGCGTAGCTGGGTGCGTATGATTTAGCAATGTTTTTCACGCAGCTCACACGTCTCCACAGGCGTAAGGACGGACAGAGGCTGGACAAATAGATTTGTTTTCAGTTTTTTCCCACCAACAGGCAGCACTGCGTATATTCAATGAACATGAGAAGTTTAATAACTGTGCTGTGTCCCTGCTTATGTGTCACAGAACGTGAAGGTAGCAGAGTTATTATAACTCTGGCAGAGCAGGTATTTTTTTCCCAATTAAGGAAAGCAAATGGCGAAGCCAGCAGTAAAGCGTAGCTGGGTGCGTATGATTTAGCACTGTTCTTCACGCAGCTCACACGTCTCCACCGCCTGTAAGGACGGACAGAGGCTGGACAAATAGATTTGTTTTCAGTTTTTTCCCACCAACAGGCAGCACTGCGTATATTCAATGAACATGAGAAGTTTAATAACTGTGCTGTGTCCCTGCTTATGTGTCACAGAACGTGAGGGTAGCAGAGTTATTATAACTCTGGCAGAGCAGGTATTTTTTTCCCAATTAAGGAAAGCAAATGGCGAAGCCAGCAGTAAAGCGTAGCTGGGTGCGTATGATTTAGCAATGTTTTTCACGCAGCTCACACGTGTCCACCGCCCGTAAGGACGGACAGAGGCTGGACAAATAGATTTGTTTTCAGTTTTTTCCCACCAACAGGCAGCACTGCGTATATTCAATGAACATGAGAAGTTTAATAACTGTGCTGTGTCCCTGCTTATGTGTCACAGAACGTGAGGGTAGCAGAGTTATTATAACTCTGGCAGAGCAGGTATTTTTCTCCCAATTAAGGAAAGCAAATGGCGAAGCCAGCAGTAAAGCGTAGCTGGGTGCGTATGATTTAGCAATGTTTTTCACGCAGCTCACACGTCTCCACAGGCGTAAGGACGGACAGAGGCTGGACAAATAGATTTGTTTTCAGTTTTTTCCCACCAACAGGCAGCACTGCGTATATTCAATGAACATGAGAAGTTTAATAACTGTGCTGTGTCCCTGCTTATGTGTCACAGAACGTGAGGGTAGCAGAGTTATTATAACTCTGGCAGAGCAGGTATTTTTTTCCCAATTAAGGAAAGCAAATGGCGAAGCCAGCAGTAAAGCGTAGCTGGGTGCGTATGATTTAGCACTGTTCTTCACGCAGCTCACACGTCTCCACCGCCCGTAAGGACGGACAGAGGCTGGACAAATAGATTTGTTTTCAGTTTTTTCCCACCAACAGGCAGCACTGCGTATATTCAATGAACATGAGAAGTTTAATAACTGTGCTGTGTCCCTGCTTATGTGTCACAGAACGTGAGGGTAGCAGAGTTATTATAACTCTGGCAGAGCAGGTATTTTTTTCCCAATTAAGGAAAGCAAATGGCGAAGCCAGCAGTAAAGCGTAGCTGGGTGCGTATGATTTAGCACTGTTCTTCACGCAGCTCACACGTCTCCACCGCCCGTAAGGACGGACAGAGGCTGGACAAATAGATTTGTTTTCAGTTTTTTCCCACCAACAGGCAGCACTGCGTATATTCAATGAACATGAGAAGTTTAATAACTGTGCTGTGTCCCTGCTTATGTGTCACAGAACGTGAGGGTAGCAGAGTTATTATAACTCTGGCAGAGCAGGTATTTTTTTCCCAATTAAGGAAAGCAAATGGCGAAGCCAGCAGTAAAGCGTAGCTGGGTGCGTATGATTTAGCAATGTTTTTCACGCAGCTCACACGTGTCCACCGCCCGTAAGGACGGACAGAGGCTGGACAAATAGATTTGTTTTCAGTTTTTTCCCACCAACAGGCAGCACTGCGTATATTCAATGAACATGAGAAGTTTAATAACTGTGCTGTGTCCCTGCTTATGTGTCACAGAACGTGAGGGTAGCAGAGTTATTATAACTCTGGCAGAGCAGGTATTTTTTTCCCAATTAAGGAAAGCAAATGGCGAAGCCAGCAGTAAAGCGTAGCTGGGTGCGTATGATTTAGCAATGTTTTTCACGCAGCTCACACGTGTCCACCGCCCGTAAGGACGGACAGAGGCTGGACAAATAGATTTGTTTTCAGTTTTTTCCCACCAACAGGCAGCACTGCGTATATTCAATGAACATGAGAAGTTTAATAACTGTGCTGTGTCCCTGCTTATGTGTCACAGAACGTGAGGGTAGCAGAGTTATTATAACTCTGGCAGAGCAGGTATTTTTTTCCCAATTAAGGAAAGCAAATGGCGAAGCCAGCAGTAAAGCGTAGCTGGGTGCGTATGATTTAGCAATGTTTTTCACGCAGCTCACACGTGTCCACCGCCCGTAAGGACGGACAGAGGCTGGACAAATAGATTTGTTTTCAGTTTTTTCCCACCAACAGGCAGCACTGCGTATATTCAATGAACATGAGAAGTTTAATAACTGTGCTGTGTCCCTGCTTATGTGTCACAGAACGTGAGGGTAGCAGAGTTATTATAACTCTGGCAGAGCAGGTATTTTTCTCCCAATTAAGGAAAGCAAATGGCGAAGCCAGCAGTAAAGCGTAGCTGGGTGCGTATGATTTAGCAATGTTTTTCACGCAGCTCACACGTCTCCACAGGCGTAAGGACGGACAGAGGCTGGACAAATAGATTTGTTTTCAGTTTTTTCCCACCAACAGGCAGCACTGCGTATATTCAATGAACATGAGAAGTTTAATAACTGTGCTGTGTCCCTGCTTATGTGTCACAGAACGTGAGGGTAGCAGAGTTATTATAACTCTGGCAGAGCAGGTATTTTTTTCCCAATTAAGGAAAGCAAATGGCGAAGCCAGCAGTAAAGCGTAGCTGGGTGCGTATGATTTAGCACTGTTCTTCACGCAGCTCACACGTCTCCACCGCCCGTAAGGACGGACAGAGGCTGGACAAATAGATTTGTTTTCAGTTTTTTCCCACCAACAGGCAGCACTGCGTATATTCAATGAACATGAGAAGTTTAATAACTGTGCTGTGTCCCTGCTTATGTGTCACAGAACGTGAGGGTAGCAGAGTTATTATAACTCTGGCAGAGCAGGTATTTTTTTCCCAATTAAGGAAAGCAAATGGCGAAGCCAGCAGTAAAGCGTAGCTGGGTGCGTATGATTTAGCACTGTTCTTCACGCAGCTCACACGTCTCCACCGCCCGTAAGGACGGACAGAGGCTGGACAAATAGATTTGTTTTCAGTTTTTTCCCACCAACAGGCAGCACTGCGTATATTCAATGAACATGAGAAGTTTAATAACTGTGCTGTGTCCCTGCTTATGTGTCACAGAACGTGAGGGTAGCAGAGTTATTATAACTCTGGCAGAGCAGGTATTTTTTTCCCAATTAAGGAAAGCAAATGGCGAAGCCAGCAGTAAAGCGTAGCTGGGTGCGTATGATTTAGCAATGTTTTTCACGCAGCTCACACGTGTCCACCGCCCGTAAGGACGGACAGAGGCTGGACAAATAGATTTGTTTTCAGTTTTTTCCCACCAACAGGCAGCACTGCGTATATTCAATGAACATGAGAAGTTTAATAACTGTGCTGTGTCCCTGCTTATGTGTCACAGAACGTGAGGGTAGCAGAGTTATTATAACTCTGGCAGAGCAGGTATTTTTTTCCCAATTAAGGAAAGCAAATGGCGAAGCCAGCAGTAAAGCGTAGCTGGGTGCGTATGATTTAGCAATGTTTTTCACGCAGCTCACACGTGTCCACCGCCCGTAAGGACGGACAGAGGCTGGACAAATAGATTTGTTTTCAGTTTTTTCCCACCAACAGGCAGCACTGCGTATATTCAATGAACATGAGAAGTTTAATAACTGTGCTGTGTCCCTGCTTATGTGTCACAGAACGTGAGGGTAGCAGAGTTATTATAACTCTGGCAGAGCAGGTATTTTTTTCCCAATTAAGGAAAGCAAATGGCGAAGCCAGCAGTAAAGCGTAGCTGGGTGCGTATGATTTAGCAATGTTTTTCACGCAGCTCACACGTGTCCACCGCCCGTAAGGACGGACAGAGGCTGGACAAATAGATTTGTTTTCAGTTTTTTCCCACCAACAGGCAGCACTGCGTATATTCTATGAATAATAACTGTGTTGTGGCCCTGCCTATACAATTCTTTCCCTGCAGTATCAATGGAGGGTGGAATGCTCTGCAGAGGCGATTTTGAGAAGCCCAAAAAAAATGCAGCACAGCTAACAGCAGCCTGGACAGTACTGCACACGGATAAATATGGCCCTAGAAAGGACCGTTGAGGTTCTTGAAGGCTACACTCACTCCTAACACTCTCCCTGCCTATGCAGCACTTCTGTCCCTAATGCCAGGTGCAACGGTCTGCAGAGGCGATTTTGAGAAAAAAAAAATCCCACTGCTAACAGCAGCCAACACACAGCTATCAGTGGCCCTAATAAGGACCTTTGGGGGGTCTTGAAGCCTACACTAACTACCAATTCTTTCCCTACAGCAGCTCCGGTATAAACAGCACTGTCCCTCATCTAACTCACACCGCATCTGAGGCGAGCCGCGGGAGGGGCCGACTTTTATATTAGGCGAACACCTGATCTCGCCAGCCACTCACAGCAGGGGGGTGGTATAGGGCTTAAACGTTGCAGGGGGAAGTTGTAATGCCTTCCCTGTCTTTCAATTGGCCAGAAAAGCGCGCTAACGTCTCAGGGAAGGAAGTGAAAGTAACCAGAACACCGCATGGTGTTCGTTACGAATAACGAACATCCCGAACACCCTAATATTCGCACGAATATCAAGCTCGGACGAACGCGTTCGCTCATCTCTACTAAGAAGCCATTTAAATTAAGGCAGGGCGATTCCCCCGCTAATGTGAAGTATTTCTGCAGGTACAAGCACAAAATACACCTGTTCACTGTGAAGGAAAATTGCGCAGGAACGAGCGTATTGTGAAACACCCTCCTCTGTTTAGGCCCCTAGGCTGCGCTCACACATGCGTAAGATTACCGCATATTACGCGTGCAATGTCTGCGTGTGTGATACGCGGTAAATCACAGGCAGTAAGATACATTGCCTTATGCTGTTTGGTTTACATTCGTGTGTAAGAATTGCGTAATATGTAAGCGCAAAGAAGAATTTAGCATGTTGTATTTTTCCGTGTAATATGTGCGAAAGAAACAAATGTTCTCTCTGGGCGCGTTATCAATGTCGCCCATGTGCAATTACATAACGTATAGGTAGAATATATATGCGCGGAAAATTTAAACAAAACAAAAATACACAGGAGACTAAGCAAGTCAGCGTCCGTGAAAAACACTGTCATACGCAGTACAATATCGTAGCCATACACAGCAAGGACTTGACAAACACCCATGTAACTAGGGTTGAAACGTTGTTCGTGGGCACAATAAAGACATCTATTTCTTATACACAGATCCATAAGATGGAACCCTATTAATGTTCGTAAAGACCCGGAGGGTAGATCAATATTTGTGTATGCAGAAATAGACTCCAAACCATATGTCATCTTATGTATTTATAATCCACCACACAATAACCTCTCCCTCCTTCAGACGGCTGTGTCCTTCGCACACCAATACCCCTCAGTAGGAGTACTTTGTATGGGAGACTTTAATCTAGTAATGGACCCGACCAAAGACAAATTCTATGCCCTAGCTAACACAAATACAAGCACTAACTCCTCCCTCCGGCAGATAACCGAGAGCGTGGGTTGGGTCGACCTCTGGCGGCTACATCATCCTGACACCCTGGAATATACTTGCCACTTCCCCGGCCAGAACTCCCTCTCGAGAATTGACTATATATTCAGCTCCGCGGAAGTGGCGGTGTATCTTTCAGACGTAGCACATTGTCCGCGGGGAATATCGGACCACAGTCCGATACTCCTAACACTGAAATTTCCCCAACTCAAAATTTTGCCTACCTGGAAACTACACCCGTTTTGGCTTAAACTGTTGGGCCCAGACGACCAAACTCCGTTCCATATATCCCTCTTCTTAGATGCCCATAATAACAATACCCACCCGGCCCTGAGATGGGATACCCTTAAAGCATACCTTCGGGGGTTCCTTAAATCAGCCATTACATATATCAAACAAACGACAGCCCAGGCGGACAGAGAGATAGAAAGCAAGACACTTGAGGCAGAAAAGACCTACACTGATAACCCCACGGACTCTAATAAAGAAGCATGGCTCAGTTGTTCCCGCCTCTACAAACACCAAGTTCACGCTAAGGCCAAACGTAAATTATTCTTTGCGAAGCAATATTACTTCGAACTAGGTAACCAATCCAGCCATTTGTTAGCCAATCTGATTAAACACGAGAAACACCTAAACACAATCCTTAAGATAAAAGATCAAAATGGTGCGGAGCTGACTGACGCCCCAGCCATCACAAATCGTTTTAAAGAATACTACGCTAACCTATATAGCTCACCCACAAATTTTACAAAGGCAGATATCCTAGACTACCTGAGTGACCTGACCTTTCCAACACTGTCCGAAGAACAGGTAGAGTTCCTGGAGGCCCCAATCACCCTAGACGAAATACGGCAGACAATCCGAGACATGGCACCTAATAAAGCTCCAGGCCCGGACGGCCTCCCGATCGAAATGTACCGGAAATATGACGAACAACTGGCCCCGCTGCTATTAGAAACATTACAACAGGCCCAATTAGACCAATCCCTTCCGCCCTCGTTCTACGGAGCATCTATTATAGTCATTTTGAAACCAGACAAAGACCCCACAGACTGTAGCTCATACCGACCCATATTCCTGGTAAATGTCGATTACAAAATCCTAACAAAACTCCTGGCCACAAGACTAAATCAAGTAATCCTATCTATTATACACCCTGACCAGACCGGCTTTATGCCAGGAAAGTCCACAACAATCAACATACGGAGAGTACAGACAGCAATTCAACTGGGCAAACAGTTTAACATGCCCTGGGCACTGGTCTCATTAGACATAATGAAGGCCTTCGATTCGCTGGAGTGGACTTTCCTTGAGGCCTGCCTGGTTCGCTTTGGGTTTGGCCCCCAATTCTTACAATGGGTTAAAACCATTTACAAATCGCCAAGCGCCAACGTAATAGTAAACGGCATCCCATCCACCGAGTTCCGCCTCGCAAGAGGCACCCGTCAGGGCTGCCCGCTGTCCCCGGCACTATTTGCCATGGCCATTGAAGCCATGGCAATCCGGTTGAGAAGCACCCCTGAAGTAACCGGCATTAAATGGGCGGGCCTTGAAAGTAAAGTGGGCTTATATGCGGATGATACAATCCTATTTTTGTCAGACCCTATAACCTCCTTCTCCCACGCTATGACCCAAATTGACAAATTTTCCCACTTATCGGGTCTACATGTCAACTGGCCCAAGTCCACAATTCTATATACAAATCCCGACCCAATAATAGACCCTTGTGTCGCCGGATATAACCTAGCCGTGGTTTCCACTTTCAAATACTTGGGAATATATATGTCCCGAAATCCAAACAACTCCATAAAAGACAATATCGACCCACTGCTCGGGAATGTCAAAAATAAACTAGAGCGATGGGCCAAATTACCGCTTTCGGTAGCTGGCCGTATAAACCTGATAAAGATGGCGATTCAACCTAAATGCCTGTATATACTACAACATATGCCAATAATTGTACCCAAACGCATCTTTCAAGCCCTCAATTCCTTCACTACATCTTTCATTTGGAACTCCACACGATCCAAGCTTAGTCTTTCGACCCTACAAAGACCGAAGGAGCGAGCTGGAATGGCGCTCCCAGACCTGCACGTATATTACCTAGCCGGACAGCTACGCAACGTCCGGAGCTGGTTCCTAGAGCGGGAAATGCCCATCGCTGACCAATACCTGGCAAAACAAGTAAAGGGTAACAACCTTTTAAATTTCCTGGAATTCCCAGAACACACCAACCCTCCCGATATACTGCCACTTCATAAACTAGCTTTAAAGGTGTGGAGGGAGGCTAAGGCCATACAACAGTACAAAGGAGTAATGTGCGAACTTCCCTTATGGAACAACCCCGGCCTTAAAGCCCTCCAGTCAGTCCCAGACCCTCAATATTGGAGGTCTTTTGGAGTGGTGTCGGTGGGAGACGTATATACAGACGGGAGTCTCCTCACATTTAACCAATTGCGGGAAAAAACACAGTCCCCACAACTTCAGCTATTTAGTTACTTTCAGTTGCGGCACGCCCTGAACTCCCAATTCCCACCTACCTCCACAAACATATCTAAATACCCCACAATTGGTATCCTCAGATCCCAGGGACCCAAGGGCCTAATCTGGGTGCTCTACACGCACCTCCTTTCAGCCAAAACCGACCATAACCCGCCCTCAGCCTACGATAGATGGAAGACAGCCATTCCGTCCTTAACACCGGAGGACTGGACAGATATATCCGAATCCCATCTCTCAGTTTCCCCTGCAGTCAACAATAAACTGATCCAGCTATATATTATCCACCAAGCATACCTCACACCCAGCCGTCTATATAAAATGGGCAACTCTTCCTCAAACTCCTGTCACAGATGCCGCCAGCCAGAAGCTAACTTCTGGCATTTGATTTGGGACTGCCCCCTGGTAAATGGATTCTGGTCTGAGATTGTAGCCTTCATAAACTCACTACTACCATCCCCCCTTAATATTGGGATGGACCCTAAGACGATCCTATTTGGCCTATTGGAGGAAGAGGAATGGCCGTACCACACCCGCACCTTCCTACAGAAGACCTTATTCTTGGCACGTAAAACAATAGCTACTTATTGGATGGCTGCGGGAATCCCTACGATCTCATGTTGGGTTCGGTCGGTGAACACAGTAATCTCCTATGAAAAAGTATTTACCAAAACAGAGGCTGCCCAAACAAATTTCAAAAAATATGGGATATCTGGCTGGATGCCAATTCCACTTTATCTGTAGAATGAACTCCCAGACTCATGTTCCCTCTTTCCATCCCCCCCCCCCCCATTCGCTCTCCTGAGTCCCCATTTACTAAGCAAATGCAGAATTCCATCTCATAAAGAATTCATCCAATAGGCATAGACGGTTTGAGTTTAATTGTTTAAGTTTATCGCAACCCAAAAGAAAAAATGTACAAGGAAAATGTTATGTTATTACGTTCAAACAAGTTACAACACAGTATGTACTATTTGTAATACCGAGTTTGTTTACCATATGATTTTATTATGTACTGTGCAAATTTTCCTTAATAAAGAAAATAAAGTTAAAAAAAATAAAGACATCTATTTGATATAATTCCCTGGAGTGCGGCTCTTCTCTTTTCCGTTTGGCTGTTATACTCCAGTATCTGTGGTATGTACGCTCCTTGGAGCAGAACCCTCACCCCTACTGTCTCCATCAACTGATTACTTCATGTAACCGTGGTTTTGCTTCTGTTCCCCCTGTCTTATAAGCACTGTGGAATATGTTGGCGCTATATACACAGTAACATAGTATGTTAGGCTGAATGAAGACTATATCCATCTAGTTCAGCCTTTTTTCAACCCCCCTTGTTGATCTAGAGGAAGGCAAAACGACTCAATTAGGTTGGAGCCAATTAGCCCATTCCATAATGGCAGTCTGAATAATCCCTGGGTCAATCTTTGATAGTTCCTACCTGACTGTAAGACCCGGATCAACAACCCGCTGGTCACCTAATGTCTATATCCTGTAATATCATAGCGCTCTAGAAAGACATCTAGTCCCCTCTTAAACTCCTCTATGGATTTTGCCATCACCCCGTCCTCAGGCAGAGAGTTCCACAGTCTCACTGCTCTTACAGTAAAGAACCCCCTTCTGTGTCAGTGATGAAACCTGCTTTCCTCTAGACGTAGAGGATGCCCTCTTGTTACCGTCACAGTCCTGGGTATAAACAGATCATGGGAGAGATCCTTGTATTGTCCTATAATGAATTTATACATAGTTATTGGTCGCCCCTTAACCGTCTTTTTTCCAGGGTGAATAATCCCAATTTTGATAGCCTCTCTGGGTATTCTAGTCCTCTCATTCCGTTTATTAATTTAGTTACCCTTCTTTGGACCCCCTCAAGCACTGCAACATCTTTCCTGAGAACCGGTGTCCAGAACTGTACACAGTATTCCATGTGAGGCCTGACAAGTGTCTCATTACCCTCCCCCTAAGTCCCTAGTTTAAAAATTCCTCTAACCTTCTAGCTATCTTCTTCCCCAACACAGCTGCATCCTGTCCATTGAGATGCAGTACATGCCTATGGTAGAACCTGTAGTCAAAAGCAAAGTCAGCCACATCTCAAACCTTTCCTTCCTACACCAACTTTTGAGCCACCCGTTTGGCTACCAATACTCCCACTGCTTTTCTAGTGTGGCACGTACAAAAAATATAGTAAAAAAGGGATCTTGCGGTCCTTAACCCCTTCCTGCTCCAGGACGTACCGTTACGTCCCGGGAGCCTGGTACTTCCCGCAAAAGGACGTACCGGTACGTCCTGGAGATAGCACGGGATCACATAAGATCCCGCGCTATCCCGCAGCGGGAGCCGGCTGTCAGTCACAGCCAGCGCCCCGCTCCAACAGCGGGGGGACATCGGAGATGCGTCCGCCGCTGTTAACCCCTTCCCTGCCGCGATCTAAGTAGATCGCGGCAGGGAAAGAGTTCACAGAGGGATCGCGATCCCTGTTTGTCTCCGGCCGGCTCTCGCGATGTCATCGCGAGAGCCCGGCCTGTCACCATGGCAACAGGACGCCAGACACTGGCGTCCTGTATTGCCTGTGCCTATAATCGCTGTACAAGCGATAAGGCATGGCAGAGCAGTAGCTCTGCCATGCCTTATGACAGCGATCATAGGCACAGTGATGTAAGTCCCTCAGAGGGACTCAAATAGTATAAAAAAAGAAAAGAAAAGTGTAAAAAAAAGAAAAATGTAAAAAAAAAATGTAAAAAAACCCCTTTTTTATGCTTTTTCTAATATTAGCATAAAAAAAGGGAAAAAAAACTAAAACCCCACATATTGGATATTGACGCGTCCGTAACGACGTGTACAAAAAGTTGAACATGCTTTTTATTTTGTACGACAAAAAGCGTAAAAAAAAACGCTAAAAAACAAAGGCAAAATGCTAATTTTTAGCATTTTGCCTCACAAAAAATGCAATAAAAGTGATCAAAAAAGCCGTACATTTCCCAAAATAATAACAATAAAAACTACAGCTCGTCACGCAAAAAATAAGCCCTTAAAGAGCTCCGTACATAGAAAAATAAAAAAGTTACATGACTTTGAATGCAGCTATAGAGAAAAAAAAAAGATTTCCAAAAAAAAGGGGGTTTTATTGCAAAAAAGTGTAAAAACCTAAAAAAAATATAACAATTTTGGTATCGTTGTAACCGTACCGACCCGCAGAAAAAATTTAGTGTGTCATTTATGCTGCATGATTAACGCTGTAAAAAATAAAAAATAAATCTATGGCAGAATTGATGCGTTTTCTCTCCCTGTTATCATTAAAAAAAAAATAAAAAATTTTACGATATTGTCTATATACCCAAAAGTGGCACCAATAAAAACTACAGATCGCCACGCAAAAAACAAGCCCTTATACGGCCGCGTCCACGGAAAAATAAAAAAGTTATGGCTTTTGAAAAATGGAGATGGAAAAATACCAAAAAATCGCTTGGTCCTCAACGCCAAAATAGGCCGTGTCATTAAGGGGTTAAAGGGGTGATAACAAATGCAAAGTGAACCTTCAAGATTCTGTGCCAATAGAGACATCCAAACCCAGTCCAGGGAGGTATTTCAATCCAAGGCAATGGTGTATTTTATGAAATAACTATTTATTCCAACAAACAAAACAGCTAAAAAAACATGCTACATAAAAATGGTATAGGATATGGAAATGACGCGTTTCGAGGTCTCCTACCCTTTTATGAAGCCTACCCAGTATGTCAGTGCTCTCTCCTTATGGATCTTGGGCAGAAAATAAAAATATGGAATATTTGGATTTTTCAAACAAGTGAAGTTTGCTTCTTCCGCAAACTGAAAAGTTTTTATTCATTATCCCTAGAAGATTTATATACATTGCTATGTTTATATAGTTTTAATTGTCTTATACATTATGTAAGCTCAATGAAATATTTTAATTAGTTTTATACACAAGTTGAAATTAATGAATTCAAATGTAATTGATCTTTGTACTTCATAATTGTTGATTTGCTTGCTATTGATCAACTTTGTTTCAATAATCCTTGTAATCATTTTTAACTTTGCATGAAACATATCAAATTGTACAGTGAGCGTCAGGGTCACATGACCTAGCCAGAGCAACGCGCCATCTGGACACCCACCGCACTGCGGGCACTAGAATGACATAATGCATGTGATATCCTGGTATATAGGCAGGTAGGAACTATTAGGGGTTGATCCAGGGAACAGTCTGATTGCCATTAGAGAGTCGGGAAGGAATTTTTCCCCCAAAAGGGCTAATTGACTTCTGGCCTTGGGGTTTTTCGCCTTCCTCTGGATCAACACAGTAGGATAGACAGGCTGGACTAGATGGACATTGTCTTCATTCAGCCTTACATACTATGTTACTATGTTACTATACACCCTGTGTGCTTTGACATGCAGCATGATATCACTTCCCTTTGATGAGATGCAGTGCCGGTGACGCGTGCCACACTGCCATTGTGGCGGAACATGTATTCCTGCATGTGTAGCCGGTCTATAGCATATATAGACACTGTTTACGTCAGGAAAGACATGGAGTTCATTTAAAACTGTATGCTGTAAAAGGAGAGATCGCTTACATATTGGGCAAGCTTGATAAAATGGTAGGAGACCCCAAAACGCGTCGCTTCCATAACCTATGCCATTTTTATGTGGCATGTTTTTTGAGCTGTTTTATTTGTTGCAATAAATAGGTATTTCATAAAATGCACCATTGCCTTGGATTGAAATACCTTCCTGGAATGCGTTTAGAGGTCTCTATTGGCACAGAATCTTGAAGGTTTCTTCTTCAAGTCAAGGAAAAGATCCCCACAAAAATGAGTGAACAATTTTGTTTCACTTTGCATTTGTTATCACCCCCATAAGGAGCGCAAGATCCCTTTTTTACTATATTTTTTGCATTGTTCATCTTTGTAACCTAGGCGGTATCTGGTGGTTGATTCTGCACCTCTTATTTTCTTGGGAATTGTGGGAGTCTATAGGAAGTCTGTACTGGTCTCTGAGGATGACTATTGGGTGTAGAGGTCTCCCCAGTCCTCTCTGGCATGGGTGCTTGCACCAGGTAAGTTCCCATTCATTTATTTATATCATCTTAATATTTTTGGACTTGTCCAGGCACTCTTCTTATACCTCTAGTGTGGTACGTGGCATAGGTTGTATTTTAAAAAATGCTACTTTGGAGGTCCTTGCCCTAAGCTTATAGCCCAGGTTCCTGAAACTGTATTTAAAGACCCAAAACCTAACTCTAACTTTGTCAATGGTGTCAATGTGTGCTATGACTAGTGAGACGTCACTAGCCCCTGCCAGTAATCTGTCAACCCGATTCACGAAGTGTAGAACTTGAGCGCCAGGAAGACAATACACTATTTGACAATCCCAGTCTTTCTAACCGATTGCTCTCAGTCCCTCTAATAATTGAGGCTCCCATTACCTGTCTTTCATGCCCTACACTCCTAATTACCTCCTTGATGGAGCAAACATTCACCCAACAGTTAGAAAACATGTCATGCTGCAGCAGTGCTAACCCTGTAATGGCATTCCCCTTATCCACCAACTTTGCAAACTTGTTGACATGTGCCAGATCAGGACTATGGTCCCTGGCACTCTTCCCTTTCCCCCTCCTTCTAATTGTCACCCAGCTAGCTGCCTGAGCATCTTGTACCTGTATGCTACAATCCATCCCCAACAAGTATCTGCTCAATGAGCAGCAAACTCCTTTCCATGCTGTCAATGGATGTCAGTGTTTCAAGCAGCTCATTTCGATCCAGGATCTGGGCTTCTAAATTTGCAACATGCACACTTCTCATATAGCAGTATGCACCCTCAAACAGCGGTGCAAGGATGGCGTTCATGGCACAAGTACACTGGACAGCATTGTCAATCATGGATCACATTCTAACTGGGGATAATACAGATAAAACTCCAAATATTTTATACAAGTGAAAAATAACAGAGAGAAGCAGTAAATAAATTTAAGTGACTCTCTTAAAAGTTCTTGAATATAAAGTCACCTAATCTCAAGTCACACACTTCAGACCCTGCACACTTTAGATCACAACACACAGTAGCTTTTTGTTTGCTTTTAAGGTCTTAGCTGTAGTAACCCCCGCAAAACAGTCCTTTGTTTCTGCAGTGCGGCCTTCAGGTCTTTGCTCCTCAAACTATAGATTAAGGGGTTGAGCAAGGGGGTGATTAGTGCATAGATCACAGTGACCCCTTGGTTCAATGTAAGAAGATTACTTGTGTTAGGAACAAAATAGGTAAAAGTCACTGACACATAAAATATGAAAACCACAGTCAGATGAGACGTACAGGTGGAGAAAGCTTTACGTTTTCCATCACTACTCCGAATTCTGAGCACTGTACTACAAATTCTGAGATATGAGTAAAATGTGGCAACAAAGGCTAAGAGGCTGAGAACACCCCCCATAATAGTTAAGAGTAAAACATTCATGGAAGTATCAGTACAAGAGATCTGGAACAAATGGGGGAGATCACAAAAGAAATTATGGATGAAGTTGGGACCACAGAACGTCAACCTTCTTAAACATAAGATGTAAATGGTGGGAAAGATGAGAGCAGAAGACCAAACTAAAGACACCAACTGAGTGCATGTACGCCAAGACATGAGCTGAGAGTAGTGAAGAGGATGGCAGATGGCTGCATACCGGTCATAAGACATGGAGGACAACAGGAAAACCTCAGAGATTGCAAAATAAATGACCAAGAATATTTGTGCTATGCATTCAGGGAAGGAGATGGACCAGTCCTGGGTGGTGAAGTTAAAGAGCATCCTTGGGGCAGTGACGGATGAGTAGGACATGTCCAAGAATGCCAAGTTTCCAAGAAAGAAATACATGGGTGTATGAAGATGAGCGCAAGTTAGAACTAGAAGGATGATGAGAGAGTTACTCAGGAAGGTCATCAGATAGATGAGCAGAAAGATGGTGAAGAAGACATAGATGGCATTCTGATCATCTGTCAGACTCATGAGAAGAACGCTAGTGATCATTGTTTGGTTCTTCATCATTCCAGTGTGATTCTTCCTCAAATTTTCCAAATGAATAAAAATGACGACAATAATGAAACATTGGGAAAATTTGGCGGATAATAAGATCACAATAGGTGAATATCCAAGCCTGGATATAATATTGCTGATACTAACAGCTAATGGTGTCCTTCCTTTTAAAAATCATCGTTTCTCCCAGGAGCAGAAGCCACAGAAGCCCAAACCTCTGCTCTGCTCATCCATAAATATGTAATAAGGTCTCTGGACACTCATTTCATGTTTGTTTATAGTGTTGGAGTTGGTATTTAATTTTCACAATGCACAGGTCTCTCATGAATATCATGAGTCATTTCCAGTGGTGGACACAGACAACCTCACATACGGCTTAAAAATATTCAACTTTTTTATGTAATAAAGATAAAAAGTGCTTGTTCTCTGTAATGGTCCAGCCATCTTTCATACTAAACAGGGTAGTGTAGCTAAAGCTACATGAGTCACTCAGCAGCCGGTATGTGTGTATGTCCGGATATGCAATAGTGTGCAGGGAGTATAGGGGGTATTGCAGGAGGAAGAGGTCTAGCTCTGAGGACTAATGTAGGGAATGAATCAGGAAAACAGCCAGATTAGGAATGTGATAGGTCTGCCTAAGAAGATCTGTTTTTAGGGCACACTTAAAACTGTGGTTATTGATGTTTTACCAGATTGTCCAGGGTAGCATATTCCAGATGTAGTACCCCAGAGTTAGATACTCCATTACCTCTGTGATGATGTGAGTGTTAAATATGTGTGTTAAATGAAAAGTGTTGTGTTTACCATTATGTTCTGTGTTAGGTTTACTGGCAAGGTTTTCCAGACCCCTAATGAGTACAGGTCACCTAGGAATATTCTGGGGAATCCGGGGAATAATTTAACCCAGTATTCAGCGTGTCAAAAGTTGTTATTAATTTATATTCCCAAATTCTTCTGTGGTTTTGCGACTTGAAACCACCCTTCAATATAAAAACTCTCATATCCCCTATGTCATGTCCATGGTTAGAAAAGTGCTCGGCCACAGGTAATTCTCTTTTTCTGTGTTTAATCGTGTGGCGATGAGATCTCATCCTCGGTTTCAGTCTTTGCCCTGTTTCTCCTACATAAAGACCCCCAACAGGACATTTACTGCACATGAACAGGTACACAACATTGGACGTAGAACATGTGAATGTCCCTGGGATCTTATAATCCTGCTGTGTGTTGGGGATCTGTATCCTGTCCACAGTCAGTACATGTGAGCAGGTCTTGCAGCGCCTTACATTACAGGGATAAGTTCCTTTTTGTGTGTCAGAGGGTAATGCACTCCTGATTATAAAGTTCCTCAAGTTAGGAGGTTGCCTGTAACACAGAAGGGGCGGGTCTGGCAATATGGTTTTCAGATGGTCATCCTTGTGTAGGGTATGGTGGAGTTTCTTTGCGGTTTTCCTTAGTACCTCTAGTTGCGGATTGTAGGTCACTACTAGAGGAACACGATTGTTTCTTTCCTTCTCCTTGTATTGGAGTGATTGATTCCTGGATATCCTGGTGGCTCTGGTGATTTGGTCATCAATTGAGGTGGGATGGTAGCCCTGATTTATAAATGTTCTTTTAAGATGGTACAAATGTTCCTCTCTGTCTGTTAGATTGCAGCAGATCCGGTTGTATCTGATTGCCTGGCTGTAGACAATGGACTTTTTGATGTGTTTAGGATGGAAACTGTCCCATCTGAGGTATGTAGGCCGATCAATCGGTTTGCGGTATAGGGATGTCTGTAGAGATAAGCGAGCACCAAAATGCTCGGGCGCTCGTTACTCGGGACGAAATTATCGCGATGCTTGAGGGTTCGTTTCGAGTAACGAACCCCATTGAAGTCAATGGGCGACCCGAGCATTTTTGTATTTCGCCGATGCTCGCTAAGGTTTTCATGTGTGAAAATCTGGGCAATTCAAGAAAGTGATGGGAACGACACAGCAACGGATAGGGCAGGCGAGGGGCTACATGTTGGGCTGCATCTCAAGTTCACAGGTCCCACTATTAAGCCACAATACCGGCAAGAGTGCCCCCCCCCCTCCCAACAACTTTTACTTCTGAAAAGCCCTCATTAGCATGGCATACCTTAGCTAAGCACCACACTACCTCCAACAAAGCACAATCACTGCCTGCATGACACTCTGCTGCCACTTCTCCTGGGTTACATGCTGCCCAACCCCCCCCCCCCCCGCACGACAGTGTCCACAGCGCACACCAAACTGTCCCTGCCCAGCCTTCAGCTGCCCTCATGCCACGCCAACCTCATGTCTATTTATAAGTGCGTCTGCCACAGGAAAAGCAGGCACACACTGCAGAGGGTTGGCATGGCTAGGCAGCGACCCCCCCATAAAAGGGGCGGGGCGATAGTCCACAATGCTGTACAGAAGCAATGAGAAATCCAATCCTGTGCCACCTCCATCTGGAGCTGCACACGTGGGCATAGCAATGGGGAACCTATGTGCCACACACTATTCATTCTGTCAAGGTGTCTGCATGCCCCAGTCAGACCGCGGTTTTTTATAAATAGTCACAGCCAGGTACAACTCCGCAATGGGAAAACCGTGTGCACCCACAGCATGGGTGGCTCCCTGGAACCCACCCGCTGTACATTAATGTATCCCATTGCAGTGCCCATCACAGCTGAGGTAATGTCGTGCTTAATACAGGTGGGCTTCGGCCCACACTGCATGCCCCAGTCAGACTGGGGTTCTTTACAAGTGGACAGATGTAGGTTCAACTCCGTGTGCACCTACAGCATGGGTGGCTCCCTGGAACCCACCGGTGGTACATAAAAATATCCCATTGCATTGCCCATCACAGCTGTGGTAATGTCGTGGTTAATGCAGGTGGGCTTCGGCCCACACTGCATGCCCCAGTCAGACTGGGGTTCTTTACAAGTGGACAGATGTAGTAACAACTCCCTGTGGACCCACAGCATGGGTGGCTCCCTGGAACCCACCGGCGGTACATAAATATATCCCATTGCAGTGCCCTACTCAGCAGAGCTAACGTCAGATACAATACAGGTGGGCTTCGGCCCACACTGCATGCCCCAGTCAGACTGGTAATATGTACCTTAACAGTAACCTCGTTGGTGGTAATGTGGTGGTGACTGCGGACCTGGTAGTGCGGTTTTATGTAGTTGGTTTTCGGAATGTGGCCAGGATTAAGAGGGCCGTGGCGGGGGGATGGTGGTGGTGCTCTCTTGTTGTGTCGTTAAAGGTGAAATTCTTGGACTGCCACCAGACGGACCAATGCAAAGGTATTTGCCAAGAATGTTTTCATTGTTGGAGGAGGAGGGGGATGTTTTGGAGGCACTATGTGTCCTCTACACGTGTCCGTGGTTATATGCACCTTAACAGTAACAGCGTTGGTGGGAAATGGCCTCGCCGCCATCATGTCTTTGTGAAGCCTCTGTTTCCACACCCCAGTGACATACCATTAGCAGCGGTATAGGCAGAGCCCAGAATTATTAACATTTCAGGGGTAGCATTAGGGACAGGCCCCACTAACATATTTCTAGCAGCAGTATAGGGGGAGCGCAGTCTTAGTTCCATTTCAGTAATAGTAGCACTCAAGACAGGCCCCAGTAACATTCCCATTGCAGCAGTTTAGGGAGATAACAGTCTATTTCACATTTCAGTAGCTGCAGTATAGACAAGGCCCCAGTTACATTTATGTAGCTAAAGTGTAGGCCAACCCCACACACCTTTCTGTACCATGAGTGCAGGCGAAGAACATAGAAATTACTATGATTACACTGTAGGTGAGGGCCCAAAAAAATTGGTGTACCAACAGTACTAATGTACCTCAGAAAAAATTGGCCATGCCCAACCAAGATGGCAGGTGAAACCCATTAATCGCTTTGGTTAATGTGGCTTAAGTGGTAACTAGGCCTGGAGGCAGCCCAGTTAAACGAAAAATTGGTTCAAGTTAAAGTTTCAACGCTTTTAAGAGCATTGAAACGTATAAAAATTGTTTAGAAAAATTATATGAGTGAGCCTTGTGGCCCTAAGAAAAATTGCCCGTTCGGCGTGATTACGTGAGGTTTCAGGAGGAGGAGCAGGAGGAGGAGGAGGAATATTATACACAGATTGATGAAGCAGAAATGTCCCCGTTTTGGATGGTGAGAGAGAACGATGCTTCCATCCGCGGGTGCAGCCTACGTATTGCTTAGGTATCGCTGCTGTCCGCTGGTGGAGAAGAGAAGTCTGGTGAAATCCAGGCTTTGTTCATCTTGATGAGTGTAAGCCTGTCGGCACTGTCGGTTGACAGGTGGGTACGCTTATCCGTGATGATTCCCCCAGCCACACTAAACACACTCTCTGACAAGACGCTAGCCGCAGGACAAGCAAGCACCTCCAGGGCATACAGCGCGAGTTCAGGCCACGTGTCTAGCTTCAACACCCAGTAGTTGTAGGGGGCAGAGGCGTCACCGAGGACGGTGCTGCAATCGGCTACGTACTCCCTCACCATCCTTTTACAGTGGTCCCGCCAACTCAGCCTTGACTGGGGACCGGTGACACAGTCTTGCTGGGGAGCCATAAAGCTGTCAAAGGCCTTAGAGAGTGTTCCCCTGTCTGTGCTGTACATGCTGCCTGATCTCTGCGCCTCCCCTGCTACCTGGCCCTCGGAACTGCGCCTTCTGCCACTAGCACTGTCGGATGGGAATTTTACCATCAGTTTGTTCGCCAGGGTCCTGTGGTATAGCATCACTCTCGAACCCCTTTCCTCTTCGGGTATGAGAGTGGAAAGGTTCTCCTTATACCGTGGGTCGAGCAGTGTGTACACCCAGTAATCCGTAGTGGCCAGAATGCGTGTAACGCGAGGGTCACGAGAAAGGCATCCTAACATGAAGTCAGCCATGTGTGCCAGGGTACCTGTACGCAACACATGGCTGTCCTCACTAGGAAGATCACTTTCAGGATCCTCCTCCTCCTCCTCCTCCTCCTCTGGCCATACACGCTGAAAGGATGACAGGCAAGCAGCATGTGTACCCTCAGCAGTGGGCCAAGTTGTCTCTTCCCCCTCCTCCTCATGCTCCTCCCCCTCCTCCTCCTCAACACGCTGAGATATAGACATGAGGGTGCTCTGACTATCCAGCGACATACTGTCTTCCCACGCCTCCGTTTCCGAGTGCAAAGCATCTGCCTTTTTGCTTTGCAGGGAACTTCTCAAGAGGCATAGCAGAGGAATGGTGACGCTAATGATTGCAGCATCCCCGCTCACCATCTGGGTAGACTCCTCAAATTTTCCAAGGACCTGGCAGATGGCTGCCAACCAGGCCCACTCTTCTGTAAATAATTGAGGAGGCTGACTCCCACTGCGCCGCGCAAGTTGGAGTTGGTATTCCACTATAGCTCTACGCTGCTCATAGAGTCTGGCCAACATGTGGAGCGTAGAGTTCCACTGTGTGGGCACGTCGCACAGCAGTCGGTGCACTGGCAGATTAAACCGATGTTGCAGGGTCCGCAGGGTGGCAGCGTGCGTGTGGGATTAGCGGAAATGTGCGCAGAGCTGGCGCACCTTTCCGAGCATGTATGACAAGTGGGGGTAGCTTTTCAGAAAGCGCTGAACCACCAAATTAAAGACATGGGCCAGGCATGGCATGTGTGTGAGGCTGCCGAGCTGCAGAGCCGCCACCAGTTTACGGCCGTTGTCACACACGACCATGCCCGGTTGGAGGCTCAGCGGCGCAAGCCAGCAGTCGGTCTGCTCTGTCAGACCCTGCAGCAGTTCGTGGGCCGTGTGCCTCTTCTCTCCTAAGCTGAGTAGTTTCAGCACGGCCTGCTGACGCTTGGCCACCGCTGTGCTGCCACGCCGCGTGACACCGACTGCTGGCGACGGGCTGCTGCTGGCACATCTTGATTGCGAGACAGAGGTTGCGTAGGAGGAGGAGGAGGGTGGTTTAGTGGAGGAAGCATACACCCCTGCAGAAACCACCACCGAGCTGGGGCACGCAATTCGGGGGGTGGGTAGGACGTGAGCGGTCCCAGGCTCTGACTCTGTCCCAGCCTCCACTAAATTCACCCAATGTGCCGTCAGGGAGATATAGTGGCCCTGCCCGCCTGTGCTTGTCCACGTGTCTGTTGTTAAGTGGACCTTGGCAGTAACCGCGTTGGTGAGGGCGCGTACAATGTTGCGGGAGACGTGGTCGTGCAGGCCTGGGACGGCACATCGGGAAAAGTAGTGGCGACTGGGAACCGAGTAGCGCGGGGCCGCCGCCGCCATCATGCTTTTGAAAGCCTCCGTTTCCACAAGCCTATACGGCAGCATCTCTAGGCTGATCAATTTTGCAATGTGCACGTTTAACGCTTGAGCGTGCGGGTGCGTGGCGTCGTACTTGCGCTTGCGCTCAAACTGTGGCGCTAGCGACGTCTGGACGCTACGCTGAGAGACATTGCTGGATGGGGCCGAGGACAGCGGAGGTGAGGGTGTGGGTGCAGGCCAAGAGACGGTACTGCCTGTGTCCTCACAGGGGGGTTGGATCTCAGTGGCAGGTTGGGGCACAGGGGAAGAGGCAGTGGTGCAAACCGGAGGCGGTGAACGGGCATCGTCCCACCTTGTGGGGTGCTTGGCCATCATATGCCTGCGCATGCTGGTGGTGGTGCCTCCCCAGCTGATCTTGGTGCGACAAAGGTTGCACACCACTGTTCGTCGGTCGTCAGGCGTCTCTGTGAAAAACTGCCACACCGTAGAGCACCTTGACCTCTGCAGGGTGGCATGGCGCGAGGGGGCGCTTTGGGAACCAGTTGGTGGATTATTCGGTCTGGCCCTGCCTCTACCCCTGGCCACCGCACTGGCTCGGCCTGTGCCCACACCCTGACTTGGGCCTCCGCGTCCTCGCCCGCGTCCACGTCCTCTAGGCCTACCCCTCAGCATGGTGTATTACCAGTAGTGCAGAAACAGAACGCTTTAATTAAATGTGCCGCTTATTGGCCTGTGGTTGGAGGCTGACTTCGCTTACGGAACACCAGGAAATAATTTTGCGCAAGCCTGCTGTAACACTTAGCTGGCTGCGTATGAATTAGGAGGACAACTACACCCAGCACAGACCCAGTACACTGAGGACAGTCACAGGCAGCCCAAATAGATTTTTTTCCCCAAATGTTTTTGGAAAGGCCCACTGCCTATATACACTGTATATGTCTTCTGTCCCTGCGTCACCACTACTGGCCCTGGAGTATGTAAAATAACTGCAGACTGTTGCACTGTGGACTGGAATGTGATGTAACAGCCAACACAGAGCCAGGAAATAATTTTGCGCAAGCCTGCTGTAACACTTAGCTGGCTGCGTATGAATTAGGAGGACAACTACACCCAGCACAGACCCAGAACACTGAGGACGGTCACAGGCAGCCCAAATACATTTTTTTCCCCAAATGTTTTTGGAAAGGCCCACTGCCTATATTCAATAAATATATCTTCTGTCCCTGCCTCACAATATATGTCTTCTGTCCCTGCCTCACCACCACTACTGGCCCTGGAGTATGTATAATTACTGCAGGGCGCAATGCTCTGCACGGCCGATATACAAAAAAACAAAATGTGCAACACTGCAAAAAGCAGCCTCCACACTACTGCACACGGTTAGATGTGGCCCTAAGAAGGACCGTTGGGGTTCTTGAAGCCAAAAATACTCCTAACACTCTCCCTATAGCAGCTCCGGCACCAACAGCACTTTCCCTCCTCTATGTCAGAACAAATCTGTGGTGAGCCGCGGGAGGGGCCGATTTTTATACTCGGGGACACGTAATCTCGCCAGCCACTCACTGCAGGGGGGTGGTATAGGGCTTGAACGTCGCAGGGGGAAGTTGTAATGCCTTCCCTGTCTTTCTATTGGCCAGAAAAGCGCGCTAACGTCTCAGAGATGAAAGTGAAAGTAACTCGAACATCGCGTGGTACTCGTCACGAGTAACGAGCATCTCGAACACGCTAATACTCGAACGAGTATCAAGCTCGGACGAGTACGTTCGCTCATCTCTATTATTTATCTAACGGAAATGCGTTGGACCGATTATCATCTCAGATATTTGTATTTCATCATCAATACCTGCGAATTACTCCTTTTTGTAGGATATTTAGTTATTTACCACTACTTTCTGCTTATTATTAGAGTGCAGTAGTGGTAATGCTGGGTACCGTTTTTTCAGCCACCATGTTTGTGTAACCAGCAGTGTACATATGAAGTAATAGAAGGTACACTGGAGGTCTCGTCCTCTCAATTTAGGCCAAACATACTTTAAAACGTATTGGTCATTTGCTCCACGCTATTAGGTGGAGGATATTGCTCTTTATCACAACACTTCAACAAGACTTTGAAACGTTGAATCATCAAATTCCATCCAGAAATAGTTGTGAATTACTTTGAGATTCGTATTTGTTTGATATCACATCATCCCAGCATCTTTTTCTGACCCTTTTGGGTCCCACGTTTTGTGCGTTGTGTGTTGTGGTTTGTTGTTTGTCTCACTTATTGTTTGGAGGCCTCATTTATTTTAATTAGTTATCAATAAAGGTTATATTTTAAAAGGATCAACCCAGTAAAATTATTTTCGGATCTTTTCTCTGATCCTTCTGCCTCAGTGACAAAGCTTTATTATCGGGCAGCATTATTCTCAGAGGTACTAGCATCACATGACAATTGCTCAACTCCTTTTGTCGAGTAATCCGCCTGCTGGGTGAGCCATCACTGAGCACAGGGAATTAACCACTGTGATACAAGCTAAGACTCCCACATGAACTTACCCTGAAATGCTAATTGCTAACCTATGAAATACTACTTTGGAGGTCCTTGCCCTAAGCTTACAGCCTAGCTTCCTGAAATTGTATTTAAGGACCCACCACCTAACTCTACCTTTGTCAATGGTGTTAATATGCACTATGACCACTGAGTCCTCACTAACCCCTCCTAGTAATCTGTCAACCTGATCATCAACCCGATATGTCAAAATTGAGTGCCAGAAAGACAATGCATTTTATGACAATCCCAGTCTTTCTGACAGATTGCTCTAATTTCCTCTAATAATTGAAGCTTGACTACCAGGATCTGTCTAGCATGCACTATGCTCCTTTTCCCTTCTTGCTGCAGCAGACATTTCCCTGGCAGTTAGAGGACATGTCATGCTGCAGCATTGCTAACCCTGTAATGGCATTCTCCTTATCCACCAACTTTGCTAAGTTGTTGGCGTGTACCAGATCATGCCAACTATGGTCTCTTGCACTCTTCCATTGCCCCTTCTTTTTAATTATCACCCAGCAATCTGCCTAATCATCTTGTACCTATATGCTACAATCCACTCCCAGCGAGTGTCTGCACATATGCCCCAGTGAGTGTCTGCTCGAGCAGCAAACTTCTTTCCATGTTGTCAATTGATTTTCAAGCAGCTCATTTTGATCCAGGATCTGGAGTCCTAAATTTGCAACATGCACCCATCTCATACAGCAGTATGCACCCTCAAACAGCTGTTCAAAGACTGCATTCATGACACAAAAAGTACACTGGACAGCATTGTCAATCATGGATCACATTCTAACTGGGGATAATACAGATAAAACTCCAAATATTTTATGCAATTGAAAAATAACAGAGAGAAACAGTAAATAAATGTAAGTGACTCTCTTCAAAAGTCCCTGAATCTAAAGTCACCTAATCTCACGTCACACACTTAAGACCCTGTACACTTTAGAACACAACACACAGTACAGTTTTGTTTGCTTTTAAGGTCTTAGCTGTAGTAACCCTCGCAAAACAGTCCTTTGTTTCTGCAGTGCGGCCTTCAGATCTTTGCTCCTCAAACTATAGATTAAGGGGTTGAGTAAGGGGGTGATTAGTGCATAGATCACAGTGACCCCTTGGTTCAATGTAAGAAGATTACTTGTGTTAGGAACAAAATAGGTAAAAGTCACTGACACATAAAATATGAAAACCACAGTCAAATGAGATGTACAGGTGGAGAAAGCTTTACGCTTTCCATCACTACTCCGAATTCTGAGCACTGTACTACAAATTCTGAGATATGAGTAAAATGTGGCAACAAAGGCTAAGAGGCTGAGAACACCCCCCATAATGGTTAAGAGTAAAACATTCATGGAAGTATCAGTACAAGAGATCTGGAACAAATGGGGGAGATCACAAAAGAAATTATGGATGAAGTTGGGACCACAGAATGTCAACCTTCTTAAACATAAGATGTAAATGGTGGGTAAGATGAGAGCAGAAGACCAAACTAAAGACACCAACTGAGTGCATGTACTCCAAGACATGAGCTGAGAGTAGTGAAGAGGACGGCAGATGGCTGCATACCGGTCATAAGACATGGAGGACAACAGGAAAACCTCAGAGATCGCAAAATAAATGACCAAAAATATTTGTGCTATGCATTCAGGGAAGGAGATGGACCAGTCCTGGGTGGTGAAGTTAAAAAGCATCCTTGGGGCAGTGACGGATGAGTAGGACATGTCCAAGAATGCCAAGTTTCCAAGAAAGAAATACATGGGTGTATGAAGATGAGCACAAGTTAGAACTAGAAGGATGATGAGAGAGTTACTCAGGAAGGTCATCAGGTAGATGAGCAGAAAGATGATGAAGAGGGCATAGGTGGCATTCTGATCATCTGTCAGACTCATGAGCAGAATGCTGGTGATCATTGTTTGGTTCTTCATCATTCCAGTGTGATTCTTCCTCAAATTTTCCAAATGAACAAAAATGACGGCAACAATGAAACATTGGGAAAATTTGGCGGATAAAAAGATCACAATAGGTGAATATCCAAGCCTGGATATAATATTGCTGATACTAACAGCTAATGGTGTCCTTCCTTTTAAAAATCATTGTTTCTCCCAGGAGCAGAAGCCACAGAAGCCCAAACCTCTGCTCTGCTCATCCATAAATATGTAATAAGGTCTCTGGACACTTATTTCATGTTTGTTTATAGTGTTGGAGTTGGTATTTAATTTTCACAATGCACAGTCTCTCATGAATATCATGAGTCATTTCCAGTGGTGGACACAGACAACTTCACATATGGCTTAAAAATATACAACTTTTTATGTAATAAAGATAAAAAGTGCTTGCTCTCTGTAATGGTCCAGCCATCTTTCATACTAAACAGGGTAGTGTATCTAAAGCTACATGAGTCACTCAGCAGCCGGTATGTGTGTATGTCCGGATATGCATTAGTGTACAGGGAGTATAGGGGGTATTGCAGGAGGAAGAGGTCTAGCTCTGAGGACTAATGTAGGGAATGAATCAGGAAAACAGCCAGATTAGGAATGTGATAGGTCTGCCTAAGAAGATCTGTTTTTAGGGCACACTTAAAACTGTGGTTATTGATGTTTTACCAGATTGTCCAGGGTAGCATATTCCAGATGTAGTACCCCAGAGTTAGGTACTCCATTACCTCTGTGATGATGTGAGTGTTAAATATGTGTGTTAAATGAAAAGTGTTGTGTTTACCATTATGTTCTGTGTTGGGTTTACTGGCAAGGTTTTCCAGACCCCATAGTGAGTACAGGTCACCTAGGAATATTCTGGGGAATCCTGCGGAATAATTTAACCCAGTATTCAGCGCGTCAAACGTTGTTATTAATTTATATTCCCAAATTCTTCTGTGGTTTTGCAAACCACCCTTCAATATCACAACTCTCATATCCCCTATGTCATGTCCATGGTTAGAAAAGTGCTCGGCCACAGGTAATTCTCTTTTTCTGTGTTTAATCGTGTGGCGATTAGATCTCATCCTGGCTCTCAGTTTTTGTTCTATTTCCCCAATATAAAGGCCCCCCAACAGTACATTTACTGCACATGATCGGGTACACAACATTGGACGTAGAACATGTGAATGTCCCTGGGATCTTATAATCCTGCTGTGTGTTGGGGATCTGTATCCTGTCCACAGTCAGTACATGTGAGCAGGTCTTACAGCTCCTTACATTACAGAGATAAGTTCCTTTTTGTGTGTCAGAGGGCAATGCACTCCTGATTATAAAGTTCCTCAAGTTAGGAGGTTGCCTGTAGCACAGAAGGGGAGGGTCTGGCAATATGGTTTTCAGACGGTCATCCTTGTGTAGGGTATGGTAGAGTTTCTTTGCGGTTTTCCTTAGTACCTCTAGTTGTGGATTGTAGGTCACTACTAGAGGCACACGATTGTTTCTTTCCTTCTCCTTGTATTGGAGTAGTTGATTCCTGAGTATCCTGGTGGCTCTGGTGCTTTGGTCATCAATTGAGGTGGGATGGTAGCCCTGATTTATAAATGTCCTTTTAAGATGGTACAAATGTTTCTCTCTGTCTGTTGGGTTGGAGCAGATCTGATTGTATCTGACGGCCTGGCTGTAGACAATGGACTTTTTGATGTGTTTAGGATGGAAACTGTCCCATCTGAGGTATGTAGGCCGATCAATCGGTTTTCGGTATAGGGATGTCTGTATTGAGTTGTTTAAAATCTTTATGGTGGTGTCCAAAAAGTTCATTTCGGTATACGAGTAGCTTAATGTCAGGTTTTTGGCGGGAGGGAATGCATTGAATCTTTCATGGAATTTTATTAATTCTTGTTTGGTGTGGGTCCAGATGATCATGAAGTCATCAATGTAGCGGAAGTAGGCCAATGGTTTGCTGGGGCAGGAGGCCAGAAAGTCATTCTCCAGTTTTGCCATAAAAAGATTGGCAAATCGCGGTGCCATTTTACTGCCCATGGCAGTCCTGGTGAGTTGCAGCAATATCTCTTTGCCAAAGGAGAAATAATTATGTGTGAGGATGAATCTTGTGAGGTGTAGCACTGCATCAGAGGCGACCCCATTGGCCTCAAGGCAGTCAGTCCATCCTTGTGTGGAATGTTGGAATACAAGGATTCCACATCCTTAGTGGCCAGGATGGTGTCATTGGGGAGGCGACCTACAATTGACAGTTTGTTCAGTTGGTCAATGGTGTCTTGCAAGTAGCTGGTTGTGTTTCTCACCAGTGGTTTGAGGATGCCTTCCACCCATTCTGAGATTCCTTCAGTGAGGGTTCCCACACCTGAGATAATTGGCCTCCCTGGGTTGCCAGCTTTGTGTAGTTTTGGAAGCATGTAGAATGTTCCAACCTTGGGGTTCTCCGGTATCAAGTCCAGAAGTTTTGTGGAGCCCACAGACAGGCTTCTGATGACCCTTCTCTATTTCCTCACATATTTCTGAGTCGGGTCTTGATTCAGTTTCCCTTTTCTATTTCCTCACATATTTCTGAGCCGGGTCTTGATTCAGTTTGGTGTAGTATCTGGTGTCTGTCAACTGTCTGCCTGCTTCTTTCTTGTAGTCCGATATATTCATGAGGACTATAGCACCACCCTTATCTGCAGGCTTAATGGTGATTTCCTTGTTGCTCTTAAGTGCATAAATGGCCCTTCTTTCCTGCATATTGATATTAAATGTTTCACTTCCATGCTTGTCCAGTATAGTGGATTGCACCGCATGCCTAAAAGAGTCTATGTATTTGTCCAAAGTGGGATTGCGGCCAGTAGGGGGCGTCCGATCAGACTTCTTTTTGGCCCCAAGTTTCTCCTGTGTTTGTGTGCTTGAAAGTCCTGTGTCCTCTTTATCATGAAAGAATTCTTTCAGTCTTAGTCTTCTGAAATATTCCTCCATGTCACTACAAAGATTTGTTTTGTCAAGCGTTTTAGTGGAACAGAATGAAAGTCCCCTGGAGAGAACACTGAGCTCCACATTACTGGGGTTGTGAGATGACAGATTGATAGCACAGCTGATTTTACCTTTGTCCGTGTCCCGTTGGGGGTTCTGTTCCGTCCTGCCAGACTTGTGGTGCTCCTGATCCGTGTTTGGGTAGAGGCCTGCTCTGAGTCGAAGTCTCCTGAGTTTCTTTTCCTTCTTCTGAATAAGGCAGCATCGTAGTGTTGTGTAAAAGTGTTGCATTTCCAGGTTCACGTCCTCTGTAAGTGTATTCCTTAAAGTTTGTATCTCCACAAGCGCCTTTTTCTTGTTGCTGTAGAAGACGTTGATAAGGTGATTCCGCAGTCTCTCAGAAGTCCTGTAGCAAAGGCGTTGTGCATAACGAGTATTGTAAGTGTGCAGAGTTGGACTCATATAATGTTTGTGTACCTCTTGTAGCATTCCTGCCCTGACCCCCCCCCCCAACAGTAATTCAGGGACCATAAAACGTTCGCTCCGCTATCAGTGCTTAGACAAAAAAAGTTTGTTTGCTGTTGCAGAATTCCTTTTAAGTGCAAACCAATCACATCCATATCTGTGCCTGGTCATAGGTACGTATGTTATAAGTGTGTATAAATATTCAGGCCTCTTCAGATCTATTCCATTTTTAGCCTGACGAAGAGCCCGAGAGGTTCGCAAGCTCACTATTACACCATGTATTTTTGTTAGCCATTAAAAGGTATCATATCTACAAGATTACGTGGTTTCTCTTGGGAACAATCACATTTTGCTCTACTGGCTAACACAGTACCAAACCTTTGTTTTCATTATCCAAGTTCTTACAAACATGCTGTTTAATAATTTGTTCTAAAATCTTTCCCAGTATAGAAGTGAGACTCACAGGCCTTTAGTTTCCTGGGCCCACCTCCTTATTTTTTTGAAAACAGGGACAACATTTGCTCTTTTCCAAACTTCTGAGACTTCTCCTGTTCTCTAGGAACTTTCAAAGACTGAGGTGAATGGTTCAGCAATTACCTCTGCTGCTTCCTTTAGTATCCCAGGATGCAATTCATCTGGACCTGGGGACTTGAAATAATGTAAGTTAGCTAAGGATTCCCTCACGATCTCTCTGCTTATAGATAGCCTGGAATCTTTTATTCCTTAGCTCAGAGTAGATTAGTTGATGTTATATTTACTTTCTGAGAGAAAACAGATACAATATGGGAATTTAAAAATTCAGCCTTCTCAACATAATTTTTAACCCATTCACCATTTTCATCCTGTAAACATCTTATAGCATCTTTGACTTCTCTTTTGACATATCCCCAAATCCTTATTTTCGTGCTTTTAGCCTCTCTTGCCAGTCTTAATTCATTATTAGCTTTAGCTATTCTGACACTTGCTCCACATTTTCTGCAGACTGCAGTATATTCTTCCTTAGATATTCCCCTATCTTTCCATTTGATAAACATATTTTCCTTCCCCTTTGCATGTATTTAAGTTCTGTCTGCATTCATCCTGTGTGGACCAGACTGTCTACTGCGTGTCTAGATATCCTAATTGGACATAGCAACAAAGACACTGCAATTTGTCAACCCAGAAGTTGTGTTATGTTCCAGTATATATACATTCTGTTGATGCTGTAAACCATTGCTATGTGTAATAAAGCAGGCAGACTCCAGAGCTTTCAAGTAGTATGGTTGCCCAAAGTCTATGTGAGAGTGGTGCAAATCATCTTAGCTGGAGAAGATTGTGATTCTTTTTTTTTTTTTTTTTATCAAATATTTTTTATTAAACATTTTCATAGTACATACTGTTATTCTCTCACAGAATATACATATAAATGAATTATGCATCAATCACTTACATCACTTTATAATATTTTGTTTAACATTCAATAGTAGTGGACAGTTGCTTACAGATAACATTATCTATATCTCAATATATATATATATATATATATATATATATATATATATATATATCCTAAAGTTTAACTTGGATTTATTCCGCTGTATTTGTCAAACATGTATTGTTATTTGAGTGTTGTATTATTTATGTGATGAGTTTCAGTGCTCAAATTTCAAAGTGAGGGACTTTTGTCTATGCTTATTGTTAAATCTGGTGAAATATTGTACTTTTTCTTACAAACTTAAAACAAAATTTACAACTTGAATTTTTGCCAGTACTTCCAAACATAATTAAATTTATGTAAACAGTTATTGTTCCTTGCATGCATTTTTTCATAACAGTAATGATCTGCCATCATGTCTAATACATCTTTATTTATAGGGGGGGACTCCACTTTCCACTTTTTTGCGATCAAATTTTTTGCTGCTAAAAGGAAATGGCAAATCCACTTTCTTTTCTTTTGGGGGATAGATTCGCACTCCAAGAGTAATAGAGCCAGTTGTGGGGAGCATGTCAGTCTCTCTCCCGTGATAGACCGTATGTTGTTGAAAACCTCCTTCCAGTATGGCTGAATCTTCGGACATGTCCAGAACAAGTGATACAAGGAACCCTCGCCTCCACACCCCCTTCAGCATTCATTATCTATGTTTTTAAAGCATCTAGCCAGTTTCAGAGGTGTATAGTACCATCTGGAAATAATTTTTTGGTGAGTCTGGAGTAGGTTGGCCGAGAGGGTAGCTCTATTTGCCCATGTAAAAGAGTTCAACCACTGAGCCGAGGAGAAACTTTTCCTCAAATCTCGTTCCCAGTTTATTAAATGCATTTTCTTAATATTGTTCATGTTTCCGGACATGCTATCATATATTATCTTGGTTAATGAACCTTGACAGGCACTAGCTCCTTGAAGCAATGTTTCCAACTGTGTAGGGATGGAACATCTCTCCAAATGGGAGTTGTTTAGGAAAGAGACAATTTTCATATAAGAATATAGTTCTGAGTTTGGGAGATTACATTTGTTTTGAATTAGATTAAAAGTGAGTAGCTTGTCCCTTTCAAAGAGGTCTGCCACCCATTTAATTCCTTTTTTGTTCCACTCTTTTATATTAACGTCTTGAATGTAACACAAGAGAATTTCAATAGGGAGTTGAATAGCCTTAGTTTGGGGGGCAGATCTACAGTTGTATGCTAGATAGTTCCAGCACTGTGTGGTCAATTTCATCATAGGAGAGAGACTCTGTGTTGTTGATACTGTACTGATGTGGGGGTACAGGGCTTCTATAATGGAGGCAATGATAAGTAACCTCAAAGGTCTGTTGTGGTTTTTATACTTTTCTATATGTCCCCAAGGAGGGAGTGAAGATTCCCTCAGCCACGCACCCGATTGACTTATAATAGTTGCCTGATAATATGTTAATAGATTCGGGACTCCAAGGCCCCCTTGTCCCTTGCGCAAATACAAGATTGATGCCGCTACTCTGGGTCTCTTCCCACTCCAAACGAATGCTAATAGCTGTTTTTGAAAATTGGCAATTGTGCACTTGGGAATAGGGTAAGATAATGTACGGAAAAAATAGAGGATTTTCGGCAGGATCAACATTTTATATAGAGTTATTCTGCCGACCCATGAAAACTCTTTTTTCGCTAGATTGTCCAGTTCTTTTTTTAGTGTAATAAGTAACGGGTCTAGGTTGGATGATATGATATTTGTTTTGGATTGGCATAACTTGACTCATAAGTATGGTATTACTGTGTGCCACTGAAAAGGGAATTCTTTTTGGATGTCTAGTTTCAATTTTTTTTCCATGTTGATCCCAAGGATTTGCGATTTGTCTGAGTTCAGCTTGTAATAAGATGCACTACTGAATTGCGAGATGCATTCTTGGACATTCCTCAGGGAGTTTAAGGGATCATTTAGGGTTAAGAGGACATCATCGGCAAAAAGTCCTATTTTATGTTGCCTTAAGTTGTTTGGTATTCCTTTGATTTTTATATTTGACCTAATTGACTCCGCCAGAGGTTCGATAAACATCACGAACAACAAGGGGGAGAGGGGGCACCCCTGACGAGTGCCATTCGTTATATAGAAGGGGGAAGATAAGGCACCGTCAACTAATACCCTTGCCGATGGTCTCGTGTAGAGGGCCCGAACCGCTTGCAAATAATTTTTCCCCACTCCAAATTTCTGTAGGACCGCAAATGCGAATTCCCAATGGACCCTATCGAACGCCTTCTCCGCGTCCAGGGAAAGGAGGAGAGAAGGCATCAGACTCGAGTCCATTATCTCCATCAAATTCTGGGTTCTACGCGCACCATCAGCCGCGTTTCTACCCTTTGTAAACCCCACTTGGTCGCTGTGTAATATTTCTGGTAGGACCTCCAGCAATCTCAGGGCTAAAATTTTTGAGTATAATTTAGTATCTGTATTTAAAAGCGAAATGGGCCTAAAATTCGCTGGGGATGTAGGTTCTTTACCTGGTTTCGGTAGTGTTATTATAGTAGCCTGAAGCATTTCCTCGGGCATCGTACCTTTTATCATAGATTCGTTAAATATAGAAGTTAAACAAGGGGATAGAATGGGTGCAAAGGTCTTATAGTATTCATTGGACAGGCCGTCCGGGCCTGGAGATTTGTGGTTTTTAGATAGATTTATCGCCTTGTTTATTTCACTGATTGAAATAGGTTTGTTGAGGGCTTCTCCCTGTAGTCCCATTGAAGGGAGGGATATGCTATTTAAGAAATTTTCTATAATTTCGGGGGTAGGTTGAGGTGTCGTCTTGCAGTCCTTTAAATTATATAAGTTGGCGTAGAAGTTTTGGAATTGTTCCGCAATTTGTTGCGGGTGGGATATCTGTGTTGTGGGGTTATTTGAGCATTTTATGTAGGGAATTTTTGCTTTTATCTGATTTTTCTTTGCCATTTTGGCCATCAATTTTAAAGGGTTAATCAATGTTAGTGTAAAAGTTGGCTTTCGAGTAAATCAAACCTCTATTATAATTGTCTAGTAGCTCTTTTCTCAGTTCTTTTCTCAATAGGATCAGCTCCAATTGAGCGTTCTTTTGAGGGGAATTTTGCTCTTCTTTTTCTTGCTTTTGGATTTTTTCTAGTAAAGAGTTTATCTTAGCTTGTTTGCTTTTCCGTTCTTGTACTTTTAATTTAATTAAAACCCCCCTGATTACTGCCTTATGAGCATTCCATACAGTAAAATTGCTTATATTTGGATTTTCATTTAGGGCAAAGTATTCTGACAGATCTTGTTTGATTTGTTCCTGTGTGTTAGGTGATTTGAATAGATTTATAGAATTCCGACAAATTCTAATAGGATTAAAAGGGGCACCCACTTTAAAGTTTATGCAGATAGGGGAATGGTCAGACCATGTGGTCGTGCCTATGGTAGACTCTGTTATAGAAGTAAGGGTCCACCTGTCAACTATAAATAAGTCTATTCGGGAAAATGTTTTATGCCTTGAAGAGAAGAATGTGAACTCTTTTGAAGTAGAATTAAGACATCTAAAAGTGTCATACAGGCCTTCTCTATGTAGCCATGGTTGTAGGACTGCAGCGGTTCTATGCCGAGCTGTTGAGTCTATTTCTTTGTTTGGTATGATGTTAAAATCACCACAAATAATTAGCTTTCCTTTTTGGATCTTTCTGATTTTCTTTATTATTTTATTTAAAAAAGATACTTGGGAACTGTTGGGGGCATAAATATTAGCTAGGGTGAGTGGTGTTTCATTGAGCGTTCCCTGTAGGATGATGTATCTTCCTTTCGGGTCGATTACCTGGTTTTCTGCTGAGAAATGAATACCTTCTTTAAAGGCTATGACTACTCCCGCATGTTTTTTATTTTGGGCGGTGGCCGAAAAAATCTGGGGAAAATTTTTGTTTGTAAATTTGGAGGATGCAAGTTTGGTAAAATGTGTTTTTTGTAAACATAATACATCTACTTTATTTATCCTTGCATCCTTCCAAATCATTGCTCTTTTAAAGGGAATGTTTAGTCCCTTGGTGTTTTGTGAATATATTTTAATAGACATGGTAACTTTTTGAAAAAAGCATAATGTTAGGAATTAGTCTGGCATTGTAAATTGTTAACATAACATTGCAAATATAACACAATAAACCGATTGTAGGTCTTCCTTTAGATAGTAACTTTTTTAACTGTCCGCTATAAGGTTGGTTTAAGACCTGTAACGTAGAACAGTTAAACTCTTGTAGAGTATCAGGGTTAACCTGGTGTATGGTGGGGGTAAAAGTCCGCCTTGCAGGGTGAGACCCATTGTTTACTCACGTATCCTGTAGGCCCAGTCGGTCAGATCGATCGTTTTTCATTCCGGGTTGGGTTGTTCCTCTCTTGGTGGAGTAGAAGGTAGCGTACGTCTGCTGGCACCGTTTTTCGGATTTGGACGTTTTGTTGCTTGTGCTTCCTCTTGTAGCGGAATGTTCCACTTTTGTAAAATTTTTTCTCCTGCTTCTGGGGAAGAAATGATATGCATAGCGTTGTTTCTGTGAATTATGATTTTCGTCGGGAACCCCCATTTATATGGGATTTTTGCAGAGCGTAAGGTTGCAGTCACTTGCGAAAAAGCCCTCCGGGCTCGTATTGTAGATTGTGATAGATCTGTATATAAACTGATATTAGCATATGGGGGCGGCAAAAGGTGGCTTTGTCTCGCCGCCATCATCAGTTCTTCTTTTACGTGGTAGAAATGCAGCCTAGCAATCACGTCACGTGGTACAGAGTTCGGCAGGAAACTTGGTTTAGCTAGCCTATGGATTCTGTCAATTGTGCAGTCTTGGTCGTTGGAGTTGGGAAGGGCTGTTTTTATCAGTTTGACGAGAAATTGTTTTAACTCCGCTTGAGGTACGTTTTCAGGGATACCTCTAAGCTTTATATTGTTCCTCCTACTCCTGTCTTCTAAGTCGGTTAATTTGTTCTTGATGGTTTCTGGCTCTTCCTCTAGCGTATAATGAGCATCTATCAGATTATTATGGAATGCTGTAATTTCGCCCATTTTAGTTTCTACATGATCAGCGCGGACTTCTAACTCTTGTATAGAGTTGTTTACTGTGGCTTCTTCTTTTCGGCATCTCTTTCTCAAGGTGTAAGGAGCTTCTCCGCTCCATCTGGCAGGGCTGGTGTCGCTTTAAGTTGCTGTTTAAGGGTCTTGAAGACGGAGCCTGTCACTACACGACTGTCCTCAACTGCATCAGGCCACGCCCCCCCCCATTGTGATTCTTTTTAATGACTAATCTCCAAGAGACCACAGTCTGTGAAGGATGCTATGGCAAGAATTGCAGCTACAAATAGAGTGCCCTGTTGCGGTTAAAGAGCCAGAAATGCTGAATGTGTGTTGCTGCTAAGAGCAGAAATTTAAAGGGCCAAGAGACCAGAAAGTGCAGCTACTGTGGGCAACAAAGGTGTAGTGCAGCAGAAGACAGCTGCAAACAAGATAATGGACTTTTTTTTGTTTGTGTCACAGTATGGAGCGCTGTGCACGTAAGTGTCCTATGGAATTGTTGGTGTATGGAATCCCACTACTGGTGGATCTAGATCCCAAGCAGGTGTTTTTGTAGGATTATGCCTGAGCTTCTGCTGTTTCTTGTGACAGGTCAGAAGACTAGCAAGACAGTGTTGGAACTGTGTCAGTTGAGCTGGAAAAATGTGAAGCCCTGAAAGTGGAGCTGGTTCTAGGCCGAGACTTTCTTAATTTCTGGCAGTTGTGGAATGGAGGGGATCAGGTGCAGCCTCCTACACAACCTGGCAGTCATCAGTCTGAGCATGTCCATAAACAGTTGCTGGCTGGAGTCACAGTAACTGATAATGATAATCTGCAGTAGGGACATAAAAAAGACTGATGTTGCAAATGTTTTGCAAGAAATGTCTGTTGCCAAAGTTTATAGTGATAATGATAAGGCGAAGTCATGGGAAATGCATTATGTGTTTTCTTTGCAGATCTGGGTGGTAGAAGCTGCACAGTATGCATTAACATTTAATAAAAACATGTTGGAAAAAAGTGAATTGATAAAAATGTGTTACAAAAAAATCTTTTTATTGATGCTTAAGCCTCATGTGAAAAGGATTATGAAATGTTTATTCTGTGTATGAAATGCCTAGAGTTTATGAAAGTATTTCACAATCTGCACAGGTGAATGCAGAGTCTAAACAGGCTGTTAAAGGAAGTTTAACCTTAGCCTATATGGGAATTAGCTCAAATGTGTCTCTAGTAATAGAGAGTAGAAATAATGAAAGGGAAGAGAAAAAGAGGAAAGAGAAGGAGAAAAAGAAAGGAGAGAAGGAAGCCTCGAATGTAGTCGGCCTCTGAGAATGGTTCAGTGGTCCCGGGGCCCAACTGCCCCTGGAACTCATGACCGGCCCACAACTAGGGGAGCCAATTCATGTCAAGAACTAGACCGAGAAAGAGAGAGATAAAGGTTTAGCAACAAGGACTGAGGTGAAATATATTGTTTGAAGAAACTTTTTGTGGATGTTAATTTCTACAACCTGCGAGCTATAGTAATACTGTGTACCTCTGGTTTTTCACAGACTTATTTGGCTTGGACTCTTTATTATCAGGCAGCATTATTCTCAGAGGTACTAGCATCACATGACAATTGCTCAACTCCTTTTGTCGAGTAATCCGCCTGCTGGGTGAGCCATCACTGAACGCAGGGTAGCAACCACTGTGACACAAGCTAAGACTCCCACATGAACTAACCCTGAAATGCTAACCTATGAAATACTACTTTGGAGGTTCTTGCCCTAAGCTTACAGCCTAGCTTCCTGAAATTGTATTTAAGGACCCTCCACCTAACTCTACCTTTGTCAATGGTGTTAATATGCACTATGAGCACTGAGTCCTCACTAACCCCTCCTACCGTAGTAATCTGTCAACCTGATCATCAACCCGATATGTCAAAATTGAGTGCCAGAAAGACAATGCATTTTATGACAATCCCAGTCTTTCTGACAGATTGCTCTAATTTCCTCTAATAATTGAAGCTTGACTACCAGGATCTGTCTAGCATGCACTATGCTCCTTTTCCCTTCTTGCTGCAGCAGACATTTCCCTGGCAGTTAGAGGACATGTCATGCTGCAGCATTGCTAACCCTGTAATGGCATTCTCCTTATCCACCAACTTTGCTAAGTTGTTGGCGTGTACCAGATCATGCCAACTATGGTCTCTTGCACTCTTCCATTGCCCCTTCTTTTTAATTATCACCCAGCAATCTGCCTAATCATCTTGTACCTATATGCTACAATCCACTCCCAGCTAGTGTCTGCACATATGCCCCAGTGAGTGTCTGCTCGAGCAGCAAACTTCTTTCCATGTTGTCAATTGATTTTCAAGCAGCTCATTTTGATCCAGGATCTGGACTCCTAAATTTGCAACATGCACACATCACATACAGCAGTATGCACCCTCAAACAGCTGTTCAAAGACTGCATTCATGACACAAAAAGTACACTGGACAGCATTGTCAATCATGGATCACATTCTAACTGGGGATAATACAGATAAAACTCCAAATATTTTATACAATTGAAAACTAACAGAGAGAAGCAGTAAATAAATGTAAGTGACTCTCTTCAAAAGTCCCTGAATCTAAAGTCACCTAATCTCAAGTCACACACTTAAGACTCTGCACACTTTAGATCACAACACACAGCAACTTTTTGCTTGATTTTAAAGTTTTTAGCTGCAGTAACCCCCGCAAAAGAGTCCTTTGTTTCTGCAGTGCGGACTTCAGGTCTTTGCTCCTCAAACTGTAGATTAAGGGGTTGAGCAAGGGGGTGATTAGTGCATAGATCACAGTGACCCCTTGGTTCAGTGTAAGAAGATTACTTGTGTTAGGAACAAAGTAGGTAAAAGTTACTGACACATAAAATATGAAAACCACAGTCAGATGAGATGTACAGGTGGAGAAAGCTTTACGCTTTCCATCGCTGGTGCGGATTTTGAGCACAGTGCTACAAATTCTGAGATATGAGTAAAGTGTGGTAACAAAGGCTAAGAGGCTGAGAACACCCCCCATAACGGTTAAGAGTAAAGCATTGAGGGAAGTGTCGGTACAAGAGATCTGAAACAAATGGGGGAGATCACAAAAGAAATTATGGATGAAGTTGGGACCACAGAACGTCAACCTTCTTAAACATAATGTAAAAATAGTCGGAAGGAGGAGAGCAGAAGACCAAACTAAAGACACCAACTGAGTGCATGTACTCCAAGACATGAGCTGAGAGTAGTGAAGAGGACGGCATATAGCTACATACCGGTCATAAGACATGGAGGACAACAGGAAAACTTCACAGACCCCAAAATAGATGACAAAGAACATTTGTGCTATGCATTCAGGGAAGGAGATAGACCAGTCCTGGGTGGTAAAGTTAAAAAGCATCCTTGGGGCAGTGACGGATGAGTAGGACATATCCAAGAATGCCAAGTTTCCAAGAAAGAAATACATGGGTGTATGAAGATGAGCACAAGTTAGAACTAGAAGGATGATGAGAAAGTTGCACAAGAACGTCATCAAGTAGATGAGCAGGAAGATGGTGAAGAGTACATAGATAGCATTCTGATCATCTGTCAGACTCATGAGAAGAATGCTGGTGATCATTGTTTGATTCTTTATCATTCTGGCGTGATTCTTTCCCAAATTTTCCAAATGAATAAAAATGATGACAATGATGAAACATTGGGAAAATTTGGTGGCATGTAAGATCACAATAGGTGAATATCCAAGCTTGGATATAATATTGCTGATACTAACAGCTAATGGTGTCCTTCCTTTTAAAAGTGATCGGTTCTCCCAGGAGCAGAAGCCACAGAAGCCCAAACCTCTGCTCTGCTCATCCATAAATGTATAATAAGGTCTCTGGACATTCATCTCATGGTTGTTTATAGTGTAGGAGTTTTGTAATTTTAACCAATATAGATTCACAATGCACAGGTATCTGGTGAGTATCGTGAGTCATTTCTAGTGGTGGACACAGACAACCTCACATACGTTTGTACAAAAATAGCCAACTTTTTATGTAACAAAGGTAAAAAGTGCTTGTTCTCTGTAATGTTCCAGCCATCTTTCATACTAGACAGGTTGGTACACATAAAGCTACATGAGTCACTCAGCAGCAGGTATCTGTGATATTTGAGTTGTATTAGTGTGTAGGGAGTATGGAGTGTACTGCTGGAGGAAGAGTTCCAGCTCTGTGTAATAATGTAGGGAATAGATCAGGAAAGGAGACAGATTAGGAATGTTATAGTTCTGCCTATGAAGATGTGTTTTTATGGCACACCTAAAATAAGGTGAGCAGATGTTCCAATTTACGTGGTACAGTCCCGCTTTAGAAACTTATGTCTTGCTTTCCCCCGGGTCCCAAGTGGGACAGCCATTCGTTCCGCTTTCAGGACGTCTGTCAGCATGAAGCTGATTACTAGCCAGGGTGTTGCGGCTTGCTGGCTCATAATCACTTAGCAGCGCCGCTGCAGGATACACAAACTATCTGGCAGCAGCACCGATAAAAGGAGCAGCGGTGCTCTGAAGACCAAGAGAAGGTAAGTATATGGGTTTCAGGGAGGGTGTTATATTGCTTCTGGGACTACTGTGGGCGTCACTGTTACTACTAAGGCGACTGTGGGGGACACTATTACTACTGGGGCCTATATAGGGGCACTCATAATTGTAGGCGCAGTTCGGATTGAAATAGGACCTGTGCCTACAATTAGAAGCGTAGTTCCCATTGATTTCAATGAGAGTTGAGCATGGAATTATGAGCGTGGCTGCTAAATAGGGATCATAGCAGCACTTCCGCTTCAACCCCAGTGTAACCTGGTACTGATAGCCTTCACTGCCACTATAGAGGCCAGCGTTACTACTGGGGCCACTATGGGGGACACTGTTACTACTGAGACCACTGTAGAGTCAGTATGACTATTGTGGCCCTGTGACCACTATGGGGTCACAGTTAGTACTGGAGTCACTATGGGGTCATTGTTACTACTGGGGCCACTATGTGGTTCCTTATTACTAGCGCAGCCGCTATGGGGAACACTATTACGGCTCGTTCACACGGGTGTCTAAGTGCATTTCAGTCATAAAAATATGCTACATATCTACACAACCACAACTGCTTTTAGTTTTTTGACTGTTCCAGTGTATTTTTGTTTGTGCAAATGCACTGCACATTTACACGTGCAAAAAGAACGCATACATGCCCATTAAAATGATGTGTGAACACATAGGTTTCCTGCATATTCACTGCATATTTGCACCTGCCTATTCACTTTAATGGCCTATTGCAGTGTGTATACATACCAAAATACGTATGATTAAGGAAAAATAAAGTTAAAGTTGGGGAATGGACCTTAAGAAATGTCATAGAAGGACCTGAAGTGAGCAGTTCATGGAAGGAAACCCACCAACACAACGCAGCTGAAGCCGTTTTGTACAGATGTGCCCATCTCCTCTACTCTATGGAGCCATGTTGTGTGGAGTGAAGGAACAGAAACATCATATTACAGAAGCCATGAGGAGGGCAAAAGCAAGTGACAGTGGCATTTAAATGCGCTGATTAGTATTCCGGGATCCGAATCGGCCATCCTGCGACGAGATCACCTGGGGCTTTCTAAGGCTGCCATGGCTTGTCTTCTATCAAGCTTTGTCAGTGCCATGTCTTGATAGATCGCCTGATAGAGCGTGGTATAATGTAATACTATGCATTATGCCACATATGATGCACTATGGTATTTCATTATACTGCATGAGCAATCACAACTTCAAGTAAAAAATTTTTTAAATTAATTATTAGAAAAAATAAAGTAAATAATAGTTAAAATAAGCCCTTTCCCCATATATATAAGAAAAAAGAAAGAAGCATAACAAAAACATATTTGTATTTGGTATTGCTGCATCCTTAAAAGCCTGATCTATCAAAGTATTTTATATTTATTCTGCATTGTAAACATCATCATAAATAAAACATACACTACACCGGAATTGCGCTTTTTTGGTCACTCCATCTCCATAAAAAAAATTATAAAAAACAATCAAAAAGTCGTACGTACTCCAAAATTATATTAACAGAAACTGCAGGACGTACTGCGAAACTGAGCCCTCGCATAACTGTCAATAGAAAAATAAAAAAGTTATAGCTATTAGAGCATGGCGGCAGAACATAATTTTTTTTATCGTTGTAATTGTACTGACCTGCAAAATAAAGTTACGTAATTTTTGCCGTCGTGTGAACACTGTAATAACAAGAACCCCCCCCCCCCCCCCAAAGATAGTGGAACAGCTTACATTTTTCCATTTCACTCTAAGTTTTTCAGTACATTATAGGCACGTTGCACTCCACCACGCACTCCACATGATCAACGTCACTTGAAAAGGAGAAAGCTCCTCCCATGAATGAAGCAATCACCCCGGCGTCTGCCGCAGACTACTGAAGGTGAGTGTATGTTTTATTCTATAAATATGCATGACCATATATCCATATTTTATACTTGAAAAGGGCGTTTGCAAATGCCGAAACGCTTAGTATAATACTTTAAATAAAATTCGGTTTATTATAACCACTGGACCATCGGGTCTGATTGATTGTAACCCCGGACCCCGAAGCGTGGAGAGTCTTTTTTCTCACCATTAAAAGGATAGCAGATAACTTGCTGATCTGTAGGGGTCTCATCACTGAGACCCGCACTGATCTTAAGAACGGGGGTCCCATGTGCCCCCTCCTCCTCACTGTGGGGACACTGCTCCCCCCAGAATGAGGAGCAGACTGAATGAAGTGCTGGTCTCACAAGCACACTAGCACTCCATTAATTTTCAATGGGACTGTAGAGATACCCGAGTGGATGTTTCCATCAGCCCCATTGAAATGAATGTGCGGCCAGTGCTCTATTCAGAGTGATATCACTGCAGGAGTGGGGGGAGGAGCCCCTCATCAATCAGCAAGTTATTGCCTATGCTGTTGATATCCTGTGGATAGGGCATAATTTGAAATTCTGGTACAATCCCTTTAAGAGGTTAAAATCACAGAGGTGAGCATTCTATGAGAGTTTAAGGCAATTGTGCCTGCCTTATGGCGATTGTGCCTACCTTATGGCGATTGTACGGCGATTATGCCTATCCGGTATTGCATTTTTTGACTCTTTCAGTGAATGCCTTAAGAGGTTAAGTTCCATCTAGGAGATTATATACATATAATCTTAGTATAATTAAATACAATCTCAAGGAAAAGGCGCGCCATCACATAGGTTGACACAAACTTGCCTAGTTATGCAACAACATGGGGGTAGGGAATGTACTATTGAGTCTAAAAAGTTGGGTGCCTACCCCTATGGCTGCTGTAATTGTGGCAATTTTGGTAGTCATCTAGTCCTATAGTGGTTGCCACCTACTTCCTGTCTAGTTTTGCATCTTGGGGGTTAATTGCCCTTATAACTATATTTCCCACTGTTTAGCTGGACTGTCCTGCAAACAGTAATACGAAGAGGCACATATATGAATAAAGTGGTAGTTTATAGATAATTTGGGGGGCATTTTTGGATGTAAAGGAAGTGTGGGGCTTAAAATGTCTTGAGAGTACGTATTCAAATGTTGGCACGTATTATAAGCAGTTCGGGAGATGTGGTGAGGGTTCTGGATAAACTATGGACAGTGGACTGCTTCCTTTTACCACCTAGTGAATCCCGCCTAATACTATGCTGAGTCCTGAATTATGCCTAGATGAAAATGTTTTTCTCTCCTCCCTGGACGGTCTCATTATGAAGCTGCGCCATCGTCTGCATATTATTGGCTGGGGATTTGGGGTCTTTGTAGAGAACGATTACAGCTCTGCAACATGAGTTACTGCAATTACTGCTCTACTGCATCTGGGGAATAATTAAAGCAAATCTCAGCACAAGAAATTAGCAGCTCAGTCTCCGACATGTAAGAGAGTTGAGGATTACTGCACCCAGAGACCACAAATAATGTCCCTAAACAGGATCCAAGGAGAAGGCGGAAATGACAATAACAAGAAGATTAATGATATAGAAATATTAGGATTTATTAATTGTACAGTAAAATCTCTACTAGCAGTGACATATACTAAGGCCGATTTGAAATAAAGCTGTTTTTTTTAGCCAAAAGTTTGTCTCTAGTAACATTATTTACTTCTAATAACACCGGCGTGTGCCGGCCCACGTGACCGTGCTGCGGAACCCACGTGATCTACTGCTTGGCGTCTCCTCCTTCTGCTAATGCAACCCACCCTTTTCCATCATCGTCCACGGGTAATACACTAGTACAGTACAGTACTGCACAATTGCACTCCAATGTACCAGTACAGAGAACACAGTGATAACGCTGAAGACAGATAATGATGTCACCTGCAGTTCTATGTAACTGCACAGAGAACACAATGATAATGCTGAGGATACATAAAGATGTCCCCTGCAGTTCTATGTAACAGCACAGAAAACACATTGATAACGCTGAGGACAGATAATGATTAGAGATGAGCGAGCACCAAAATGCTCGGGTGCTCGTTACTCGGGACGAAATTTTCGCGATGCTCGAGGGTTCGTTTCAAGTAACGAACCCCATTGAAGTCAATGGGCGACCCGAGCATTTTTGTATATCGCCGATGCTCGCTAAGGTTTTCATTTGTGAAAATCTGGGCAATTCAAGAAAGTGATGGGAACGACACAGCAACGGATAGGGCAGGCGAGGGGCTACATGTTGGGCTGCATCTCAAGTTCCCAGGTCCCACTATTAAACCACAATAGCGGCAAGAGTGGGCCCCCCCCTCCCAACAATTTTTACTTCTGAAAAGCCCTCATTAGCAATGCATACCTTAGCTAAGCACCACACTACCTCCAACAAAGCACAATCACTGCCTGCATGACACTCCGCTGCCACTTCTCCTGGGTTACATGCTGCCCAACCCCCCCCCCTGCACGACCCAGTGTCCACAGCGCACACCAAATTGTCCCTGCGCAGCCTTCAGCTGCCCTCATGCCACACCACACTCATGTCTATTTATAAGTGCGTCTGCCATGAGGAGGAACCGCAGGCACACACTGCAGAGGGTTGGCACGGCTAGGCAGCGACCCTCTTTAAAAGGGGCGGGGCGATAGCCCACAATGCTGTACAGAAGCAATGAGAAATATAATCCTGTGCCACCGCCATCAGGAGCTGCACACGTGGGCATAGCAATGGGGAACCTATGTGCCACACACTATTCATTCTGTCAATGTGTCTGCATGCCCCAGTCAGACCGCGGTTTTTTATAAATAGTCACAGGCAGGTACAACTCCGCAATGGGAATTCCGTGTGCACCCACAGCATGGGTGGCTCCCTGGAACCCACCGGCTGTACATAAATGTATCCCATTGCAGTGCCCTGGACAGCAGAGCTAACGTCAGATTAAATGCAGGTGGGCTTCGGCCCACACTGCATGCCCCAAACTGACCGGGCTTTTTAATTCATAGACACAGGCAGGTCCAACTCCCTATTGTGAAGTGCCTGTGGACCGACAGCATGGGTGGGTGCCAGGAAGCCACCGGCGGCACATAAATATATCCCATAGCATTGCCCATCACAGCTGAGGTAATGTCATGTTTAACGCAGGTGGGCTTCGGCCCACACTGCATGCCCCAGTCAGACTGGGGTTCTTTAGAAGTGGACACATGTAGTTACAACTCCGTGTGGACCGACAGCATGGGTGGCTCCCTGGAACCCACCGGCGGTACATAAATATATCCCATTGCAGTGCCCAGCACAGCTGATGTAACGTCAGCTGTAATGCAGGTGGGCAAAAAATTAATTGGATTACACTGTAGGCGAGGGCCCCCAAAAATTGGTGTACCAACAGTACTAATGTACCTCAGAAAAATTGCCCATGCCCAACCAAGAGGGCAGGCGAAACCCATTAATCGCTTTGGTTAATGTGGCTTAATTGGTAACTAGGCCTGGAGGCAGCCCAGTTAAAATAAAAATTGGTTCAGGTGAAAGTTTCAACGCTTTAATGAGCATTGAAACGTATAAAAATTGTTTACAAAAATTATATGACTGAGCCTTGTGGGCCTAAGAAAAATTGCCCGTTCGGCGTGATTATGTGAGGTTTCAGGAGGAGGAGCAGGAGGAGGAGGAGGAATATTATACACAGATTGATGAAGCAAAAAGGTCCCCGTTTTTGATGGTGATAGAGAACGATGCTTCCATCCGCAGGTGCAGCCTACGTATTGCTTAGGTATCGCTGCTGTCCGCTGGTGAAGAAGAGAAGTCTGGGGAAATCCAGGCTTTGTTCATCTTGATGAGTGTAAGCCTGTCGGCACTGTCGGTTGACAGGCGGGTACGCTTATCCGTGATGATTCCCCCAGCCGCACTAAACACCCTCTCTGACAAGACGCTAGCCACAGGACAAGCAAGCACCTCCAGGGCATACAGCGCGAGTTCAGGCCACGTGTCCAGCTTCAACACCCAGTAGTTGTAGGGGGCAGAGGCGTCACCGAGGACTGTCGTGCGATCGGCTACGTACTCCCTCACCATCCTTTTACAGTGCTCCTGCCAACTCAGCCTTGACTGGGGAGCGGTGACACAGTCTTGCTGGGGAGCCATAAAGCTGGCAAAGGCCTTGGAGAATGTTCCCCTGCCTGCGCTGTACATGCTGCCTGATCTCTGCACCTCCCCTGCTACCTGGCCCTCGGAACTGCGCCTTCTGCCACTAGCGCTGTCGGATGGGAAGTTTACCATCAGTTTGTCCACCAGCGCCCTGTGGTATAGCATCACTCTCGAACCCCTTTCCTCTTCGGGAATGAGAGTGGAAAGGTTCTCCTTATACCGTGGGTCGAGCAGTGTGTACACCCAGTAATCCGTAGTGGCCAGAATGCGTGTAACGCGAGGGTCTCGAGAAAGGCATCCTAACATGAAGTCAGCCATGTGTGCCAGGGTACCTGTACGCAACACATGGCTGTCCTCACTAGGAAGATCACTTTCAGGATCCTCCTCCTCCTCCTCCTCCGGCCATACACGCTGAAAGGATGACAGGCAAGCAGCATGGGTACCCTCAGCAGTGGGCCAAGCTGTCTCTTCCCCCTCCTCCTCATGCTCCTCCCCCTCCTCCTCAACGCGCTGAGATATAGACATGAGGGTGCTCTGACTATCCAGCGACATACTGTCTTCCCACGCCTCCGTTTCCGAGTGCAAAGCGTCTGCCTTTATGCTTTGCAGGGAACTTCTCAAGAGGCATAGCAGAGGAATGGTGACGCTAATGATTGCAGCATCCCCGCTCACCATCTGGGTAGACTCCTCAAAGTTTCCAAGGACCTGGCAGATGTCTGCCAACCAGGCCCACTCTTCTGTAAAGAATTGAGGAGGCTGACTCCCACTACGCCGCCCATGTGGGAGTTGGTATTCCACTATAGCTCTACGCTGCTCATAGAGCCTGGCCAACATGTGGAGCGTAGAGTTCCACCGTGTGGGCACGTCGCACAGCAGTCGGTGCACTGGCAGATTAAACCGATGTTGCAGGGTCCGCAGGGTGGCAGCGTCCGTCTTGGAGTTGCGGAAATGTGCGCTGACCCGGCGCACCTTTCCGAGCAGGTATGACAAGTGTGGGTAGCTTTTCAGAAAGTGCTGAAAGGCATGGCACGTGCGTGAGGCTGCCGAGCTGCAGAGCCGCCACCAGGTTACGGCCGTTGTCACACATGACCATGCCCGGTTGGAGGCTCAGCGGCGCAAGCCAGCGGTCGGTCTGCTCTGTCAGACCCTGCAGCAGTTCGTGGGCCATGTGCCTCTTCTCTCCTAAGCTGAGTAGTTTCAGCACGGCCTGCTGACGCTTGCCCACCGCTGTGCTGCCACGCCGCGCGACACCGACTGCTGGCGACGTGCTGCTGCTGACACATCTTGATTGCGAGACAGAGGTTGCGTTGGAGGAGGAGGAGGGTGGTTTAGTGGAGGAAGCATACACCGCCGCAGATACTAGCACCAAGCTGGGGCCCGCAATTCTGGGGGTGGGTAGGACCTGAGCGGTCCCAGGCTCTGACTCTGTCCCAGCCTCCACTAAATTCACCCAATGTGCCGTCAGGGAGATATAGTGGCCCTGCCCGCCGGTGCTTGTCCACATGTCGATTGTTAAGTGGACCTTGGCAGTAACCGCGTTGGTGAGGGCGCGTACAATGTTGCGGGAGACGTGGTCATGCTGGGACGGCACATCGGGAAAAGTAGTGGCAACTGGGAACCGAGTAGCGTGGGGCCGCCGCTGCCATCATGCTTTTGAAAGCCTCCGTTTCCACAAGCCTATACGGCAGCATCTCCAGGCTGATCAATTTGGCAATGTGCATGTTTAACGCTTGAGCGTGCGGGTGCGTGGTGGCGTACTTGCGCTTGCGCTCAAACAGTGGCGCTAGCGACGTCTGGATGCTGCGCTGAGAGACATTGCTGGATGGGGCCGAGAACAGCGGAGGTGAGGGTGTGGGTGCAGGCCAGGAGACGGTAGTGCCTGTGTCCTGAGAGGGGGGTTGGATCTCAGTGGCAGGTTGGGGCACAGGGGGAGAGGCAGTGGTGCAAACCGGAGGCGGTGAACGGCCTTCGTCCCACCTTGTGGGGTGCTTGGCCATCATATGCCTGCGCATGCTGGTGGTGGTGGCTCCCCAGCTGATCTTGGCGCGACAAAAGTTGCACACCACTGTTCGTCGGTCGTCAGGCGTCTCTGTGAAAAACTGCCACACCGTAGAGCACATTGACCTCTGCAGGGTGGCATGGCGCGAGGGGGCGCTTTGGGAAACAGTTGGTGGATTATTCGGTCTGGCCCTGCCTCTACCCCTGGCCACCGCACTGGCTCGGCCTGTGCCCACACCCTGACTTGGGCCTCCGCGTCCTCGCCCGCGTCCACGTCCTCTAGGCCTACCCCTACCCCTCAGCATGCTGTATTACCAGTAGTGCAGAAACAGAACGCTGTAATTAAATGTGCCACTTATTGGCCTGTGGTTGGAGGCTGACTTCGCTTAGGGAACGCACAGCAGAGCCAGGAAATAATTTTGCGCAAGCCTGCTGTAACACTTAGCTGGCTGCGTATGAATTAGGAGGACAACTACCCCCAGCACAGACCCAGTACACTGAGGACAGTCACAGGCAGCCCAAATAGATTTTTTTTCCCAAATGTTTTTGGAAAGGCCCACTGCCTATATTCAATAAATATGTCTTCTGTCCCTGCCTCACCACTACTGGCCCTGGAGTATGTAAAACAACTGCAGACTGTTGCACTGTGGACTGGAATACAGCGGTGATGTAACAGCCAACACAGAGCCAGGAAATAATTTTGCGCAAGCCTGCTGTAACACTTAGCTGGCTGCGTATGAATTAGGAGGACAACTACCCCCAGCACAGACCCAGAACACTGAGGACAGTCACAGGCAGCCCAAATAGATTTTTTTTCCCAAATGTTTTTGGAAAGGCCCACTGCCTATATTCAATAAATATGTCTTCTGTCCCTGCCTCACCACCACTACTGGCCCTGGACTATGTATAATTACTGCAGGGCGCAATGCTCTGCACGGCCGATATACCAAAAAAAAAAAAAAAGTGCAACACTGCAAAAAGCAGCCTCCACACTACTGCACACGGTTAGATGTGGCCCTAAGAAGGACCGTTGGGGTTCTTGAAGCCTAAAATACTCCTAACGCTCTCCCTATAGCAGCTCCGGCATCAGCAGCACTGTCCCTGATCTCTGTCAGAACGCATCTGTGGCAAGCCGCGGGAGGGGCCGATTTATATACTTGGGTGACACCTGATCTCGCCAGCCACTCACTGCAGGGGGGGTGGTGTTGGGCTTGAACGTCGCAGGAGGAAGTTGTAATGCCTTCCCTGTCTTTCTATTGGCCAGAAAAGCGCGCTAACGGCTCAGAGATGAAAGTGAAAGTAACTCGAACATCGCGTGGTACTCGTCACGAGTAATGAGCATCTCGAACACGCTAATACTCGATCGAGTTTCAAGCTCGGACGAGTACGTTCGCTCATCTATAATAATGATGTCACCTGCAGTTCTATGTAATTGCACAGAGAACACAATGATAACGCTGAGGACAGATAATGATGTCACCTGCAGTCCTATGTAACACGACAGAGAACACAGTGATAATGTTGAGAACAGATGATGTACTGTAGTACAGCAGATATTACCTGCAGTCCTATGTAACATCACAGAGAACACAGTGATAACACTGAGGACAGATAATATAGTAGATGTGACCTGCAGTCCTATGTAACATCACAGATAACACACAGTAACGTGTTCAATCAATAACATATTAAATGTTAATTTATTCTTGACAATAGTCTTTTATATTAATTTATATTATTTATATTAAGCTATTGTTTTTGGTATCAAAGACCATATTCTCCATTAAATGTGGTTTGGTCTGTTTTTTGCATTGTCTAGAATGAATTAATTATATTTAAATTGATACCTATGGAAATAATTATGTTGAGTAGCAACGGTTTCAGGTAAAGTTGATTGCTTTCGGACGGATTACTAACATTAGTAGAGGTTTTACTGTATTTACTGATTTCATACTTTATTATTATTTTTGATCTAAGAAAAGTTACAATCACAAATAATCTGACTGCAGCCTAGGAAGACATCACCAAATACTGGGGAGAAAAATACAGTCATATATAGCTGGAATCCACCCACACAGATATATGTATTGTTATGGGAAATAAATCATATCCCTCTAACTTCACTGTACTGCTCCAAATTGGTTACAATGAGAAGTGCATGCATGCCAAGGAACTGACACAATGCTTGTCAACATTAGTACGCTTCAGGTTTATTAATAACATCAAGGCATATTTATATATATAGCCTGAATGATGCAGCAATAGAAATACACGCCCCCAAAGTCATAACAACTCATGATTGGCTAATGACTAACATATGTTAACGCCTTAAGGTGTGTTACTACTTAAACATGTGTTTTTTTTATAAATGAAACTTAACGGAGAATAGACTTATTAATATCACTGCTTGGCCTGAAGGAATCCGAAGGGGAGGGGGCCGGAATGAGCAGCTCTCCTTATTAGTGGTGGAAGGGTCCCAGAACACTCCCAGACAGCTTTTTCTCTGGGAAAAAAACTGTGGGAGTCACAGAAGCATCTTGTACATTCCAGCGTACAATATGGTAACCATTACTAAGAATGAAGATATATATATATATATTGTGAGGGATTAGCGTTTAGGATCGGTAGCAACCTGGGCATAAGCAGTCAGAGACAGTGACACGGGATAAAGTCTTTAGTCCAGGCTTTGCCTGGGTTTATTTCCAAGCAAACAAAGCAAAATACAGGCCTTTACTTCAGGCCAATAGAAAGTAAATCCTGCTCGTCTGAGCACTTACTAAACATGGAGCATCCCTGTCTACACACTGGTAACCAAATGGTATCTGCGCACAGCCAGCCAGGCTCCTAGACCTGCAAAGGTCTCAGCTCTCTTTCCAGGCCCTGTAGGCCCAGGCTTTATAAGGCCTGGTACCAGCCTCACCTGGTACGTGGGAGTGGCCATCCCACCCTTCGCTTTGACCACTCCAGGAAAAGCCGGCCCGGATTATGTGGCTTGGAGCCACTTACACACTACAGCGTGTCAGTAACTTAATGTTACTGACACCATACTGCCGGCTTCCTCCACCGAGCCCAGGCTGCTCGGTGGCACGTATCTGCCCAAGTGCTCCCTAAAGCCGCATAGGAGAGCATCCTAGGCAAAATATATCTGCCCTCCAGCACTTTGCCGGTCACTGTCTCACATACCTTCCCTCTCTGTTCGAGCCTGTGGGGTTGGACACCTTTAGCCGCCATGCAATGCGTCCTTGATAAGGCATCGGCATTGCCCTGTAGCTTTCCTGCCCTGTGTTCAACAGAAAAACTGAAGTTTTGTAGTGTCAGGAACCACCTGGTGACTCTGGCGTTTCTCTCTTTTGCCTGTGACATCTAGGTTAAGGGAGAGTGATCTGTGATCAGCCTGAAGTGCCGACCTAGAAGGTAGTATTTTAGCGATTCAAGGGCTCATTTGATGGCTAGGCACTCCCGTTCAACAATGCTGTAATTTTTCTCGGGTGGCGTGAGCTTCCTGCTCAGATAAATTACGGGATGTTCCTCTCCCTCTACTTCTTGGGACAGAACTGCTCTCAGTCCCACGTCGGACGCGTCTGTTTGAACGACAAATTCTCTTTTAAAATTAGGTGTGACCAACACTGGATGTCTACAGAGAGCCCGTTTTAACTCTTGGAACGCCTTTTCTGCGTCAGGGTTCCACTTGACCATGACTGACTTACTGTTCTTGGTCAAGTCTGTTAGGGGTGCTGCTATGCTAGCAAAGTTCTGCACGAACCGCCTATAGTACCCTACAATGCCTAAAAAAGCCCTCACCTGCTTTTTAGTAGTGGGTTGTGGCCAGTCCTGAACAGCTTCAACTTTATTGATCTGGGGTTTTATAATACCCCTGCCTATTACATACCCCAGGTATCGTGCTTCTTCGAGGCCTATGGCGCACTTCTTTGGGTTTGCTGTGAGCCCCGCTTTTCTAAGGGAGTTCAGTACTGCCTGTACCTTGGGTAGATGGCTGTCCCAATCTTCGCTAAAGATGATGATATCATCTAAATATGCTGACGCATATTGACGATGGGGATTGAGTATGACATCCATCAATCTTTGAAAGGTTGCTGGGGCTCCATGCAAACCGAAGGGTAGGCAGATGTACTTAAACAACCCTTCTGGTGTGGCAAACGCCGTCTTTTCTTTCGCGCTCTCTGTAAGGGGAACCTGCCAGTAGCCTTTAGTAAGGTCGAGAGTGGAAAAGTACCTGGCATGACCCAGTCTCTCAATTAACTCGTCCACTCTCGGCATTGGGTATGCGTCAAATTTTGACACGTCATTTAGCTTTCGGAAGTCGTTACAGAAGCGCAGAGAGCCATGAGGTTTTGGTATCAGCACGATAGGGCTGGACCATTCGCTTTTCGACTCCTCAATTACTCCGAGGTCTAGTATTTTCTTGACCTCCTCTGAGATGGCTCGTCTGCGGGCTTCTGGAACCCTGTACGGTTTCAACTGAACCTTTACCCCTGGTTCGGTTATAATGTCGTGTTTTATGACACCAGTACGCCCTGGTATATCGGAGAACACATCTGAATTACATCGTATAAATTCCCTAGACTCTTGCTGTTGGGATTTGGACAGGGACCCTGATACACACACCTCTGGGACCCCACCATGGGGGGTGCTCACTGCAGTCAGGGCTTCTCTGTCCTTCCATGGCTTAATTAGGTTTACATGGTACAACTGTTCTGGCTTCCGGCTACCTGGCTTGTACACCTTATAGTTTACCTCTCTGACTTTCTCGATTATTTCATAGGGCCCTTGCCATTTTGCTAGGAATTTACTTTCTAGGGTGGGCACCAACACTAGTACCCGATCCCCGGTGTTGAAGGTTCTCACCTTGGCGGACCTGTTATATACCCGACTTTGGGCTTCTTGAGCCTGCTGTAAGTGTTCTCTAACAATGGGCATGACCGCCGCAATGCGATCTTGCATGAGGGAAATGTGTTCAATAACACTCCTGTAGGGGGTGGACTCGTGCTCCCAGGTCTCCTTGGCTACATCAAGGAGCCCCCGAGGATGTCTACCATAAACTAATTCAAAGGGAGAGAACCCAGTGGAGGATTGTGGGACTTCACGGATTGAGAACATTAAATATGGCAGCAGACAGTCCCAGTCCTTCCCATCCTTATTGACTACCTTTTTGAGCATGCTTTTTAGGGTCTTATTAAATCTCTCAACCAGACCATCCGTCTGTGGGTGGTATACAGATGTCCGTAAGTGCTTAATATTCAGCAGCTTACACAATTCCTTCATGACCTTTGACATAAAGGGGGTTCCTTGGTCCGTCAGGATCTCTTTTGGTATGCCCGTGCGGGAGAACATGTGAAGTAGTTCCTTTGCAATACCCTTGGATGACGTATTGCGTAAAGGAACGGCTTCGGGGTAACAGGTGGCATAGTCTACAACCACTAATATATGTTGGTGACCCCGGGCAGACTTTACCAAGGGCCCAACTAGGTCCATAGCGATCCGCTCAAACGGCACCTCTATGATGGGCAAGGGCACTAAGGGGTTCCAGTAATGGTGCATAGGAGCTGTTATTTGACACTCCGGGCACGACTCACAGTAACGTTTTACATCACCATGTACCCCAGGCCAGAAAAAACGCTGAAGGATGCGTTCCCTAGTCTTTTCGCTCCCGAGATGACCTCCCAGCACATGCTTGTGCGCCAGGTCTAAGACCATCCTACAATAGGACTGAGGGACCACCAGCTGTTCCACAACCTCCCCACAGACCTTGTCAACCTGATACAACAATTCTTGGTTGACTGCAAGGTGTGGAAACACAGTATCAGCCCCTGGGAATTGAGGCTCCCCATTTATCACTTTAACATTTTCCCTAGCTTTTACTAAGGTGGGGTCTCGGAGCTGCTCAGTTCCGAAATTGGCACGTAAGACCTCTAAGTCAGGCATAGCAACCACTTCGTCCTGTACCTCCGTCTCACCCGCCAGTACTGTTAAGGGAAAGTTATCCCCATTCTTTTGGGTCACCCCTACTGCCGGAACCGTACCCTCAGGGTCAAACGGTTCTGGACATACATCATACACATTTGCATCATCATGAACATTACTTGTAGATGACCCTCGGTTTCGCCACCAGTCCCAAAATAGCGGGAAGTCTCTCCCGAGAATCACGGTGTGCATTAAGGACCTTACGACGCCCACCTCATGGGTGGCAAGTCCACACGGAGTCTCAAGTTTTACAAGGGCAATAGGATACTCCTTGGTGTCCCCATGCACACACACAACCCCCATGCGACGGCTGGTGATGGTTGTGGGATCAACCAAGCTGGAGTGCACCAGCGTAACCAAGCTCCCTGAGTCCAGTAGAGCTGTCACCGCAAAGTCATTCACCTTTATGTGACATAATGGTCGATCAGTCTCTGACACAGTCTCTGCAGAGCATACTGGCCGTGCGAACATCGATCTCCGCCGGGCAGAGTCACAGTCCATTGGTTTCACGGTAAGTGGACAGTTGGCGGCAATATGCCCAGGCTCACGACAGCGCCAACACAGTATGGGTCCCCGGTCCCCTTGGGGTACTACCCGGGACCGGACTATCCAGTTGGGACTCCTCTTCTGTCCCGAATGATCCCCCTCTGGGCCGCCTCCCTTTGGGGCACTTTTGACACCCCTTACATAAGGAACAGTCTTACCAGGTGCTCCGGCCGACTTGCTGTTCCCGGGGTTGGAACGTCCAGGAGGCCTGGCTTGCAATAAGTCCTCCGTGGCTTTATACCACTCGACGAGGTTCATGAGCTGTTCCACGTCCTGGGGGCCCCCTTGTCCCACCCAGTGCTGGATTGCGGGGGGCATCGAGCGGATAAATTTGTCCAGAACAACTTTTTGCACGATCTCTGCTGGGGTCGACTCCTCCGGTTGCAGCCACTTTCTCACCAGGTGGAACAGGTCGTACATCTGGGAGCGAGCTGGCAGGTGGTCCGCAAAAGTCCAGTTGTGCACCCGTCGGGCCCGCACATGGGTATTCACGCCCAAGCGTGCCAGGATCTCACCCTTGAGTTTAGCATAGTCCTTGGCATCTTGCTCACCGAGGTCAAAATAGGCTTTTTGAGGTTCCCCCATCAGGAAAGGCGCCACTACCTCAGCCCACTGAGGCATCGGTAACTTCTCCCTCTCTGCCACTCTTTCAAAGACAGCGAGATAGGCCTCAACGTCATCTGTGGGCGTCATCTTTTGTAAGGACGCCTGTACCGCGGTACGGGCGGTGGGAAGTGAACCAGACGACCTCTGCACACTCTGCGCCACTGCCAGGACTTGCTCTTGCAGCTGCTGGTTAGCTCGTTGTTGCTCCTGTGAGGCTAAATGGTTGGCTTCCACCAGGAGAGCATTAGTTTCGGCCTAAGCTCTCATGGCCTCCTCATGGACCTTTTGCTGGGTCGCCGTCATTTGTTGCTGCTGAGCAAACGTTTGTTGTTGCTGCACGTTCATTTGTTGCTGCTGAGCCAACGTTTGTTGCTGCTGCACGTTCATTTGCACCAGCTGCTTTATCAGTTCTTCCATCTTGGCAGTGTCTGATTGCTGCGCCGTTGCAGCTTTCACCCAGGACATGGGGGTCACAGCACTCTCCAGTCAATCTCTCTTGGGCGGTTGCCCTTAGCAACGGTTCTCCAGCTGCTGCAGCAAAATGTCCATTAATTGGTGTATGTCTTTTTAAGACCGCTGCCCGCATCCAAAGACCATATGTGAGGGATTAGCGTTTAGGACCGGTAGCAACCTGGGCATAAGCAGTCAGAGACAGTGACACTTGCGATAAAGTCTTTAGTCCAGGCTTTGCCTGGGTTTATTTCCAAGCAAACAAAGCAAAATACAGGCCTTTACTTCAGGCCAATAGAAAGTAAATCCTGCTCGTCTGAGCACTTACTAAACATGGAGCATCCCTGTCTACACACTGGTAACCAAATGGTATCTGCGCACAGCCAGCCAGGCTCCTAGATCTGCAAAGGTCTCAGCTCTCTTTCCAGGCCCTGTAGGCCCAGGCTTTATAAGGCCTGGTACCAGCCTCACCTGGTACGTGGGAGTGGCCATCCCACCCTTCGCTTTGACCACTCCAGGAAAAGCCGGCCCGGATTATGTGGCTTGGAGCCACTTACACACTACAGCGTGTCAGTAACTTAATGTTACTGACACCATACTGCCGGCTTCCTCCACCGAGCCCAGGCTGCTCGGTGGCACGTATCTGCCCAAGTGCTCCCTAAAGCCGCATAGAAGAGCATCCTAGGCAAAATATATCTGCCCTCCAGCACTTTGCCGGTCACTGTCTCACAATATATATATATATATATATACTAGCGTACCCGTCGCGCGTTGCTGCGAAGACAGACATACATACATACTTCGTTTTTATATATATAGATGACGGCAGCAGCGACCACTGAGGGCTGCTGTGGCTTCTTGGGAAGATAGCCTAGTACATGTTTGCCCACTTCTAACTCCAATGGAGACTGACTGTAAATGGCTGGCGTGCTCTAGTATTTATGTTTGCCCACTTCTAACTCCAATGGAGACTGACTGTAAATGGCTGGCGTGCTCTAGTATTTATGGTTTCAAGCTGTACGTGTCATTGCATACAGTCTATCTATCTATCTATCTATCTATCTATCTATCTATCAGGGTTATTGCATACAGTCTATCTATCTATCTATCTATCTATCTATCTATCTATCTATCTATCTATCTATCTATCTATCTATCTATCAGGGTTATTGCATACAGTCTATCTATCTATCTATCTATCTATGACATCAGGAAATGAGAGAATTAGATTTTGTAGGCCGCTGCTTCCCCCTTGCGGGCTGAATAAAATAGCCGTTGGGTGGAACATACAATTTATCCGGCTGCTGTGGCTTCTTGGGAAGATAGCCTAGTACTTGTTTACCCACTTCCAACTCCAATGGTAATTGGCTGGCGTGCTCTAGTGGTTCCAAGCTGTACGTGTCATAATAGAGCCTTAATGACATCACAATGCAGCTTTATAGAACATGTTGGGGCATGTTCAAGGGCGTCCGATGTTGATGACATCAGTGATGACATCACAATAGCAGGTGGCTTACTTATTCGATCTACGTGGGGGGGGCGTAACTTTCGACGACGCTCGCGCGCCATTTATCGTAGGATATTTGTACTATGCCTATAATCTTCCCAGGAGTGTACTTAACAACTTCCCAAAGTTTCATGGCGATCGGATGAATGGTGTAGTAGCGCATAAAGGACAAACACGCACGCACGCAGACACGCACGCAGACAGACATACATTCAATTTTATATATATAGATGACGGCAGCAGCGACCACTGAGGGCTGCTGTGGCTTCTTGGGAAGATAGCCTAGTACATGTTTGCCCACTTCTAACTCCAATGGAGACTGACTGTAAATGGCTGGCGTGCTCTAGTATTTATGTTTGCCCACTTCTAACTCCAATGGAGACTGACTGTAAATGGCTGGCGTGCTCTAGTATTTATGGTTTCAAGCTGTACGTGTCATTGCATACAGTCTATCTATCTATCTATCTATCTATCTATCTATCTATCTATCTATCTATCTATCTATCTATCAGGGTTATTGAATACAGTCTATCTATCTATCTATCAGGGTTATTGCATACAGTCTATCTATCTATCTATCTATCTATCTATCTATCTATCTATGACATCAGGAAATGAGAGAATTAGATTTTGTAGGCCGCTGCTTCCCCCTTGCGGGCTGAATAAAATAGCCGTTGGGTGGAACATACAATTTATCCGGCTGCTGTGGCTTCTTAGGAAGATATCCTAGTACTTGTTTACCCACTTCCAACTCCAATGGTAATTGGCTGGCGTGCTCTAGTGGTTCCAAGCTGTACGTGTCATAATAGAGCCTTAATGACATCACAATGCAGCTTTATAGAACATGTTGGGGCATGTTCAAGGGCGTCCGATGTTGATGACATCAGTGATGACATCACAATAGCAGGTGGCTTACTTATTCGATCTACGTGGGGGGGGGGCGTAACTTTCGACGACGCTCGCGCGCCATTTATCGTAGGATATTTGTACTATGCCTATAATCTTCCCAGGAGTGTACTTAACAACTTCCCAAAGTTTCATGGCGATCGGATGAATGGTGTAGTAGCGCATAAAGGACAAACACACACGCAGACACGCACGCACGCACGCAGACAGACATACATTCAATTTTATATATATAGACTAGCGTACCCGTCGCGCGTTGCTGCGAAGACAGACATACATACATACTTCGTTTTTATATATCTAGATGACGGCAGCAGCGACCACTGAGGTTTTGTAGGCCGCTGCTTCCCCCTTGCAGGCTGAATAAAATAGCCGTTGTGTGGAACATCCAATTTATCCGGCTGCTGTGGCTTCTTGGGAAGATAGCCTAGTACATGTTTGCCCACTTCCAACTCCAATGGAGACTGACTGTAAATGGCTGGCGTGCTCTAGTATTTATGGTTTCAAGCTGTACGTGTCATTGCATACAGTCTATCTATCTATCTATCTATCTATCTATCTATCTATCTATCTATCTATCTATCTATCTATCTATCAGGGTTATTGCATACAGTCTATCTATCTATCTATGACATCAGGAAATGAGAGAATTAGATTTTGTAGGCCGCTGCTTCCCCCTTGCGGGCTGAATAAAATAGCCGTTGGGTGGAACATACAATTTATCCGGCTGCTGTGGCTTCTTAGGAAGATATCCTAGTACTTGTTTACCCACTTCCAACTCCAATGGTAACTGGCTGGCGTGCTCTAGTGGTTCCAAGCTGTACGTGTCATAATAGAGCCTTAATGACATCACAATGCAGCTTTATAGAACACTAGCGTACCCGTCGCGCGTTGCTGCGAAGACAGACATACATACATACTTCGTTTTTATATATCTAGATGACGGCAGCAGCGACCACTGAGGTTTTGTAGGCCGCTGCTTCCCCCTTGCAGGCTGAATAAAATAGCCGTTGTGTGGAACATCCAATTTATCCGGCTGCTGTGGCTTCTTGGGAAGATAGCCTAGTACATGTTTGCCCACTTCCAACTCCAATGGAGACTGACTGTAAATGGCTGGCGTGCTCTAGTATTTATGGTTCCAAGCTGTACGTGTCATTGCATACAGTCTATCTATCTATCTATCTATCTATCTATCTATCTATCTATCTATCTATCTATCTATCTATCAGGGTTATTGCATACAGTCTATCTATCTATCTATGACATCAGGAAATGAGAGAATTAGATTTTGTAGGCCGCTGCTTCCCCCTTGCGGGCTGAATAAAATAGCCGTTGGGTGGAACATACAATTTATCCGGCTGCTGTGGCTTCTTAGGAAGATATCCTAGTACTTGTTTACCCACTTCCAACTCCAATGGTAATTGGCTGGCGTGCTCTAGTGGTTCCAAGCTGTACGTGTCATAATAGAGCCTTAATGACATCACAATGCAGCTTTATAGAACATGTTGGACGCTAATTCTTTTGCGCATAGAATTGAATAATCGAGTTGGGACCCATTAGCGTTTCCTATTTATGACATATTCAATGCTCGTGCCAAATTTCAAGTTTCTATGTGAGAAAATTACATTCCGTACGTAAAATTTGGACGCCAATTCTTTTGCACCTAGAATTGAATAATCGAGTTGGGACTGATTAGCTTTTCCTATTTATGACATATTCAATGCTCGTGCCAAATTTCAAGTTTCTATTACATCGCGAAGCGAGAGAATTCGGTTCCGTACGTAAAATTTGGACGCTAATTCTTTTGCGCATAGAATTAGTATATGAGGAGGAGGTCGTCTTGTGTAATATATTAGTATATGAGGAGGCGGTGCGGTCGTCTGTGTAATATATTAGTATATGAGGAGGAGGTCGTCTGTTTAATATATTAATATATGAGCAGGAGGTCTCACAATGCAGCTTTATAGAACATGTTGGGGCATGTTCAAGGGCGTCCGATGTTGATGACATCAGTGATGACATCACAATAGCAGGTGGCTTACTTATTCGATCTACGTGGGGGGGGGGCGTAACTTTCGACGCTCGCGCGCGCGCCATTTATCGTAGGATATTTGTACTATGCCTATAATCTTCCCAGGAGTGTACTCAACAACTTCCCAAAGTTTCATGGCGATCGGATGAATGGTGTAGTAGCGCATAAAGGACAAACACGCACGCACGCACGCACGCACGCAGACAGACATACATTCAATTTTATATATATAGATGTTGGACGCTAATTCTTTTGCGCATAGAATTGAATAATCGAGTTGGGACTGATTAGCGTTTCCTATTTATGACATATTCAATGCCCATGCCAAATTTCAAGTTTCTATGTGAGAAAATTACATTCCGTACGTAAAATTTGGAGGCTAATTCTTTTGCGCATAGAATCTCGAATAATCGAGTTGGGACCCATTAGCGTTTCCTATTTATGACATATTCAATGCTCGTGCCAAATTTCAAGTTTCTATGTGAGAAAATTACATTCCGTACGTAAAATTTGGACGCCAATTCTTTTGCACCTAGAATTAAATAATCGAGTTGGGACTGATTAGCTTTTCCTATTTATGACATATTCAATGCTCTTGCCAAATTTCAAGTTTCTATTACATCGCGAAGCGAGAGAATTCGGTTCCGTACGTAAAATTTGGACGCTAATTCTTTTGCGCATAGAATTAGTATATGAGGAGGAGGTCGTCTTGTGTAATATATTAGTATATGAGGAGGCGGTGCGGTCATCTGTGTAATATATTAGTATATGAGGAGGAGGTCGTCTGTTTAATATATTAATATATGAGCAGGAGGTCTCACAATGCAGCTTTATAGAACATGTTGGGGCATGTTCAAGGGCGTCCGATGTTGATGACATCAGTGATGACATCACAATAGCAGGTGGCTTACTTATTCGATCTACGTGGGGGGGGCGTAACTTTCGACGCTCGCGCGCGCGCCATTTATCGTAGGATATTTGTACTATGCCTATAATCTTCCCAGGAGTGTACTCAACAACTTCCCAAAGTTTCATGGCGATCGGATGAATGGTGTAGTAGCGCATAAAGGACAAACACGCACGCACGCAGACAGACATACATTCAATTTTATATATATAGATGTTGGACGCTAATTCTTTTGCGCATAGAATTGAATAATCGAGTTGGGACCCATTAGCGTTTCCTATTTATGACATATTCAATGCCCATGCCAAATTTCAAGTTTCTATGTGAGAAAATTACATTCCGTACGTAAAATTTGGAGGCTAATTCTTTTGCGCATAGAATCTCGAATAATCGAGTTGGGACCCATTAGCGTTTCCTATTTATGACATATTCAATGCTCGTGCCAAATTTCAAGTTTCTATGTGAGAAAATTACATTCCGTACGTAAAATTTGGACGCCAATTCTTTTGCACCTAGAATTGAATAATCGAGTTGGGACTGATTAGCTTTTCCTATTTATGACATATTCAATGCTCGTGCCAAATTTCAAGTTTCTATTACATCGCGAAGCGAGAGAATTCGGTTCCGTACGTAAAATTTGGACGCTAATTCTTTTGCGCATAGAATTAGTATATGAGGAGGAGGTCGTCTTGTGTAATATATTAGTATATGAGGAGGCGGTGCGGTCGTCTGTGTAATATATTAGTATATGAGGAGGAGGTCGTCTGTTTAATATATTAATATACTAGCGTACCCGTCGCGCGTTGCTGCGAAGACAGACATACATACATACATTCGTTTTTATATATCTAGATGACGGCAGCAGCGACCACTGAGGTTTTGTAGGCCGCTGCTTCCCCCTTGCAGGCTGAATAAAATAGCCGTTGTGTGGAACATCCAATTTATCCGGCTGCTGTGGCTTCTTGGGAAGATAGCCTAGTACATGTTTGCCCACTTCCAACTCCAATGGAGACTGACTGTAAATGGCTGGCGTGCTCTAGTATTTATGGTTTCAAGCTGTACGTGTCATTGCATACAGTCTATCTATCTATCTATCTATCTATCTATCTATCTATCTATCTATCTATCTATCTATCTATCTATCAGGGTTATTGCATACAGTCTATCTATCTATCTATCTATCTATCTATCTATGACATCAGGAAATGAGAGAATTAGATTCCGTACGTAAAATTTGAACTCTAATTCTTTGGCGCTTTGAATTGAATAATCGAGTTGGGACCCATTAACTTTTCCTATTTATGACATAATCAATGCTCGTGCCAAATTTCAAGTTTCTATGACATTGGGAAGTGAGAGAATTAAGTTGGGATGAGACATAAGGCCTTGCCCATAAGCATTCCCCAACCTCCAAGAACTGAACCTACCTACCTGAATGAGATTTTGTAGGCCGCTGCTTCCCCCTTGCGGGCTGAATAAAATAGCCGTTGGGTGGAACATACAATTTATCCGATTTTGTAGGCCGCTGCTTCCCCCTTGCGGGCTGAATAAAATAGCCGTTGGGTGGAACATACAATTTATCCGGCTGCTGTGGCTTCTTAGGAAGATATCCTAGTACTTGTTTACCCACTTCCAACTCCAATGGTAATTGGCTGGCGTGCTCTAGTGGTTCCAAGCTGTACGTGTCATAATACAGCCTTAATGACATCACAATGCAGCTTTATAGAACACTAGCGTACCTGTCGCGCGTTGCTGCGAAGACAGACATACATACATACATTCGTTTTTATATATCTAGATGACGGCAGCAGCGACCACTGAGGTTTTGTAGGCCGCTGCTTCCCCCTTGCAGGCTGAATAAAATAGCCGTTGTGTGGAACATCCAATTTATCCGGCTGCTGTGGCTTCTTGGGAAGATAGCCTAGTACATGTTTGCCCACTTCCAACTCCAATGGAGACTGACTGTAAATGGCTGGCGTGCTCTAGTATTTATGGTTTCAAGCTGTACGTGTCATTGCATACAGTCTATCTATCTATCTATCTATCTATCTATCTATCTATCTATCTATCTATCTATCTATCTATCTATCTATCTATCTATCAGGGTTATTGCATACAGTCTATCTATCTATCTATCTATCTATGACATCAGGAAATGAATTAGATTCCGTACGTAAAATTTGAACTCTAATTCTTTGGCGCTTTGAATTGAATAATCGAGTTGGGACCCATTAACTTTTCCTATTTATGACATAATCAATGCTCGTGCCAAATTTCAAGTTTCTATGACATTGGGAAGTGAGAGAATTAAGTTGGGATGAGACATAAGGCCTTGCCCATAAGCATTCCCCAACCTCCAAGAACTGAACCTACCTACCTGAATGAGATTTTGTAGGCCGCTGCTTCCCCCTTGCGGGCTGAATAAAATAGCCGTTGGGTGGAACATACAATTTATCCGGCTGCTGTGGCTTCTTAGGAAGATATCCTAGTACTTGTTTACCCACTTCCAACTCCAATGGTAATTGGCTGGCGTGCTCTAGTGGTTCCAAGCTGTACGTGTCATAATACAGCCTTAATGACATCACAATGCAGCTTTATAGAACATGTTGGGGCATGTTCAAGGGCGTCCGATGTTGATGACATCAGTGATGACATCACAATAGCAGGTGGCTTACTTATTCGATCTACGTGGGGGGGGTGTAACTTTCGACGACGCTCGCACGCGCGCCATTTATCGTAGGATATTTGTACTATGCCTATAATCTTCCCAGGAGTGTACTTAACAACTTCCCAAAGTTTCATGGCGATCGGATGAATGGTGTAGTAGCGCATAAAGGACAAACAGACACGCACGCACGCACGCAGACACGCACGCAGACAGACATACATTCAATTTTATATATATAGATGTTGGGGCATGTTCAAGGGCGTCCGATGTTGATGACATCAGTGATGACATCACAATAGCAGGTGGCTTACTTATTCGATCTACGTGGGGGGGGTGTAACTTTCGACGACGCTCGCACGCGCGCCATTTATCGTAGGATATTTGTACTATGCCTATAATCTTCCCAGGAGTGTACTTAACAACTTCCCAAAGTTTCATGGCGATCGGATGAATGGTGTAGTAGCGCATAAAGGACAAACAGACACGCACGTACGCACGCAGACACGCACGCAGACAGACATACATTCAATTTTATATATATAGACTAGCGTACCCGTCGCGCGTTGCTGCGAAGACAGACATACATACATACTACGTTTTTATATATCTAGATGACGGCAGCAGCGACCACTGAGGTTTACCGCTGGGGTATGTCACTCTTATTACTAATGGGGGGAGTGTCACTATTATTACTGCTGTGGGATGTCACTATTATCGCTGGGGTGAAGGTGTCACTATTACCGCTGGGGTATGTGTACATGTGGCAGAAATGGGCAGGGCTCTTTCAGAATAGACCGGGTGCAGATTTTGACTGCTTTTTAGATGCGGAAATGCTGCAGAATTTTCCACAGAAATCTCCGCTGAGGACATTCTGCAGTATTTCCGCGTCCAAAAAGCAGTCAGAATCTGCACCCGGTCTATTCTGAAACAGCCTTGTCCTTTTTAGAACGACGGGGGTAAAATCATACGTTGTGATAAGCCCCGTCCCCTGACGTGTTGGCACTTTGCGATACATAAGTGGGTTTTGGGTTGTAGTTTGGGCACTCGGTCCCTAAAAGGTTCGCCATCACTGGCCTAGTACATGTTTGCCCACTTCCAACTCCAATGGAGACTGACTGTAAATGGCTGGCATGCTCTAGTATTTATGGTTTCAAGCTGTACGTGTCATTGCATACAGTCTATCTATCTATCTATCTATCTATCTATCTATCTATCTATCTATCTATCTATCTATCTATCTATCTATCTATCTATCTATCTATGTATCTATCTATCTATCAGGGTTATTGCATACAGTCTATCTATCTATCTATCTATCAGGGTTATTGCATACAGTCTATCTATCTATCTATCTATCTATCTATCTATCTATTTATCTATCCATGACATCAGGAAATGAGAGAATTAGATTTTGTAGGCCGCTGCTTCCCCCTTGCAGGCTGAATAAAATAGCCGTTGGGTGGAACATACAATTTATCCGGCTGCTGTGGCTTCTTAGGAAGATATCCTAGTACTTGTTTACCCACTTCCAACTCCAATGGTAATTGGCTGGCGTGCTCTAGTGGTTCCAAGCTGTACGTGTCATAATAGAGCCTTAATGACATCACAATGCAGCTTTATAGAACATGTTGGGGCATGTTCAAGGGCGTCCGATGTTGATGACATCAGTGATGACATCACAATAGCAGGTGGCTTACTTATTCAATCTACGTGGGGGGGGGCGTAACTTTCGACGACGCTCGCGAGCCATTTATCGTAGGATATTTGTACTATGCCTATAATCTTCCCAGGAGTGTACTTAACAACTTCCCAAAGTTTCATGGCGATCGGATGAATGGTGTAGTAGCGCATAAAGGACAAACAGACACGCACGCAGACACGCACGCACGCAGACAGACATACATTCAATTTTATATATATAGATGAGCAGGAGGTCTCACAATGCAGCTTTATAGAACATGTTGGGGCATGTTCAAGGGCGTCCGATGTTGATGACATCAGTGATGACATCACAATAGCAGGTGGCTTACTTATTCGATCTACGTGGGGGGGGGGCGTAACTTTCGACGCTCGCGCGCGCGCCATTTATCGTAGGATAGTTGTACTATGCCTATAATCTTCCCAGGAGTGTACTCAACAACTTCCCAAAGTTTCATGGCGATCGGATGAATGGTGTAGTAGCGCATAAAGGACAAACACGCACGCACGCACGCAGACAGACATACATTCAATTTTATATATATAGATGAGCAGGAGGTCTCACAATGCAGCTTTATAGAACATGTTGGGGCATGTTCAAGGGCGTCCGATGTTGATGACATCAGTGATGACATCACAATAGCAGGTGGCTTACTTATTCGATCTACGTGGGGGGGGGGCGTAACTTTCGACGCTCGCGCGCGCAGCATTTATCGTAGGATATTTGTACTATGCCTATAATCTTCCCAGGAGTGTACTCAACAACTTCCCAAAGTTTCATGGCGATCGGATGAATGGTGTAGTAGCGCATAAAGGACAAACACGCACGCACGCACGCAGACAGACATACATTCAATTTTATATATATAGATGTTGGACGCTAATTCTTTTGCGCATAGAATTGAATAATCGAGTTGGGACCCATTAGCGTTTCCTATTTATGACATATTCAATGCCCATGCCAAATTTCAAGTTTCTATGTGAGAAAATTACATTCCGTACGTAAAATTTGGAGGCTAATTCTTTTGCGCATAGAATCTCGAATAATCGAGTTGGGACCCATTAGCGTTTCCTATTTATGACATATTCAATGCTCGTGCCAAATTTCAAGTTTCTATGTGAGAAAATTACATTCCGTACGTAAAATTTGGACGCCAATTCTTTTGCACCTAGAATTGAATAATCGAGTTGGGACTGATTAGCTTTTCCTATTTATGACATATTCAATGCTCGTGCCAAATTTCAAGTTTCTATTACATCGCGAAGCGAGAGAATTCGGTTCCGTACGTAAAATTTGGACGCTAATTCTTTTGCGCATAGAATTAGTATATGAGGAGGAGGTCGTCTTGTGTAATATATTAGTATATGAGGAGGCGGTGCGGTCGTCTGTGTAATATATTAGTATATGAGGAGGAGGTCGTCTGTTTAATATATTAATATACTAGCGTACCCGTCGCGCGTTGCTGCGAAGACAGACAGACATACATACATTCGTTTTTATATATCTAGATGACGGCAGCAGCGACCACTGAGGTTTTGTAGGCCGCTGCTTCCCCCTTGCGGGCTGAATAAAATAGCCGTTGTGTGGAACATCCAATTTATCCGGCTGCTGTGGCTTCTTGGGAAGATATCCTAGTACATGTTTGCCCACTTCCAACTCCAATGGAGACTGACTGTAAATGGCTGGCGTGCTCTTGTATTTATGGTTCCAAGCTGTACGTGTCATTGCATACAGTCTATCTATCTATCTATCTATCTATCTATCTATCTATCTATCTGGGTTATTGCATACAGTCTATCTATCTATCTATCTATCTATCTATCTATCTATCTATCTATCTATGACATCAGGAAATGAGAGAATTAGATTCCGTACGTAAAATTTGAACGCTAATTCTTTGGCGCTTTGAATTGAATAATCGAGTTGGGACCCATTAACTTTTCCTATTTATGACATAATCAATGCTCGAGCCAAATTTCAAGTTTCTATGACATTGGGAAATGAGAGAATTAAATTCCGTACATAAAATTTGGACGCTAATTCTTTTGCGCTTAGAATTGAATAATCGAGTTGGGATGAGACATAAAGCCTTGCCCATAAGCATTCCCCAACCTCCAAGAACTGAACCTACCTACCTGAATGAGATTTTGTAGGCCGCTGCTTCCCCCTTGCGGGCTGAATAAAATAGCCGTTGGGTGGAACATACAATTTATCCGGCTGCTGTGGCTTCTTAGGAAGATATCCTAGTACTTGTTTACCCACTTCCAACTCCAATGGTAATTGGCTGGCGTGCTCTAGTGGTTCCAAGCTGTACGTGTCATAATAGAGCCTTAATGACATCACAATGCAGCTTTATAGAACATGTTGGGGCATGTTCAAGGGCGTCCGATGTTGATGACATCAGTGATGACATCACAATAGCAGGTGGCTTACTTATTCGATCTACGTGGGGGGGGGGGGCGTAACTTTCGACGACGCTCGCGCGCCATTTATCGTAGGATATTTGTACTATGCCTATAATCTTCCCAGGAGTGTACTCAACAACTTCCCAAAGTTTCATGGCGATCGGATGAATGGTGTAGTAGCGCATAAAGGACAAACACGCACGCACGCACGCACGCACGCAGACAGACATACATTCAATTTTATATATATAGATGAGCAGGAGGTCTCACAATGCAGCTTTATAGAACATGTTGGGGCATGTTCAAGGGCGTCCGATGTTGATGACATCAGTGATGACATCACAATAGCAGGTGGCTTACTTATTCGATCTACGTGGGGGGGGGCGTAACTTTCGACGCTCGCGCGCGCCATTTATCGTAGGATATTTGTACTATGCCTATAATCTTCCCAGGAGTGTACTCAACAACTTCCCAAAGTTTCATGGCGATCGGATGAATGGTGTAGTAGCGCATAAAGGACAAACACGCACGCACGCAGACAGACATACATTCAATTTTATATATATAGATGTTGGACGCTAATTCTTTTGCGCATAGAATTGAATAATCGAGTTGGGACTGATTAGCGTTTCCTATTTATGACATATTCAATGCCCGTGCCAAATTTCAAGTTTCTATGTGAGAAAATTACATTCCGTACGTAAAATTTGGAGGCTAATTCTTTTGCGCATAGAATCTCGAATAATCGAGTTGGGACCCATTAGCGTTTCCTATTTATGACATATTCAATGCTCGTGCCAAATTTCAAGTTTCTATGTGAGAAAATTACATTCCGTACGTAAAATTTGGACGCCAATTCTTTTGCACCTAGAATTGAATAATCGAGTTGGGACTGATTAGCTTTTCCTATTTATGACATATTCAATGCTCGTGCCAAATTTCAAGTTTCTATTACATCGCGAAGCGAGAGAATTCGGTTCCGTACGTAAAATTTGGACGCTAATTCTTTTGCGCATAGAATTAGTATATGAGGAGGAGGTCGTCTTGTGTAATATATTAGTATATGAGGAGGCGGTGCGGTCGTCTGTGTAATATATTAGTATACTAGCGTACCCGTCGCGCGTTGCTGCGAAGACAGACATACATACATACTTCGTTTTTATATATCTAGATGACGGCAGCAGCGACCACTGAGGTTTTGTAGGCCGCTGCTTCCCCCTTCCAGGCTGAATAAAATAGCCGTTGTGTGAGAATCGCTGGGGGGGGGGAGACATTCTTACTGCTGGGAGAATTGCTGGGGGGGGAGGGGGAGACATTCTTACTGCTGGGAGAATTGCTGGGGGGGATGGGAGACATTCTGACTGCTGGGATAATCGCTGGGGGGGGGGGGATGGGAGACATTCTGACTGCTGGGAGAATCGCTGGGGGGGGATCGGAGACATTCTGACTGGGAGAATCGCTGGGGGGGGATGGGAGACATTCTGACTGCTGGGAGAATCGCTGGGGGGGGGGATGGGAGACATTCTGACTGCTGGGAGAATCGCTGGCGGGGGAGCGGAGGCATGACTGCTGGGAGAATCATTGGGGGGAGGGGGGCATGGTGGCGTGCTCTAGTATTTATGGTTTCAAGCTGTACGTGTCATTGCATACAGTCTATCTATCTATCTATCTATCTATCTATCTATCAGGGTTATTGCATACAGTCTATCTATCTATCTATCTATCTATCTATCTATCTATCTATCTCATCAGGAAATGAGAGAATTAGATTTTGTAGGCCGCTGCTTCCCCCTTGCGGGCTGAATAAAATAGCCGTTGGGTGGAACATACAATTTATCCGGCTGCTGTGGCTTCTTAGGAAGATATCCTAGTACTTGTTTACCCACTTCCAACTCCAATGGTAATTGGCTGGCGTGCTCTAGTGGTTCCAAGCTGTACGTGTCATAATAGAGCCTTAATGACATCACAATGCAGCTTATGAGAACATGTTGGGGCATGTTCACGCGTTGCTGCGAAGACAGACATACATACATACTACGTTTTTATATATCTAGATGACGGCAGCAGCGACCACTGAGGTTTACCGCTGGGGTATGTCACTCTTATTACTAATGGGGGGAGTGTCACTATTATTACTGCTGTGGGATGTCACTATTATCGCTGGGGTGAAGGTGTCACTATTACCGCTGGGGTATGTGTACATGTGGCAGAAATGGGCAGGGCTCTTTCAGAATAGACCGGGTGCAGATTTTGACTGCTTTTTAGATGCGGAAATGCTGCAGAATTTTCCACAGAAATCTCCGCTGAGCACATTCTGCAGTATTTCCGCGTCCAAAAAGCAGTCAGAATCTGCACCCGGTCTATTCTGAAACAGCCTTGTCCTTTTTAGAACGACGGGGGTAAAATCATACGTTGTGATAAGCCCCGCCCCCTGACGTGTTGGCACTTTGCGATACATAAGTGGGTTTTGGGTTGTAGTTTGGGCACTCGGTCCCTAAAAGGTTCGCCATCACTGGCCTAGTACATGTTTGCCCACTTCCAACTTCAATGGAGACTGACTGTAAATGGCTGGCGTGCTCTAGTATTTATGGTTTCAAGCTGTACGTGTCATTGCATACAGTCTATCTATCTATCTATCTATCTATCTATCTATCTATCTATCTATCAGGGTTATTGCATACAGTCTATCTATCTATCTATCTATCTATCTATCTATCTATCTATGACATCAGGAAATGAGAGAATTAGATTTTGTAGGCCGCTGCTTCCCCCTTGCGGGCTGAATAAAATAGCCGTTGGGTGGAACATACAATTTATCCGGCTGCTGTGGCTTCTTAGGAAGATATCCTAGTACTTGTTTACCCACTTCCAACTCCAATGGTAATTGGCTGGCGTGCTCTAGTGGTTCCAAGCTGTACGTGTCATAATAGAGCCTTAATGACATCACAATACAGCTTTATAGACCATGTTGGGGCATGTTCAAGGGCGTCCGATGTTGATGACATCAGTGATGACATCACAATAGCAGGTGGCTTACTTATTCGATCTACGTGGGGGGGGGGCGTAACTTTCGACGACGCTCGCGCGCCATTTATCGTAGGATATTTGTACTATGCCTATAATCTTCCCAGGAGTGTACTCAACAACTTCCCAAAGTTTCATGGCGATCGGATGAATGGTGTAGTAGCGCATAAAGGACAAACACGCACGCACGCACGCACGCAGACAGACATACATTCAATTTTATATATATAGATGAGGAGGAGGTCGTCTGTTTAATATATTAATATATGAGCAGGAGGTCTCACAATGCAGCTTTATAGAACATGTTGGGGCATGTTCAAGGGCGTCCGATGTTGATGACATCAGTGATGACATCACAATAGCAGGTGGCTTACTTATTCGATCTACGTGGGGGGGGCGTAACTTGATGTTGATGACATCAGTGATGACATCACAATAGCAGGTGGCTTACTTATTCGATCTACGTGGGGGGGGGCGTAACTTTCGACGACGCTCGCGCGCCATTTATCGTAGGATATTTGTACTATGCCTATAATCTTCCCAGGAGTGTACTTAACAACTTCCCAAAGTTTCATGGCGATCGGATGAATGGTGTAGTAGCGCATAAAGGACAAACACACACGCAGACACGCACGCACGCACGCAGACAGACATACATTCAATTTTATATATATAGACTAGCGTACCCGTCGCGCGTTGCTGCGAAGACAGACATACATACATACTTCGTTTTTATATATCTAGATGACGGCAGCAGCGACCACTGAGGTTTTGTAGGCCGCTGCTTCCCCCTTCCAGGCTGAATAAAATAGCCGTTGTGTGAGAATTGCTGGGGGGGAGACATTCTTACTGCTGGGAGAATTGCTGGGGGGGGGGGGGAGGGTGAGACATTCTTACTGCTGGGAGAATTGCTGGGGGGGGGATGGGAGACATTCTGACTGCTGGGATAATCGCTGGGGGGGGGATGGGAGACATTCTGACTGCTGGGAGAATCGCTGGGGGGGGGGATGGGAGACATTCTGACTGCTGGGAGAATCGCTGGGGGGGGGATCGGAGACATTCTGACTGGGAGAATCGCTGGGGGGGGGGATGGGAGACATTCTGACTGCTGGGAGAATCGCTGGCGGGGGAGCGGAGGCATGACTGCTGGGAGAATCGTTGGGGGGAGGGGGGCATGGTGGCGTGCTCTAGTATTTATGGTTTCAAGCTGTACGTGTCATTGCATACAGTCTATCTATCTATCTATCTATCTATCTATCTATCTATCTATCTATCTATCTATCTATCTATCTATCAGGGTTATTGCATACAGTCTATCTATCTATCTATCTATCTCATCAGGAAATGAGAGAATTAGATTTTGTAGGCCGCTGCTTCCCCCTTGCGGGCTGAATAAAATAGCCGTTGGGTGGAACATACAATTTATCCGGCTGCTGTGGCTTCTTAGGAAGATATCCTAGTACTTGTTTACCCACTTCCAACTCCAATGGTAATTGGCTGGCGTGCTCTAGTGGTTCCAAGCTGTACGTGTCATAATACAGCCTTAATGACATCACAATGCAGCTTTATAGAACATGTTGGACGCTAATTCTTTTGCGCATAGAATTGAATAATCGAGTTGGGACCCATTAGCGTTTCCTATTTATGACATATTCAATGCCCGTGCCAAATTTCAAGTTTCTATGTGAGAAAATTACATTCCGTACGTAAAATTTGGAGGCTAATTCTTTTGCGCATAGAATCTCGAATAATCGAGTTGGGACCCATTAGCGTTTCCTATTTATGACATATTCAATGCTCGTGCCAAATTTCAAGTTTCTATGTGAGAAAATTACATTCCGTACGTAAAATTTGGACGCCAATTCTTTTGCGCCTAGAATTGAATAATCGAGTTGGGACCGATTAGCTTTTCCTATTTATGACATATTCAATGCTCGTGCCAAATTTCAAGTTTCTATTACATCGCGAAGCGAGAGAATTAGATTCCGTACGTAAAATTTGGACGCTAATTCTTTTGCGCATAGAATTAGTATATGAGGAGGAGGTCGTCTTGTGTAATATATTAGTATATGAGGAGGAGGTCGTCTGTTTAATATATTAGTATATGAGCAGGAGGTCTCACAATGCAGCTTTATAGAACATGTTGGGGCATGTTCAAGGGCGTCCGATGTTGATGACATCAGTGATGACATCACAATAGCAGGTGGCTTACTTATTCGATCTACGTGGGGGGGGGGCGTAACTTTCGACGACGCTCGCGCGCCATTTATCGTAGGATATTTGTACTATGCCTATAATCTTCCCAGGAGTGTACTCAACAACTTCCCAAAGTTTCATGGCGATCGGATGAATGGTGTAGTAGCGCATAAAGGACAAACACGCACGCACGCACGCAGACAGACATACATTCAATTTTATATATATATACTAGCGTACCCGTCGCGCGTTGCTGCGAAGACAGACATACATACATACTTCGTTTTTATATATCTAGATGACGGCAGCAGCGACCACTGAGGTTTTGTAGGCCGCTGCTTCCCCCTTGCAGGCTGAATAAAATAGCCGTTGTGTGGAACATCCAATTTATCCGGCTGCTGTGGCTTCTTGGGAAGATAGCCTAGTACATGTTTGCCCACTTCCAACTCCAATGGAGACTGACTGTAAATGGCTGGCGTGCTCTAGTATTTATGGTTTCAAGCTGTACGTGTCATTGCATACAGTCTATCTATCTATCTATCTATCTATCTATCTATCTATCTATCTATCTATCTATCTATCTATCTATCTATCTATCTATCTATCTATCTATCAGGGTTATTGCATACAGTCTATCTATCTATCTATGACATCAGGAAATGAGAGAATTAGATTTTGTAGGCCGCTGCTTCCCCCTTGCGGGCTGAATAAAATAGCCGTTGGGTGGAACATACAATTTATCCGGCTGCTGTGGCTTCTTAGGAAGATATCCTAGTACTTGTTTACCCACTTCCAACTCCAATGGTAATTGGCTGGCGTGCTCTAGTGGTTCCAAGCTGTACGTGTCATAATAGAGCCTTAATGACATCACAATGCAGCTTTATAGAACATGTTGGACGCTAATTCTTTTGCGCATAGAATTGAATAATCGAGTTGGGACCCATTAGCGTTTCCTATTTATGACATATTCAATGCCCATGCCAAATTTCAAGTTTCTATGTGAGAAAATTACATTCCGTACGTAAAATTTGGAGGCTAATTCTTTTGCGCATAGAATCTCGAATAAGCGAGTTGGGACCCATTAGCGTTTCCTATTTATGACATATTCAATGCTCGTGCCAAATTTCAAGTTTCTATGTGAGAAAATTACATTCCGTACGTAAAATTTGGACGCCAATTCTTTTGCACCTAGAATTAAATAATCGAGTTGGGACTGATTAGCTTTTCCTATTTATGACATATTCAATGCTCGTGCCAAATTTCAAGTTTCTATTACATCGCGAAGCGAGAGAATTCGGTTCCGTACGTAAAATTTGGACGCTAATTCTTTTGCGCATAGAATTAGTATATGAGGAGGAGGTCGTCTTGTGTAATATATTAGTATATGAGGAGGCGGTCGTCTGTGTAATATATTAGTATATGAGGAGGAGGTCGTCTGTTTAATATATTAGTATATGAGGAGGCGGTGCGGTCGTCTGTGTAATATATTAGTATATGAGGAGGAGGTCGTCTTTTTAATATATTAATATATGAGCAGGAGGTCTCACAATGCAGCTTTATAGAACATGTTGGGGCATGTTCAAGGGCGTCCGATGTTGATGACATCAGTGATGACATCACAATAGCAGGTGGCTTACTTATTCGATCTACGTGGGGGGGGGGGCGTAACTTTCGACGCTCGCGCGCGCGCCATTTATCGTAGGATATTTGTACTATGCCTATAATCTTCCCAGGAGTGTACTCAACAACTTCCCAAAGTTTCATGGCGATCGGATGAATGGTGTAGTAGCGCATAAAGGACAAACACGCACGCACGCACGCACGCAGACAGACATACATTCAATTTTATATATATAGATATATATATATATATATATATATATATATATATATATACGTACGCGTGTTTGCATAGGCTGATGTGAGAAACATATGAGGAGGTATATACAATAGAATACATATAATATTGCTGTAACGGTATTATAGTAGTTATATTCTGGTACATAGGAGGCAGTATTATAGTAATTATATTCTTGTACATAGGGGCAGTATTATAGTAGTTATATTCTTGTATATAGGAGGCAGTATTATAGTAGTTATATTCTTGTACATAGGGGCAGTATTATAATAGTTATATTCTTGTACATAGGGGGCAGTATTATAGTAGTTATATTCTTGTACATACGGGCAGTATTATAATAGTTATATTCTTGTACATAGGGGGCAGTATTATAGTAATTATATTCCTGTACATAGGGAGCAGTATTATAGTAGTTATATTATTGTACATAGGGGACAGTATTATAGTAGTTATATTCTTGTACATAGGGGGCAGTATTATAGTAGTTATATTCCTGTACATAGGGGGCAGTATTATAGTAATTATATTCTGGTACATAGGGGGCGATATTATAGTAGTTATATTCTTGTACTATTGTACTAGTCTTGTATTATGTTGTATCCACACTACTTCGGTGGGTTTGGATTATCATCTAATCTGTATGTGGGCACCCCAACTTTCTCCTAATGGAAGATTTGATGATTCGGAAGTTTGAGGGTAACTACCTAATCCTTTTGTTCTCTGGAATATAAGCCACTCTAAGAGGTGTCGGAAATGATTTGTCATCAGTTTTGTCCCCTCTTTTTATTCTGAATCCATGTATGTTCGTCAGAGCTGAGCATGTATGACTGAGGTAGCTATTTGCCTAACAAAGTGTTGTGATTCTATGTGTATGGCCACTCTAGGATTTTGCAATACATAAGTGACTACTACCACCAAAATCATCATATATTAATGGCAGTAGGAGAAAAAGCACTATCATAAAGTTTTGGTTTCTGTTCATTCTTAGGTGCAGAATAAAAACGTGATGGATTCATTGCCATCATTTGTTTCTTTTTCCTGCTTTTCCTCATTATCTCGGGATCTCTAGTATACATAGGATAATGGGAACTGCATAGCAGAATAAGGGCCCCTTATCTTTTCCCATCATCACACCCCCATCTTGGGACAGATCTTGGTACTTGTTCATGTAGGGCAAGTTTCTAACCCTGCATTTTCAGACTTAGGGAGCCCTGAGAAGGTTCCCACTGCGCATCTGGAATGCTTTCAACCTAAGTTTTAGCTCACTACCACCATGCAGGCTCCCCTGTTTGGTGGATTTGCTGGTGCACTGGTACCATGCATGTAAAAGCATGCCAAATTTATGTGCCCTGACTATACCACTGAAAGAGACATCTCTATTTTTAAAGTAATTCTGGAATTAAAAGGTTAAATCCATCACAGAAGGTTAATATTTTGCATAGATGTGATGGACGGCTCTCTTGACAGCTTCCTTCAGGTCTCTGTTCCTGATGCTGTAGATCAAGGGATTAAGTAAAGGGTTAATGAGAGCATATGTCACGGACACCACACTATTAACAGTGAAGAGATCACTTGTGGTGGGCACAAAATAAATGAAAATAATGGACCCATAAAAAATGAACACCACAGTGAGATGAGAGGTGCAGGTGGAGAAGGCCTTCAGTTTTCCATGATTGGTCTGGATGTGGAGAATAGTACTGAAGATATGAATGTAGGGAAGAAATGTGATGCCAAAGGCCCCAATTCCAAAGCTTCCTCCTACAATTAATGAGACTACAATGTTTATAAAAGTGTCATTACAAGAGATCTGGAACAAATGAGGGAGGTCACAGAAGAAGTTGTGGATGGTGTTTGGAATACAGAAGGTCAATCTAAGTGAGAATAATGTGTGGATCATTGAATAGAAAAACCCAAGAACCCAAACCCCAGAGGCCATCTGGGTACAAACCGTCCAAGACATGATCTGTTTGTAGTGCAGGGGGTGGCAGATGGCAATGTATCTGTCATAGGACATAGTAGACAGCAAGAAGAGTTCTGCACTGGCCAAATAGATGAAGAAGAAGACTTGGGTTGTGCAGGCTGGGAGAGATATTGAGTGGTTCTTGGTGACCAAGTCGAGGAGCATTCTAGGAGCCGTCACTGATGAGTAGGAGACATCTATAAAGGCCAAATTTCCAAGAAAGAAGTACATTGGAGTGTGAAGCTGGGAGTCAGTAAGGACAAAGACAATGATCAAGAAGTTAATGAGGACTGTCAAGATGTAGATGATGAGGAAGACAATAAAGAGAAAACATAAATTTTGTGGGTTATCTGAGAGACTGATGAGGATTAACACAGTGGTAAAATTCTTCATCGCTTTAGCCAAAATCCTTCCTATACTAGAAAACCAAATAAGAAGGGACATTAGTCAGACATACAAGAGATTGGCCCAGATGTCACCTGAAGGAATCATGTTGATCAAGTGGAATTATTCGTGCTTGAGTTATATAGATAAATCCAGAGCTTCACCTTTCCAGGAGAAGAGAGGAGCTGTAATTTACAAGACAATTTCTACAAATTCTCAGAGGAATAATTATACCGTATTTTATATTTTTCAGATGAGATTTGCAATTATTTTCCAAACAATTTTAAACTTGTATTTTTTAAAGGGATTCTGTCATCAACATGGTTGATTCAAAGCAGTCACCATAATGCTCCTGGCCGCATAACACAAACCTGAACATATCTTTGTGAACACAAGAAGATTTATCATTATTGCAAAGATCATGTTTATACTATCATGCCTTGTATGCAAATTGACCCAGGTCATGGGAGCCCTGAGTCATAGTGTCCAGCCTCTTTTCACACCCCATCCACTGCTCGACCCCCTTACTGTGCTTGCCACTGATGTTAGCACAAGCAGTGATGAAATCCTGTGCAGCCCTCCACCCCAGCCTGAATAGGACAAGTGTCTCAACTTCAGAGCACATGACTGCGGCGGGTGTAAGAAGAGGCTGGATACTGTAACTCAAGTCTCAGGTGGTCTGCCTTCGTGACTCGGGGCAAGCCACATTGCATAGGACGCATGACGATATAAGGGTACATGCACATGGGCATTAAAAAAGTTGCACCTGAGATAACTGACATCGGACAGCAATTGGACATTTTATGCTGAACATCACACGCTGACATGTGCTTTTCTTATCTGTAAAAAATGACATGCTGCGAGTTATTTTTTTTTCTTGGACTATCAGAGTAAGGCCTTAGTCACACGGGCGTTTTTTCACGCAATTTGCGGATCGCATGGCGATGCGCATCCGCAAATCATGTGACCGGGGCCCAAAAAGCGCCCGAAAAATCTGCTCCTAGCCGCGTTTCATTAGAATGGGTGTGAGTGAGACCTGCCTCTAATTGGCTCAGCGCTGAGCCAATCAGGGGCAGGTTTGACTCACACCCCCTTCACACCCACTGCAGGCCGGCCGCGCTGAACTCCGTCTGCCGGGACAAGGTGAGTATATATATATATATATATTTTTTTTTTTTTTGCACATTTCTGGATGAATTGCAGGGAAGGGCTTATATATTTAAGCCCTTCCCGACAATTCATCCCGCGATCGCCGGCAGCCCATTGCTTTCAATGGAGCCGGCTGTATTGCCGGCTCCATTGAATTCAATGGGCAAACATCGTTCTTCTCTGCCACAGCTGTTACAGCTGTGGCAGAGAAGAATGATTTGTCTTCTGTATGTTCTCAATGGGGTCGCGCTGCTGCCACCGGCCCCATTGAGCGCATATAGAGAAGAGAACAGGAATCGCAGATCGCAGATAGGTGCGATCTGCGATTTCTGTTCTATAATTTATTGGACGAGTGCATAAAAAGCGCTCATGTGTCCGATACCATTGCAAAGCAATGGTTTTAAAAAATCGCCGGACGCATGCGCATGCGCAAATCGCGCGAAGAAACGCCCGTCTGACTAAGGCCTAAGAAAAAGACTGCGTGCATACACCCATTCAAATGACTGGGTGCTATTTCCATCCAACTTTAGGATCAATTTTCTGGTCTGAAAATTGGACGAAAAAAAAGCCAGTGTGCATGTACCGTAAAAGTGAGTTTTTACAATAAAGATAAATCTTCTCATGCTTACAAAGATATGTTCAGGTTCTATGCCATGCTGCTAGGAGCGCTATGGTGGCTGCTTAAAATTAACCACACGGATGACAGAATCCCTTTAATAACTTGGGGTTATAACTTCATCCTATAAATGCAGCTTTGATTTGTGACTTATGGAGTCTTGCTTTTGGCTGAAATAGGCCTAGAGGAGTGGTTGGGGCAATGGCAGTCAGCTTACCAGACTCTGGCTGTAAGTTGGTCTCCTTTCAGGATGTGTCAAGGGCTGGAACACCATAGAGCCGGTAAATAGTTCTCTCTTGCCTGTGAAGGTAGAAGAAGGCCTGGTCACATGGCCTCCAGTTGGGTACCTGATGCAAAGAATCACTCTGCCTCTCATTCGACGTTGTGCTGTGAAACATTTATTTAATTAGGTAAAAGGGCTCGGATGGCAGGCTTGGGGCTTTCCCTGGGCTCTAGATAGGTGACAGCCTGATGGGCAACAAGACAATCAGGCTCTGGAAAAGAGTGCCAGTCCAAGCTCCCTGAGGGATGTCATAGCTACTTTATCCTTCTGTGTAGGCAGAGGGAATACTAAGGATTCATGATACAGTTCAAGCCATACTGGTTCAGAAGAGTGTCGAACCTTAAAGTAGGCTAATAACTGCACTCAACAGTAGAGTGAATGTAATAAAAACTGTAATAAAGAGCTCTAAACTAGGAACTGGTCACTGGGATGACTTAGTCTTTTAATAATTGGTACAGCCCTGAAAGGTCTGCGTTAGTGGTGGTAGTGGAGAACGTAAGTATCCAGTTACCAGTGTTAACTTTGAAGGAGACAAGCCGACATTGCTGTACAGAAGCGGGCATTAAAGAAGAGCTGACTCTTTCCAGTTTCTCCTTTTCTTATTCACTCGAGGAGAGTCTGCTCATAGGGCAAGCACTGCAAGTCCTGCAGTCTAAGGGTGGGTTCACACGAGCGTGTTTTTGTGTGTACTTAGGTGTGTACATACGTGCGCACCTAGGTATGAGCAAAAACACGCGTGAACGCAGCTGCCTGTATGTTGTCAATGGAGCCGCTGCTGCTGGCGGCTCCATTGAAAACAATGCTCTGCCGGCACCCCTGCATTCTTTTTCAGGGAAGAGCTTTACATATAAGCCCTTCCCTGAAAAAGAAAAAGTTTAGTGTAAAAAAAAAGCAGGCATTTTCTTCAATGGAGCCGTGGCTGCTGCCTGTGGTTCCATTGAAAACAATGTTCTGCCAGCACTCCTGCATTCTTTTTCAGGGAAGGACTTTACATATAAGCCCTTCCATGAAAAAGAAAGATTTTAGTGTAAAAAAAAAAAAAAAAAATATATATATATATATATATATATATATATATACTTACCTGTCTGCCGCTGCCGTGACCCCTACGAGGATGAAGAACACATCTGCCACATGTGGCAGATGTTTCCTTTATCCCTGCTAGTTAAAAGAATTCTCTGCTGCTGTATCTGCCACATCTGTGACAGATGCAGCAGAGGAATTCTTCAATTCTCTACCGCAGCTGTCACACATGTCAGCTGCAGTAGAGGATTCTGCTGCCGGCAATTGATTTCAGGGAAGGGCTTTAAATATAAGCCCTTCCCTGAAAATCAAGTAAAAGTGGTTTAAAAAACAAAAAAAAAAAATACTCACCTTGCTTCAGCTGCCAGGGCACAGCTGCATCTTCTCCTGCTGTCCCCTGCACTGTGGTGCTGATCTATCAACAGGTGGGGATTTAAAATCCCTGCCTGCTGAAAGATCTGAATGTGATTGGCTGAGGTGCTCAGCCAATCACAGGCAGCTCTCCCCGAATAAATGACGGGTGAGAGCTGCCTATGATTGGCTGAGCATCTCAGCCAATCACATTCATCTCTTTCAGCAGGCGGGAACTTTAAATCCCCTCCTGCTGATAGATCAGCACCACAGTGCAGGGTACAGCAGGAGAAGACACCGCTGAGCCCCAGCAGCTGAAGCAAGGCGAGTATATATTTTTTTTGGTTTTTTTAAGCCACTTTTACTTGATTTTCAGGGAAGGGCTTATATTTAACCCCTTAACGATGGCCCCATCGGGAAACTACATCCTCAGCAAGTGGGCTTTAATCCTAGAGGACGTAGTTTTATGCATCCTCTTAGGATTAATGCCCACTTGCCTGAGGACGTGACAGCTCCATGCTGTCGGTGCCCACAGGTAGCCGACAGCATGGAGCTGTCATCCCAGGATGCAGGCAGTCACCCCCGGCATTGCGATCGGCGCTATCCAATGGATAGCGCTGATCGCAATAAAGTAAATAAAAGTGTCAAAAAAGTTAGATATTCAGCTGTCCTGATGGATCGGATCCATCAGGGCAGCTGAAAATACTCACCCGGCTTATCTGCGGTGTCCCCCAGAGATCTGGTCCTCCTGGACTCGCCGCCGGCCTTCTGTGCATGCGCACCAGACGATGACGTCGGGCGCATGCGCAGAAGCCCGGGAGCCCCCGGAAAATTTGAAATCTCCTGGCTCCCGGCTCCTGAAGGTAGCCGGGGACCAGGAGGTGTTACCGGGGACACGCGATCGCCGCTATCCATTGGATAGAGGCGATCGCGAAAAAGTTTAAAAAGTTTTTAAAAAAGTGTCATGATCGGATCCATGAGGGGAAGTAAAAATACTCATCTTGGTCCTCCCCGATGTCCTGATGTCCCAGGACCCGAAGTCCCCGTCTGCGCATGCGCGCCGGTTGTCAATCATCAGACATGTGCACAGACGGGCTCGAGCCCCGGGAAATTCAAAATCCCTCTGCTCCTGGCTGCCATGTGTAGCCAGGAGCAGAGAGATTTCACCAGAGACATGATCACTGTTATGCAATGGATAGCAGTGATCATGTAAAGTAAAATAAAAGTGTAAAACGTAAAAAAAAAGTTTAAAAAAGTTTTTAAAAAGTTATAAAAGCTTACGTTTCATCTCCCCCCACGGATCATATCCATGAGGGAGGATGAAATGACGTACCTAAGGCCTGCGGATTTATCCGCGGACCTTACCCCAGCTTCTGCGCACGCGCCCGTCGCCACAATGGCAGGCGCATGCGCAAAAGCCGTGGATTGCCATGATAATTAAAAATCTCCCTGCTTTTGGCTACAAAACTTAGCCGAGAGCCTGGAGATTTCACGGGGGGCCGCAGTGAGTGGTTCCTCGTCACGTGTTTGCCGTTATCCAATGGATAATGGTGATCACGTAAAAGTAAGAAAGGTGAAGGTTCATCTCCCCTCACCGATGTGATTGGTGAGATGAGATGAAACTTTTTACCAGAGGCCTCCGTATTTGCACCCCGACGCGATCTTCCTCCGTGAACTTTCCCAGATTCTGCACATGCGACCGCCGGTAAAACACCGGACATATGTGCAGGAGTCGGGGAGCCCAGGAAATTTAAAATCTCCTTGCTCTCAGCGCTCGTTGAGTTGTCCCCGGTCACATGAAAAAAAGGTAGCGATCTACCTTAGGCCGGTCTCACATGACCGGATAAGAATTACGGATTCCGCATGCTTCTGATCTGCAGTAATACGCAGATCAATCGCATTGGATTACACAATTAGTGGGTCGGAATTGCGTAATCCACTCACAGAAAAGAGAACGCAGCAGGTTCTATTTTACCGCGGCTATCCACAGCATAGAGCCCATTGTGCTCCATGGTCGCGGATATACCCGCAGCCCATACGCAACTACCTTGTATACGGGCTGCGGGTACCCGCGTCATCGCTAAGCGACGGTGCGGGAAATGCAAACAAAAAAAAAGTACTGCTTACGACCGCCTGTGTGAGTAGGCAGTTCGCAGGGTCACAGCCGGGCTCACAGATGGGATCTGCTGCGGGCCTTCGCAAGCGGATTCCACCTACGGCTGTGTGAGCCAGGCGTTATTTAGAGCGCTACCTGTAATACGCAATTTACAAGAAGCCCCGGGAACGCTTGCCTTCCTGCAGTTCCAGGAGCAGCTTGTTGAGCGTGTTCTGTGCGAGACCGTTGCACCACAGCAAGATTACGGAGACTCACAGAGCGCCACTTTTTACACCCCATACCTGTCGCTGAGCTCACGAAAAAACCCCAAAAAGCATGAGAGGAGGGGGGATACACGGTTTCATTGCCCCATGTACCCATCCCAACTAGCCTCCGTAATTACCCCTGTCTTCGGAAATACCACACAGTTCACATTATTACTTTTATCCAAGATTTGGGGAACGCCAAAATGGGGGGGGGGGGAATATTTTTAGGGAGTCAATTTTTATTCCGTACAAATGAGCAATGGGGCCTTAAATGTATTCAGTTGTGCCCTGCAATACAACGGGTGTTCCTTCCATTATAGGCCTTGCCATGGGCCCTGTAAGTAGATGAGGGCCACAATGCGTATGTTTTTGAACACGGGACAAATGTATCCATTTTGGGGTGAACGTCTTCAGTCCTATGTACGCTGTACAAAAAAACCTGTTTTTAAATTTACAAAACTGCCAAAAAAATGAAAATCGTAATTTTTGCCTTCTACTTTGCTTAGATTTATTCAAATACTGTGTGGTCAAAATACGCAATACACCCCTAGATGAATTCATTAAGGGGTCTAGTTTTTAAAATGGGGTCATTTGTGGGGGTTCTTTATCGTTTTGGACGCTCAATGGCTCTACAAGTGGGCAATGAGGCCTTTAAGTAGATTAGGGCCACAAGGGGTATGGTTCTGAACACGGGACAAACAGGGGTATCCATTTTGGGGTGAAAGTCTTCATTCCTATGTGTGCTGTACAAAGAAAACAGTTTTTAAATTGATACAACTGCCAAAAAAATGAAAATTGTAATTTTTTTCCTACTGCTTTGCTTAGATTTATTCAAAAATTGTAGGGTAAAAATACACAGTACACCCCTAGATGAATTTGTTAAGGGGTCTAGTTTTCAAAATGGGGTCATTTGTGGGAGTTCTCTGTCGTTTTGGCCGCTCAAGGGTTCTACAAGTGGGCAATGGGGCCTAAATCACCTTCATGCTAAATTTCGGTTCTGAAAGCCACCGACTACTCCTTTCATTTTGGGCCCCGTTGTGCATCCACACATAAGATTAGAGCCACAATGGGTATGTCTCTGAACATGGGACAAACAGGGGTATCTATTTTGGGGTGCAAAGATTCATTCATGTGTGTGCTGTACAAAAAAAGCAGTTTTTAAAACGACAGAATTGCCAAAAAAACGAAAATCACATTTTTTTCCTTTTTGCTTTGCTTGAATTCATTCAAAAACTGTGTTGTCAAAATGGGCAGTACACCTCTAGATAAATTCGTTAAGGGGTCTAGTTTTTAAAATGGGGTTACTTGTGGGGGTTCTCTTTGGTTTTGGCCGCTCAAGAGCTCTACAAAAGTGCTATGGGGCCTAAAACGCCTTCAAGCAAAATTTATGTTCTGAAAGACACCGACTACTCCATTCATTTTGGGTCCCGTTGTGCCTCCAGACATAAGATTAGGGCCACAATGGGTATGTTTCTGAACACGGGAGAAATGGGGGTATCCATTTTGGGGTGTAAATCCTCATGGGCACTATAGGAAAAAAATATGTCTTTAAAATGACATATTTGCAAAAATATGAAATTTTATTTTTTCTCCTCTAAATTGAATTAATTCCTGAAAAAAACTGAAAAATACTCATGACACCCCTCAGTGAATACATTAAGGGGTGTAGTTTATTAAATCTGGTCATTTGGGGGGGGGTCTATTATTCTGACACTCATGAGCCTTTTCAAACTTGGCTTGGTGCAGGAAAACAAAGTGTTCCTCAAAATGCTGAAAAGTAATGTTAAATTTGTACGTCCTATAAATGGTTAAAAAAAACACAAAAGTTTTTCAAGTGTGCATTCAGAATAAAGTAAACAGATGGAAATATATATCTTATCAAAAATTTGTACAGTATGTTTGGACATATTTGAGATATTACAGTTGAAAATGTGAAAAAATGACAATTTTCAAAATGTTTCCAATATTGGTACTTTTAATAAATATACACAAATTATATCGGTCTCTTTTTACAACCAAAATGAAGTACAACATGTGGCGAAAGGTAAGTATTTTTTTTTTTTAACAGTAAAATCTTTCTTTTTCAGGGAAGGGCTTATATGTAAAGGGCTTATCTATGTCTAAGTGCGACCTTTCTGGTCTGGCTCACTGTCCGAGAAAAAAAGTGGTAGCCCTTCATTTCTGTTTCCTTCCTGTCAGAGCCATCAGCCTCTTAAAACCTACTTTTAACCCCTAAAGGACCAAGCATTGTAAATTTACGGCATTTGGTCGTGGGCTTTAATTCCGGCTGATGGTGAAAACACAACAATGGATTAAAGCTCCTGCAACCAAGCCAGTCTTTAACCGCTTCTGACTGCTCTCTTGTAGAGAGAAAGCGGAAGTGTCCCTTCCACTATTTGACCTCTGGGTACCAACTACCACAATGGAGCTGCAGGGTCCTAGCAAACCAAGATTAGCTTTTTTAGTGACTTCTGTCACTACTAGGGAATGTTTTTCCTTGTAACTTGGGCTTCCATGGACGCACCAGTTACAGTGGAAAAGTGTGAACTTTAAGAAAAAAAAGAGATCATGTGACGTCATGGAGGACATAGATGGTAAGAAAAACTGTTACAAAAATAACTTTAAAAAATGACAGAATAGAATAAAAATATATATAAAGAAAAGAAAATAACCCATCGCTGATTCCAACCATAAACGTTACCATATGCACCCTGTAATCAGGGACTTTATAAATTATATATCAAAATGTCTGAAACAAAATGAGGAAGCCATTCCTGTATCTTATTTTAGCATAAATATACTAATTTCAATAATAAACAACTACAAATTTTAAAAAATAGTATTTTAAATTTTTTTTTACCCCTAATAAAACTAAAAGGAAAAAAAAATCAGTGAAAAAATATAGCCCTATGTCATGGAAAAAATGCTGTAAAACTTAGTTGGGTAGCTAAAGAAAAAAAAGGGTAGTAAAACCACCATATGAGTAAAATCCCTAAAAGTATCTGTTCCTTCAGGACCGAATCACCCTGGTACCTAAGGGGTTAAATACACATACAAGTCCAACCCTTTACAATATAATATAAAAGTATGTATTCTTATGGAAAAATTAACATTCAGTGATCCCACGTGTACGTGTCTCCATGGTTACAGACTACTAGCAAACTCTGTAGTCTGATCCTGCAGTCGTGCGTTAATGGGTCAATTATCTGTAGGTTATGGAGAAGATGAGGTATGGATGTCTACAGGAGTAGGCAGCACACAGCATTGATTTGTAAAAACTGATCCAAAGGTATGTAGACACCGGAAAACGATGGCTGGGAACACTATTCTGTGTATGGCATGTTGCTAAGGGGGAGGAGCAAATCTAAGAGGGGTGGTATCCAACATTGCAGCCATTTTGAAAGTCACCATCTTGGAACCAAGTCAATATTTTCGAATAGGAAGGTGTGCATGTTACATATGTATCTAATAGACAATTTGATGAAGATTTCAAATCTGTACTTAAGTGTGGCACATCTTTATTCCTGTCAAAGTTATTATTGATTTTCTCTTTGTTACAGACACAGATATAGCTGTGAGATTAAAACGCTAGGAGAGGACAGACATGGTGCTGATCTCTGGGAAACACAAGACCCGAGTCTTTGCAGTGGATTTCAATGGTTAGCACCCTAACAAACCACCCATCAGCAAAGGCATATTGCTTGCCAAATTTCACCAAACAGGTTCTGTGTTGGACCTACCAAAAAGTGGACATAATAAAACTGCCACAAATGAAGCAACAAGACCCACATCATAGCACTTGGCGTCTGTCACAGGAGAGCGGGCTGAGTCAAATCACCATTTGGCAGATACTGGCTATGCACAGATCACGTTGCTGCATCATCAGGACAATCCTGATCACCGTGTTGAATTTGTGGAATGGGTGTCACAGTACTTCCAACAGAACCCACATTTCACAGAGATGATACTGTTCAGTGATGATGAAGCTTCTATGTGAATGGAGAGGTGAACAAACTAAACTTTGGTTACTGGTCCAGCACAAAGTTGCAAGGAGCAGATCCCTTCAAGATGGTTGAGTCACAGAAAGTCATGGTGTGGTTCACTGTATGGGATATGAAGGTAGTGGGCTCATTCTTCATCGACGTTCAGGTGTTCCTGTCACTGTGCAATGAAGATGTGTAGGTCAGGAAAAAGCACTGATATATTGGTGCGACCTTTTATAAATGTGTGCACTTATTTGTGTTTTTTTTAAGGCATATATCTTTATTTGATTAAAAAATAGCTTATTTTTGGGTTCCTGACCTACACATTGTATCAATGGCCATCCATAACGGGTTGCATAGTCACTGATTGGGCAGCACCCCAAACTCAATGCACACAACCCATATCATGGACGTGATGTCTGTGAGTTTTTGGATCAGTGTAGTGGCCCAGAGTTAGGGTACCTCTGGTTGATGTTCGTCTACCCCTTGTGTATTGTCTTTGTGTCTAGGTCTGTGCAGTTATGTGTATTGGCCATGTTTGGGTCAATTTTAAGTCACTGTCTGATGTTTACCTCCCTAAACTGTGGTGTATGATGTGATTAGTCGTTAGGGAGGTTGTGGCGGAGCTTATAATGTCGAGGGAGAAGAGAGACAAGTAGTCAGTGGAGGAGGACGTGTGAGCAAGGGGTTCTGCTGCTGTCTGGGCTGAGCCTCAGGACCTTTTCCCAATTGTTATGGGTGGTATTCCCTCTGGGGACTAAAGCACAGAGGCCGTATCCTGTTTAACAGAGTTGGAGGATGGTATCACACACTACCCTGCTTAACTACATGTTAGAGAGAAGCAAGTTTAGGGATGTAGCGAGTGATGTGTGGAGAGCAAGTGTTCATTTTTCCTTCTATGTCTGGAATGTTCTTTTAAGACTGCTACCGTCAGATAACTGAGGCTGATGAGGACTGTACTATGGGGAGGAATAACTCCTGACTACCAAAATGTTGTAGTTAAGACTATCTGTCATATGTTATATGAAAATCAAAGTTGGAAAATTGTGAGTAAAAAACGATGTGCTTCCGGTTTGAAATTACATCTTGGATTGTGGACTCATTTATTCAACTCGGGTGATTGATCACTCAGAAGAGGCACTGGCATCACGTGAACAGATAAATTACCAGGAGCATCCCTAGCAAGGTTGTCAATTTAAACCCCTGCGTGCAGCCGGGCCTCGCCATATTTTGTAGGTACCAGGAGGAGATAGTAGCGCCCTAGTGACCTTGTGCCATTATGTAAATAATTTACACTGCCTTTCCTGGCCAAAGGCCTGGCCCCAGATACTGCATCAGCAGTATGCTCACCACATCTCACCCCCTTGGATTTCTACCTGTGGGGTAATGTCAAGTCCAGGGTTTACGCAATGAAAATCTAGAGTGTGGCGCACGTGCAACAGAGGATCCTGGAATCACTGTACAAGCATTTCTGCCTGGATGTTGTTCTCAGTACATCGTGAATGGGAGAAGAAGACAGCCTTGATGATTCAAAACAACAGGAAACACACAGAGTATATTCTGTAGTGGATTACTATTGTGTTACATGTCAAAAAAACATTGTTAATAACTTTGGCAGGAATAAAGGTACATAATATTTAAACATTTAGATTTACCATAAAATACTCTACAAGATCCATATGTCACATGCATCCCTTCCCATTTTAAAGTATCAATTTGGTTCCAAAGTATCCCCATACCTTAGGACCCCCCTGTAGAATGTGACCATGGAGACAGATTGCTCTGTGTAGGAGCTAGGTATTGTTAAAGAAATATGTTGCAGAAGTGTACACACCTTTAGGATGGTTTCACATGTGATCAACTCACGCGATGCCAGAGTGAGTAAAAATGATTTATGAAACCAATCATTTACAATGGTTTACATTCCATCAGCGATGTTTTCACTGATACAATGTTGCGAAAAAATTGCAGCATGCTCTATCTTTCTGCGATGTGCGATTTTTGCCATGTTTCCCTGTGGAGCCTCATTTTTATCAAATCGCAATGCACAAACTTGCATTGCAATGCAATTTTAACATTAGAAAGTCCTGTTGAGCTTTGCAAATTTATAGCGGGGGCGGCAGCGATGCAATATTTTTCTTTAAAAAAAAAGCACCGCTGATGCTCAAAAATCACCAGAACAAAGATGCGATTGTGCTGCGATTTTCTTGTGTAACTAGCCTTAGGTTATGTTGTGGACTTTTCGACTAAAAAATTTCGAAACAAATTCGCATCAGCAAAATATGCTCCAATTTGGTGTGGAAATGCTGCGGATTCACAGCTGATTTTACCTTCCCATTTGAAGCGATGAAATCTGTACTGAAAATCTGCAAGATAAACTAAGATGATGCAGTTTTAAAATTTGTAGTGCTGCCCATTACACTATAGCAGCTTGCATCTGCTGTCTGATATGACCGATGGCCCCTCCTGTCCAGTATCTGGGATCTTGCTGCAGCGGTCAGGGCCAAATCTTTGGGTGAGGGAGACAGCAGGGAACAAAATGGTTGGTCACAATGGCTCTACCCTCTCCTCTCGTCACATCCCAAAGCGTGGTCTGTCCTGGAAGCATGCGAGGGTAAAAGCTAGCAGAGAAATGATAGCTGAACTGTTCACATACCACTAGTCCCCCCTTTCCAGTAATGAGTCGATGAAATCAAATAAAGAACACACGATCAAAGTGACGGTGGAGGCACACAGTTTTTACTGGATATTTCGAACTTTGATTTTCCAAGTATATTAATGCAACAGTCTCAACTAAAACATTACTGGCACCTTTTCCTTTCCTTCTCCTTCCAACACTCTTGCGTTAGGCAAACACTCCTTTTCGATGATACCGGTGTCATCAGTCCCAGTTATCTGATGGGCGGTTCTGGGGAGAACACTCCTGACTTGGAAAGACAAACGCGAACAGTCCTGTGTAATACACAGGACAAACAGGGATATCCATTTTGATACGCAAATCTTCATTTTCCTGTGCACTACAGAAAAAAAACCTGTCTTTAAAATGACATATTTGCAAAGTATGAAATTGTATCTTTTCTCCTCTGAATTGCTTTAAATCTTGAAAAAACTTTGGGGTCAAAATGCTCATGACCCCCCTCAGTGAATACATTAAGATTGTATTTTTTTAAATGGGGTCATTTGTGGGGGTGTCTATTATTCTGACACCTATGAGCCTTTGTAATCTTGGCTTGGTGCAGGAAAACAAAGTGTTCCTTAAAATGTTAATAATTAATGTTAAATTTGTACGTCTCCTAAATGGTTAAAATAACTAATGTTTTTCCAATGTGCTTCCAGAATAAAGTAAAGAGATGGAAATATATATCTCATCAAAAATTTGTACAGTATGTTTGCACATATTTGACATATTACAGTTGAAAATTTTCCCACTTTTGGCGTTTTTTTTAATAAATATACACAAATTATATTGGTCTAGCTTTACCACCTAAATGAAGTGCAATATGTGGCAAAAAAACTGTGTCAGAATTACTTGGTTATGCAAAAACTTTACAGAGTTATTCTATGTTAAAGTGACACATGTCAGATTTCTAAAGTTTGGCTCCATCACTAAGGCGCAAACAGGTTTGGTCACTACGGGGTTAAGCCAGCCATCTTGGTGCCTCCAAGCCAAAAGTGGGTGTTGGTTGGAGTAAATATTGGTTCTGGAATACCAGACTTTTTTAGCTCCAAGGTCCATTCCCCTCCCTTGCCTATTGCTATTTAAATGTTACTTGTGGTTATTTGTTAATAAAATGGCTGCTGTGGCCTATTTAATCCAAACCTTGTGTTACATCTTTGTTCATTTAGAAGGGTTTATTGGAGAGAGGTTTGTTTTACTACAGATTACTCTACAAGACCCTCGTCATGTATTATGTTATGTTCCTCACTAGACATGTGAATTCTGTAAGCCACAATTGGTTGGTTCTTGGCAAGACTGGGGTGTGAGATCTATTGACTCTTCTCTGCTTGCTCACAATCTGAAATGCCTGGGAGCGCCCACCTTCTGTTGCTCTCTGCGACTCACTTTATGTTCATTTTTATTTAATCTGCGCAACGGCCACTGTGCAGTACTTTACAATGCCTGCTCTGTCTTTGGGTCCAGGAAATGGTGGGGAGGGGGTCTCCTTTTCTTTTCATGCCCTACAGAGTCTTGCTTTCTCCAGCCCTGTCAAGTTCAGTAGCATGGGCATATGGCTACTTTCATCGCTCTTCTCTTGGCCAGCTTCACCACTTTAATAAAGCTGTTTCACAGTGCCTTATCACTCTAAACAAGATGATGCCTGCCTTTTTCATCATTCTTGTCACTGACATTCCAGCCACTGCACCTGATAGGAGGGACTTGGCTCCATTCTTCTCGCTAACCTGTGGGCTGCTCTTCTGGGCAGTCACATGCTAGACATGTCAATGGCCACATCATTAAGGGGGCAGGGCTTCCTTTCTTCAGTGATTGAAGCGCCTGTGAAGATCTCCTTCTGCTGTGTCACTTATACAGGACAGAGCCCAGGTCCAAATGCTGTTAAAGTGGAAGTAGCTATTTGGGTTCCTTTGGAAGGAATGAGAAGGTCTCCTTCCAGCCCAACGCTTGTGACGCTCGCAGCCTCTAAAGTCTGCACCTGCACTGTTCACCAATTGACTTCTGGGTAGTAATCATGTGACAAGCTTGCATGATCCCTGTAGTCGGGAACTGGCCACAGCTATCGCATAATAATTCTACCTGTAAGTCAGCGAGTGAATAGTGCAGTCACAGACTGCCGAGGCCGGGAGCAGAAAGAGCGACACAGATGGATATAAGCTTTTTTATTTTTTATTTTAATGCATCTTCCAAAGAGAAATTTCACCTCTCCACTGGCCCAAAGATGTAAGCGGTCCATCGAGAATTTCCCCAGTATGTTGAATGGGCAATCCACCCCTGATGACTAGACATATCACATACATGCCGGGACACAATCCTTAATAGTGTATATGTAATAAATTTGGGATGGGAATGTTGTTTTAATCATCGATATGAGATGACAGTCGATAATGCACTGAAATATTGGCAATGTTCTTCAATTTGTGACAACTAGAAAATTATGTTCAGGCAATCTAGAACAATTTAAAAACTGTGAGCAGAGTAGTTTAAAATTGAGGTGGGAAATATCAACCGCATGGCAGTCCCTCCTAAGAAAGGTTGCACCTGGTTCCTGTAGCTAAATGAACATACCTTTACTGGAAGAGACTCGCTACCATGTGGCTTGAAGTTTTATTGGGCCTAAAGGTCCATCTGCAGGTCACTACAGTAGTGAACCATAACTCAATATGCTGGTACCCTCTCCTCAGGGCTCATGGGCCGTACTGGGTAAATTAATTTGAGCATGAAAGTTCTTTCCAGTTTCTGGAAAATCCACCTAGACTTTATGCTTAAATGTTACAGACTCTTCAAAAATGTTACGCCATCCAGACAATAAACACTTCTCTGGAAGATTACAGTAGATAAACTTGGTACAGTATAACAATTAAGTGAGACTTCCAAAAGGCAACTTTGCAATATGTACTAGATGCATGTCAGTATGGTATTTATGACAGCCTGTGAAAAGGGGCAACCACAGATGAGTAACAGAGCCGACCGTCTGACTATTCATTGTAAGATCTTTTAGGCCTCCTGCTTTTCATCGTTAAATCTCAGCTGGAGTCATGTCTGTCCCCTTCTACTGCTGTTTAGTGTCATCACGTGTATACGTAAAGCTTTCTGCAGTGCGGCCTTCAGGTCTTTGCTCTCAGGCTGTAGATTAAGGGGTTAATTAAGGGGGTAATTAGTGCATAGATCACAGTGACCACTTTGTTCAATGTAAGAAGATTACTTGTGTTGGGAACATAGTAGATAAATATTACTGACGCATAAAATATGAAAACCACAGTCAGATGAGATGTACAGGTGGAGAAAGCTTTTCATTTTCCGTCACTAGTGCGGATTTTGAATACTGTTCTAAAAATTCTGACATACGGGTAAAACGTGATAACAAAAGCTACAGTGCCGAGAACACACCCTACAATTATTAAGACTAGAACATTAATGAAAGTATCAGTACAAGAGATCTGGTACAAGTGGGGCAGGTCACAAAAGAAATTACAGATGAAGCTGGGACCACAGAACATCAACCTTCTTAAACATAAGGTACAAATGATGGGAGCCAGAAAAGCAGAAAACCAAACCAAAGATACCATTTGAGTGCATGTTCCCCAAGACATGATCCGATTGTAATGGAGAGAACGGCAGATGGCTACGTACCGGTCATAAGACATGGAGGACAACAAGAAAACCTCAGAACTCCCAAAATAGATGACAAAGAAAATTTGTGCTATGCAGTCAGGGAGGGAGATGGACCAGTCTTGGGTGCTGAGGTCATACAGCAACCTTGGGGTAGTGACCGATGAGTAGGACATGTCCAAGAATGCCAAGTTTCCAAGAAAGAAGTACATGGGTGTATGAAGATGAGCAAAAGTTACAATTAGAAGAATGATGAGAGAGTTGGTCAAGAAGGTCATCAGGTAGATCAGGAGGAAGACAGTGAAGAGGACATAGATGATCTTTTGATCATACGATAGACTCATGAGTAGAGATGAGCGAACACCAAAATGTTCGGGTGTTCGTTATTCGGAACGAACTTCCCGCGATGTTCGAGGGTTCGTTTCGAACAACGAACCCCATTGAAGTCAATGGGCGACCAGAGCATTTTTGTATTTCGCCGATGCTCGCTAAGGTTTTCATGTGTGAAAATCTGGGCAATTCAAGAAAGTGATGGGAATGACACAGAAACGGATAGGGCAGGCGAGGGGCTACATATTGGGCTGCATCTCAAGTTCCCAGGTCCCACTATTAAGCCACAATACCGGCAAGAGTGGGCCCCCCCCCCTCCCAACAACTTTTACTTCTGAAAAGCCCTCATTAGCATGGCATACCTTTGCTAAGCACCATACTAGCTACAACAAAGCACAATCACTGCCTGGATGACACTCCGCTGCCACTTCTCCTGGGTTACATGCTGACCAACCGCCCCCCTCTCCCCCCCACAGCGCACACCAAAGTGTCCCTGCGCAGCCTTCAGCTGCCCTCATGCCACACTCATGTCTATTTAGAAGTGCGTCTGCCATGAGGAGGAACCGCAGGCACACACTGCAGAGGGTTGGCATGGCTAGGCAGCGACCCTCTTTAAAAGTAGCGGGGCTATAGCCCACAATGCTGTACAGAAGCAATGAGAAATATAATCCTGTGCCACCGCCATCAGGAGCTGCAGACGTGGGCATAGCAATGGGGAACCTATGTGCCACACACTATTCATTCTGTCAAGGTGTCTGCATGCCCCAGTCAGACTGGTAATATGTACCTTAACAGTAACCGCGTTGGTGGTAATGTGGTGGTGACTGCGGACCTAGTAGCACGGTTGTATTTTGTGGGTTTTCGGAATGCGGCCAGGATTAAGTGGGCCGTGGCGGGGGGATGGTGTGGGGGCTCTCTTGTTGTGTCGGTAAAGGTGAAATTCTTGGACTGCCACCAGACGAACCAATGCAAAGACATTTGCCAAGAATGTTTTCCCTGTTGGAGGAGGAAGGGGATGTTTTTGAGGCACTACGTGTCCTCTCCACGTGTCCGTGGTTATATGCACCTTTACAGTAACCGCGTTGGTGGTAATGTGGTGGTGACTGCGGACCTAGTAGCACGGTTGTATTTTGTTGGTTTTCGGAATGCGGCCAGGATTAAGTGGGCCGTGGCGGGGGGATGGTGTGGGGGCTCTCTTGTTGTGTCGGTAAAGGTGAAATTCTTGGACTGCCACCAGACGAACCAATGCAAAGACATTTGCCAAGAATGTTTTCCCTGTTGGAGGAGGAGGGGGATGTTTTTGAGGCACTACGTGTCCTCTCCACGTGTCCGTGGTTATATGCACCTTTACAGTAACCGCGTTGGTGGGAAATGGCCTCGCCGCCATTATGTCTTTGGGAAGCCTGTTTCCACACCCCAGAGACATACCATTAGCAGCGGTATAGGCAGAGCCCAGAATTCGTAACATTTCAGCCGTAGCATTAGGACAGGCCCCACTAACATATCACTAGCAGCATTATAGGAGAAGCGCAGTCTTCGTTCCATGTCAGCAATAGTAGCACTCAAGACAGGCCCCAGTAACGATTCCGAAGCAGCAGTATAGCGGGAGCGCAGTCTTCGTTCCATGTCAGCAATAGTAGCACTCAAGACAGGCCCCAGTAACAATTCCGAAGCAGCAGTATAGCGGGAGCGCAGTCTTAGTTCCATTTCAGTAGCCTTAGTATAGCCAAGGCCCAAGTTACATTTATGTAGCTAAAGTGTAGGCCAACCCCACACACCTTTCTGTACCATGAGTGCAGGCGAAGAACATACAAATTGCTATGATTACACTGTAGGTGAGGGCCCCAAAAATTTGGTGTACCAACAGTACTAATGTACCTCAGTAAAAATTGGCCATGCCCAACCAAGATGGCAGGTGAATCGCTTTGGTTAATGTGGCTTGAGTGGTAACTAGGCCTGGAGGCAGCCCAGTGTAACGAAAAATTGGTTCAAGTTAAAGTTCCAACGCTTTTAAGCGCATTGAAACTTATAAAAATTGTTCAGAAAAATTATTTGAGTGAGCCTTGTGGCCCTAAGAAAAATTGCCCGTTCAGCGTGATTACGTGAGGTTTCAGGAGGAGGAGCAGGAGGAGGAGGAGGAATATTAGACACAGATTGATGAAGCAGAAATGTCCCCGTTTTGGATGGTGAGAGAGAACGTAGCTTCCATCCGCGGGTGCAGCCTACGTATTGCTTAGGTATCGCTGCTGTCCGCTGGTGGAGAACAGAAGTCTGGGGAAATCCAGCCTTTGTTCATCTTGATGAGTGTTAGCCTGTCGGCACTGTCGGTTGACAAGCGGCTACGCTTATCTGTGATGATTCCCCCAGCCGCACTAAACACCCTCTCCGACAAGACGCTAGCCGCAGGACAAGCAAGCACCTCCAGGGCATACAGCGCTAGTTCAGGCCACGTGTCCAGCTTCGACACCCAGTAGTTGTAGGGGGCAGAGGCGTCACCGAGGATGGTCGTGCGATCCGCTACGTACTCCCTCACCATCCTTTTACAGTGCTCCCGCTGACTCAGCCTTGACTGGGGAGCGGTGACACAGTCTTGGTGGGGAGCCATAAAGCTGGCCAGGCCCTTAAAGACTGTTGCACTGCCTGGGATGTACATGCTGCTCGATCTACGCACATCCCCTGCTACCTTGCCCTCGGTACTGCGCCTTCTGCCACTAGCGCTGTCGGCTGGGAATTTTACCATCAGCTTGTCCGCAAGGGTCCTGTGGTATAGCAACACTCTCGAACCCCTTTCCTCTTCGGGAATCAGAGTGGGCAGGTTCTCCTTATACCGTGGATCGAGCAGTGTGTACACCCAGTAATCCGTCGTGGCCAGAATGCGTGCAACGCGAGGGTCACGAGAAAGGCATCCTAACATGAAGTCAGCCATGTGTGCCAGGGTACCTGTACGCAACACATGGCTGTCTTCACTAGGAAGATCACTTTCAGGATCCTCCTCCTCCTCCTCCTCCTCCTCCTCAGGCCATACACGCTGAAAGGGTGACAGGCAATTAGCCGGTGTACCGTCAGCAGCGGGCCAAGCTGTCTCTTCCCCCTCCTCCTCATCCTCCTCATGCTACTCCTCCTCCTCCTGTACGCGCTGAGAAATAGACAGGAGGGTGCCCTGACTATCCAGCGGCATACTGTCTTCCCCCGCCCCCGTTTCCGAGCGCAAAGCAGCTGCCTTTATGGTTTGCAGGGAATTTCTCAAGATGCATAGCAGAGGAATGCTGACGCTAATGATTGTAGCATCGCCGCTCACCACCTGGGTAGACTCCTCAAAATTACCAAGGACATGGCAGATGTCTGCCAACCAGGCCCACTCTTCTGAAAGGAATTGAGGAGGCTGACTTCCACTGCGCCGCCCATGTTGGAGTTGGTATTCGACTATAGCTCTACGCTGTTCATAGAGCCTGGCCAACATGTGGAGCGTAGAGTTCCACCGTGTGGGCACGTCGCACAGCAGTCGGTGCACTGGCAGCTTAAAGTGATGTTGCAGGGTGCGCAGGGTAGCAGCGTCCGTGTGGGACTTGCGGAAATGGGCGCAGAGACGGCGCGCCTTTACGAGCAGGTCTGACAAGCGTGGGTAGCTTTTCAGAAAGCGCTGAACCACCAAATTAAAGACGTGGGCCAGGCATGGCACGTGCGTGAGGCTGCCGAGCTGCACAGCCGCCACCAGGTTACGGCCGTTGTCACACACGACCATGCCCGGTTGGAGGCTCAGCGGCGCAAGCCAGCGGTCGGTCAGCTGTGTCAGACCCTGCAGCAGTTCGTGGGCCGTGTGCCTCTTATCGCCTAAGCTGAGTAGTTTCAGCACGGCCTGCTGACGCTTGCCCACCGCTGTGCTGCCACACCGCGCGACACCGACTGCTGGCGACATGCTGCTGCTAACACATCTTGATTGCGAGACAGAGGAGGAGGAGGAGGGTGCTTTAGTGGAGGAAGCATACACCTCCGCAGATACCACCACCGAGCTGGGGCCCGCAATTCTGGGGGTGGGTAGGACGTGAGCGGTCCCGGGCTCTGACTCTGTCCCAACCTCCACTAAATTCACCCAATGTACCGTCAGGGAGATGTAGTGGCCCTGCCCGCCTGTGCTTGTCCACGTGTCCGTAGTTAAGTGGACCGTGGCAGTAACCGCGTTGGTGAGGGCGCGTACAATGTTGCGGGAGACGTGGTCGTGCAGGGCTGGGACGGCACATCGGGAAAAGTAGTGGCGACTGGGAACTGAGTAGCGCGGGGCCGCCGCCTCCATGATACTTTTGAAGGACTCCGTTTCCACAACCCTATACGGCAGCATCTCAAGGCTGATGAATTTTGCTATGCGGACGGTTAACGTTTGAGCGTGCGAGTGCGTGGCGGCGTACTTGCGCTTGCGCTCCAACAGTTGCGCAAGCGACGGCTGGACGATGCGCTGAACTACACTGCTGGATGGGGCCGAGGACAGCGGAGTTGAGGGTGTGGGTGCAGGCCAGGAGACGGTAGTGCCTGTGTCCTGAGAGGGGGGTTGGATCTCAGTGGCAGGTTGGGGCACAGGGGGAGAGGCAGGGGTGCAAACCGGAGGCGCTGAACGGCCTTCGTTCCACCTTGTGGGGTGCTTGGCCATCATATGTCTGCGCATGGTGGTGGTGGTTAGGCTGTTGGTGTTGGCTCCCCGGCTGAGCTTTGCGCGACAAAGGTTGCACACCACTGTTCGTCGGTCGTCAGGCGTCTCTGCGAAAAACTGCCAGACCTTAGAGCACCTCGGCCTCTGCAGGGTGGCATGGCGCGAGGGGGCGCTTTGGGAAACAGTTGGTGGATTATTCGGTCTGGCCCTGCCTCTACCCCTGGCCACCGCACTGCCTCTTGCAACCTGCCCTGCTGATGCCCTTGACTCCCCCTCTGAAGACCTGTCCTCCTGAGTAAGTGTTGCACACCAGGTGGGGTCAGTCACCTCATCGTCCTGCTGCTCTTCCTCCGAATCCTCTGTGCGCTGCTCCCTCGGACTTACTGCCCTTACTACTACCTCACTGCAAGACAACTGTGTCTGATCGTCATCGTCCTCCTCACCCACAGAAAGTTGTTGAGACAGTTGGCGGAAGTCCCCAGCCTCTTCCCCCGGACCCCGGGAACTTTCGAATGGTTGGGCATCAGTGACGATAAACTCCTCTGGTGGGAGAGGAACCGCTGCTGCCCAATCTAAGCAGGGGCCCGAGAACAGTTCCTGGGAGTGTTCCCGCTCCTGAGCAGGTGTCATTGTAGTGGAGTGAGGAGGCTGGGAGGAAGGAGGAGCAGCAGACAGAGGATTCGGATTTGCAGCAGTGGACGGCGCAGAACTGCGGGTTGACGATAGGTTGCTCGAAGCACTTTCTGCCATCCAGGACAGGACCTGCTCACATTGCTCATTTTCTAATAACCGTCTCCCGCGTGGACCCATTAATTGGGCGATGAATGTGGGGACGCCAGAAACGTGCCTCTCTCCTAATCGCGCAGCAGTCGGCTGCGACACACCTGGATCAGGAGCTCGGCCTGTGCCCACACCCTGACTTGGCCCTCCGCGTCCTCGGCCGCGTCTACGTCCTCTAGGCCTACCCCTACCCCTCAGCATGCTGTATTACCAGTGATTTGATTTCACAGGCAGCTAATAAATTAGCGCAAGACTGCAGGCCAAATATAATTTTTTCCCTTTTTTGAAAACGAAAGGCCCCACTGCCTCTAGTGAATGTATAATCTAAGTTTAATAACTGTGCTGTTTTCCTGCTAATGTGTCACAGAACGTGAGGGTAGCAGAGTTATTAACTGTGGCAGAGCAGGTATTTTTTTTCCCAATTAAGGAAAGCAAATGGCGAAGCCAGCAGTAAACCGTAGCTGGGTGCGTCTGATTTTTAAAGGTTGCACACGCAGCCGACACGTGTCCACCGCCCTTAGGACGGACAGAGGCAGGACAAATAGAAATATTTTCCGTTTTTTTGCACCAAAAGGCAGCACTGCGTATATTCTATGAACATGAGAAGTTTAATAACTGTGCTGTGTCCCTGCTAATGTGTCACAGAACGTGAGGGTAGCAGAGTTATTAACTGTGGCAGAGCAGGTATTTTTTTCCCATTTAAGGAAAGCAAATGGCGAAGCCAGCAGTAAACCGTAGCTGGGTGCGTCTGATTTTTAAAGGTTGCACACGCAGCCGACACGTGTCCACCGCCCTTTGGACGGACAGAGGCAGGACAAATAGAATTATTTTCCGTTTTTTTCCACCAAAAGGCAGCACTGCGTATATTCAATGAACATGAGAAGTTTAATAACTGTGCTGTGTCCCTGCTAATGTGTCACAGAACGTGAGGGTAGCAGAGTTATTAACTCTGGCAGAGCAGGTATTTTTTTTCCCAATTAAGGAAAGCAAATGGCGAAGCCAGCAGTAAACCGTAGCTGGGTGCGTCTGATTTTTTAACGTTGTACACGCAGCTCACACGTGTCCACCGCCCTTAGGACGGACAGAGGCAGGACAAATAGAATTATTTTCCGTTTTTTTGCACCAAAAGGCAGCACTGCGTATATTCAATGAACATGAGAAGTTTAATAACTGTGCTGTGTCCCTGCTAATGTGTCACAGAACGTGAGGGTAGCAGAGTTATTAACTGTGGCAGAGCAGGTATTTTTTTCCCAATTAAGGAAAGCAAATGGCGAAGCCAGGAGTAAACCGTAGCTGGGTGCGTCTGATTTTTAAAGGTTGCACACGCAGCCGACACATGTCCACCGCCCTTAGGACGGACAGAGGCAGGACAAATAGAAATATTTTCCGTTTTTTTGCACCAAAAGGCAGCACTGCGTATATTCAATGAACATGAGAAGTTTAATAACTGTGCTGTGTCCCTGCTAATGTGTCACAGAACGTGAGGGTAGCAGAGTTATTAATTGTGGCAGAGCAGGTATTTTTTTTCCCAATTAAGGAAAGCAAATGGCGAAGCCAGCAGTAAACCGTAGCTGGGTGCGTCTGATTTTTAAAGGTTGCACACGCAGCCGACACGTGTCCACCGCCCTTAGGACGGACAGAGGCAGGACAAATAGAAATATTTTCCGTTTTTTTGCACCAAAAGGCAGCACTGCGTATATTCAATGAACATGAGAAGTTTAATAACTGTGCTGTGTCCCTGCTAATGTGTCACAGAACGTGAGGGTAGCAGAGTTATTAACTGTGGCAGAGCAGGTATTTTTTTCCCAATTAAGGAAAGCAAATGGCGAAGCCAGGAGTAAAACGTAGCTGGGTGCGTCTGATTTTTAAAGGTTGCACACGCAGCCGACACGTGTCCACCGCCCTTAGGACGGACAGAGGCAGGACAAATAGAAATATTTTCCGTTTTTTTCCACCAAAAGGCAGCACTGCGTATATTCAATGAATAATAACTGTGTTGTGGCCCTGCCTACACAATTCTTTCCCTGCAGTATCAATGGAGGGTGCAATGCTCTGCAGAGGCGATTTTGAGAAGTAAAAAAAAATGCAGCACAGCTAACAGCAGCCAGCACAGTACTGCACACGGTTAAATATGGCCCTAGAAAGGACCGTTGAGGTTCTTGAAGGCTACACTCACTCCTAACACTCTCCCTGCCTATGCAGCACTTCTGTCCCTAATGCCGGGTGCAACGCTCTGCAGAGGCGATTTTGAGGAAAAAAAAATTGCCACTGCTAACAGCAGCCAACACACAGCTATCAGTGGCCCTAATAAGGACCTTTGGGGGTCTTGAAGCCTACACTAACTACCAATTCTTTCCCTACAGCAGCTCCGGTACAAACAGCACTGTCCCTCATCTAACTCACACGGCATCTGAGGCGAGCCGCGGGAGGGGCCGACTTTTATATTCGGCGGACACCTGATCTCCCCAGCCACTCACTGCAGGGGGGTGGTATAGGGCTTGAACGTCACAGGGGGAAGTTGTAATGCCTTCCCTGTCTTTCAATTGGCCAGAAAAGCGCGCAAACGTCTCAGGGAAGGAAGTGAAAGTAACCCGAACACCGCATGGTGTTCGTTACGAATAACGAACATCACAAACACCCTAATATTCGCACGAATATCAAGCTCGGAAGAACACGTTCGCTCATCTCTACTCATGAGAAGAACACTGGTGATCGTTGTTTGGTTCTTCATCATTCCAGTATGATTCTTCCCAAAGTTTTCCAAATGAACAAAACTGACAACAATGCAACATCAGGAGGATTTGGTGGAATATGAACACAATGGGTGAATATCCTGGCTTGGATATAAAATTGCTGTTACTAACAGATAGCAGCGTCCTTCATTTTATAACTTACTAGCTGACCCGTCGCGCGTTGCTGCGTAGACAGACAGACATACATTCATTCGTTTTTATATATCTTGATAACAACCAATCACAGCGCAGCTTTCATGTTACCTCAGTGGTATAATATATAACAACCAATCACAGCGCAGCTTTCATGTTACCTTAGCAGTATAAAATATAACAACCAATCACAGCGCAGTTTTCATGTTACCTCAGCAGTAAGAGAAATAACAACCAATCACAGCGCAACTTTTATTCTGCCTCAGCAATATAAAAAATAGCAACTAATCACAGCGCAGCTTTCATGTTACCTCTGCGGTATTATATATAGCAACCAATCACAGCGCAGTTTTCATGTTACCTCAGTGGTATAATATATAACAACGAATCGCAGCACAGCTTTCATGCAACCTCAGTAGTATAAGAAGTAGCCACCAATCACAGCACAGCTTTCATGTTACCTCAGCAGTATAAGAAATAGCAACCAATCACAGCACAGCTTTCATTTTACCTCAGCATTCTCAATATCCAGCAATTGTCTTGCGATACGTTGGGCGGATGCATCATTTTGTAGTTGAACACTCATCCCGTTGCTCGTAATGCCTTTTGCTTTCGTGCTTGAGATGGAAATCAAACGATCTTTGTCTGGGGGGCATAACTGTCGACGACGCTCGCACGCGCGCCACCTATCGTAGGATAGTTGTACTATGCCTATAATCTTCCCAGGAGTGTACTCAGCAACTTCCCAAAGTCTCATGGCAATTGGATGAATGGTGTAGTAATGCATAAAGGACAAACAGACAGACATACATTCATTTATATATATCAGGAAGTGAGAGAATTAGATTCCGTACGTAAAATTTGGACGCTAATTGTTTTGCGCATAGAATTGAATAATCGAGTTGGGACCCATTAACTTTTCCTATTTATGACATATTCAATGCCTGTGCCAAATTTCAAGTTTCTATGTGAGAAAATTACATTCCGTACGTAAAATTTGGACGCTAATTCTTTGGCGCATAGAATTGAATAATCGAGTTGGGACCCATTAGCGTTTTCTATTTATGACATATTCAATGCCCGTGCCAAATTTCAAGTTTCTATGTGAGAAAATTACATTCCGTACGTAAAATTTCGACGCTAATTCTTTGGCGCATAGAATTGAATAATCGAGTTGGGACCCATTAGCTTTTCCTATTTATGACATAATCAAAGCTCATGCCAAATTTCAAGTTTCTATGACATTGGGAAGCGAGAAAATTAGATTCCGTACGTAAAATTTGGACGCTAATTCTTTGGCGCTTACAATTGAATAATCGAGTTGGGACCCATTAACTTTTCCTATTTATGACATAATCAATGCTTGTGCCAAATTTCAAGTTTCTATGACATCGCGAAGTGAGAGAATTAGTGGCAGTGATGGAAATCGAACGATCTACGTGGGGGGGGGGGGGGCGTAACTGTCGACGACGCTCACACGCGCGCCATTTATCGTAGCATAGTTGTACTATGCCTATAATCTTCCCAGGAGTGTACTCAACAACTTCCCAAAGTTTCATGGCGATCGGATGAATGGTGTAGTAGCGAATAAAGGACAAACACACACACAGACAGACACGCATACATTCAATTTTATATATATATAGATCAGTTCTCCCAATAGGCGAAGGCACAGAAGCCCCAGAGCTCTGCACGTCCATAATAACGTAATAGGGTCTCAGGACACTCATTTTCATGGTTGTTTATAGTATAGGAGTTGGCTTTTAATTTTAACAAGTGAAGATTCACAATACAGTGTCTTTCCTGATAAAGAAGCAAGTTTCAGGCTTTGTAACGCACAGGAACTTTTTGGGCAACGGTAGCTACCGTAGCCAGGTGTGATGTCACACTTTAGCCCTCAGTTTCCTCTCACACTGCCTCTTCCAGCCAGAGCTGGAGACTTCTCCTCTCTTCAGTAGTTGCAAATTGGGACAACACCACTGCACAGGACTTTTCTGGAGTGCATCCCCCTTTTGACTAACATGCTTTTTTGTATTCATGGTCAGTGCTTGCATCGCTTGTTGATTTATATATATATATTGCTTTGTTTAACGCATAAAATTGGGATGCTTTGTGATTACTAGCACTCAACAACACAGCTTCCATTTGTTCTGTTGTGCACAGTTTTACCAATAGAGTTTTTTTGCGCACCGTTCTCTTTTATGATTTTCAGTCACTGATATTATCTATAGGCCAGGATAGCAGCCTATACATGGTTGCTGCATTAAACACAAGACCCTTGGCGCAGACTTCTTTTTACTTTATTTTTAAGGACTGGGGGCATCAGCCTGACTGACGCTCCCTTAACATCTAACAAAAACAAACTTACCCAACGACTTCTTTTTGTGTCAAATGTGGGGTAGGTCACAGCTTTATTAAAAGATTTAACCTCAACTACCTATTATTTCTAACTCGCTAACCCTTCCCATGCTACGACCCGTTTAACTTAACTGAATTTAACTTTAACCGTTCCACTGGACGTTTGTAAGCCCGCTTTCCTTGGGCTTGTAAACCTTCCTTCTAGCCAGCATGGAAAGTTCAGGCCAAACCAGCTGTGACAACTTCCAACATATAAAGTCCTATATAGTCTCTCCTCACCCAATCCCTCGGGCGGGTGGGTGGGTGTCTTGCCCGGCTCCGTCTTCTCTCTTCCTCGCTTCTTCTCTTCTGCTCCTCTTCCTGTCTTCTTCCTTCGCTTCCGTTCTAAAACTCCTCCCCCCCTCTAGCTCGCTATTAACATAATAAGCTCCGCCCCCAGTCCCATGCAGCTGCGTTAATCACTATGCTGCATGAGAGACTGGGGGCATCAGCCTGACTGACGCTCCTTTAACATCTAACAAAAACAAACTTACCCAACGACTTCTTTTTGTGTCAAATGTGGGGTAGGCCACAGCTTTATTAAAAGATTTAACCTCAACTACCTATTATTTCGAACTCGCTAACCCTTCCCATGCTACAACCCGTTTAACTTAACTGAATTTAACTTTAACCGTTCCACTGGACGTTTGTAAGCCCGCTTTCCTTGGGCTTGTAAACCTTCCTCCTAGTCAGCATGGAAAGTTCAGGCCACGCGGCATGTGCCGTATTCCCTACGGCGCATTCCACCCCACCCCACGGACCCGAGCTAGCGCAGCCTCGACTCCATCCTGCAGTCCTGACAAGAAAGTGTCCAAACCGACTTCATTCAGGTGTACCCCGTCATACCTCAGTGCACCTCTCTCTCTGTCCTCCAACTCCCAGTGGCGTATCGCAATCCCTCCCAGGGAATGCACGAACTTCGAAATCCTTTGGTTGACCACCTTTCGGACATTCTCAATCGCTTCGGGGCTTTTTGCCCCCCTCCAACGTCTCCTGGCGATAATATCCGACCACACCATCACGGATTCTCGAAAACACTCCCTAAAACGGAGCATGTCCTGTTTTATTATGACGAGTAAATCGCCCAACTTCACTTTTCCTAGGTCGTTCCCCCCGGCGTGCACGACCAAAATAACTCGCCGGGGGGTCCACCTGCTGATTTCCGTAACGATTTGCAGCAACCTGGGCCACTGTAGGCCTCGAATTCCATGCCAGTTTACCACCGTGTCCGACAGTCCTAAGCTTCTTCCTAATGGCCGAGTTGCTGCCCTCTTTTCCGCCCAATACACGAATGAATGCCCGACAATCCATACTTTCCATGGTTCCGCAGCTGAAAAATAGAAACAAAGAAAACAGAACCCATACTGGACAACCAAAACGAATTCACCAAAAAAACAGCGTACTCACACCTACGAATTCTTATAATACTAAGTCCGGTCTAATGTATGATTTATAGGCCTGCGACTTCCATCTACCCAGCCGTTTTACGTCCTCTTCATGCATACCATGTGCGTCTGCCATGGTTGCCGCCCCTATTCTAAAGGAATGCGTACCGAACTCGGACGCATTCAGACCTGCCGAGCGTAGGGCTGAGCGAAAGACCGCCGAAAATTGGAACCGGGTAAGGGGGGTACCCACCGAATGAACAAAAAATTGGTCCCCGATATTACGCGAGCTCATATACTCATGTACCGTGGCTACCGGGCACCACTTGGAGCCAAGGCTGTTAATCGATATCCATTCGCCTCTACCATAAATATCAGTTTTTGACTTCCTGATACATACCCATAACGACTCTCCCGAGCAAATCACGTCGTTGTGTCGCAGGCCGCCAGGCTTATTTTTACTTGCCGGGACCAACTCTCCGATGCGCAATGCCGCGAAAAACGCTACCGAAAAAGCTGCACTGAATAGCAATGCTTCCGAGCTGTTGGCGCAAACGCTTTTTAATAGCTCTAATAGCCTTATTAACAGGGAAAAAGTAATCGGCCATCGTCTATCAATGCGCGTCTTCTCCTTTTTCCAACCGCGTATTATCTGGCGGAAAATAAACGCCTTCGTGACATCCGCTTTGCAATGTAGTTTTAACAAAAAAGCTACTCCCGCTAAGTGTTTTTTAGCTGCTCCGACCGACCGACGCTTGTCCCGTAACGCTGACAGCATGTCCAGCGTGGCCGACCGCGCCTTTTCGCCGTCGGCCACGCAACCGCCTGACAATGATAGCCAATGTAACCAAATGGAATTGTAACTGTTCCACGTCGCGCGCGTGACCGATGCCTCCACCAGCTTCAGCAATTCTGCTCTGCCAGATTCCATAAGTGAGGGGGGCATCGTGCGCCCTCGGCCTCCGCCTGGGGGTGCCGGTCCCTGAACGCCTCCATCTGTAAACAAGAGAGTGCGTCAGCCGCCCCGTTGTCACAACCCGGAACATGCCTGGCTCGCAAGTAAATATTGTTTTGTAGACATTTCAAAACCACATGTCTCAACAACGCCAACACGGGTGGGGAAGCCGAGGTCTGCTTATTGATGGCATGGACCACCGCCGCATTATCAGACCAGAAACAAACCTTGCGGTCCTGAAGCTCAGTGATCCACAATTCCAACGCTACCACCAAAGGAAAGAATTCCAACAGTGTCACATTTTTTGTCCATTTTTTGTCCAGCCAATTCTGCGGCCATGGCTCCCGGCACCAATGGTTATTAAAGATAACACCAAATCCTCCCGATCCCGCCGCGTCTGCAAACAGGCATATGTCGCTCCCCGTCACCTCCTCCTTTGGGCATATCACTTGCCCGTTGAAGGATTGCAAAAACACTTTCCAGATATGTAAATCTGCTCTTATCCCTTGAGTAACTCGCACGAAATGATGGGGTTCCCGAACTCCCGTCATGGCTAAAGTCAGTCTTCTCGAGAAGACCCGCCCCATAGGGATAACTTTACACGCAAAGTTGAGCAGGCCTGCCAGCCCCTGAATCTGGCGCAGGATGACCTTCCTGCAGCTGGCCACCTCATTGACCACTTGGTGTAACTTTGCTATTTTTTCCACTGGTAGCCTAAAAACCATATCCTCGGAGTCGATCTCGATCCCGAGGAATGTGATCCGGGTTAAGGGGCCCACCGTTTTTTCTTCTGATAATGGGACCCCCACCCGTCGCATGAGGGACTGGAAAGTTTTGAGCAAAATTACGCAATTGCCCGAGTTCGCCGGGCCCACGGCAGACACATGTCTATGAAAAATTGGTTTTCCACTCGGCACCCCAGGAGGTGGAAACACTCGGGGTGCACCGGTAACAAGCGGAAGGCGGATTCGATGTCCGTCTTAGCCAGCTGGGCTCTCTTGCCCGCCGCCCTAACCAAATGTACCGCGCAATCGAACGACGTATAAGTAACCGTTGCCTGGTCTTTTGATATACCGTCGTTAACTGAATCACCGGCAGGGAAAGAAAGGTGATGAATTAAACGGAATTTTCCGGTTTCCTTCTTAGGTACTAAACCCAAGGGGGATACCCGCAAATTAGTGAAGGGCGGTTCTTCGAAAGGGCCAGCCATGCGACCCAGCTCCACTTCCTTAGTCAATTTTTCTTTAACCAAATTAATGTTATCTAATGCCGATTTTAGGTTCGGGGAAAACATCGACGCGGGGGAAAAAACGAACGGGATCACGAAACCTTCCGAAAAACCATGTTTAAGAATTTTTGCCGCCTGCTTCATGTGGTACCTGTCTAACCACTGATGCAGGACCCGACTTTTCACTGGGGTTCGGTGCTCCACCGGCACCACCCACTGTGGCAGACGCTCTTTGTTTCTTAAAGCAGCGAACTGCTGCGTGCTGGCCACCGCAAACCGAGCATTCATGTCGGAATTTGCAGGTGGCGTAAAACCTGCAATGACCCTCGTTATAGAGCCAACATGAGCCATTTGGTCTCTGCGATGCCGCGGGGTGCTGTTGCCCGCCTCCCGCGGCTCCCGTGGGAAAGGACGCTCTGGCGGGCCGTTGTGCCAGGATCAACTGGATCCACACATCAGTTGCTTTCGTGGCCCAACTTATTTGGCTCATTCCCGATACCCGCCTTCGGAAATCCTCATCATAGCGCCACCAAGCTGACCCACCGTGCTGCTTGTAGGCACTGTGTATTGTATTTAAATAAACCATCAACTCCGGTCCTTTACTCGGCTGATGCTGACACACCACATGAGCCATGACCAAATACGCTTGAAGCCAATTGCCAAACGTCTTAGCAATCTTTGGCTTCTTTTCTGTTCCACGCTCAGACAAACGTTCCTTGTCTACCATAACGTGGTCCACCGACAATAAGGACCAAATATCCACATATAAACCTTTTTTGATCCTTTCCGTAACATCATCAGCCAGCCCTACCCCCAGGGGGGCCACACCGCAAAACATCGAATCTGCATATCTCAAACCTTCCGTTGGGTCACCATCTGTACATAACGTTGAGCTTCCAGACACATTACTCACAGACGGGCCTCTGCCCCCTGGTGAACCACAGGACACTAAAAGCCCTTCTTGCGGATCAACCTTGCTCAACAAAGACTTTAACACTGTGACCAGATCCTGTTTCTCCGCGCCCTTCGTGGGATCCATCACATTACACCAAGCATTATGCAATGATAACTCACCAGCTCGACCAACCTCCGGCAATGCCAAGGGTGATGTCCTAGCTGTATCCCTCCTCCGGATCCTGTGGTCTGGCGTGGGCTGCCGACTGTCCTTTCGCATAGCCTCCTGCGCCTTCTGCTGTTGGGCCAAACCAGGCTGGTGTCCGCATGACCGTCCCTGCGAGTGGCCTTGACTTCTGTAGCTCCTGTGATCCTTTGAACGTTGCGTAGCTTGTACGTTGAGCGGTTGCCGCTGTTCTTCTGAGTCCCGTATCTCTTCCTCTGAGCTGCTCCTATCTGCCCTGCTGGCTCCTCGCGCCCTGCAGCTGCTGCTACTTGAAGCTCTGCTCGCCTGCTCTAACTGCCTGGAACGCCTGGCTTGCTGTCTTATCGCCCTGTCTCTATCCCTACGCCTGCGCCTCGCGCCCTGCCCTTGGCGGCTACTACTAGCGTGATTATCTGATGCTTGGGACGAATAACCCAACGTTTCTTGCAGCCGTGGGTCAAGGTATCTTGGGTTCACGAAACACCGGCGCTGCATGACCGTAGCAGATGGCTGCAGTTGTAAAGTGTGTCCGCTTGGCCTTTGGGTGAGGTATACCGCCTCCTGCTGCCCCCGATACAGGGCAGCCTCCAATCTATTTCCATAATGGTAGGCTGGCACGCTGTGCCTATGGCCCGTGTGGCTGGACGCGTGGGGGCCCAGGGTCGGGCTACGTGACCCCGAAAACGAACTACTCCCCCCTCGTTGTGCCCTTCCTGGGGTTAAAGTGGCAGGGCCTGGGCTGCTGGCTGGGCTGCTGGTGGGGGTGCTAATGGGGGCTGCTGCTCGTGTAGTGTTCCCCCTTTTACTTGCCCCCCCTCCCTTCTGTCTCCTACCCTCTGCCGCGCTGCGTTCTGGCTGCGATGCTCTGCCGTCCTGGCGGGGTACGCGCCCTCCCTGCGTGTTCCCTCTCTCCTCTGTCTCTCTCGTCGGCTCACCTCTCCCTCTCTGCGATGTCCTGCGCCCCAGCGCGCGCTGCTCTGTCGGTGGAGAGCCTGTTGCAGCTGCTGCTGCTGATAGCTGTGAGTCAGTCCTTCTGCTCCCGCCCGCCGGCGGTGAGCGCTGCCTCGTGGCGGGCCGCTTTTCCGCCACCCGATTCAAACCGGGCGCCATCTTGCTTCCGGTAATAGCGGCTCCCGCCGCTCCTTCTTCTCCCCTGCTGTTCCTTCGCCGGCGGCGCTTGTTCGCGGGGCTCGGGCTGAGCCTTGCTGGCGGCTGCTTTCTTCGTTGCGGTCTTCCCCGCAACTGTTCCTCAGCTTCTGGCGGTGCTTCACTGGCTCCGCTCTGCTGTGCTCCGGATCCCTCCGGCTCGGCTGCTCCCGCGGCCGTCCTGCAGCTCGACAGCAGTTCTTCAAGCCAGCCGGTGCCATCCTGCATGACCGCCGCCTGGATTCGCGCCCGCAGGTCCTCCATTTTTCTTTTCTTCTTAGCTTCACGCTGACTCCTTTCTTCTTAACTTCTCCCGACGTCCCCGACCTCCGCTGTAAGTCCTCTGCTTCTCTTCCTCTGCTTGCGCTCCGCTCGCTCTGTTATATATTGTAATCCCTTGTGTCTCTACTTCTGTCTTGCCCGGCTCCGTCTTCTCTCTTCCTCGCTTCTTCTCTTCTGCTCCTCTTCCTGTCCTCTTCCTTCGCTTCCGTTCTAAAACTCCTCCCCCCCTCTAGCTCGCTATTAACATAATAAGCTCCGCCCCTAGTCCCATGCAGCTGCGTTAATCACTATGCTGCATGAGATTCTACACCAAATTTCACTGTGTTAACATGCTCTAATACCACAGTGCCATCCCCCATAAACACTGACCTACCACAATGACCCCTCCGTTTCTATACAATGACAACCACATACCTCTAGCAGCCAAACTCAGGTTGTAAAAGTTCTGGAAATCTGTCTTTTTTTAGTGAGCCTGAGCATTTGGTACAGTGCAGAAAAAAGAGCTAGCTAGTTCTTTTGTCTCCCAACCGGGTCTTTATTTTATACTACAGCTGTGCTCTTCTCTTGTCTCTGCACTTTGCTGCTTTAGTCTATGTACAGTCTACAGAGATGAGAGAAAAGCAGAACAGTAGTCAGCACCTCTCTTTCCCACATTTACCTAATGGTACTGTACAGGTCCTGGGATAGGCCTGGCTCAGGAGCTATCAGGTTAGAGTAGTCATCAACTTGGGGAGTTACCATTAGTAAGTAGGTGTGCACAGCATTGCATTCATAGACATCCTGGAAGCAGGTGTTCTGACCCATGAGCTGTTGGTGGTGTGCAGAAATACAGCATGACCACATCATGAGCAGTTGCAAACTTAGAAAACCTCTTTAACCATGGATCAGCACTTAAAGCACTGCAACTTTTGACACAAAATAATAATAAAAAAAAGAAAAATAAAATAAAAAAGGAATTTGTCCTTTTCCCTGGAGTATAGCGTGGTACGTTAGTGGAGATGTAATGCTGCTGGGAAGGGATTCCAGGAGTCGAGATGAACGATGAAACCATAAACCAGTTTATTTCTTTATTTCTTCCATACTTCATAAACATAGTATTACTTTACATCTTGTGGTAAACCTTCCTTATGAGATACATATCCATACATATGCAGGTATTAAGTGCAGAAACCATATCTGTATACCTTGGGCTCTATAACAGTGAAAAAGGATGGGACTCCTCTCTGTTCACTATGCTTTGTCCTCCTGCTTCTCTCTCCCTCTCTCTCTCTCTCTCTCTCTCTCTTAGTCTACTATTTCTTTAAGCATAAAGCTTTTCTTTTAGTTAGCTACTGTTACATTAGGCCGTTCCTTTCTTTCCTTTATCTGTTTCTCTTTCTCTATCCTTCTTTCTGTAATCTTTAATTTCTAACCTTCTTTATGTAAATAACCTCTAGTCTTTATAATTTTCTTCTCTTAATACAATTCTTCATTCTATATCCTTCTCATCTTAATAAAGTTCTTCTTTTTATAACTTTCTTTATTATACTGAATCTTTTCTTCTTTCCTTATCAAATATTATACAACTTCTGTACTCTCACTTTTCTCCTTCCCACCGCACTGGCTTTGTCCTGATGTTACTTCTTCTTTCTCCTCTCTTCTATCTCTCTACTCCTTTGCTGTGTCTTGGAACTTTATTATCCTTACTGCTACTCCCCTCTCTCTTTTATCTGGTTTACCCAAGCCAACCCATACATACATTTAGGCAGTAACCACATTTCTTTTAATGGAGTGTACTAATCCAGTAATAATAATCTTTTTATTTGTATAGTGCCAACTTAAAGGGATTTTATTCTGCAGTGCTTTCAGATAATTTATTTATTACCCCACCACAACTACTGACCTCGGAAGGATGGAAGGCTGAGTCAACCTTGAGCTGACTACTGGAACCATGCGGAGACCTTAGGAATTCCTTTGCTGCTGCCTTAACACTCTGCACCACTCACCACTATATTTAAACAATAAAACAATACAAACAATCTACATTTTAGTGTCTCCAAGCCAAAAGTGGGTGTTGGTTGGAGTAAATATTGCTTCTTGTTAATAAGTTTTGGCATACCAGACATTTTTAGCTCCAAGGTCCATTCCCCTCCCCTGCCTATTGCTATTTAAATGTTACTTGTGGTTATTTGTTAATAAAATGGCTGCTGTGGCCAATTTAATCCCAAACCTTGTGTTACATCTTTGTTCATTTAGAAGGGTTTATTGGAGAGAGGTTTGTTTTACTACAGATTACTCTACAAGACCCTCGTCATGTATTATGTTTAGAGATGAGCGAACACCAAAATGTTCGGGTGTTCGTTATTCGTAACGAACTTCCCGTGATGCTCGAGGGTTCGTTTCGAACAACGAACCCCATTAAAGTCAATGGGCGACCAGAACATTTTTGTATTTCGCCGATGCTCGCTAAGGTTTTCATGTGTGAAAATCTGGGCAATTCAGGAAAGTGATGGGAATGACACAGTGACGGATAGGGCAGGCGAGGGGCTACATGTTGGGCTGCATCTCAAGTTCCCAGGTCCCACTATTAAGCCACAATACCGGCAAGAGTGGGCCCCCCCCCTCCCAACAACTTTTACTTCTGAAAAGCCCTCATTAGCATGGCATACCTTTGCTAAGCACCACACTACCTCCAACAAAGCACAATCACTGCCTGCATGACACTCCACTGACACTTCTCCTGGGTTACATGCTGCCCAACCGCCCCCCCTCCCCCCCACAGCGCACACCAAAGTGTCCCTGCGCAGCCTTCAGCTGCCCTCATGCCACACCACGCTCATGTCTATTTAGAATTGCGTCTGCCATGACGAGGGACCGCAGGCACACACTGCAGAGGTTGGCACGGCTAGGCAGCGACCCTCTTTAAAAGTGGCGGAGCGATAGCCCACAATGCTGTACAGAAGCAATGAGAAATAGAATCCTGTGCCACCGCCATCAGGAGCTGCACACGTGGGCATAGCAATGGGGAACCTATGTGCCACACACTATTCATTCTGTCAAGGTGTCTGCATGCCCCAGTCAGACCGGGCTTTTTAATTCATAGACACAGGCAGGTACAACTCCCTATTGTGAAGTCCCTGTCGACCCACAGCATGGGTGGCTCCCTGGAACCCACCGGCGGTACACAGAAATATCCCATTGCATTGCCCAACACAGCTGAGGTAGTAATGTCGTGCTTAATGCAGGTGGGCTTCGGCCTACACTGCATGCCCCAGTCTGACTGGGGTTCTTTATAAGTGTACAGATGTAGTAAAAACTCCGTGTGCACCTACAGCATGGGTGGGTGCCAGGAAGCCACCGGCGGTACATAGAAATATCCCATTGCATTGCCCAACACAGCTGAGGTAGTAATGTTGTGCTTAACCCTTTCCAATCCAATTTGTATATGGTTTTCCTAGGGGGCTTACTCTTTTTCTGCTGTTATACAACGGCGCTATATGCTGGCTAAAGCCAGTACTGCATGAGCTGACACGTAGGATAGGCTCCGACAGCAGAGAGGCTGGCAATATACAGTAAGAGAACCCCGACGGACGTCTACCAACAACGGAGCTGTACAGCCTTAAACCCTAATGTCTTCACAGGTCACACAGTGGACTGGAAAGGGTTAATGCAGGTGGGTTTCGGCCCACACTGCATGCCCCAGTCAGACTGGGGTTCTTTACAAGTGGACACATGTAGGTTTAACTCCCTGTGGACCCACTGCCTGGGTGGGTGCCAGGAAGCCACCGGCGGTACATAGAAATATCCCATTGCATTGCCCAACACAGCTGAGGTAACGTCAGCTGTAATGCAGGTGGGCTAAAAATTAATTTGATTACACTGTAGGCGAGGGCCCACAAAAATTGCTGTATCAACAGTACTAATGTACATCCCAAAAATTGGCCATGGCCAGCCAAGAGGGCAGGTGAAACCCATTAATCGCTTTGGTTAATGTGGCTTAAGTGGTAACTAGGCCTGGAGGCAGCCCAGTGTAACGAAAAATTGGTTCAAGTTAAAGTTCCAATGCTTTTAAGCGCATTGAAACTTATAAAAATTGTTCTGAAAAATTATTTGAGTGAGCCTTGTGGCCCTAAGAAAAATTGCCCGTTCAGCGTGATTACGTGAGGTTTCAGGAGGAGGAGCAGGAGGAGGAGGAGGAGGAGGAATATTAAACACAGATTGATGAAGCAGAAATGTCCCCGTTTTGGATGGTGAGAGAGAACGTAGCTTCCATCCGCGGGTGCAGCCTACGTATTGCTTACGTATCGCTGCTGTCCGCTGGTGGAGAACAGAAGTCTGGGGAAATCCAGCCTTTGTTCATCTTGATGAGTGTTAGCCTGTCGGCACTGTCGGTTGACAAGCGGCTACGCTTATCTGTGATGATTCCCCCAGCCGCACTAAACACCCTCTCCGACAACACGCTAGCCGCAGGACAAGCAAGCACCTCAAGGGCATACAGGGCTAGTTCAGGCCACGTGTCCAGCTTCGACAGCCAGTAGTTGTAGGGGGCAGAGGCGTCACCAAGGATGGTCGTGCGATCCGCTACGTACTCCCTCACCATCCTTTTGCAGTGCTCCCGCCGACTCAGCCGTGACTGGGGAGCGGTGACACAGTCTTGGTGGGGAGCCATAAAGCTGGCCAGGCCCTTAAAGACTGTTGCACTGCCTGGGATGTACATGCTGCTCGATCTACGCACATCCCCTGCAACATGGCCCTCGGAACTGCGCCTTCTGCCACTAGCGCTGTCGGCTGGGAATTTTACCATCAGCTTGTCCGCAAGGGTCCTGTGGTATAGCAACACTCTCGAACCCCTTTCCTCTTCGGGAATCAGAGTGGGCAGGTTCTCCTTATACCGTGGATCGAGCAGTGTGTACACCCAGTAATCCGTAGTGGCCAGAATGCGTGCAACGCGAGGGTCACGAGAAAGGCATCCTAACATGAAGTCAGCCATGTGTGCCAGGGTACCTGTACGCAACACATGGCTGTCTTCACTAGGAAGATCACTTTCAGGATCCTCCTCCTCCTCCTCCTCCTCCTCCTCCTCAGGCCATACACGCTGAAAGGATGACAGGCAATCAGCCGGTGTACCGTCAGCAGCGGCCCAAGCTGTCTCTTCCCCCTCCTCCTCATCCTCCTCATGCTCCTCCTCCTCCTCCTGTACGCGCTGAGAAATAGACAGGAGGGTGCCCTGACTATCCAGCGGCATACTGTCTTCCCCCGCCCCCGTTTCCGAGCGCAAAGCAGCTGCCTTTATGGTTTGCAGGGAATTTCTCAAGATGCATAGCAGAGGAATGGTGACGCTAATGATTGTAGCATCGCCGCTCACCACCTGGGTAGACTCCTCAAAATTACCAAGGACATGGCAGATGTCTGCCAACCAGGCCCACTCTTCTGAAAGGAATTGAGGAGGCTGACTCCCACTGCGCCGCCCATGTTGGAGTTGGTATTCGACTATAGCTCTACGCTGTTCATAGAGCCTGGCCAACATGTGGAGCGTAGAGTTCCACCGTGTGGGCACGTCGCACAGCAGTCGGTGCACTGGCAGCTTAAAGTGATGTTGCAGGGTGCGCAGGGTGGCAGCGTCCGTGTGGGACTTGCGGAAATGTGCGCAGAGCCGGCGCGCCTTTACGAGCAGGTCTGACAAGCGTGGGTAGCTTTTCAGAAAGCGCTGAACCACCAAATTAAAGACGTGGGCCAGGCATGGCACGTGCGTGAGGCTGCCGAGCTGCAGAGCCGCCACCAGGTTACGGCCGTTGTCACACACGACCATGCCCGGTTGGAGGCTCAGCGGCGCAAGCCAGCGGTCGGTCTGCTGTGTCAGACCCTGCAGCAGTTCGTGGGCCGTGTGCCTCTTATCGCCTAAGCTGAGTAGTTTCAGCACGGCCTGCTGACGCTTGCCCACCGCTGTGCTGCCACACCGCGCGACACCGACTGCTGGCGACATGCTGCTGCTAACACATCTTGATTGTGAGACAGAGGAGGAGGAGGAGGGTGCTTTAGTGGAGGAAGCATACACCTCCGCAGATACCAGCACCGAGCTGGGGCCCGCAATTCTGGGGGTGGGTAGGACGTGAGCGGTCCCAGGCTCTGACTCTGTCCCAGCCTCCACTAAATTCACCCAATGTGCCGTCAGGGAGATGTAGTGGCCCTGCCCGCCTGTGCTTGTCCACGTGTCCGTAGTTAAGTGGACCGTGGCAGTAACCGCGTTGGTGAGGGCGCGCACAATGTTGCGGGAGACGTGGTCGTGCAGGGCTGGGACGGCACATCGGGAAAAGTAGTGGCGACTGGGAACTGAGTAGCGCGGGGCCGCCGCCTCCATGCTACTTTTGAAGGACTCCGTTTCCACAACCCTATACGGCAGCATCTCAAGGCTGATGAATTTTGCGATGCGGACGGTTAACGTTTGAGCGTGCGGGTGCGTGGCGGCGTACTTGCGCTTGCGCTCGAACACTTGCGCAAGCGACGGCTGAACGGTGCGCTGAACTACACTGCTGGATGGGGCCGAGGACAGCGGAGATGAGGGTGTGGGTGCAGGCCATGAGGCGGTAGTGCCTGTGTCCTGAGAGGGGGGTTGCATCTCAGTGGCAGGTTGGGGCACAGGGGGAGAGGCAGGGGTGCAAACCGGAGGCGGTGAACGGCCTTTGTCCCACCTTGCGGGGTGCTTGGCCATCATATGTCTGCGCATGGTGGTGCTGGTGAGGCTGTTGGTGTTGGCTCCCCGGCTGAGCTTTGCGCGACAAAGGTTGCACACCACTGTTCGTCGGTCGTCAGGCGTCTCTGTGAAAAACTGCCAGACCTTAGAGCACCTCGGCCTCCGCAGGGTGGCATGGCGCGAGGGGGCGCTTTGGGAAACACTTGGTGGATTATTCGGTCTGGCCCTGCCTCTACCCCTGGCCCTGGACACCGCACTGCCTCTTGCAACCTGCCCTGCTGATGCCCTTGACTCCCCCTCTGAAGACCTGTCCTCCTGAGTAAGCGTTGCACACCAGGTGGGGTCAGTCACCTCATCGTCCTGCTGCTCTTCCTCCGAATCCTCTGTGCGCTGCTCCCTGGGACTTACTGCCCTTACTACTACCTCACTGCAAGACAACTGTGTCTGATCGTCATCGTCCTCCTGACCCACAGAAAGTTGTTGAGACAGTTGGCGGAAGTCCCAAGCCTCTTCCCCCGGACCCCGGGAACTTTCGAATGGTTGGGCATCAGTGACGATAAACTCCTCTGGTGGGAGAGGAACCGCTGCTGCCCAATCTAAGCAGGGGCCCGAGAACAGTTCCTGGGAGTGCTCCCGCTCCTGAGCAGGTGTTATTGTAGTGGAGTGAGGAGGCTGGGAGGAAGGAGGAGCAGCAGACAGAGGATTCGGATTGGCAGCAGTGGACGGCGCAGAACTGCGGGTAGACGATAGGTTGCTCGAAGCACTTTCTGCCATCCAGGACAGGACCTGCTCACACTGCTCATTTTCTAATAACCGTCTCCCGCGTGGACCCATTAATTGGGCGATGAATGTGGGGACGCCAGAAACGTGCCTCTCTCCTAATCGCGCAGCAGTCGGCTGCGACACACCTGGATCAGGAGCTTGGCCTGTGCCCACACCCTGACTTGGCCCTCCGCGTCCTCGGCCGCGTCCACGTCCTCTAGGCCTACCCCTACCCCTCAGCATGCTGTATTACCAGTGATTTGATTTCACAGGCAGGAAATAAATTGGCGCAAGACTGCAGGCCAAATATAATTTTTGCCCTTTTTGGAAAACGAAAGGCCCCACTGCCTCTAGTGAATGAATTATCTAAGTTTAATAACTGTGCTGTGTCCCTGCTTATGTGTCACAGAACGTGAGGGTAGCAGAGTTATTATAACTCTGGCAGAGCAGGTATTTTTTTCCCAATTAAGGAAAGCAAATGGCGAAGCCAGCAGTAAAGCGTAGCTGGGTGCGTATGATTTAGCACTGTTCTTCACGCAGCTCACACGTCTCCACAGGCGTAAGGACGGACAGAGGCTGGACAAATAGATTTGTTTTCAGTTTTTTCCCACCAACAGGCAGCACTGCGTATATTCAATGAACATGAGAAGTTTAATAACTGTGCTGTGTCCCTGCTTATGTGTCACAGAACGTGAGGGTAGCAGAGTTATTATAACTCTGGCAGAGCAGGTATTTTTTTCCCAATTAAGGAAAGCAAATGGCGAAGCCAGCAGTAAAGCGTAGCTGGGTGCGTATGATTTAGCAATGTTTTTCACGCAGCTCACACGTCTCCACAGGCGTAAGGACGGACAGAGGCTGGACAAATAGATTTGTTTTCAGTTTTTTCCCACCAACAGGCAGCACTGCGTATATTCAATGAACATGAGAAGTTTAATAACTGTGCTGTGTCCCTGCTAATGTGTCACAGAACGTGAGGGTAGCAGAGTTATTATAACTCTGGCAGAGCAGGTATTTTTTTTCCCAATTAAGGAAAGCAAATGGCGAAGCCAGCAGTAAAGCGTAGCTGGGTGCGTATGATTTAGCAATGTTTTTCACGCAGCTCACACGTCTCCACAGGCGTAAGGACGGACAGAGGCTGGACAAATAGATTTGTTTTCAGTTTTTTCCCACCAACAGGCAGCACTGCGTATATTCAATGAACATGAGAAGTTTAATAACTGTGCTGTGTCCCTGCTTATGTGTCACAGAACGTGAGGGTAGCAGAGTTATTATAACTCTGGCAGAGCAGGTATTTTTTTCCCAATTAAGGAAAGCAAATGGCGAAGCCAGCAGTAAAGCGTAGCTGGGTGCGTATGATTTAGCAATGTTTTTCACGCAGCTCACACGTGTCCACAGGCGTAAGGACGGACAGAGGCTGGACAAATAGATTTGTTTTCAGTTTTTTCCCACCAACAGGCAGCACTGCGTATATTCTATGAATAATAACTGTGTTGTGGCCCTGCCTATACAATTCTTTCCCTGCAGTATCAATGGAGGGTGGAATGCTCTGCAGAGGCGATTTTGAGAAGCCCAAAAAAAATGCAGCACAGCTAACAGCAGCCTGGACAGTACTGCACACGGATAAATATGGCCCTAGAAAGGACCGTTGAGGTTCTTGAAGGCTACACTCACTCCTAACACTCTCCCTGCCTATGCAGCACTTCTGTCCCTAATGCCAGGTGCAACGGTCTGCAGAGGCGATTTTGAGAAAAAAAAAAATCCCACTGCTAACAGCAGCCAACACACAGCTATCAGTGGCCCTAATAAGGACCTTTGGGGGGTCTTGAAGCCTACACTAACTACCAATTCTTTCCCTACAGCAGCTCCGGTATAAACAGCACTGTCCCTCATCTAACTCACACCGCATCTGAGGCGAGCCGCGGGAGGGGCCGACTTTTATATTAGGCGAACACCTGATCTCGCCAGCCACTCACAGCAGGGGGGTGGTATAGGGCTTAAACGTTGCAGGGGGAAGTTGTAATGCCTTCCCTGTCTTTCAATTGGCCAGAAAAGCGCGCTAACGTCTCAGGGAAGGAAGTGAAAGTAACCAGAACACCGCATGGTGTTCGTTACGAATAACGAACATCCCGAACACCCTAATATTCGCACGAATATCAAGCTCGGACAAACGCGTTCGCTCATCTCTAATTATGTTATGTTCCCCACTAGACATGTGAATTCTGTAAGCCACAATTGGTTGGTTCTTGGTAAGACTGGGGTGTGAGATCTATTGACTCTTCTCTGCTTGCTCACAATTTGAAATGCCTGGGAGCGTCCACCTTCTGTTGCTTTCTGCGACTCACTTTATTTTCATTTTTATTTAATCTGTGCAATGGCCACTGTGCAGTACTTTACAATGCCTGCTCTGTCTCTGAGTCCAGGAAATGGTGGGGAAGAGGTTTCCTTTTCTTGTCATGGCCTACAGAGTCTTGCTTACTCTGGCCCTGTGAAGTTCAGTAGCATGGGCATATGGCTACTTTCATCGCTCTTCTCTTGGCCAGTTGCACCACTTTAATAAAGGTGTTTCACAGTGGCTTATCACTCTAAACAAGATGATGCCTGCCTTTTTCATCATTCTTGTCACTGACTTTCCAGCAACTTCACCTGATAGGATGGACTTGGCTCCATTCTTCTCACTAACCTGTGGGCTGCTCTTCTGGACAGTCCCATGCTAGACATGTCACTGGCCACATCATTAAGGGGGCAGGGCTTCCTTTCTTCAGCGATTGAAGCACCTGTGAAGATCTCCTTCTGCTGTGTCACTTATACAGGACAGAGCCCAGGTACAAATACTGTTAAAGTGGCAGCAGCTATTTGGGCTTCTATGGAAGGAATGAGAAGGTCTCCTTCCAGCCCAATGCTCGTGCCGCTTCCAGCCTCCAAAGTCTGCACCCGCACTGTTCACCAATTGACTTCTGGGTAGTAATCATGTGACAAGCATGCATGATCCCTCTAGTCGGGAACTGGCCACAGCTATCGCATAATAATTCTACCTGTAAGTCAGCGAGTGAATAGTGCAGTTGCCGACTGCCGAGGCCGGGAGCAGAAAGAGCGACACAAATGGATATAAGCTTTTTTTTAAAACTTCAATGCATCTTACTAAAGAGAAATTTCACCTCTCCACTGGCCCAAAGACATAAGCGGTCCATCGAGAATTTCCCCAGTATGTTGAATGGGCAATCCGCCCCTGATGACTAGACATATCACATACATGCCGGGACACAATCCTTAATAGTGTATATGTAATGAATTTGGGATGGGAATGTTGTTTTAATCATCGATATGAGATGACAGTTGATAACTAGAGATGAGCGAGCACCAAAATGCTCGGGTGCTCGTTACTCGGAACGAACTTTTCGCGATGCTCGAGGGTTCGTTTCGAATAATGAACCCCATTGAAGTCAATGGGCGACCCGAGCATTTTTGTATTTCGCCGATGCTCGCTAAGGTTTTCATGTGTGAAAATCTGGGCAATTCAAGAAAGTGATGGGAACGACACAGCAACGGATAGGGCAGGCGAGGGGCTACATGTTGGGCTGCATCTCAAGTTCACAGGTCCCACTATTAAGCCACAATAGCGGCAAGAGTGGGGCCCCCCCCTCCCAAAAACTTTTACTTCTGAAAAGCCCTCATTAGCATGGCATACCTTTGCTAAGCACCACACTAGCTACAACAAAGCACAATCACTGCCTGGATGACACTCCGCTGCCACTTCTCCTGGGTTACATGCTGACCAACCGCCCCCCCTCCCCCCCACAGCGCACACCAAAGTGTCCCTGCGCAGCCTTCAGCTGCCCTCATGCCACACCACCGTCATGTCTATTTAGAAGTGCGTCTGCCATGAGGAGGAACCGCAGGCACACACTGCAGAGGGGTTGGCACGGCTAGGCAGCGACCCTCTTTAAAAGGGGCGGGGCGATAGCCCACAATGCTGTACAGAAGCAATGAGAAATCCAATCCTGTGCCACCGCCATCAGGAGCTGCACACGTGGGCATAGCAATGGGGAACCTATGTGCCACACACTATTCATTCTGTCAAGGTGTCTGCATGCCCCAGTCAGACTGGTAATATGTACCTTAACAGTAACCGCGTTGGTGGTAATGTGGTGGTGACTGCGGACCTAGTAGCGCGGTTTTATTTTGTTGGTTTTCGGAATGTGGCCAGGATTAAGTGGGCCGTGGCGGGGGGATGGTGGGGGGGCTCTCTTGTAGTGTCGGTAAAGGTGAAATTCTTGGACTGCCGCCAGACGAACCAATTGAAAGGCATTTGCCAAGAATGTTTTCCATGTTGGAGGAGGAGGGGGATGTTTTTGAGGCACTACGTGTCCTCTCCACGTGTCCGTGGTTATATGCACCTTAACAGTAACCGCGTTGGTGGGAAATTGCCTCGCCGCCATCATGTCTTTGGGAAGCCTCTGTTTCCATACCCCAGAGACATACCATTAGCAGCGGCATAGGCAGAGCCCATAATTCGTAACATTTCAGTCGTAGCATTAGGACAGGCCCCACTAACATATCACTAGCAGCATTATAGCGGGAGCGCAGTCTTCGTTCCATGTCAGCAATAGTAGCACTCAAGACAGGCCCCAGTAACAATTCCGAAGCAGCAGTATAGCGGGAGCGCAGTCTTCGTTCCATGTCAGCAATAGTAGCACTTGTTAGCGCAAAATTCGCTATTTCGATATACTGTGCGTTTCCAAATTAAGATAAGATGTGTACAGGCCTGGAGAGCCTTCAAAGACCACAAGCCTACATCATGTGTTCCCAAAAGAGTCTCTCCCTTTATTAAGCGCGCGTAAAACTTAAATAAGTTTCAACACAGGAAGTGAAGTAATTTAGGAATACAGTTACAGTAGTTAGCGCCTATTGGTTGTCCTCAGAGGGAGGTATTTGTGAGGTAGCTTGTGATGTCATCCATCTGGGAGGGACTTCGGTGAGCACGCTCAGTTCATTCTTGAATTTGGTCTCATGAGAAGAACATCCTGTTTCTCCTCTCTGCTTGACCAAGATAAAGACAATCCTAGATAGCTTTCTGCCAGTTAGAACCAGTTTGACCAGTATTGGGACAATAGGCACTGCTCCTTAAATTCTTGTGGAGGTGGGGGGGGGGGGTGATGTTTCTTCCCCCAGAGGTTTAAACCATTATAGACAAAATACAGTATATTCACAGTTGACAAAAATACAGAAAATACATATAGGATATCTCCCACAATTCCCTCCTTTGTTGTGCGTATTTTCATTCTCCTGGATAGTTTTTCCTTCCTATTTGTGTTCTCGGGCCTTTCCCTACCGCCTACAGGGGACCCTAGCTGTCACCTCTGCCATGGGAAATGCCTCCTGCCTTATCCCTTCCTACTGCTGGGTGATATCCAGGATAAGGAAAATACCACACAACACTTTACAGTTTCCCAACGGTATTCTAGGTAGATGGCTCCTGGAAGATTTATCTTTATTTCACGTTTTCTGCATAAGCCACATTGTTCATAGTTTAAATGACATACAACATGTTGAATGTGACTGGCTTTCCAAGTGTGATCTCAGGTTATATTGTTTGTTACATGTTAACATTGGTCTGATTACACAATATGGCTGAAACATTGGTACACGTACTGCTACCTTATTGTATCTATTGACATTTTTTGTACTATTGCGGATTTTCTTAAACAGCGACATTTTCACACTATGCCAGATTATCACAAGAAATTCTTCAAATATGAGTTTATCACAATTTTCCTTTTAAAACAAACTAGTATATTACTCTCTGCGTAATCCTGTTCACAGCGCCATTTATGTATTGCTGCAAGGAGCAAGACTTAGTTCATATTACGCTTTAAAGAGAGTAAGACACTATAAAAGGTTTAACAATAAGAATTTATTAAAACCAAATGATAATTGAGCATAGTGGTGACTAATTGTCCTACGTTTGTAAACTATTGGATCTATACACAAAGGATAATGTCTATATACAAGTAATAATAGCTATGTACAAAACATAATGGTTGCAGATGTTACATAACAAAGTATAAAAATAGCAAGTTACATTATTACCTAAAAGATTACGGATCGCATATTACCATCACCAAAGGTTCCCTCACTTCTAGGGGTTCAACAGATGACATCCTGATCTGGTATTGAAGAGTCCGTACTACCCAGAGCTTCTCATCCTTCCATCAAAGATTCCAAGAGCTTCTCCTCCTAGATTCAAAAAGCTACTACTTCTTAGTTTCCAAAAGCTACTACTCCTCCATTCCAAAAGCTTCTACTCCTTAGTCCCTCTCCTGTCCTTTATACTAGTATAACTTGCTGAGTCATAGGCCATATTCTCCAAGCTTTGCAAACCAAGATGTTATCAGTCTGGGACCCCCCACCATCTGAAGGAGCCAGTTTCATTGATCAAAGGTTCAGAATCAGCAACTCAATTTCCTAGACAATGATGATGGTATCACAGGATTAACAAGACAACAGATTCCTGGCCATACAATGTATATGGACAGAGCTCAAACAAACCTATACAAATGGAACTGTAGTTAATGCAGTTAGCATTGTTCTGTCACATTTCACAGTTACATCAAAGCTTCCTACACCAAACAGGTTTGAAGGCCACATGAATGTTCATAGCTATTCGTATGTAAAATACAGAATGGAGAATAAAAGAAAATACAAAATGGAGGATGAAGGACAAAATGGAGGGCTACAAATAGCCAATTATATTTGCACCACAATCCACCCTTTGGCTATTTGTAGCCATCATACAACTATTTCATCAAGATACATAAAATTAGCATACAATTTAGGGCTGGAATATGTACTTTGACATATCATGGTTTGATCTTCAAGTTCTATTAATCAACTTCTGAAATATATTACATAACAACCAAATACCTGTTCCCTATATATATCCATTTGCTATCAACATAAAACCAATCTTGTCAAATCTGGGCTCGAGAAAATAACGAAAAACAAAAAATTCAAAACCCGTTAGATGCTGAATACAAATGTCTCTTCCTGTAAAATTGTTTCTTCTCTTGATCTTCTTTAGATCCTTAACCTATAGGATCTCCGATGCAGGGAAGCAGGGGGATTATTATGCCCTCACTGCTTTTCCTGGTTAGCCAAAGAACAGACCCTAAGTAGGAATCTGTCCTGCCCATTACATTGGTATCAAACAATCTTCTCCATTCTCCATATCCAGAATTATCCACAGCTGACTATAGAGCCCCTTTATTCCAATGTAGCAGATGCCTCTGTACAGCATTTTGTTGCCCAAGGTCTTCAGGGAGGAGCTGTGATGCTTAGCCCTCCTTTGACGTCATCTGCTGGCGGTTATTATGCAGAGTATGAGGATCACCCCAGTGGCAATTTAGCAGCAGTTAGGCACACTTGTCAGTTCTTCAGGCTCAGTTGAATAGTCATAGCGTGTGGATAGGTGCAGCATACACTTAGAGAAGATGAAATTTCAAATCACACTTAGAAAGTCCCAATGTCCTGGTGGAAATAAATCAGTTCATAAATTTTCTCAGTCCCAAATAAACTTGATCCAAAATAATTCAGTCCATGGCAAATCAAACAAAACAAAAACAAAATCACAATCTGGGGTCTTGTGGTACTTTTCTTCACCCCTCCATAAAAGTAGATAAAACAAAAATCTGTAGGTCAAATTTATCAATAAAGCAAACTCTGCCCAGAGGGACCTGATAAGTTTTCTGCTGTAGCAAATGAATATTTTTAATATTCCTAATCTTCCTACATTACGGCACAAATACCTTCTACATACAGTAGACATATAACTCAAGAATTCTTACTATGTAAACAAACAATATAATATCAAACATTGCAAATCAATCAAGTTTACAATACAATAATCTTAGATTTATCAATATCATCATCAGCACAGTTACTTATTTTTCACGTTATCAAACACTGCGAACCAAGTTAAGCAAATTTTATAACGCAACATTCCTAGATTTGTCATAATCCTCTTCATCAGTAGTTATGTATTTACCACATCCCATTATGAGGAAGAAGAGAAATGACAGCCCAATGACCGCAGGGGTCCTACATATAACAAAGGATTATGGGCCACATTTGTCTCCTTCCTTGATTATCTTTATTCAATGTCTGACATGAACCCAAATTAGCTTTTCTTGAAGTTTCACTGAGACCGTAGTGGTTAACAGCACTTGAAAGGATTCTTTGCATTTTGATCTGGAAACACGGAGAATACACATTTATGAGTGACAGATGATATAACTCCTGATGTTAGGCACTCACATGGGAGGTAAGGCCCTCCTTTTTGGCCTGGAATAGGCATAGGCCTAATACAGTAGCATTACCAAACAAAACCTTCATAGGGCCTCAACTTAGTCTTATATTTAGGCGTGGTTCTAACCAAGTAGATGACTAATAAAATGTTTACCTTTATTATTTATTATTACTTCTGGTGTACCTAAATATTCAAAATTACTTTCATAAAACATATTCTTAGGTCATATTTTTGGCGTGTTAAAAATTATTTTCATTTTATTTATTTATTTATTTTTATTTTTCAAGCCACGCCTCCAAATAATATGAAAAGAGGTCTATGCAAACCAACAACTCCAAACACCTACCTTTGGTAGATGTATGCTATCATCCTACAGTCACTGATACAGATAGTCTGGCTCGCATCGAGAAGGTACCTTGACCAATTGGCCTGGATTGTAACGGGCGCATATCGTGCATCCCTGTACAAACCCTATTGCAGCAGTGTTGAACCCTGGGGTAAGCCAAGCAGAAGACACCATACCACACATTACCTCCTTGGATGAATGGGTTAGCTCATAGATCAGGTGTGACTTCATGGAGCACAGCGTGCAGGGGAGGCACAGGCATTTACCTTTCTGCCAGACCCCAGTAGCATTCCGCTCGCTTTTCCACTCCTCCTTTTTCTTCTTTTGAGGCCTGTTCCTGTAATTCAAGCAACTGAGAAATATCTACACCTGTTTCAGGTGCAAGCAGGTTACCAGCCGTTACCTCATTCAAGGGAAGTCAGGCTACTGCGGTGCCTGCTCTCTGGTTCCTTCCAGCCTCAGTGGTTGTCTCTGTGGCATAAGCCTGGACTTGATGATAAGTCACCTGTGCGAAAAGAGCTAAAAACTTGTAGAACAAAGACACTGCTTCTGCGTTCTGGATTGGCTTACTCAAGGACCCCATGAAACGTCCACTGTGCCCCATAAGATGTGAAATCGTGTACGATTCCCAATGTGTACCTTAAGTCAGTGCAGACACAAACAGTCTTACCTGCAGCCAGCTTACATATTTCAGTGAGCGCCATCACCTCTATTTCCTGAGTAACTGAGTGTCTCAGGAGGGAAAGAATGATTTTTGTACAATTACCTCTTTCTGTCGGTTACCACTGCATAGCCTGTTTTACTTGTCCATTTCGTCGATATTTGGAACCATCTATGGGTAAAACTCAAGATTTACATTAATCATGGCAGTTACAACATTATTGTTAGGACCCCTAGTTTCTCTTTCTTCTGCATTAATCTTCCAACAATCATACAATCATGTGCTTGCTATTTAATGTCATGGTCTGCGCCTGTTGCCCCTCCTCTCAACCTTCTGAATTCAGTAAAAGACATGAAACGGCATTTGGAACTATACCCCTCTTGATTGCGATATGTGAGGGTGCTAGCAGGGCAGTCTCATACATAGTTAGTCTGGAAGCTGAAAGATGTTTAGTTTGCACTCTATACAGTATTTTATGACCCCTTGAGAAAGCATGACATTAAAGGAGATGTCTCGAGGAAGCAGTGAATTTTTTTTTTTGCCCAGTCCCCCTAATTAAACATACATTACTAATTACCCCTGTAAATTACTTTCCTAGCTGGTTTCTACTTACCGTTCCAGCGTTTCAGCAACTTATAAAACTTTTTCCCAAGATGTCCGCCAGCTCTTTTCGCATCGCTTGCTGTAGCCCGACGTGCGCGCTCCCGAGACGCTACCAGCTGTGTCTCCATGGCAACCAGACGCCCCGCAGCCGCCGACCGGACCCCTGGAGTGAACACGGCCGACCTGTCACCCACCGCCAGGCAGAAGGTAACCGGCGCAGCCCCCCCCCATCACAGCGGCAGCCCCCCCGGCCCAGCGACAGCCCCCCCCGGCCCAGCGCTAGTTCCCCCATCACAGTGGCAGCCCCCCCGGCCCAGCGACAGCCCCCCCCCCCCGGCCCAGCGCTAGTTCCCCCGGCGCAGCGACAGCCCCCCCCATCACAGCGGCAGCCCCCCCGGCCTAGCGCTAGTTCCCCCATCACAGCGGCAGCCCCCCCGGCGCAGCGACAGCCCCCCCCCATCACAGCGGCAGCCCCCCCGGCCTAGCGCTAGTTCCCCCATCACAGCGGCAGCCCCCCCCGGCGCAGCGACAGCCCCCCCCATCACAGCGGCAGCCCCCCCGGCCTAGCGCTAGTTCCCCCATCACAGCGGCAGCCCCCCCCCCGGCCCAGCGCTAGTTCCCCCGGCGCAGCGACAGCCCCCCCCCGGCCCAGCGACAGCCCCCCCCCCCCGGCGCAGCGACAGCCCCCCCCCCCGGCGCAGCGGCAGCCCCCCCCGGCCCATCACTTACCAGGACAGCTGGACGGCGGGACAGCTGGGCGGCTTCTCCGGACAGCTCGGCAGCTCTGCACCTTCCTCTAACAGAAGGTTTGCTTTCTTTTAACAAGTTTGCTTTCTTTTAACAAGTTATACTTCACATTCTTAGTTCCTTATTAACCTGCACAGTCTGCTCACACCATTCACTTCTACAGAGACAATATAAACCCCCATAGCTCACACCTTCTTACACTCAGGACATCAACAACATTAAAACCACACAGTATATCTACTTCATAGTTCTTTTGATACAGACTTATCATATTTCAACTCACCCGGCCTGGGGCGGATCATAGCAGAGAGGGAGAGATGGGACAGGTACAAGAATAACTTATTACCTTGTTTGAGCTCATTATCTGTCCATCTCTGCTTCGAAGTCCCCTTGTGTCCGGATAACGATGAAATATCTTCATATCTCTGTATCTTCATTATCCCAGCGGTGCCTCCAAATTTGTTAGCGCAAAATTCGCTATTTCGATATACTGTGCGTTTCCAAATTAAGATAAGATGTGTACAGGCCTGGAGAGCCTTCAAAGACCACAAGCCTACATCATGTGTTCCCAAAAGAGTCTCTCCCTTTAAATAAATAAGTTTCAACACAGGAAGTATACAGTTACATTATTTAGCGTGCTGATTGGTTGTCCTCAGAGGGAAGTATTTGTGAGGTAGCTTGTGATGTCATCCATCTGGGAGGAACTTCGGTGAGCACGCTCAGTTCATTCTTGAATTTGGTCTCATGAGAAGAACATCCTGTTTCTCCTCTCTATCTTTGTCTAAGACAGACATTCCTAGATAGCTTTCTGCCAGTTAGAACCAGTTTAACCAGTATTGGAACAATAGGCACTGCTCCTTAAATTCTTGTGGAGGTGGTGGGGGGTGATCTTCACTTCCCCCAGAGTTTCAGACCATTATAGACAAAATACAGTATATTCACAGTTGATAACAGAAAATACATACAAAATGGTGAACATATAGGATATCTCCCACAAGACAGGCCCCAGTAACAATTCCGAAGCAGCAGTATAGCGGGAGCGCAGTCTTCGTTCCATGTCAGGAATAGTAGCACTCAAGACAGGCCCCAGTAACAATTCCGAAGCAGCAGTATAGCGGGAGCGCAGTCTTCGTTCCATGTCAGCAATAGTAGCACTCAAGACAAGCCCCAGTAACAATTCCGAAGCAGCAGTATAGCGGGAGCGCAGTCTTCGTTCCATGTCAGCAATAGTAGCACTCAAGACAAGCCCCAGTAACAATTCCGAAGCAGCAGTATAGCGGGAGCGCAGTCTTCGTTCCATGTCAGCAATAGTAGCACTCAAGACAGGCCCCAGTAACAATTCCGAAGCAGCAGTATAGCGGGAGCGCAGTCTTCGTTCCATGTCAGCAATAGTAGCACTCAAGACAGGCCCCAGTAACAATTCTGAAGCAGCAGTATAGTGGGAGCGCAGTCTTAGTTCCATTTCAGTAGCTGCAGTATAGCCAAGGCCCAAGTTACATTTATGTAGCTAAAGTGTAGGCCAACCCCACACACACTTCTGTACCATGAGTGCAGGCGAAGAACATACAAATTCCTATGATTACACTGTAGGTGAGGGCCCCAAAAAATTGGTGTACCAACAGTACTAATGTACCTCAATAAAAATTGGCCATGCCCAACCAAGATGGCAGGTGAAACCCATTAATCGCTTTGGTTAATGTGGCTTAAGTGGTAACTAGGCCTGCAGGCAGCCCAGTTTAACGAAAAATTGGTTCAAGTTAAAGTTTCAACGCTTTTAAGAGCATTGAAACATATAAAAATTGTTTAGAAAAATTAGATGAGTGAGCCTTGTGGCCCTAAGAAAAATTGCCCGTTCAGCGTGATTACGTGAGGTTTCAGGAGGAGGAGCAGGAGGAGGAGGAGGAATATTAGACACAGATTGATGAAGCAGAAATGTCCCCGTTTTGGATGGTGAGAGAGAACGTAGCTTCCATCCGCGGGTGCAGCCTACGTATTGCTTACGTATCGCTGCTGTCCGCTGGTGGAGAACAGAAGTCTGGGGAAATCCAGGCTTTGTTCATCTTGATGAGTGTTAGCCTGTCGGCACTGTCGGTTGACAGGCGGGTACGCTTATCTGTGATGATTCCCCCAGCCGCACTAAACACCCTCTCCGACAAGACGCTAGCCGCAGGACAAGCAAGCACCTCCAGGGCATACAGCGCTAGTTCAGGCCACGTGTCCAGCTTCGACACCCAGTAATTGTAGGGGGCAGAGGCGTCACCGAGGATGGTCGTGCGATCGGTTACGTACTCCCTCACCATCCTTTTACAGTGCTCCCGCCGACTCAGCCTTGACTGGGGAGCGGTGACACAGTCTTGCTGGGGAGCCATAAAGCTGGCCAGGCCCTTAAAGACTGTTGCACTGCCTGGGCTGTACATGCTGCTCGATCTACGCACCTCCCCTGCTACCTGGCCCTCGGAACTGCGCCTTCTGCCACTACCGCTGTCGGATGGGAATTTTACCATCAGCTTGTCCGCCAGGGTCCTGTGGTATAGCAACACTCTCGAACCCCTTTCCTCTTCGGGAATGAGACTGGGAAGGTTCTCCTTATAGCGTGGGTCGAGCAGTGTGTACACCCAGTAATCCGTAGTGGCCAGAATGCGTTGAATGCGAGGGTCACGAGAAAGGCATCCTAACATGAAGTCAGCCATGTGTGCCAGGGTACCTGTACGCAACACATGGCTGTCCGCACTAGGAAGATCACTTTCAGGATCCTCCTCCTCCTCCTCCTCCTCCTCAGGCCATACACGCTGAAATGATGACAGGCAAGCAGCATGGGTACGGTCAGCAGTGGGCCAAGCTGTCTCTTCCCCCTCCTCCTCATCCTCCTCATGCTCCTCCTCCTCCTCCTGAACGCGCTGAGATATAGACAGGAGGGTGCTCTGACTATCCAGCGACATACTGCCTTCCCCCGGCTCGGTTTCCGAGCGCAAAGCGGCTGCCTTTATGGTTTGCAGGGAAGTTCTCAAGATGCATAGCAGAGGAATGGTGACGCTAATGATTGCAGCATCGCCGCTCACCACCTGGGTAGACTGCTCAAAGTTTCGAAGGACCTGGCAGATGTCTGCCAACCAGGCCCACTCTTCTGAAAAGAATTGAGGAGGCTGACTCCCACTGCGCTGCCCATGTTGGAGTTGGTATTCCACTATAGCTCTACGCTGCTCATAGAGCCTAGCCAACATGTGGAGCGTAGAGTTCCACCGTGTGGGCACGTCGCACAGCAGTCGGTGCACTGGCAGATTAAAGCGATGTTGCAGGGTGGCAGCGTCCGTGTGGGACTTGCGGAAATGTGCGCAGAGTCGGCGCACCTTTACGAGCAGGTCTGACAAGCGTGGGTAGCTTTTCAGAAAGCGCTGAACCACCAAATTAAAGACGTGGGCCAGGCATGGCACGTGCGTGAGGCTGCCGAGCTGCAGAGCCGCCACCAGGTTACGGCCGTTGTCACACACGACCATGCCCGGTTGGAGGCTCAGCGGCGCAAGCCAACGGTCGGTCTGCTCTGTAAGACCCTGCAGCAGTTCGTGGGCTGTGTGCCTCCTATCTCCTAAGCTGAGTAGTTTCAGCACGGCCTGCTGACGCTTGCCCACCGCTGTGCTGCCACACTGCGCGACACCGACTGTGGCGACGTCCTGCTGCTGCTGACACATCTAGATTGCGAGACAGAGGTTGAGGAGGAGGAGGGTGCTTTAGTGGAAGAAGCATACACCGCCGAACATACCACCACCGAGCTGGGGCCCGCAATTCTGGGGGTGGGTAGGACGTGAGCGGTCCCAGGCTCTGACTCTGTCCCAGCCTCCACTAAATTCACCCAATGTGCCGTCAGGGAGAAGTAGTGGCCCTGCCCGCCTGTGCTTGTCCACGTGTCCGTAGTTAAGTGGACCTTGCCACTAACCGCATTGGTGAGGGCGCGTACAATGTTGCGGGAGACGTGGTCGTGCAGGGCTGGGACGGCACATCGGGAAAAGTAGTGGCAACTGGGAACTGAGTAGCGCGGGGCCGCCGCCGCCATCATAGCTTTGAAGGACTCCGTTTCCACAACCCTATACGGCAGCATCTCAAGGCTGATAAATTTGGCTATGTGGACGGTTAACGATTGAGCGTGCGGGTGCGTGGCGGCGTACTTGCGCTTCCGCTCAAAGACTTGCGCTAGCGACGGCTGGACGGTGCGGTGCGAGACATTGCTGGATTGGGCCGAGGATAGCGGAGGTGAGGGTGTGGGTGCAGGCCATGAGACGGTCGTGCCTGTGTCCTGAGAGGGGGGTTGTATCTCAGTGGCAGGTTGGGGCACAGGGGGAGAGGCAGCGGTGCAAACCGGAGGCGGTGAACGGCCTTCATCCCACCTTGCGGGGTGCTTGGCCATCATATGTCTGCGCATGCTGGTGGTGGTGAGGCTGTTGGTGTAGCTCCCTGGCTGATCTTGGCGCGACAAAGGTTGCACACCACTGTTCGTCGGTCGTCAGGCGTCTCTGTGAAAAACTGCCAGACCTTAGAGCACCTCGGCCTCTACAGGGTGGCATGGCGCAAGAGGGGCTTTGGGAAACAGTTGGTGGATTATTCGGTCTGGCCCTGCCTCTACCCCTAGGCCACCGCACTGCCTCTTGCAACCTGCCCTGCTGCTGCCCGTGCCTCCCCCTCTGAAGACCTGTCCTGTGTAGGCGTTGCACACCAGGTGGGGTCAGTCACCTCATCGTCCTGCTGCTCTTCCTCCGAATCCTCTGTGCGCTGCTCCCTCGGACTTACTGCCCTTACTACTACCTCACTGCAAGACAACTGTGTCTCATCGTCATCGTCCTCCTCACCCACTGAAAGGTCTTGAGACAGTTGCCGGAAGTCCCCAGCCTCATCCCCCGGACCCCGGGAACTTTCCAATGGTTGGGCATCAGTGACGATAAACTCCTCTGGTGGTAGAGGAACCACTGCTGCCCAATCTGAGCAGGGGCCCGAGAAAAGTTCCTGGGAGTGTTCCCGCTCCTGAGCATGTGTCATTGTAGTGGAGTGAGGAGGCTGGGAGGAAGGAGGAGCAGCAGACAGAGGATTCGGATTTGCAGCAGTGGACGGCGCAGAACTGTGGCTGGACGTTAGGTTGCTCGAAGCACTTTCTGCCATCCAGGACAGGACCTGCTCACACTGCTCATTTTCTAATAAAGGTCTCCCGCGTGGACCCATTGATTGGGCGATGAATGTGGGGACGCCAGAAACGTGCCTCTCTCCTAATCGCGCAGCAGTCGGCTGCGACACACCTGGATCAGGAGCTCGGCCTGTGCCCACACCCTCACTTGGCCCTCCGCGTCCTCGGCCGCGTCCACGTCCTCTAGGCCTACCCCTACCCCTCAGCATGCTGTATTACCAGTGATTTGATTTCCCAGGCAGGAAATAAATTGGCGCAAGCCTGCAGGCCAAATATAATTTTTTCGCAAATTTGCAAAGGGAGGGCCCCACTGCGGATATTCAATGAACAATACGTTTAATAACTGTGGTGTGGCCCTGAAAAAGTGTCACACAACTTTAGTGTAGCAGAGTTATTAACTCTGGCAGAGCAGGTATTTGCCAGTCAGGAAAGACAATGGCGCAAGCCTGCAGTAAACCGTAGCTGGTTGCGTTTGATTTTTGTACGTTCTCCACGCAGCACACACGTACACGGAGACCTTAGGACTGACACAGGCAGGCCAAATATAATTTTTTCGCAAATTTGCAAAGGGAGGGCCCCACCGCGGATATTCAATGAACAATACGTTTAATAACTGTGGTGTGGCCCTGAAAAAGTGTCACACAACTTTAGTGCAGCAGAGTTATTAACTCTGGCAGAGCAGGTATTTGCCAGTCAGGAAAGACAATGGCGCAAGCCTGCAGTAAACCGTAGCTGGTTGCGTTTGATTTTTGTACGTTCTCCACGCAGCACACACGTACACGGAGACCTTAGGACTGACACAGGCAGGCCAAATATAATTTTTTTGCAAATTTGCAAAGGGAGGGCCCCACTGCGGATATTCAATGAACAATACGTTTAATAACTGTGGTGTGGCCCTGAAAAAGTGTCACACAACTTTAGTGTAGCAGAGTTATTAACTCTGGCAGAGCAGGTATTTGCCAGTCAGGAAAGACAATGGCGCAAGCCTGCAGTAAACCGTAGCTGGTTGCGTTTGATTTTTGTACGTTCTCCACGCAGCACACACGTACACGGAGACCTTAGGACTGACACAGGCAGGCCAAATATAATTTTTTCGCAAATTTGCAAAGGGAGGGCCCCACTGCGGATATTCAATGAACAATACGTTTAATAACTGTGGTGTGGCCCTGAAAAAGTGTCACACAACTTTAGTGTAGCAGAGTTATTAACTCTGGCAGAGCAGGTATTTGCCAGTCAGGAAAGACAATGACGCAAGCCTGCAGTAAACCGTAGCTGGTTGCGTTTGATTTTTGTACATTCTCCACGCAGCACACACGTACACGGAGACATTAGGACTGACACAGGCAGGCCAAATATAATTTTTTCGCAAATTTGCAAAGGGAGGGCCCCACTGCGGATATTCAATGAACAATAACTGTGTTGTGGCCCTGCCTACACAATTCTGTCCCTGTAGTATCAATGAAGGGTGCAATGCTCTGCACAGACGATTTTTTGAAAAAAAAAAAAAAAGCAACACTGCTAACAACAGCCAGCACAGTACTGCACACGGTTAAATTTGGCCCTAGAAAGGACCGTTGAGGTTCTTGAAGGCTACACTCACTCCTAACACTCTCCCTGCCTAAGCACCACTTCTGTCCCTAATACCGGGTGCAATGCTCTGCACTGCCGATTTTGAGAAGAAAAAAAAAAAATTTCCACTGCTAACAGCAGCCTGCACACGCGTAGATGTGGCCCTAAGAAGGACCGTTGGGGTTCTTGAAGCCTACACTCACTACAAACACTCTCCCTACAGCAACTCCAATAGACCAGCACTTTCCCTCACTAACTCACACGGCATCTGAGCCGAGCCGCGGGAGGGGCCAACTTTTATGTTCGGGTGACACCTGATCTCCCCAGCCACTCACAGCAGGGGGGTGGTATAGGGCTTGAACGTCACAGGGGGAAGTTGTAATGCCTTCCCTGTCTTTCAATTGGCCAGAAAAGCGCGCTAACGTCTCAGAGAGGAAACTGAAAGTAACCAGAACACCGCATGGTACTCGTTACGAGTAACGAGCATCCCGAACACCCTAATATTCGCACGAATATCAAGCTCGGTCGAGTACGTTCGCTCATCTCTATTGATAACGCACTGAAATATTGGCAATGTTCTTCAATTTGTGACAACTAGAAAATTATGTTCAGGCAATCTAGAATAATCTAAAAACTGTGGGCAGAGTAGTTTAAAATAGAGGTGGGAAATATCAACCGCACGGCAGTCCCTCCTAAGAAAGGTTGCACCTGGGTCCTGTAGCTAAGGTAAATGAACATACCTTTACTGGAAGAGACCCGCTACCATGTGGCTTGAAGTTTTATTGGGCCTAAAGGTCCATCTGCAGGTCACTACAGTAGTGAACCATAACTCAATATGGTGGTACCCTCTCCTCAGGGCTCATGGGCCATACTGGGTAAATTAATTTGAGCATGAAAGTTCTTTCCAGTTTCTGGAAAATCCACCTAGACTTTATGCTTAAATGTTACAGACTCTTCAAAAATGTTACGCCATCCAGACAATAAACACTTCTCTGGAAGATTACAGTAGATAAACTTGGTACAGTATAACAATTAGGTGAGACTTCCAAAAGGCAACTTTGCAATATGTACTAGATGCATGTCAGTATGGTATTTATGACAGCCTGTGAAAAGGGGCAACCACAGATGAGTAACAAAGCCGACCGTCTGACTATTCATTGTAAGATCCTTTAGGCCTCCTGCTTTTCATCGTTAACACTCAGCTGGAGTCATGTCTGTCCCCTTCTACTGCTGTTTAGTGTCATCACGTGTATACGTAAAGCCTTCTGCAGTGCGGCCTTCAGGTCTTTGCTCCTCAGGCTGTAGATTAAGGGGTTGATTAAGGGGGTAATTAGTGCATAGATCACAGTGACCACTTTGTTCAATGTAAGAAGATTACTTGTGTTGGGAACATAGTAGATAAATATTACTGACGCATAAAATATGAAAACCACAGTCAGATGAGATGTACAGGTGGAAAAAGCTTTTCGTTTTCCATCGCTGGTGCGGATTTTGAACACTGTTCTAAAAATTCTGACATACGGGTAAAACGTGATAACAAAAGCTACAGTGCCGAGAACACACCCTACAATTATTAAGACTAGAACATTAATGAAAGTATCAGTACAAGAGATCTGGTACAAGTGGGGCAGGTCACAAAAGAAATTACAGATGAAGCTAGGACCACAGAACGTCAACCTTCTTAAACATAAGGTACAAATGATGGGGGCCAGAAAAGCAGAAGACCAAACCAAAGATACCATTTGAGTGCATGTTCCCCAGGACATGATCCGATTGTAATGGAGAGGACGGCAGATGGCTACATACCGGTCATAAGACATGGAGGACAACAAGAAAACCTCAGAACTCCCAAAATAGATGACAAAGAAAATTTGTGCTATGCAGTCAGGGAGGGAGATGGACCAGTCCTGGGTGCTGAGGTTATAAAGCAACTTTGGGGCAGTGACCGATGAATAGGACATGTCCAAGAATGCCAAGTTTCCAAGAAAGAAGTACATGGGTGTATGAAGATGAGCAAAAGTTACAATTAGAAGAATGATGAGAGAGTTGGTCAAGAAGGTCATCAGGTAGATCAGGAGGAAGACAGTGAAGAGTACATAGATGATCTTTTGATCATACGATAGACTCATGAGAAGAACACTGGTGATTGTGGTTTGGTTCTTCCTCATTCCAGTGTGATTCTTCCCAAAGTTTTTCAAATGAATAAAACTGGCAACAATGAAACATCAGGAAGATTTGGTGGAATATGAACACAATGGGTGAATATCCTGGCTCGGATATAAAATTGCTGTTACTAACAGATAGCAGCATCCTTCATTTTATAACTTATCAGTTCTCCCAATAGGCGAAGGCACAGAAGCCCCAGAGCTCTGCACGTCCATAATAACGTAATAGGGTCTCAGGACACTCATTTTCATGGTTGTTTATAGTATAGGAGTTGGCTTTTAATTTTAACAAGTGAAGATTCACAATACAGTGTCTTTCCTGATAAAGAAGCAAGTTTCAGGCTTTGTAATGCACAGGAACTTTTTGGGCAACGGTAGCTACCGTAGCCTGGTGTGATGTCACACTTTAGCCCTCAGTTTCCTCTCACACTGCCTCTTCCAGCCGGAGCGGCATGTGCTTTTGTGAGTTAGTGCCAGCATGCATTCTTTTTGTTCTGCCCGCAGCACGCAGAGATAACCACCCTCAACGAAGATTGTGAGGATCACCTCATAAACCAGACTTCTCCTCTCTTCAGTAGTTGCAAATTGGGACAACACCACTGCACAGGACTTTTCTGGAGTGCATCCCCCTTTTGACTAACATGCTTTTTTGTATTCATGGTCAGTGCTTGCATCGCTTGTTGATTTATATATATATATTGCTTTGTTTAACGCATAAAATTGGGATGCTTTGTGATTACTAGCACTCAACAACACAGCTTCCATTTGTTCTGTTGTGCACAGTTTTACCAATAGAGGTTTTTTGCGCACCGTTCTCTTTTATGATTTTCAGTCACTGATATTATCTATAGGCCAGGATAGCAGCCTATACATGGTTGCTGCATTAAACACAAGACCCTTGGCGCAGACTTCTTTTTACTTTATTTTTAAGTTCTACACCAAATTTCACTGTGTTAACATGCTCTAATACCACAGTGCCCTCCCCCATAAACACTGACCTACCACAGTGACCCCTCCGTTCCCATACAATGACAACCACATACCTCTAGCAGCCAAACTCAGGTTGTAAAAGTTCTGGAAATCTGTCTCTTTTTAGTGAGCCTGAGCATTTGGTACAGTGCAGAAAAAAGAGCTAGCTAGTTCTTTTGTCTCCCAACCGGGTCTTTATTTTATACTACAGCTGTGCTCTTCTCTTGTCTCTGCACTTTGCTGCTTCAGATTATGTACAGTCTACAGAGATGAGAGGAGAGCAAAACAGTAGTCAGCACATCTCTTTCCCACATTTACCTAATGGTACTGTACAGGTCCTAGGATAGGCCTGGCTCAGGAGCTATCAGGTTAGAGTAGTCATCAACTCGGGGAGTTACCATTAGTAAGTAGGTGTGCACAGCATTGCATTCATAGACATCCTGGAAGCAGGGGCTCTGACCCATGAGCTGATGGTGGTGTGTAGAAATAGACCAGGACCACATCATGAGCAGTTGCAAACTTAGAAAACCTCTTTAATATTGATGAGCGAGTATACTCGCTAAAGGCAATTGCGAGCATTGCCTTTAGCGAGTATCTCCCCCACTCGAGACTGCAGGTTCGGGTGCCGGCAGCGGGCACGGAGCTGCGGGGGAGAGCGGGGCGGAACGGAGGGGAGATCTCTCTCTCCTTCTCTCCCCCCCGCTCCCTCCTGCTGACAGCAGCTACTCACCGCTCCCCCGCATCGGCACCCGAACCTGCAGTATCGAGCGGGGAAGATACTCGCTAAAGGCAATGCTCACTCGAGCAATTGCCTTTAGCGAGTATACTCGCTCATCTCTACTCTTTAACCATGGTTCAGCACTTAAAGCAGTGCAACTTTTGACACAAAATAATAATAAAAAAAAAAGGGAAATGGGAAAAATAAAATAAAAAAGGAATTTGTCCTTTTCCCTGGAGTATAGCGTGGTACGTCAGTGGAGATGTAATGCTGCTAGGAAGGGATTCCCGGAGTCAGATGAACGATGAAACCATAAACCAGTTTATTTCTTTATTTCTTCCATACTTCATAGACATAGTATTACTTTACATCTTGAGGTAAACCTTCCTTATGAGATACATATCCATACATATGCAGGTATTAAGTGCAGAAACCATATCTGTATACCTTGGGCTCTATAACAGTGAAAAAGGATGGGACTCCTCTCTGTTCACTATGCTTTGTCCTCCTGCTTCTCTCTCTCTCTCTCTTAGTCTACTATTTCTTTAAGCATAAAGCTTTTCTTTTAGTTAGCTACTGTTACTTTAGACCATTCCTTTCTTTCCTTTATCTGTTTCTCTTTCTCTATTCTTCTTTCTGTAATATTTAATTTCTAACCTTCTTTATGTATATAACCTAAAATCATTATAATTTTCTTCTCTTAATACAATCCTTCATTCTATATCCTTCTCATCTTAATAAAGTTCTTCTTTCTATAACTTTCTTTATTATACTGAATCTTTTCTTCTTTCCTTATCAAATATTATGCAACTTCTGTACTCTCACTTTTCTCCTTCCCACCACACTGGATTTGTCCTGATGTTACTTCTTCTTTCTCCTCTCTTCTCTCTCTCTACTCCTTTGCTGTGTCTTTGAACTTTGCTATCCTTACTGCTACTCCCCTCTCTCTTTTATCTGGTTTGCCCAAGCCAACCCGTGCAGAGGGCTTATCACCAACCACAGGTCCACTAACATCTTACTATCCAGCTTGCCAATACCTGTGGTGGTGGTGGGGGGGGGGGGGATTGATAGACCAGTAAGAATACTGGGGTCACCAAACAGTAGGGTATCAGTTTAGGTTGCTAAGACAAATGTGAATGACAAACAAAGGAACATTTAAAGAAATATACATACATTTAGGCAGTAACCACACTGCTTTTAACCCCTTGAGTGGCACACCCGGAAAATTTCCGGGACGAGCTCCACTGCTCATAGCAACATAGCCCGGAAGATTTCCGGGCTATGTATCACTATGGGAGCTGCAGAGCACAATGCCACAAGCTGTAACATTGTGCTCTGCCTGCACAGACCCACAGAGAACAAAGCAAGGGCTCTGAAAAACCAGCAGAAGATATTGCCGATATGTCGGCAATCTCCTGCTTTGTTTACAGGTTGCCATAGAGACCATCGGCTTGTCAGAAGCAAGCCGATGGTCTCTGTGGCAGGGAGAGCTGGTTGTTAGCTGTCAGAGGACAGCTAGGTACTAGCTCTTACAGCAGAGATCAGAGAAAACCTCCGATCTCTGCTGTGTTAACCCTTTACATGCTGCAGTCTATGTGACTGCAGCATGTAAAGGGCTGTCACTGCAGCATGTAAAGGGCTGTCACCATCGGACCCCCGGAATGTGATCAGGGGTCCTGATGGGTCCCTGTGGAAGTCGCCTAAAGGGACAAAAAAAAAAAAAAATTAAAAAAAAAAAGTTAAAAAATTATAAAAAAAATTATAAAAACACTTGTCTCCATTTACTTTGTAAAAAAAATCTAAAATACAATCACACATGTGGTATCCATGCATCGTAATGACCCAGAGAAGTAAGTTAATGCATTATTTAACCCCTTAATGACATGGCACCTTTTTTTCTTTTTTCCCCATTTCTTTTTTTCCTCCCCCTGTTTAAAAAATCACAACTTGTCCCGCAAAAAACAAGCCCTCATATGGCCATGTCAATGGAAAAATGAAAAAGTTATGGCTCTTGAGACGCAACTGCAAAATTAGTTGAAATTCAATGATTAGACCATTTTAAAAAACCTGCCCTGGTGGGCACGACAGGGTGGTAGGAAACCCGCCACTCAAGGGGTTAATGGAGTGTACTAATCCAGTAATAATAATAATCTTTTAGTTGTATAGTGCCAACTTAAAGGGACTTTATTCTGCAGTGCTTTCAGATAATTTATTTATTACTCCACCACCACTACTGACCTCGGAAGGATGGAAGGCTGAGTCAAACTTGAACAGGCCACTGGAACCATGTGGAGACCGTAGGAATTCGTTTGCTGCTGCCTTAACACTCTGTGCCACTCCCCACAATATTAAACAATAAAAGAATACAAATAATCTACATTTTAGTGTCAAGTCCGAGGCTAGCAAATTCCTGTTACAGTACATTTCATACCTGCAGCAAGTATCCCAATGTGTATTTTAGAGTAGCTGTGCAGTATGTCACCTACTGTACAATCCCATATATATATATATATATATATATATAAACATATATAGTATAATAGAGCTATATCCAGCTCTCAGATTAGAGTTGACTCATACAGATGGCTTGTTTTTATGACTGGATAAACTGTAGTGGCCCAGAGCACCATCCTGGTCCCCTTCATAAATGTCATACATGTCTGTCCGATGTGGATGCACTGTGCAAAGCCTGAGGTTAACAGTAATAAAATCACTGCCTGCATGTAGATGTATCAGTTTGTCATGTCATGTGGTGTGTAAGAAGGTATAAATGTGAGTGCTTAAGAGCGGGAAGAGGTCTTCCATCTTGTCTGCTGAGAGAGTGCTAACACAGAGCCATATGGGAGCACCTTCAGCTTCCATGTAGGTGAAGATTGAGGCAGAGGAGAGATATCCTGTAGCGATTGGAGTTTGAATGGAGTGAGTCCAAAGATCCTAGAGATAGAGAGCAATTCCCAATAATTCTGTATAGAGAACCCGCCGTACAAGTACTAATGCACACTACAGGCTTTTCCTGTGCGGCCATACAGAGTCAGGATCCCTGCACAGAGGTAGGCTACTGAGCCACATCCATGTGCCTGCCATGAGGGGTGTTTATTGTTTAAGCCTTCATTTAAATAATTGTCTGCCAGAGAGTCTGCGGAGTGACCCCTACCCCCTTCCTCCTGTGGAGTGCTCCCAGTCCAGGAGCGGTGCCATACAGATAATGTGGACTGTAGGACCGGTTTCATCCTGTGTATCCTCTCTGACCTCTGAGCTCTACTCTGCTGTCACTTAAAGAGAATTGTACCTGCATTGCCTTGAATACCTGTTTGTAAAAGTTTATTCATTAAGTAAAGTTATAACGGGCCCTAACCGTTCCTGGGAACCCGAGGTACTATACAGAAGTCTCTGTGTTATTTCCTCCACCGCATAGCATACCAGTGTGTGGGAACGGTGGTGCCACAAGTGATAGCTATTACTGCCACCATCAACCTGTTTATTGGCATTCCCTATCCTAGGCTGCATGCCATCCCTCTGGGACCAGAGCCTGGTAAGTGCAGCTGTGACAAGCCGACACTTAACCCTGCCAACTCTTCACGTTAGCCAAGTGTTCCTGTGGGGTGTTGCAACATCACTAACACACAATAGAGAAATAACAGCTTTACTTCCTGCTGTGCCAAGGCTGACATCTGCTTTGGAGTATGGGTGGTAACGAGGGTGTGGTACAAATTGTAGGGCATAGCCTACCCACTGGCTGAGGGAGAGTGAGCCAGTCCTAGGATAGTGCAAGTCTATAGAGTGTACCAAGCCTAAGGCCTAGCAGTAAACAAGGTAGGGACTATTAATTGAGCTCCACTGAGTGTGTCACCCCAGCACCCAGAGAGAAACCAAGTACTGCAGAATCCACAATAAAATTAGTTAAACTTGATGATGTATGTGGGCTCAGTTGCTTCTCACAGTGATGAGAACCAAAAGTAGAACCGGTTAACTAGAACAGGTAGGCTGAGAAACCCTTTGTGAGCTGGGCAGGTGATGTGGATGCCAGGCTTTCCTTTGATCTAGGTAGGCCCTTGTAGAAACTATAAGGAATTTAGTCTGCAGAACGTACCGCTTGCAGATATAGCAGAAATTAGACTGCAATCCAAAACTAAATCATACAAAATATAATTTACCTCACACCAGTTAGAACTGACTGGGATGATGAGGCCCAAAATGTGGGGCCCAGGATGCTGTACCCGCAGCATCTGTTAGGAAGTTTGTTTCTGCCCAACTTCATCACCCATCTCTGGCTCAACCTGAAACTGTGGCAAAGGAGGCTCATGGTGGAGTAGCTGCAACTGGACCTTTCCCACAGAGGTCTACTGTCCAAGTACATTTCAACCTCATCTTAATTGTTCACAGTGGCAATAATCACTGCAATCCCAGAGCTAGAGATCCATGGAACACTGAGCTTCATAAACAGTAATTGGTAACAGGACCCGGTCTCCTAAGGTGGGTGAAGAGATATCACACTCATTGTGTTCCACCGTGTTTTAAATTCCCTGTAGTTTTGTGACTTTTGACCTAGCCTGAGACTGCCTGGCTAAAAGAGGAAGAGGTAGGGGGCGGCGTGGAGTGGAATGTAAGAGGGTGACGCATAGCCTTTGGATTTTGATGTTGAATTGAAAATGGCTTAAAATCTTTTTGCAATTCCACATTAAAATCCGCACTCAGATCTGCGGATTTTTGTGTGGAACTCTGCGCGGTTGATTTGGCTGTGTTCTGCGGCATAGTTCCATCTCGTGTGAAAGGCCCTTAATTGATGCAGCAGCATTTAAATCCTTTGGTCAGCGACTGGGGTCCTGAATGGCCCCCAGTTGGATGAGATCATGGGGTGCCATCCGCTTGCTATGGCAGCCTGTGGTATGGCTTAATACAATGCAAGCATACATATATTTATAATAGTGAAGTATTACAGTATATGGTATAGGCAATCAAACAATCATAAATTCAAGTCGAGGACTAAAAAAAAGTAAAAATAAGTCTTTTTTATTATAAGAAAAATAAAAAAGTTATGGCACAGAGAAGATAGTTTTTCAAAGTTCTTTTATTTTTTTAAAAGTAGTGCAGCAAAAAAAAACAACCTTAAAAAAAAATAGGTATTGTAATAATAAAATTAACATGTAAGTTTTTTGCCACAGTTTGTATACTATTCATAGTGCAAACAAAACTATTTGCTATATGATAGGCTTTTGGTGTCCAAATTCTTAGTTAGAGTATAAGCCGAGCATGGGAGATTAACGTCAAACCACACAGCTAGGGATGTGATCAAAAGTTATCTGTTTATTGATTGACAGGCAGCAGTTTTTACAGGGGCACATTGTCAGGATGGGCGGCTATCGGGGTTGCCGTGCCTGCACTGCTGACACTATTGCTCCTGTGGCGGGTGTGCGGCGCAGGGGGACTCTGACGCTGGTCACCACTCCTGGCCGCGTGCCTCCGATAGACCGCAGGAGTGCTAGGAACGTAGCAGCTGCTGCCCAGCGCCACGTTCCTGTTGCCATGGCAGCCTGCTGCATCTCCGCTGACCTAGGTTGGTCTGCTAGTGCTGAGGGAGGTTCTTCCAGCACTTTCTGATTACCCTGCTGCTGTCAGGTGCTCCGCCCTAATCAGCTGCTGGGGCAGGAGCTCTGACAGCATTTAAACCCCTCAGTTACCTCCATACACTGCCAGTGTTTGAATTGGCCTCCTTTCACTCACCAGTGTTACTTTGTATTCCTGGTTATTAGTGTATTGACCTGGCTTTTCCCCTGACCTGACTTTGTCTCCTCCTATCTGTACTGCGTTTTTCCGGACTGACTTTTAGTGCTTGACCTTGGCTTGCTCCTGGTCTGGTTTGCTGTTTTCCCTTGTGCTTCGCTCTGGTTGTTTGTTTGTCTGTGTATTCGTTCTTTGTTTCCAGGGATTGTGGTATTTCCCATCACTTTCCCTAGCCAGTGTAGGGACCGTCGCCCAGTTGCCTGCCTGGGGTTAGCCAGGAGTGGAGGCAAGTAGGCAAGGACAGGGGTTGTGGGCTATGTTGCAGGGACCCCTGACTTTTGCTTTCCCTGGTACCCTGACAGAAACACTGGCCCAAACGTTTTCTGGTTCCTACATCCGTCCAGCCAAACTAAGTCCATCCATGGAGGCTGTTTCAGCTCTCGCTAATCAGGTGCAGGGCCTGACAGGTTGGGTGCAAGATTTGACCGCACGGTTCCTACAGCAGGAACAGGCTGCGGCCAGCACACCTGCGTTGCCGCCTCCTGCTCATGCGGCGAAGTTTGAGCCCAAGGCTACCCTCCCTGATTTCTTTTCTGGGGACCGGAGACAGTTTTACTCCTTCTGGGAGGGCTGTGAGCTGTATTTCAGTTTGTGTTCATACTTCTCTGGAATCGAGTTCCAAAGAGTTGGAATTGTCATCTCCCACTTGAGAAGTGACCCGCAGAATTGGGCTTTTTCCTTGCCCACCGACTCGCCCATCAGGCAGCCCCTGGACTCGTTCTTTACCGCGTTAGGCCAGATCTATGACGAGCCAGATCGGGCCGGGTATGCAGTTTCCTGGTTTTTAGAACTGCGACAGGGTAGACTTGCAGCGGAGGAATATTGTTTCCAGTTTCGACAGTATTGCGCTGCGTCTGGTTGGAACGACTGAGCCCTTAAGTACTTCTTTCTGACGGGTCTCTCTGATGCTCTGAGAGATCTCCTTGTTTTGTACTCTGAGCCTGACAGTTTGGAGCAAGCCATGACGCTAGCTATTAGAGCTGACCGCCACCTTAGGGCAAGACGCATTCCCAAGACCAATTCTGGGTTATCAGCCCGTAGGATCGACGTCCAAGGTTCACCAGCTGTTTCCTCGGAATCCATGGAACTGGGGTCCATGTCTCCCAGACAATGCAAGGAGTTTTGTCTCAAGAACCGACTGTGCTTGTACTGTGGAGAACCAGGACACAGGGTCGCATCCTGTGAGAAGAGGCCGCAACTGGGAAGACTTCCACTCCTAAGTGATGTCCGGGAAGATCACTTAGGAGCCCAGGTACCCCCGGAATGTTCCAAGTTGTTATTACCATGCTCTATTGTGTTTGATTCCTTCCATGTTTCGGGTCAAGCCTTCATAGATTCTGGGGCAGCCACCAATTTTATTAACTTTGATTTCATAGCTCCCATAGCAAAGGTCTTAAGAAACCTTGAGACTCCTGTTCAGGCTTCTGGACTGGATTCTACACCCTTACTAGCTAGGTGGGTCAGTCGGATTACTCCAGAGCTTGTTTTCGGTGGGAGCCTTGCACCCGGAGTTTTGTATCTTTTTGGTCATGGAAAACTTATCAGTAGACGTGGTGCTCGGCCTACCGTGGTTGAAGGTACATAAACCAGTTTTCAGCTGGGAGACTCTGGAGTTAGTCCGATGGAGGGCAGGGTGTAGTGATCACATGCTCGCAGTTCAGGTCCATTCTACTGAATGTAAAGAACTAACCCTGCTGCACCATTTGGCTGATTTTGCTGATGTTTTTTCTAAACGGCTGTCCGAGGCATTACCACCCCATTGGGAGTGGGATTGTAAAATCGACCTTATTCCCAGGGCTAAACTTCCAAAGGGGGGTATATATAACATCACTGTACCAGAGAGAGAAGCCATGAAAGAATACATTTTCGAGAGTTTGGCCAAGGGCTATATCCGCCCGTCTGAGTCTCCTGCTGGGGCAGGGTTCTTCTTTGTAGAGAAGAAGGATGGCAGCCTTCGGCCATGTATCGACTATAGAGGTTTGAATAAGATCACAATCCATAACCAGTACTCTCTTCCTCTGATCCCTGATCTCCTGAATCAAGTATCGGGAGCCAAGTGGTTCTCCAAGCTGGATCTGAGGGGAGCATATAACCTAATCAGGATAAGAGAGGGAGACGAGTGGAAGACGGCGTTCAATACGCCATTAGGGCATTTTGAGTACTTGGTGATGCCTTTCGGTTTGTGTAATGCCCCGGCCGTCTTCCAAGGTTTCATGAATACCATATTCCAGGATGTCATGGGCATATTCTTGGTCGTCTATTTAAACGACATCCTGGTGTTCTCTGCCGACTGGGAGTCACACCTTAGTCACTTGCGGATAGTCCTCAACCGACTTCGGGCTAACCAGCTGTTTGCGGAACTAGAGAAGTGTTTGTTTGGGGTTCAGGAGATCTCATTTTTAGGATACATAATTACCCCTTCTGTTATCAAGATGGATCCAGGGAAGGTTAGGGCGATAACAGAATGGGCGCAACCTACTAACCTAAAGGCTTTACAGCGTTTTCTAGGTTTTGCCAATTTCTACTGCAAGTTTATTAGGGGGTTTCTCGGTGATCGCCAAACCATTAACTGATTTAACCAAGAAAGGGTCTGAGGTAGGCAGCTGGACACCGGAGGCGGTCACTGCTTTTTTGAGTCTCAAAGAAGCCTTCTCCTCCGCGCCTGTCCTTGTACAACCCGACAACCAGACCATTCATTGTGGAGGTAGACGCTTCTGAATTTGGAGTGGGCACCATCCTGTCGCAAGGACCAGCAACCCTCTCTAACCTCCGACCCTGCGCGTTCTTCTCGAGAAAATTCTCGCCCTCAGAACGCAACTATGACATAGGTAATAGGGAATTGTTGCCCATCAAGTGGGCTTTTGAAGAATGGTGGCATTTCCTTGAGGGAGCCAGACACCAGATTACCGTTCTCACTGATCACAAGAACTTGGTGTATCTAGAGTCAGCTAAGAGACTAAATGCCCGGCAGGTGCACTGGGCATTATTTTTTTCCTGTTTCAATTTCATTGTCACCTTCTGGCCTGGGTCGAGGAACATTAGACCCGACGCATTGTCGCGTAGCTTCGATGTCCCTGAACCCGTGGAGTCTCAGCCAGAAGGGATCCTCTCTCCCGGAGTGGTCCTAGCGGGCTTAACCTCCGATATCTCGTCTCAGCTATATGCTGCCCAGCAAGCTGCCCCGGAGGCTCTTCCAGAGGGCAAAGTGTTCGTTCCCCTCTCCCTGAGACCACAGGTGCTTGAAGAGATACACTCTTCGGTTCTGACTGGTCATCCTGGCATTACTCTTCGGTTCTGACCGGTCATCCTGGCATTAGAGGGACATTGGACTTAAGTTCTTGGTTATACTGGTGGCCCCAGATGTCCAGAGATGTCCGTGGCTTTGTCAAGGCCTGCGCTGTTTGTGCTCGGGGGAAGAATATCAGGAGACGCTGTAAGGGTCCTATTCTTCCTCTGCCAGTTCCATGTAAACCTTGGTCGCATGTATCCATGGATTTCATTACTGATTTACCCCCGTCGCAGGGTTTTACTGTCATTTGGGTAGTGGTCGATAGGTTCTCTAAGATGACCCATTTTGTCCCATTGAGTAAATTACCCTCGGCTAGGGACCTAGCTGACCTGTTCGTTTACACGATATCCCCGAAGATATTGTTTCTGATCGGGGGGTACAGTTTGTGGCTCGTTTCTGGCAGGCTTTCTGTAAACATATCAATGTTAACCTGTCTTTCTCTTCCGCTTTTCACCCTGAGTCAAACGGACAGACGGAGCATATGAATCAGGAACTTATTCAGTACCTTTGTTTGTTTGTCTCGGACAGTCAGGAACAATGGGTGAAGTTTTTGCCTTTGGCGGAGTTCGCTATAAACAACCATACCAGCTCATCATCTCAGTTTTCCCCTTTTTTCTGCAACTACGGGTTCCACCCCTGCTTTACCTCATCTGTCTCCTCACCGTCAGATAATCCATCGGCTGATTCCTTTACGGAGGAGCTGGACGCAGTCTGGGTCCAGGTTTGCAAGAACTTACTGGAATCGCAGGAGAAGTTGCAGAAACAAGGGGCTGGTAAATGGGTAAATGCACTCTGACTGACCCCTTTGTAATTGGTGATCTAGTTTATCTGTCCACAAAAAACTTAAGGCTGAAGGTACCATCTCTCAAGCTAGCTCCTCGTTTTGTTGGGCCGTTCCCTGTTTCCAAGGTTATTAACCCGGTAGCCTATAAACTAACCTTGCCTGACTCCTGGAAGGTGCATAATGTCTTTCACAAGTCGCTTTTGAAGAGGTTCATCCCCCGGTATTGCCCACCTGCAAACCTCCTCCTCCCACCCTTGTCCAAGGGGAGATGGAGTTTGAAATAGAACGGATCCTGGACTCCAAGCGGGTATGGGATGCTTACCAATATTTAGTGCACTGGAAGAGGTTTGGACCTGAGGAGCGGTCTTGGGTTCCAGACAAAGATGTCCATGCTCCGCGGCTAGTCTGTTGCTTTCATAGGACCTACCCCTCAAGCCAGCGCTATTGGGGTTGCCGTGCCCGCACTGCTGACACTGTCGCTCCTGTGGCGGGTGTGCGGCGCAGGGGGACTCCAACACTGGTCACCACTCCTGGCCACGTGGCTCCGATACGCCGCAGGAGTGCTAGGAACGTGGCAGCTGTTGCCCAGCTCCACGTTCCTGTTGCCATGGCAGCCTGCTGCATCTCCGCTGACCTAGGTTGGTCTGCTAGTGCTGAGGGAGGTTCTCCCAGCACTTTCTGATTACCCTGCTGCTGTCAGCTGCTGGGGCGGGAGCTCTGACAGCATTTAAACCCCTCAGTTACCTCCATACACTGCCAGTGTTTGAATAGGTCTCCTTTCACTCACCAGTGTTACTTTGTATTCCTGATTATTAGTGTATTGACCTCGGCTTTTCCCCTGACCTGACTTTGTCTCCTCCTATCTGTACTGCGTTTTTCCGGACTGACTTTTAGTGCTTGACCTTGGCTTGCTCCTGGACTGTTTTGCTGTTTTCCCTTGTGCTTCGCTCTGGTTGTTTGTTTGTCTGTGTATTCATTCTTTGTTTCCAGAGATTGTGGTATTTCCCATCACTTCCCCTAGCCAGTGTAGGGACAGTTGCCCAGTTGCCCGCCTGGGGTTAGCCAGGAGTGGAGGCAAGTAGGCAGGGACAGGAGTTGTGGGCTACGTTGCAGGGACCCCCGACTTCTGCTTTCCCTGGTACCCTGACACACATGCTTCAATTACAATAATTCAAATCTATTATAATTTATTTATTACCATTGGTCAAAGAAACATAAGCATAATATGAATATGCAAGATGAGGAATTTAACATTTAAGATGCTAGGCAAAGACAACACAGGCACAGATCATACAACTTCTTGAAACAGTAAATCTAAACAATAAGTTGTTTAGCGAAAATGTTTAGGAATGTGAATACTGTGTTTCCCTGATAATACGACCTACCCCGATAATAAGCTCTATCCCGATTTTTGGGGAGCCTTGAAATATAAGCTCTCTCCCGAAAATAAGCCCTAGCTAATCTGCATTAAAAAAAAAATCAATACTCGCCTGGTCCGCTGCACCCTGATGCCTCGTGATGGTCTCCGGTGGCGCTGTGGCAAGCTGCGGTGTTCTCCGAGCTGACATCTTAGCTTTTTTCTGGTGATGGGGCTTTGAATACCCCACCTCCAGCAAAGTGAGTGCTGTGATTGGATTGAGCGCCACCCAATCACAGCCGGCGCTTGATCATTCACAGCCACTCAGTGAATGACATCACTGAATGGCTGTGATTGGCTCATCGAGCGCTGGCTGTTATTGGCTGGTGCTTGATCCAATCACAGCGCTCACCTTGCTGGTGGCGGGGTATTCACCAGAAAGAAGCTGAGATGTCAGAGTGGAGGACACTGCAGCTTGTCGTATCGCCACCAGAGACCATCATGAGGCATCGGGACGTTGCGAACCAAGTGAGTATAAACCTTCCCAAAAAATAAGACACTGTGCCTCTTTTGGAACAAAATTAATATAAGACAGTGTCTTATTTCCGGGGAAACATGGTAGCTACGAACAGGTCAGTTTGACCCCCAGCCAGTCTAAATGCCAAATAGCTATCTTCTGGAGCCCTCACCTTAGTCATTCACTCAAGGCTTTTTTAATAGCCATTTAATATCCATAAATCCTGAAGAAAGAGGACAAATGAATACAGTGAACAGGCACAGAAGGTGGCTACTTGTTCACGAAACGGCTATGTATACAATAGAACATGGAGTCATATTCATTTCACTAAGAGTCCCACCTTTTGCGGCTGCTTCATCATACAACGCAGCTTCTCCCTCATACTGTCAATGACATGACCTCTTCCCTCATCCCAAAAACTTGAGCTAACCACTAGGAAACGTATTGCCTTACCTAACCAGGTAGGATTGATGGTTCCTAGGAGCCATCCATGGTCCTCTGAGTACAACCACGTAGAGTGGTCCCAGTTCGCCCCTAAGGCCTCTATTCTAACCCTGGATCTGAGAGTGGAGGGTTCATATATGCCGCATACTGGGATAGAAAATGAAGCATGAGGCAACCATTTAGTCGTATCCGAGTTTGATTTCACCAACATAACCATATTTTTGTTTCTAACAAAACATAAACTACAAATTTGTGTATTAACAGACCCGTGAATTGTATAAATACTAGATCAGGTATGCACTGAATCAACAGCTAAGGAATATACAATTTTACCACTATACTACAAAGTATACAGAAAAATATGCAAAAACCTTTAGGCCGCCTGCAGAGAACATCAACCCGAGCGCCTGCAGAGAGCACCGCGGACTCACCCTCTCCTGCACCTCCGGCTCTTTCATGTGCGGGCAGCCGGCGCATGCGCAGAGCGGAGCTGGCAGCTGGTGAGCCCCGCACAGAATTAGAACATGCCTTGGTTTGTTTGCTGCGCGTGATTTAGCACAGACAAATATCCCGCTGCGAAATTTCCGCCCGTCTGCAGGCGACCTTAGGATAGAACATTGAGTCATATTCATTTCACTAACACTGGAAAAACAAGACCTCTCCTAAAGATAGTGGAATTGCATTTTTCCCTTTTCACTCCACTTTTTGAAGTTTTCAGCACATTACATGTATACATAAAATGTATACATTAAATAGCACGAAAACTCAACTCATATCTCAAAAATGTTGGTCCTGTTGGTTCAGAATAAATACAATTTTAAATAACATCATTTGGGCTTCACTCTTCTTCAAGTCTTGACCTGCCTATTGGTCATGCCAGAGCCTCAGTTCACTTTAACCTACTTCATCTCATCTCACAATGCTAACATGATCTTTTTCGACCAGCGCACTAGGCTGGTAGCACCTTTTTTTGCATTAGCACTGTACATCTGTGTAACATAGTTTCATTGAGCTCTTTCCTTACAGGAAAGATGTACGCCATCTTGAATTGGTCAAAATGGAATTGTTGAGGACATAGTCAAAAGTGCATAATACACTGGTTGATAAATTCTCGACAGACCGTAGAGTTTCTGGTACACTGTGGAGGTGCTGAAAGATATAGTATAGAGATGAGCGAGCACCAAAATGCTCGGGTGCTCATTGCTCGAGCCGAACTTTCCGCGATGCTCGAGAGTTCGTTTCGAATAGCGAACCCCATTGAAGTCAATGGGCGACTCGAGCATTTTTGTAAATGACCCATGCTCCGCTAAGGTTTTCATTTGTGAAAATCTGGAAAACCTACGAAAGTGATGGAAACGACACAGAAACGGATAGGGCAGGCGAGGGGCAACATGCAGGGCTGCATCTCAGGTTCCCAGGTCTCACTATTAAGCCACAATAGCGGCAAGAGTGCCCCCCCCCCCCCAACAATTTTTACTTCGGACAAACCCTCATCAGCAAGGCACACCTTAGCTAAACACCACACTACCTCCAACCAAGCACAAGCACTGCCTGTGGGACACACCGCTGCCTCTTCTCCTGGGTTACATGCTGCCCAACACCCCCCCCCCCCCCCCCGCCGACCCTGCATCCGCAGCGCATAGAAAAGTGTCCCTGCGCAGCCTTCAGCTGCCCACATGCTGCACGCTGGCTTCATAGCCACACCACCCTCATGTCTATTTCTCGGTGCGTCTGCGATGAGGAGGAACCGGAGGCACACACTGCAGAAGGTTGGCAGGGCCAGGCAGCGACCCTCTTTGAAAGTGTGGGTGATAGCCCACAATGCTGTTGAGAATTGATGAGAAATTGATGTTTGATCTTCATTCCAATCCTGTGCCACCTCCATCAAGAGCTGCAAACGTGGGCATAAAGGGGACTCAGCTGCCAGCCCAGCACTTCTACACATCTCCACAATGCAGCAATACTCTGTGTGGGAAGTATGTGAGCGGGCCCAGGGTCAGCCTCTGTCCCAGCAAACACCTTGTGTGGCCCAAGGTGCTGCAAGTGACAAAGCAATGGGGAATCCATGTGTCCACACACTACTCATTCTGTTTGGTTGTCGGATACCTCATCGACAACGCAAGGAGTAAACCATCTGCACTCTGCACCCTACCCAAGTCTGTCAGTGTTTTGGGGACAGACAGGTAAAACACCTCTATGGGAAGTCTGTGTGCACCCACAGCATGGGTGGCTCCCAGGAACCCACAGGCATCCCATTGCAGTGCCCCAGATAGCTGAGGTAACGTGAGAGAAAATATATGTTGGCTTCGGCCCACACTCCATGCCCTAGTCAGTCTGTTTTGTTTTTTTTAAAGTGCCAGGCAGGTAGAATTCTGCTATGGGAAGTCTGTGTACACCCACAGCATGGGTGGCTCCCAGAAACCCACAGACGGTACATAAAGAAATCCCATTGCAGTGCCCCAGATAGCTGAGGTTACGTGAGAGAAAATACATGTTGGCTTCAGCCCACACTCCATGCCCTAGTCAGTCTGGTTTTTTGGGGGGCCAGATAGGTAGAACACCGCGATGGGAAGACTTAGTGCACCCATAGTATACACAGACCCCTGTAATATTCCTGTAGCAAAGGTATATGCTGACCCCAGTAACAATTATGTTGCAGAAGTTTAGGGAGACCCCAGTAACATTTCTGTAGTAACAGTATAGACAGACCACAGTAACATTTCTGTAGTTACAGTATAGACAGACCCCAGTAACATTTCATTAGCAGAAGTATAGGCAGACCCCTGTAACATTTACGTGCCAGAAATATAGGCAAACCCCATAAACATTTTAGTAGCAGAAGTATACGCAGACCCCATAGTAACATTTATGTAGCAGCAGTATTGGCAGACCCCTGTAACATTTCTGTTGCAGCAGTATAAGCAGACCCCTGTAACATTTGTGTAGCAGAAGCATAGGCAGACCCCAGTAACATTTTTGTAGCTGAAGTATACGCAGACCCCTGTAACATTTCTGTAGTAACAGTATAGACAGATCCCAGTAACATTTCTGTAGCAGAAGTATAGGCAGACCCCAGTTACATCCTTGTGGCAGCAGTATAGGCAGACCCCTGTAAAATTTACGTGGCAGCAGTATAGGCAGACCCCTGTAACATTTACGTGGCAGAAGTATACGCAGACCCTAGTAACATCCTTGTGGCAGCAGCATAGGCAAACCCCTGTAAAATTTACGTGGCAGCAGTATAGACAGACCCCAGTAACATTTTTGTAGCAGAAGTATACGCAGACCCCTGTAACATTTCTGTAGTAACAGTATAGACAGATACCAGTAACATTTCTGTAGCAGAAGTATAGGCAGACCCCTGTAACATTTACGTGGCAGCAGTATAGGCAGACCCCAGTAACATCATTGTGGCAGCAGTGTAGGTAAACCCCTGTAAAATTTACGTGGCAGCAGTATAGGCAGACCCCAGTAACATCCTTGTGGCAGCAGTATAGGAAGACCCCTGTAACATTTACTTGGCAGAAGTATAGGCAGACCCCTCTAACATTTAAGTGGCAGCAGTATAGGCAGACGCTAGTAACATCCTTGTGGCAGCAGTATAGGCAGACCCTTGTAACATTTACGTGGCAGAAGTATAGGCAGACCCCAGTAACATTTAAGTGGCAGCAGTATAGGCAGACCCCTTTAACTTTCTTGTAGCAGAAGTATAGGCAGGCAGACCCCAGTAATATCTCTTTAGCACTAGTATAGGCCAACCTCTGAAACATTGGGGTACCATGATCGAAGGCAAAGGCCGGAAAAATTAGTTGGATAAGAGTGTAGGCGTGGGCCCAAAAATAAGTGTACCAAGAGTACAAGTGTACCTCTGAAAAATGTATCAACCGAGAGAGCAGGTGAAACCCATAAATATTTTTTGAAAGATACAGCTCACTGTTGCTTAATTTGTAACAGAGCCTGTAGGCAGCCCTGTGGAAAAAACTGGTTCATGTTAAAGTATCAATACTTTTGAAACTTTGAAAAATTGTAAAAACATTGGTAGATGTAGATGAGCCTTTTGGGCCGCAGAAAAATTGGCTGTTCAGCGCGATGACATGCTGTTTCTGGAGGAGGAGTAGCAGGAGGAGGACTAATGTCAGAGACAGATTGACAAAGAGAAATGCCCCGTTTTCCCGGTGATAGAGAAGAGTGCTTTTATCTGCGGTTGCAGCGAAAATAATCTTTAGGTTCCGCTGCTCTCCGCCAGTGGAGAAGAGAAGTCTGGGGAAATCCAGGCTTTGTTCATCTTTATGAGTGTAAGCATGTCGGCACTGGCAGTTGACAGGCAGGTACGCTTGTCCGTGATGATTCCCCCAGCTGCACTAAACACCCTCTCTGACAAGACACTAGCGGCAGGGCAAGCCAGCACCTCCAGGGCATACAGCGCAAGTTCGTGCCACGTGTCCAGCTTTGACACCTAATAGTTGTATGGAGCTGAGGCATCACGGAGGATGGTGGTATGATTGGCTACGTACTCCCTCACCATCTTTTTACAGTGCTCCCTCTGACTCAGCCTTGACTGGGGAGTGGTGACGCAGTCTGGATGGGGAGCCATAAAGCTGGCAAAGACCTTGGAGAGTGTTCCCCTGCCTCGGAACTGCGCCTTCTGCCACTAGCGCTGTTAGATGGGAAGTTTACCATCAGTTTGTCCACCAGGGCCCTGTGGTATTGCATCACTCTCTAACCCTTTTCCTCTTCGAGAATGAGAGTGGAAAGGTTCTCCTTACACCGTGGGTCGAGAAGGGTGTGCACCCAGTAATCCGTAGTGGCCAGAATGCGTCTAACGCGAGGGTCACGAGAAAGGCAGTCTAACATGAATCAGCCATGTGTGCCAGGGTACCAGTACGCAACACATCGCTGTCCTCACTAGGAAGATCACTTTCAGGATCCTTCTCCCCTCCTCCTCCTTATCCACAGGCCATACACGCTGAACAGATGGGAGGCAAGCAGCATGGGTACCCTCTGCAGTGGGCCCAGCTCTCTTCCCCCTCCTCCTCCTGCTCCTCCCCCTCCTCCTCCTCATCCTCCTCCAAAACGCACTGAGATATAGAAATCAGGGTGCTCTGACTATCAAGCGACATACTCTCTTCCCCCGTCTCCTGTTCCGAGCGCAAAGTGTCAGCCTTTATGCTTTGCAGCGAACTTCTCAGCAGGCATAGCAGAGGAATGGTGACGCTAATGTTGCAGCATCGCCGCTCACCATCTGAATAGACTCTTAAAAGTTTCCGAGGACCTGGCAGATGTCTGCCATCCAGGCCCACTCCTCGGTAAGGAATTGGGGAGGCTGACTACCACTACGCCGCCCATGTTGGAGTTGGTATTCCACTATTGCTCTACACTGCTCATACAGCCTGGCCAACATGTGGAGCATAGAATTCCACCGTGTGGGCACGTCGCACAGCAGCCGGTGCTCTGGCAGATTAAACCGATGTTGCAGGGTCCGCAAGGTGGCAGCATCCATGGTGGACTTGTGGAAATGTGCACAGACGCGGCGCACCTTGCCGAGGAGGTCAGATAAGTACGGGTAGTTTTTCAGAAACCGCTGAACCACCAGATTGAAGACATGGGCCAGGCATGGCACGTGTGTGAGGCTGCCGAGCTGCAGAGCCGCCACCAGGTTACGGCCATTGTCACACACGACCATGCCCGGTTGGAGGCTCAGCGGCGAAAGCCAGAGGTCGGTCTGCTCTGTCAGACCCTGCAACAGCTCGGGGCCCCGTGTGCCTCTTGTCACCTAGGCTGAGAAGTTTCAGCACGGTCTGCTGACACTTGCCCACCGCTGTTCTGCCGCGCCGCGCCACACCGACTGCTGACGACGTGCTGCTCACATTTCTTAATTTAAAGGTTGCGTAGGAGGAGGGGGAGGGTTTAGAGGAGGTGGCATAGACCGCCACAGATACCAGAACCGAGGAAGGACCCGGTATTCTGGGTGTGGGTAGGACGTGTGCGGTCCCAGGCTCTGACTCGGTCCCAGCCTCCACCAAATTCACCCAATGTGCCAGGGAGATATAGTGGCCCTGCCCGCCAGTACTTGTCCACGTGTACGTGATTAAGTGGACCTTCCCAGTAACCGCGTTGGTGAGGGCACAATTGATATTGCGGGAGACATGCTAGTGTAGGGCTGGGACGGCACAATGGGAAAAATTGTGGCGACTGGGGACCGAGTAGCGTGGGACCGCCGCCGCCATCATGTTTTTGAAAGCTTCCGTTTCCACAAGCCCGTACGGCAGCATCTCCAGGCTGATCAATTTGGCAATGTGCACGTTTAAAGCTTGAGCGTGCGGGTGCGTGGCGGTTTATTTGCGCTTGCGCTCCAACGCTTGCGCTAGCGACAGCTGGACGCTGCGCTGAGAGACATTGCTGGATGGGGTCGAGGACAGCGGAGGTGAGGGTGTGGGTGCAGGCCGGGAGGCGCTCGTGCCTGTGTCCTGAGAGGGGGGTTGGATCTCAGTGGCAGGTTGGGGCACAGGCGGAGAGGCAGTGGTGCGACCCGGAGGTGGTGAACAGCCTTCGTCCTACCTTGTGGGGTGCTTAGCGATCATATGCCTGCGCGTGCTGGTGGTGGTGAGGCTGGTACTGGTGGCTCCCCGGCTGATCTTGGCGCAACACAGGTTGCACACCACTGTTCGTTCGTCATCTGCACGGTGGCTTGGCGTGAGGAGGTGCTTTGGGAAACAGTTGGGGGATTCTTTGCTCTGGCCCTGCCTCTACCCCTGGCCACCCCACTGCCTCTTGCTACCTGTCCTGCTGCTGCACTTGCCTCCCCCTCTGAAGACCTGTCCTCAGTTGGCTTAGCAAACCAGGTGGGGTCAGTCACCTCATCGTCCAGCAGCTCTTCCTCCATCAGACTTACTGCCCTTAGTACTACCTCACTGATAGACAACTGTGTCTCATCATCGTCCTCCTCACCCACTGAAAGCCCTTGAGACAGTTGCCGGAAATCCCCAGCCTCATCACCTGGACCCCGGGAACTTTCCAAAGGTTGGGCATCGGTCACGACAAACTCCTCAGGTGAGAGAGGAACCATTTTTTCCCAATCAAGGCAGGGGCCCGAGAACAGTTCCTGGGAGTCTGTCTGCTCATCAGAATATGTCATTTTCATGGAGTGAGGAGGCTGGGAGGAAGGAGGAGCAGCAGCGAGAGGATTCAGAGTTACAGCAGTGGACGGCGTAGAAGACTGGGTGGTCGATACATTGCTGGATGCATTTTCTGCCATCCACGACAGGACCTGCTCACACTGCTCTGTTTGTAATAAAGATCTACCACGTGGACCCAAAAATTGTGATATGAAGCTGGGGACCCCAGAAACTTGCTTCTCTTCTAATCCCGCAGCAGCCGGCTGCGATTCACCTGGACCAGGAACTCGGCCTGTACCCACACCCTCACTTGGACCTCCACGCCCTCGCCCGCGTCCACGTCCTCTAGCCCTACCCCTACCCCTCAGCATGGTGTATTACGAATAGAGCAGACACAGAGCTGTGTAAATAATTATGGAATTATTTGCGCACAGTTGGAGGCTGACAGCGGTATTGTAACGCTAACTCCAGGCAGAAACAAAGAATACAGAAGGCTGCAAACAGGCCTAGCCGTGCAATAGTGATTCACTACAACTCCCACCAGACACACAGTAAATTTCAGACGGTCAGGGGTAGCTCAACCAAGGAGTTTTTAATTGTAATTTTTTTGAAAAAGAATACTGGCTATATAGCGTGTATATGACTTTCCCTCTATCAGTGGCTGTCGCCGCACGCTGTGCATTAAGTTGACGGCAGACACAGAGCGGTGTAAATAATTATGGAATTATTGGCGTACAGTTGGAGGCTGACTGCGGTTATGTAACGCAAACTGCAGCGAGAAAAAAATTATACGGAGGGCTGGAAAAAGGTCTGGCTCTGCAATTGTGATGCACTACAACTCCCAGCAGCCAGGCAGTAAAATACACACGGTCACAGGTAGCCCTAAGAAGAAGCTTTTTTAAAAAATGTTTTGAAAAAGAATACACCCTATATAGCGTGTATATGACTTTCCCTCTATCAGGGGCTGTCGCCATACGCTGTGCGTGAAGCTGACGGCAGACACAGAGCGGTGTAAAAAATTATGGAATTATTGGCTTACAGTTGGAGGCTGACAGCGGTTATGTAACGCATACTGCAGCCAGAAAAAAATTATACGGAAGGCTGCAAACAGGCCTAGCTGCGTAATAGTGAAGCACTACAACTTCCAGCAGCCACGCAGTAAAATGCACACGGTCACAGGTAGCTCTAAGAAGGACCCTTAGGGTTCTTGTAGGCAGGATTCTATACTACCTCTGTCCCTGTCTCACCAGCAGGGACCACCTGTCCCTATACTCTGTATAATTGACTGCAGACTGAGAACACTATAGCTGATGTGGCCCTAAGAAGGACCGTCGGGGTTCTTGAGGACAGGAACCTACACTAACACTCTCCCTATAGCAGCAGCAGCACTCTCCCTGATCTTTTCTAGCATGTCTGAGGCGAGCCGCGGGTGGGACTGCTTTAAATACTCGACGGTCACTTGATCTCACCAGCCACTCACTGCAGGGGGGTGAGATAGGGCTGGAACGTCACAGGAGGAAGTTGTAATGCCTTCCCTGCCTGTCTATTGGCTAGAAAATGGCTCTAAACATGCAGGGAAGGAAATGGAATTGACTCGAACACCGCGTGGTGCTCGTCTCGAGTAACGAGCATCTCGAGTACCCTAATACTCAAACGAACATCAAGCTCGGATGAGTATGCTCGCTCATCTCTAATATAGTAGATTAATTGACATGGAAGGCTTAGCTGGGTGATCATGAAGGGAGTTTGCTTAACCACAGAAGCTACAGATAAAGCTGAATTGGACAGCTTCAAAGTGGACAGATGACTTTAGATTCCCTGGATAATCTGTATCATTATTTGTTAGCAAGAACCCCCTTTCAGCATTTGTTTGGCAAGTTTTAACATGTCAACTAATGGGGTAGACATTGTAGTGCTTTTGGAATCCATGTACTGCAGAATACAGTTAGGTTTATCACCGGCAATGGGAATTCTGTAAGTGACAATTGGTTTAGCGCTAAACAGACTGGGGTGCGGAGTCTAAGGAATCTCTCTGTTCTTGTTTTTCTCCTCCTCCTCCCTATGTTTTATAGTAGAGAACATTGTTGTGAGCTTTGAGCCAAATCCTCCTCCATCGCTAACACGAAAGAGAGGGTTAACATGGTGCAGATTCCAACTGTTCACGAGAAAGGGACCAGAAGGGAGTCACTAAACTGAGACCCTCTGTCCTTCTGTCTCCAAAAAGGTAATTGAGATCCATTTTACGGTGTATATGTAATGAGCACCCATTGAGAGGGAAATGTTACTTTAATCGATGATAAATGATGAAGACTGACAACTGGATGAAACATAGACAATTGTTTTCAGTTTGTATTAACCATTACAACTGTATTTAGATGGGAAAAACATTCTATGACTGAGGTTGGGGGGATCAGCTTCTCCTTAGAGCGTTGTACTAGGTTTCCACTTTCCCTGTAGATTAGGAAAGCAAGTATACTTCTATCAGGAGCAACCCGCTACTGTGTAGAATCACCAGGGGTAACAGATATGCCCTTAGCCCACGGCTAGATTATAGGACCTCAAATTTTACCTGACTATGGCCATACGTAACGGTACACTCTCATCAGGTCTTTGGTCCTTACAGGGTAAATCTGGATATGATTTTCACATTAGCTTGAACACAAAAGTTCTTTATGCATTTTCTGGGAAGTCCTCCTAGGCTTTATGCCTGAACGCTATTGACTTGCCAAAATAATAATGCCATGCAGACAATAAACATAGCTCTGGCAGATTACAGTAGCTGAACGTAGGACAGTATGGCAATGGGGTAACGTCTCCAACAGGGAATTTGCTAAATACACTAGTGGGACATCAGTATGGTACTTATATCAGCCTGTTGGGGGGTAACTGTGGGTGGATTAAAGAGTTGACAATCTGACTCTCTCTTCAGTAAGATCCTTAAGTTCCTCTGGTCTCCCTGTGTTGAAATTCAGTAGCTCTGGCTTTTTACATTAGGACTGACTCTAGTCTGCAGAGTGTTCTTGTTTTTCCCCTCCTCCTTCCTATCATGGCGTACCATGAGGGGAAGCAGGGGTCGCAACGGCGACCTGGCCCTTGCCCTGATGAGGCCCACAGGCCCCGCCATATTCAACATGCACAGTGCGTGCATTACCCGTGCTGTCGGCCGCATAATCGCTGCGGCCGACAGTGTGTTTTGTAGTGGGAGGCAGAAGGAGAGAAGAGGAGAGAGGCGGGAGGCAGCGCCGCATGTCGGCAAAAGCAGAGGGGAGGGCTGTTGCACGTGGAGTCGGCAGCCAATTACAGGCTGCAGACTCCCAAGGCGCGCGGCCCTCCCACTGATAGGCTGCAGCTGTGAGTGGTCACAGCTGCAGTCTGTCAGTCTCTGCCAGATAGCGATTACCAGGGGGAGGGGCTAGTGAGGCTCTACTCACCTCCAGAGCGATCCATGCAGAGCCAGTACAAGAGAGTGCAGGAGGACCTGTGGCTGCAGATCACATGACCCGACTCCGGTCATGTGATCAAAGGACGGGACTTTCATTTACAGGCTGCCCAGACACTGCTGCAGAGGTGAGTAGAGGAGGAATTGAAATTATATATCTATAGCTTGTATAACTTATACCAGCTGTATATATATATATATATATATATATAATTATATACAGGAGATACACAGGTTACACCAGCATGGTACATACCACTTTATACAGGGATATAGGGGGATATACATCCTGTATATAGTGACATGTACCATCCTGGTAGAAGCTCTGATAAACCATGCTGGTGTAACCTGGCCCAGTTTATATCAGCATGCTCTATATTACTATATACAGAATGTATAACTGATATCAGCTGTACATGCATAAATATATACAGAAGATATCCAATTTTGGGAGGTTTCACATCTGCACTGGGGAATTCCGCTTTCCTGTTCTGTTTGGGGAGCAGGAAAGGGGAATCCGTGCGGAAGAACTATCCGTCTGTGGACAAAACCGAATAGCGGCGGAAGGACTCCATATTTGGTGCCGGATCTGGTAGGAAATCTCCGGCCAGAGATCCCGAGGCAGATGTAAGACCGGCCTTACACCGGCATGGCCGATATCACTGTATACAGGAGATGTATATACATCTCCTGTATGTAGCATGCTGGTGTAACCTGGAGATCTCCTGTATATAATTATATATGTACAGCTGGTATAACCTGGGTATATACTGTATGTAATGATATATGTACAGCTGGTATAACCTGGGTAAATACTGTATATAATTACATATGTACAGCAGGTATAGCTTGGGTATATACCCTAAACCACAGCCCCCGGTGACGGATCTCAGTGCCGAAGAGCTGGCTGCTTACTTCAAAAAGAAAATGGATGACATCCGTCAGGAAATAACTTCCCAATCCCAGACTAGCCCTGACCCTAGTCTTGTCAGCACTGCATCTAGCTCCTGCTCACTGTCTGTACTCAGACCAGCGACAGAGGAAGAAGTCTCCAAATTGCTCTTCTCTGCTCGCCCCACCACCTGCGCTAGCGACCCCCTCCCCTCACACCTCCTCCGTTCCCTCTCCCCAGTGGTCATCTCCCATCTCACCACTATATTCAACCTCTCTCTGACCTCTGGCATCTTTCCCTCTTCTTTCAAACACGCCATCATATCCCCACTGCTAAAGAAGCCGACTCTGGACGCGACTGATGCTGCCAACTACGACCCATCTCAAACCTCCCCTTCATCTCCAAACTACTAGAACGGCTGGTTTACTCCCGCCTTGTAAGCTACCTATCAGAGCACTCTCTCCTAGACCCCCTACAGTCTGGCTTTCGACCTCAACACTCGACAGAAACTGCCCTTACAAGGGTATCCAATGACCTACTGACAGCCAAATCGAGGGGCGATTACTCCCTACTGATCCTCCTCGACCTCTCCGCAGCATTTGACACTGTTGACCACAAACTCCTCCTCAGTATGCTACGCTCCATTGGCCTAAAGGACACTGCCCTCTCCTGGTTCTCTTCCTACCTATCTGACCGCTCTTTCAGTGTCTCCTTTGCTGGCTCTACCTCCCCTCCTCTTCCCCTTGCTGTTGGGGTCCCCCAGGGCTCTGTCCTTGGCCTCCTTCTTTTCTCTATCTACACAGCCCTCATTGGACAAACCATCAGGAGATTTGGCCTCCAATACCACCTGTATGCTGATGACACCCAGCTATACACCTCTTCCCGTGACATCTCTGCACCTTTACTCCAAAACATCACTAACTGTCTGCCCGCTGTCTCTAACACCATGTCCTCTCTCTACCTAAAACTAAACCTCTCTAAAACTGACCTGCTGCTATTTCCACCCTCCACTAACCGACCTCCTCCTGGCATCTCCATCTCAGTGTGTGGCGCCACCATAACTCCTAGACAACATGCCCGCTGCCTTGGGGTCATATTTGATTCTGATCTCTCTTTTACCCCCTACATCCAATCTCTGGCCCGAGCATGTCAGCTGCACCTCAAGAATATCGCAAGAATCCGCTCTTTTCTCACTGTGGACACGCTAAAAACGCTTACTGTTGCCCTCATCCACTCCCGGCTCGATTATTGCAACTCGTTGCTGATCGGCCTCCCCTGCACCAGACTCTACCCTCTCCAATCCATCCTGAATGCGGCAGCCAGGCTCATCTTCCTGTCCAGCCGCTACTCGGACGCCTCTGCCCTGTGCCGGTCACTGCACTGGCTGCCCGTTAAATAAAGAATTCAATTTAAACTCGCCACCTTCATCCACAAAGCCCTCCACAGTGCAGCGCCCCCCTACATCGCCTCCCTCATCTCAATCCATCAACCAGCCCGGGCTCTCCGCTCTGCTAACGAAACCAGATTGAGCGCCCCTTTAATTTGAACTTCTCATTCCCGCCTCCAAGACTTCTCCAGAGCAGCACTGGTCCTCTGGAACGCACTACCACAGGCTACCCGAGCAATCCAGGACTCGCAGAACTTCAGGCGTGCTCTAAAAACGCACCTCTTCAGGGAGGCATACCGAATTCCCTAAACAAACCCCTTTGTACTCCGCCTGATAACATGCTCTCTGACCTACTGACTGCAATCCCTGCTAGCCATCATAAACCGCTCCTACAGTCATACTGTTTCTGCCGTCACACGGCTAAATGTCTGACCATTGTCTATGTGTATATCACCCCTCACTCTCCACCTCGCCATACAGTGCACATCTCCAGCCCCTTTACCTTCTGTATCACCCCATTACTTGTAGTATGTAAGCTCGTTGAAGCAGGACCCGCACCTCTATTGTTTCCATCAATTGATTACTATGTAACTGTGGTTCTGTAATGTTTGTACTTTTGTCTTTCTGTATCCCCTGTCTATGTAAGCGCTGCGGAATATGTTGGCGCTATACAAATAACGTTTATTATTATTATTATTATTATTATTGGTATAGCTTGGGTATATACTGTATATAATTATATATGTACAGCTGGTATAACCTGGGTATATACTGTATAAAATTATATATGTACAGCTGGTATAACCTGGGTAAATACTGTATATAATTATATATTGTAGCACAGCAGGGATTAAAGAGCACGCCAAACGGTCACTTTTCTTCTTGTTTGGTTTATTTATACAGTCTTTAACAGAAACATAAACCACTGGGTCTCCAGAGAAATAATAAATGATAGCAACAACAAAAGTTTCTGTTCAAGTTTAACCCTCCTCAGTCCGGAGGTGAAGCAGGTAAATCCTCAGCTGAGGAGACCATACAAGTCCATAGAGTTGCACAGACCTGTGGATGTCCAGAGCGCAGCTGGTCCTTATGCCTTCAATCTTTTCAGGCTCTAGTCCAAGGGCAGGCATATCCCCAGGGGTCCTGCTGGAACCATGCAGCGCCTCATCCACAGCGCCTCTCTGCTCACACTGGAAGTCACAGAGTAACTGCAGCCTGAATCTCCCAAGCAGACACACCTCACTCTACCTTCCACCTGTCTCCTTAAATGGCATGCTGGACAGGTTGTAAGATCTGGCCTGGAGTGAAAGAGGACCGGACTACATCACAGAGGCTAATAACCTCTGTGACACATACCTTCCACTCCAGACCATTCCTCTCACCCTGTTACATACTTCCCCCCTCTGCCCCAAGCCGTCTGGCTGGGCACCAACTGTAACTGAACAATAAATTCTAGACAGGGCATCTGCATTACCATGTAATTTTCCCGGCCTATGTTCCACTTCAAAGTCGAATTCTCGTAATGTTAAGAACCATCTTGTCACCCTGGCATTATTCCCTTTATTTTTATACATCCACTTCAAGGGAGCATGGTCTGAGATTAGTTTAAATTTCCTGCCCAGGAGGTAGTACCTTAGGGAGTCTAATGCCCATTTTACCGCTAACTCTTCTTTCTCAACTATGGCATAATTTTTTTCATAAGGGGACATTTTTCGGCTTAAGAACAGCACGGGATGCTCTTCTCCATTAATCTCTTGGAACAATACAGCCCCCAGCCCTACTTCCGACGCGTCCGTCTGGACTATGAACTCTTTTGAAAAGTCGGCAGCTATCAATATGGGCTGTCGACACAATACATGTTTTAGCTGTTCAAACGCATGTTCCGCTTCTGGTGTCCACTGCACCATTACCGACCTGTTCCCCTTTGTAAGCTTTGTCAGTGGGGCTGTAATTGTGGCAAAATTTGGGACGAAGCATCGGTAATAGCCCACTATACCTAGAAACGCCCGCACCTGTTTTTTGGTTAGGGGTCGTGGCCAGTCCTGAATGGCTTCCACTTTATTAATTTGGGGTTTAACTAGCCCTCTACCCACTATGTAGCCAAGGTATTTGACCTCTTCCATTCCCACTGCACATTTTTTTGGATTTATCGTGAACCCCACCCTCCTGAGGGAGTCTTATATTGTCTGAACCTTGCTGAGGTGGCTTTCCCAGTCCCGGCTAAATATTATGATGTCGTCTAAATAAGCCGCTGCGTACTTCTTATGGGGAGCTAGGATTTTGTCCATCACCCTCTGGAATGTTGCGGGGGCTCCTTTTAGTCCAAAAGGCATGGTCACATACTGAAAACAACCTTCTGGGGTAGAAAAAGCCGCGTTGGCCGACAGGGGAATCTGCCAGTACCCTTTTGTGAGGACTAGTGTAGTCATATACCGGGCTGAGCCGAGTCTGCCAATCAGTTCGTCGACCCCGGGCATTGGGTACGCATCAGATTCGGAAACTTCATTAAGCTTCCGCTAATCATTGCAGAAGCTCCATTCCCCTGATGGTTTCGGCACCAAGACTATGGGGCTTGACCATCCACTTGTTGATTCCTCAATGACCCCCAGTTCAAGCATCCTTTTTACCCCCTGGGACACTACTTCCCTGCGGGCTTCAGGGATTCTGTAGGGTTTTATATTGACCCTTACGTTAGGGTCTGTCCGGATCTCATGTTCCAGGACCCTAGCGTGACCGAGTCGGTCGGTAAACAGATCCCTATTCCTCTGCAAAAATTCTTTGCTTTCTTGTCTCTGGGATTTCGACAGGGTTTCTGCTATAATCACGTCCTGGATCTTACCCTTCGGCTCCGTGACCAAGCAGGCAGAACCCAGTGAATCCCGCTCCTTCCAGGGTTTTAACAAATTTACATGGTAAATTTGGATGGACTTTCTCCTACCTGGTTGGAGAACTTTTTCCACCACCTCGTATGGTCCCTGCCACTTGGCAAGAAACTTACTTTCTACGGTGGGGACTAGCACCAGCACACCGATCCCCTGGGTTAAACTGACTGACTCTGGCTGCCCGATTATATACATTAGCCTGCCTTTCCTGCGCTTGGAATAGCTGTTCTTTTACTAATGGCATTATCTTGGCAAGTCTCTCCTGCATTTGGGCCAAATGTTCAATGACACTCTTATGTGGGGTGGCTTCACTCTCCCATGTCTCTTTTGCTATGTCAAGTAGTCCACGGGGTTGTCGTGCGTACAATAGCTCAAAAGGAGAGAACCCCGTGGAGGCTTGTGGTACCTCTCGAATGGAAAATAGTAAGTACGGAAGCAAACAGTCCCAATCCCGGCCATCCTTTTCTACCACCTTTTTTAGCATATATTTTAATGTTTTATTGAACCTTTCCACCAACCCATCTGTCTGGGGGTGGTAGATGGAGGTGCGCAATTGCTTAATCCTCAGCAACTTGCACAGTTCCCTCATCACCTTCGACATGAATGGGATCCCCTGGTCTGTTAGGATTTCTTTGGGAAGCCCCACCCGAGTGAACAACTGGAGCAATTCTTTACCGATACATTTAGAGGAAGTGTTCCTCAGAGGTATTGCTTCTGGATACCTGGTGGCGTAGTCCATGATTACAAGGATATACTGGTGACCTCTAGCTGACTTCACAAGGGGTCCCACTAAATCAATAGCGATTCGCTCAAATGGTATTTCTATTATTGGTAATGGTACCAACGGGCTTCTGAAGTACGAGATAGGAGCATATATCTGGCACTGAGGGCAGGATCTACAGAATCCCTCTATTTCTTTATGGCACCCCGGCCAGAAAAACCTCTGTAAAATGCGTTCCTGTGTTTTTTCTGCCCCTAAATGACCGCCCAGTATGTGAGTGTGGGCTAGGTCGAGGACCGTATGCCTATATCCACCAGATATCAGAAGTTGTTTTATCACTTCATTATTTACTTTCGTTACCCGATATAACAATTCATTAATCAATTCAAAATGAGGAAATCGCACCTCACCCCCTGCCTCTTGGGGTACACCATTAATCACAGAGATATTTTCTCGTGCATTTCTTAAAGTCAGATCATTAAGCTATGCAGTCCCAAAATTATCCCTGTTCACCTCAAGGTCAGGTACCTAGGGTTCCGGAGTGGGTTCCTCAGAATCAGTCAGTCCTGCAAATGGAAATTTGTTATGCTGATGTTGAACACCTCCCATGGTGTTCGAAGTGCCGGTTTCGCAAGGCCGCGGTACCTCCGACCACAGTTCCCAAAACAACGCGAAGTCCCTCCCAATTATCAGTGGGTAGAGTAATTAGTTAACCACCCCACCTGGTGTACATAGGTTCTGCACACTGTGCCTCTGGTCACCTGGGCAACCGGGTATTCTTTAGTGTCCCTGTGTATACAGACCACCCCCAATCTACCCCGGGGGCCCAGTCCAGTGGCGATGGCTGAGTCCAGCAACGAAATCATGCTCCCTGAGTCCAGCAAGGCTGACACTTCCACACCATTCACTGTCACTTGACACATCTGTGGCTGGGTGTCTCTGTCCACCCCTGTAGCGCAGGTAGAATGTGCCACGAAAGAACAGTCCCGGCCATAGGAACATTCCATGGGTTCAACCCGAGCTGGACAATGAGCGGCGATATGCCCTGGACGTTGGCACTCCCAGCACGTAACGGGGTTGACCGGGTTTCTTTGCACGGGCTCCAAACCCCTTTGGTTCCTTGGCTTCCTTTCTGAAATGGATTTGGCGCTCTCTCTCCGAGCGTCTGCAGGATGACTAGGAGGCCTCACAGCCGCCGCCGCCTCTTCCGCTGCAACATACCGTTCGACCACGCCCACCAGGTTGTCGATATTCTCGGGATTTCCCTGGGCTACCCATCGTTGGATAGGCCTGGGCAGAGTCTGGATAAACCAGTCCATCAAAACCTTCTCTACTATTTGTGTAGGCGAGGAGGTTTCCGGCTGTAGCCATTTTTGGGCTATGGCAACAGTTTGTTTTTTCCTCGGGGAGTCGCCTAATGCCAGCGCATCCTCCACCACTTGTAGCACAGCGGGGGTTAAAGAGCACGCCAAACAGTCACTTTTCTTCTTGTTTGGTTTATTTATACAGTCTTTAATAGAAACATAAACCACTGGGTCTCCAGAGAAATAATAAATGATAGCAACAACAAAAGTCTCTGTTCAAGTTTAACCCTCCTCAGTCCGGAGGTGAAGCAGGTAAATCCTCAGCTGAGGAGACCATACAAGTCCATAGAGTTGCACAGACCTGTGGATGTCCAGAGCGCAGCTGGTCCTTATGCCTTCAATCTCTTCAGGCTCTAGTCAAAGGGCAGGCGTATCCCCAGGGGTCCTGCTGGAACCATGCAGTGCCTTATCCACAGCGCCTCTCTGCTCACACTGGAAGTCACAGAGTAACTGCAGCCTGAATTTCCCAAGCAGACACACCTCACTTTACCTTCCACCTGTCTCCTTAAATGGCATGCTGGACAGGTTGTAAGATCTGGCCTGGAGTGAAAGAGGACTGGACTACATCACAGAGGCTAATAACCTCTGTGACACATACCTTCCACTCCAGACCATTCCTCTCCACCTGTTACAATATGTACAGCTGGTATAATCTGGGTATATACAGTATATTTAAACACTTTACACACAACTAAAAAACGCACCAGAAACCTGCATGCAGCTTAAAACCGCATGTATTGTTTGAATCCACGTGCGGTTTTTAATGGTTCATGCAGTTTTTGGATGTGATTTCAATTGTAGTTCAAAAATGCAACAAAATCCATGAACACAGTCTTAGGCCGGCTGCACACAACTGGGTCAGATTCTGCATGCAGGACCCGGCAGTGGAATCCAACCCTGTGCCCCGCTGGCATCCGCATGTACCTGTAGTTTCTTTCTTTTTCCTGTACTGCGGATGGTCCACAAGGCGAGCTGTCGGACCCGCGCAATACAGTTTTTCTTTTTCTTTTAATCACTGACTTTCCAGCGCCGTCGCTAGGAGATGACAAGGGTGCCCACAACTTTTTTGCAATGTCAGGGCAGCGGGTCGCACGGCTTGCATTGAGTTTAATGGAGGCCGTCCGTGCAGAATCTGCACTGAATTAGAGCGTGCCGTGATTTTTCCGCCATAAGCGGAAGACCGCAATTGTTTTCCGCTCGTGTAGAGGAAAAAACGCTTTTCCATACCATGCTATAGGCGGTACATGCTGCGGAATCCGTAGGCAGATGCCAGCTCCATATTCTGGAATGCAAATCTGGCCGTGTGCAGCCGGTCTTAGGCTAATTTCACACGGGTGAGTCTGATATTGGGACGTGAAACTATGCCCCATATCACACTCGCCAAAGGGGTTGTTGTGTTACAACCAGCTCGCGTCACATCATCATATTCTCGTGCGATGCAGAGAAAAAACAAAAAAAATCGCTCATATTCATGTGCGATTTGTGCATCTTGCAACGCACAAATTTCGTGCAATTTTTGCGGCCGTGTGAAAGCAGCCTAAGACGCTACCAACAGGTTTTTACTTAGTCAAGGAAAGGAGTCATTTTGAGAACGCTTACGCCAAGGGGCAAGATCATGTTTGTAAATTAGCGCGGTTTAGGTATAAATATGGGCACAGATAAGGGGGGGGGGGCAGCTGAACTTTTGCACCCGGGCCCCTTAGCCTATAGGTACGCCCCTGCTTCCTATGTTTTATAGTAGAGAACATTGTTGTGAGCTTTGAGCCAAATTCTCCTCCATCGCTAACACCAAAGAGAGGGTTAACATGGTTCGGTGGATTAAAGAGCTGACAATCTGACTCTCTCCTCAGTAAGATCCTTAAATTCCTCTGATCTCCCTGGATTGAAATTCAGTAGCTCTGGCTTTTTACATTGGGACTCACTCTAGTCTGCAGACTACTTCTGCATTCAACAGCAGATCTCTTATCCCTGGCTCACCCCACACCCTCCTCCAGACTATGACTTTTGTTACTCCTGCCACATGGCACTTCCCCCATACCCTCCTCTAGGTCCTGACTTTTTCTTCTCCTGCCACATGGCACTCACCCTACATCCTCTTCCACGCTCTGATTTTTGCTACTTCTGCTATGTAGCACTCAACCCACACCCTCTTCTAGGCTCTGTTTTTTTCGACTCCTGCCATGTGGCATTCACTCCACACCCTCCAAACTCTGACATTTTCGAGTCTTACCACATGGCACTCAACACATACCCTCCTCTAGGCTCTACATTTTTTTCTACTCCTACTATGTGGCACTCACCTCATCCCCCTCCTCCAGACTCTGACTATTTTAAAATTTTTACAGCACCACATTTTCAGCCACCATCTTCCTGCTTTGTCTGCCTCAGCTGTTCCATGCTGCACACAGACTTCTGCCTGCTAGAGAAGCTGTGCTGTCCTAAAGTCCTTAAGCCTGCTAACAGAATGTAATGGTTATAAAGGATCACCAGATCTCTATAACCACAAGATATATCAGATTCATACAGACCTCCTTACATCCTAAAACCTCCATGTTGTACCCCATGGTCTTATTTTTTAAATTTTGCCATAAGATTGTCTACCCAATAAGTTTATAATGCATCCCCAATATGAGTCATGTGCATCTTCTTATACTGTGTGTAAGTTCTCAGAAGGGCAAACCAAGTAATCTTGTAGATATGATAACTTTTAATGGCTAACAAAAATACATGATGTTAAAGGGGTTGTCCCGCGAAAGCAAGTGGGTCTATACACTTCTGTATGGCCATATTAATGCACTTTGTAATGTACATTGTGCATTAATTATGAGCCATACAGAAGTTATCAGAAGTTATTCACTTACCTGTTCCGTTGCTAGCGTCCTCGTCTCCATGGTGCCGTCTAATTTTCAGCGTCTAATCGCCAGATTAGACGCGCTTGCGCAGTCCGGGTCTTCTTCTTTTCTGAATGGGGCCGCTCGTGCCAGAGAGCGGCTCCTTGTAGCTCCGCCCCGTCACGTGCCGATTCCAGCCAATCAGGAGGCTGGAATCGGCAATGGACCGCACAGAAGCCCTGCGGTCCACCGAGCGAGAAGATCCCGGCGGCCATCTTCAGCAGGTAAGTAAGAAGTCACCGGAGCGCGGGGATTCAGGTAAGCACTGTCCGGTCTTCTTGTTTAACCCCTGCATCGGGGTTGTCTCGCGCCGAACGGGGGGGCTGTTGAAAAAAAAAAAACCGTTTCGGCGCGGGACAACCCCTTTAATGCGAGCTTTCGGACCTCACAGGGCCCTTCATCACGGCATACCTGTGAGGTCCGAAAGCTTGCAATAAAATCATGTATTTTTGTTAGCCATTAAAAGATATCATATCTCCAAGGTTACTTGGTATCTCTTACTGAAAACTATCACACTTTGCTATACTGGTTAACATGATACCAAACCTTTTTTTTTTCTTATACTGTTGTTGGAATCAGCATGTGTATATGTAAAGCTTTCTGCAGTGCAGCCTTCAGGTCTTTGTTCCGTAGGCTGTAGATTAAGGGGTTGAGTAAGGGAGTTATTAGCGTATAGATCACAGTGACTACTCGGTTTAATACAAGAAGATTACTTGTGTTAGGGACAAAGTAGATAAAAGTTATTGACACATAAAACATGAAAACAACAATCAGATGAGACGTACAGGTAGAGAAAGCTTTGCGTTTTCCATCACTAGTACGAATTTTAAGCACTACGCTAAAAATTTTGACATATGAGTAGAATGTGGCAACAAAGGCTATGATGCCAAGAACACCTCCTACAATTATCAAGACTAGAATATTGATGGAAGTATCAGTACAAGAGATCTGGAACAAATGAGGCAGGTCACAAAAGAAATTGTGGATGAAGTTGGGACCACAAAACGTCAACCTTCCTAAGCATATGGTAAAAATGACAGGGGCGAGGAGAGCAGAAGACCAAACCAAAGACACCAACTGAGCACACATACTCCAGGACATGACCTGAGCATAGTAGAGTGGACGGCAGATGGCTACATACCGGTCATAAGACATGGAGGACAACAAGAAAACCTCAGTACTCCCAAAATAGATCACAAAGAACATTTGTGCTATGCAGTTAGAAAGGGAGATGGACCAGTCCTGGGTGGTAAAGTTAAAAAGTATCCTTGGGGCAGTGACCGATGAGTAGGACATGTCCAATAATGCCAAATTTCCGAGAAAGAAGTACATGGGTGTATGAAGATGAGCGCAAGTAACAACTAGAAGGATGATGAGAGAATTACTCAAGCAGGTCATCAGGTACACGAGGAGGAAGATCGCAAAGAGGACATAGATGGTCTCTTGATCATCCGATAGACTCATGAGAAGAACATGGGTGATCGTTGTTTGGTTTTTCATCATTCCAGTGTGATTCTTCCCAAAATTAATGGCATCAGGAGGATTTGGTGGAATGTATAAACACATTGGGTGGATATAACATTGTTGATACAGCATGCTTCATTTTATAACTCCTCAGTTCTCCCAGGTGCAGAAGGCACAGAGGTCCAAATCTCTGCTCATCCATAAATATGTAATAAGGTCTCTGGACACTCATTTTCTTGTTTACAATGTAAGATTTTCTAGATTTATTTTAACCAGTGAGGATCCACAACAGACATGTCTCTGTCGTAGATCATGGGCATTTCAAATCCATAAATTAAGATAGTGTAGCAGGCTAAGAAGGGTTGAGGCTCAGTGTGTATCTTAAGTCTAGACTATTAATGGCAGACAAGCACATTGGGTGTCTCTGTAGCATTCAATGGTAACCATCTGCTGCATTACTGGTGAGCTGTAAGTCCAATAGGGCCACAACATTGTCAAGTAGGACACTGAATTATAAGGTGGGGTCTTCATATGTCCTTGTGGAGGTTAATCACTTACAATGTTCCCACAGTACTTAATCACAAATTGATAAAAACAAATGGCTTTATATTCAATATACAATTTTTGTAAACGAAAAAAATCCAGTCCCAAGGGGAAGTTGTCACTATGCTGCAAAACCAGGCATGTACTTACATCTCAGGCAGTTATACAAATCATTAGAGTTGTGGTGTGATCAGATCTTGATATCTGAGGCTTTAAAAGTAGTTCTACCCATAGCCTACAAAAAGGCTCTCAGAGGCTTCTTATGTGTAGTGACCTCTTTTTTCAATTGTGTGAAGCTTGTGGACCACTATACGCCTCTACGACAAAGAGAAGAGATTTCAACCAGTTACCAGAGTTTGAGAGGGGGCCCATTATTGAGATACAAGAAGCTGGATGGTATTTGATGTTCTTTATCCCACCATCACCTATAAAATAGAACTGGGTTGTCTTCAGCAACTAATCTAGATTTAGTTTGGGCATAGATAATGGCTGTGTTTGTGTCTGGAGACCCAGTCCTGCCTCTGCTGTGGAGCGGCACACTGCCAACTGCAAGTATGATGGTTTGAGTGGCCATCGCATACTACAGTCGTTACCTCTAGTAGTGGCGCAAGGGACAATGACAGCTCAGCAATATGTTCAGGACATCCTGCAGCCATATGTGTTGCCTCTCATGGTAGAGCTTCCAAGAGGCATTTTCCAGCAGGATAATGCTCGTCCACACACACAAGGGGGTCACAAGAACGTCCCCACAACATTGTCACACTTCTGTGGCCTACCTGGTTGCCAGATATACCATCTGGGATGCCAAGTTTGAGAGTCTGAGTTTGCACGATCTAGAGGCTCAGTTAAATGTGGAGGGATATGTCGCAGAATTACCAAATGTAACTTGTATGTCTCGATGCTTGTCCATATTAAATCATGTATTTAAGCTAGAGGTGGCTCTAAAGGGTACTAGAGCCTCCATGCCTGTCCGTGTCACATCTTGTATCCAAGCTAGAGACTGCCCAACAGAGTACTAGAGTCTCCATGCCCAATTGGATCACATCTTGTATCCAAGCTAGAGCCGCCGTGCCCGCCCGTATCACATTTTGTACCCAAAGTAGAGATGGCCCAAGAGGATACTAGAGCCTCCATGCCCGGCCATATCACATCCTGTATCAAAGCTAAAAGTGGCCTAACAGGGTACTAGAGCCTCCATGCCCCCTGTATCACATCTTGTATCCATGCTAGAGGGAGCAGAACAGGGTACTAGAGCCTCCATGCCCGCCTGTGTCACGGAGAGCCCCATATGGCGTAGAGTGTTAGGGCAGCAGAAATGCAATCTTGTGCTCTAGCTCGTGACCTGAATGTTGCAGCTTCAATCCCTGGTTGGTTCAGGTAGCTGGCCCAAGGTTGACTCCGCTTTCAATCGGTAAAATGAGTACCTAGCTGGGGGGGTTGAAGATAATTGGGGAGGGAAATGGCAAGCTGCCTGCCAAAACAATCTGCTTGTGGATATTTTCTCTGTTGCTTATTGCAGGAACAAGTCTCTGAGAAAGACTATGAAGAAAAAAGGATGGATAACACACTGACGGGGTCTGGAGAAAGGATAAACTCCTGTGCTTTCCCCACACGCTCTACATCATGATGTCACACCTGAGTAGAGATGAGCGAGTGTGCTTATTCGAGCAGTAGCATACTCGAAAGTACTCGTTATTTGAGTGAGCACCATGCGGTGTTCGAGAAAATTTCACCCTCTCCTGCCCACATGTTTAGCAGCTCTTTTAGCCAAGGAACATGCAGGGAAGGCTTTGGCACCTCCTGCTATGCTATGCCTACCCAGTGCACGTGTATAGCAGTGATTGGCTGACCGGATCAGGTGACTTAGGATCATAAAAACTCAGGTCACCTGATGCTTGCCTCACAAGGAGGCTGGATTAGCTGAGGGACAGAGCTGCTGTGAATGAGGGAAAGCGTTAGTGTAGGTTAGAAGGAGCGTTTAGGCATATTCAAAGAACCAAATAGTCCTTTTTAGGACTACAACTCTACTTTTGTGCATCATCACTGGTGGTAATCGCCATCTCCCCATTACCCTGTCTGGGATGGGGACAGCTGGACGCTGCGCTGGGAAAAAATTCAGTAAACTGTGGACTACTGAGTAGGCGAAGGGGTGTGCCTTACCCCGTCTGGGATGGGGACAGCTGGATGCTGTGCTGGGAAAAATTTCAGTATGCTGTGGACTACTGAGTAGGCGAAGGGGTGCACCTTACCCCGTCTGGGATGGGGACAGCTAGATGCTGCGCAGGGAAAAATTTCAGTATGCTGTGGACTACTGAGTAGGCGAAGGGGTGCGCCTTACCCCGTATAGATGGGGACAGCTGGACGCTGCGCTGGGTAAAATTTCAGTAAGCTGTGGACTACTGAGTAGGCGAAGGGGTGTGCCTTATCCCGTCTGGGATGGGGACAGCTGGATGCTGCGCTAGGAAAAATTTCAGTATGCTGTGGACTACTGAGTAGGCACATTTTGCTCCACTGGCTAACACAGTACTAAACTTTTCTCATCTTACCTAATTGGGACTGGAGAAAGCCTAGGCTTATTACAGGGGCTCTACCGAGCAGAACTAGTGGAAGGATAGTAAATGTTAGATAATGTGATATGGCAAGAGCACTTAATGCTACCTTATAGACCTTTGACTTATTACAGATGGCTGTACAAGGTACTTAGGATGCTGTTCTACAGAATAGAGCTACAATTGATATTATTTGATCATAGATGTAAGAAATTTTGCAGCATTTGTTATTTCAACTTAACTGATAGTTTGATTGACTTCCCATGTCCTGGTTCAATGTATTTCAGGGTTTTTGCTTATTTTTTCCTACATACTTTGTAGTATATTGGTAAACTTGTATATTTCTTATTTTTATGGTTATGTTGTTTTAGGTAAAATCAAACTCAGATACTACTAAATGGTTGAATCATGCTTCATCATCTATGCCAGGATGCGGCAGACATAACTCCTCTTCTCTCAGATGCAGGGTTAGAATCGAGGCCTTAGGGACAAGCTGGAGCCACCTTACGTGGGTGTAATCAGAGGATTATGGATGGTTCCTAGGAACCTCCATCTTTCTGGTTAGGTAAGGCAGTACATTTCCTAGTGGTTAGCGCAAATTTTTGCGATGAGGGAAGAGGTCATGTCATTGACGGTAGGGGGGGGGAGGAGCTGAGTAGAATGATGAATCGGCCGCAAAAGTGGAGACTGTTAGTGAAATGAATATGACTCCATGCTCTATTTTATGCGCAGCCATTTTGTAAGCACGTAGCCATCGTCTGTTATTTTTCACTATATTCATTTGTCCTCTTTCTCCACAATTTATGGATATTAAGTGGTTATTTAATAAGCCTTGAGTGAATTACTAAGGCTTTTGTTCCAGAAGATAGCTACTGTGGCATTTAGACTGCCTGCAGGTCAAACTGACATGCTCCTCGTAGAGATGAGCAAGTATACTCGCTAAGGCACATTACTCGAGCGAGTAGTGCCTTAGCCGAGTATCTCCTCGCTCGTCTCTAAAGATTCGGGGGCCGGCGCCGGTGACAGGTGAGTTGCGGCAGGGAGCGCGGGGGGGGGGAGAGGGAGAGAGAGATCTCCCCTCGGTTCTTCCCCGCTCTCCCCCGCCGCTCCCCGAATCTTTAGAGACGAGCGGGGAGATACTCGGCTAAGGCACTACTCGCTCGAGTAATGTGTCTTAGCGAATATACTCGCTCATCTCTAGTTCCTAGCTGTTCACATATGTTCCTAAACATTCTCTCCAAACAACTTATTGTTTAGATGTTATTGTTCCAAGAAGTTAATCATGTATGTTCAACTCTGCGCTTGCGTGCGTTAGGTTAGCATTTTAAATGTTAAATTCCTTATCTATTTATGTTTCTTTGACCAATGGTAATAAATGAATTACAATAGATTTGAATTATTGTAATTAGATCATGTGCTTCTATAAAGGCTATGGACTGTCAATTAATAAATAGATTACTTTGGATCACATACCATGCTGTGTGATTTATTGATATTCCCCTGAGCTCAGCTTATCCTAACTTAAATTTGAACCCCAATAGCATATCGTATAGCAAATATTGGTTTGCAATAACATCTTGTTTCCAAGCTAGAGGTGGCCCAACAAGATACTAGAGCCTCCATGCTAGTCTGTATATTATCCTGTATCAAAGCTAGTGGCAGTCGAACAGGGTACTGGAGACTCTATGGCCCTCTGTATCACATCTTGTATCCAAGCAATAGGTGGCTCAATAGGTTACCAGAGCCTACATGCCCACCAATTTCACATCTTGTATCCAGGCTAGAGGCAGCCCAACATTGTAGTTGAGCCGCCATGCCTGCCCGTATCACATTTTGTATCCAACCTAGAAGCAGCTCAACAGGGTACTTGAGCCTTCATGCCTGCCTGTATCACATATTGTATCCAAGCTATAGGTGGCCCAACAGGATACTAGAGCCTCCATGTTCTAGTATCATGCCTTGTATCAAAGCTAGAAACAGCCCAACAGGGTACTAGAACCTCCACACCCCCCTGTATCACATCTCATATCCAAGCTAGAGGTGGTATAGCAGGGTACTATATCCTCCATGTCTGCCCGTATCACATCTTGTATCCAAGCCAGAGGTGGTTCAGCAGGGTACTAGAGCCTCCCTTCAAGGGTTCAGTTTTCTGCAATAAATGATCCTTACGTACTATCAAAGACAGTTTCATTCTATTCTGACAACTTCTTCTAGGGGAGGGATTGGTTTTTACAATTAGTGTATATGGGAAAAATGTACACACATGCTTAAAGCTACTTTTTTTAAAGTGTCACCTATAGTCATCCTACTGATGTACATAGAGATCATAATATTGTTTTGTAAATCAAATTTTATTGGTATTTTTCTCATAACAGTCCACCATAAAGAAGAAAAAAGACAATTACATGTCTCATATGAAATCCGTCCAGCAGGACACACAATGAAACAATCATAGCTTACTGCAGAAATTGACAGCATCAAATATCAACAAATCTCTTAATCAAAGAACGGATACACGAAATATGTGGAGGGGAGGTGAAAGGGGGGCCAGACATAACCAGGAAAAACCGAACGGAGAGTTTTGAAGTAACTCGCAGGTAGGTGGATTGGGAGCATACGGACCTTGTACAAAATTATCGGGAGCACATATGACCATGACGTATAGGGTAAATCATAGGAGCATAGAAGGGTCTTTATGTGAGCTATAAGGATCAGGAAATGATATGAGTAAAGGTTCTCTGCTTTTTTGGTAAATTTAATTCCTAGATAATCTATAGAGGTATTCGACCAAGAGAAGGCAGAGCAAGATTTTAGACTATAGTGGACCATGAGGATGGAAACATTTAATACTGTAGATTTTGAGAAATTGACTCTAAAGTGGGAAATGAACTTAAACTCCTCCAGAAGCGGGACAAGCCTGGGAATGCCTTTTTCAGGGTCTGACACCAAAAACATAGTATCATCAGCGAAGACCGCTGCAGATCGAGCATACTCCCCAACACCTAATCCCCTAAGATCTGGGTCTTGTCTAACCCTCTGGAGGAGGGGTTCCATTGCAAGGATAAAGAGAGTGGGAGACAATGGACAGCCCTGACGGTTACTATTCCTGGTATCAAAGTGGGGATAAGAGTATATCATTAATTTTTAGTCTAGCATATGGTTTTGCATAAAGGAACGTAGTAGGGACATTGAATTGTGTTAAACCTTTTTCCATGTAGAGCCAGTCCACCCTGTCAAAAGCTTTTTCGCCATCAGTTCCTACTTTATAAACTTGGGCGTAATGGATGGCATTCTGTAATTGTAAGCAATTATCCTTCCCCTCCCTACCCTTTATAAAGCCAGTCTGCTCCCCATTGATCAATACAGGGATAAAATCCTCTAATATTTTGGCCAGGATTTTAGCCAGAGCTTAACATCTACATTTATCAGAGAGATAGGCCTATAACTGCCACACATCTCTGGGTCTTTGCCCTCCTTCTGTATTAGGGTGGCTATCCACTAGCGATATTTTTTTCTTGCGCTACGGGAGCGGGTGCCTCGCAGTGCAGAGAAAACTCTGCGATATTGCACACTGATTGCAATGGGGCTGGCGGCAGCAGCTCGAGATTCATTGAAAACATAGGGAATACATCACAGCTGTGGCAGAAGTCCGTGATGCTATTCCATTGCTTTCAATGGGGTCGGCACTGCTGCAGCCCCATAGAAGGCAGTGGGTTGCAGGCGACCCCTACAATGATGATTTTCGGCGGAGGGCTTGAAATATAAGCCCTTCCCTGAAAATCAGCCCAAGCTGTAAAACACAGTTTTAAAAAAAATTATACTCACCTAGAAGAGCCGTCCGTCTCTTCTCTCCGACGTGGTAGTCTTCTTCTGTCTTCCGGAGGCCAGGGATTGAAAAAACCCAGCTCCCAGAAAGCACTGGTGTCATTGGCTGACTGCTCAACCAATCACAGGCAGTGCTTAGCCATTGAATGATAGCTGAGCAATGCCTGTAATTGGTCACAGCGCTCAGCCAATCACAGGCAGCGCTCAGCCATTCATTAAATTGAATTTTACAACTTGTTCTAATTTTTCTATTTGAGAAAGATGATTATCAATATCTTTTTTCTGCAGTTTTTTGAGTCTAGAACCCAGAGTGATGAACAGGCCCCTCGCAAATACCTTATGGGTTTCCCACACCATGAGGATCCCAGGGCCCTCCTTTAAACTTAGCTGAAAGTATTCATCAATAAGTTCGGCAAGGGAAGCCCTTTCTTCTGCTGAGTCCAATAGAAAAGCGTTCAGTCACCATCTCCATTTCCTTGAAGAGTCTTGAAGAGGGCGGAGATCCACCTGTAATGGTGCATGATCAGAGATAGTCATTAAATCGATATGAGATCTCTCTAGATAGGCCAGGAGACCAGAGGAGACAAACATAGTCCAACATCCAAAAGGAGGAATAGACCTGACAGAAGAAGGGGAAATTTTTTGTAGAGGGATGCAAGTGGTGCCATGCGTCCACTACTCCTACCTCCTGGAGGCAGCGTTGAGCTTTCTAAGCTTCACCTGTGAAACCTGGGAGCAACCCATAGAAAAATCAAGTAGGGGATATAGAGTGACATTCAGATCACCGCCGAATAGGATATGGTACACACTACCTCCAATTGTTTAACTAGCCAAGGAATTTGATCATGGTTGGGGCCATACAGGTTTGCAATGGTCATCTTAATATTATTAATCAAGCCTTTGAGGAATAAAACTCTACCTTCATCTGCATTTGTGCCTCACAGGGAAAAGTGCAAGTTTTTTGGAAAAAAGTTGACACCCCCTTTAAGGGGGAGGTAGAGTGAGAGTTGTGTAGCTTCTGAAGAAGGGCTTTCCCGGGAGGGGGAAGCACCTATCTCATTTAAAATGTGTCTCCTGCAGAAAAATTATTTTTGTTCCATACCTTTTTAGTAGGAGTGAGACGTTATGCCTTTTAGAGGGGGAGTTGAGGCTCCTTACATTGAACGATAGAAGACGAAGGCCTTCCATCCAAGTGCCCAGCTATCGTTAATTGACCGGTCGTCGGATGCAAAGCCTCGTGGTAGTGGAGAATATATACACAGGAAGGAAACAAATGTGTTAAAAAATAATAATGTAGATTGTTCCACGCTCGGGTGCTCGTTGCTCGAGTCGAGCTTTCCGCGATGCTCGAGAGTTCGTTTCGAGTAACGAACCCCATTGAAGTCTATGGGCGACTCGAGCATTTTTGTATATTACCGATGCTCGCTAAGGTTTTCATTTGTGCAAATCTGCAAAACCAAAGAAAGTGATGGGAACGACACAGATACGGATAGGGCAGGCGAGGGGCAACATGCTGGGCTGCATCTCAGGTTCCCAGGTCTCACTATTAAGCCACAATAGCGGCAAGAGTGCCCCCCCCCCCCCCCCACCATTTTAACTTCGGACAAATCCGTATTAGCAAGGCACACGTTAGCTAAGCACCACGTTGCCTGCAACCAAGCACAATCACTGCCTGCGGGACACACCGCTGCTTCTTCTCCTGGGTTACATGCTGCCCAACCCCCCGCACGACCCTGCGTCCAATGGGGACTCCATGTGTCCACACACTACTCATTCTGTTTGGGTGTCGGATACCTCATCGACAACGCAAGGGGTAAACCATCTGCACTCTGCACCCTACCCAAGTCTGTCAGTGTTTTGGGGACAGACAGTTAAAACACCTCAATGGGAAGTCTGTGTGCACCCACAGCATGGGTGGCCCGCAGGAACCAACAGACGGCACATAAAGAAATCCCATTGCAGTGCCCCGGATAGCTGCGGTTACGTGAGAGGAAATACATGTTGGCTGCGGCCCACACGCCATGTCCTAGTCAGTCTGGGTTTTTTTTCGGGCCAGATAGGTAGAACACCGCGATAGGAAGACTTAGTGCACCCATAGTATACACAGACCTCTGTAATATTCCTGTAGCAAAGGTATAAGCTGACCCCAGTAACAGTTATGTTGCAGAAGTCTAGGGAGACCCCAGTAACATTTCTGTAGTAACAGTATAGACAGACTCCAGTAACATTTCATTAGCAGAAGTATAGGCAAACCCCAGTAAAATTTCTGTTGTAACAGTATAGACAGAGCCGAGTAACATTTCTGTAGTAACAGTGTAGGCAGACCCCAGTAACATTTCAGTAGCAGCAGTATATGCAGACCCCTGTAACATTTCAGTAGCAGCAGTATAGGCAGAGCCCAGTATTAGTAACATTTCAGTAGTAACAGTATAGACAGACCCCAGTAATAGTAAAAAATTAGGCAATTATTGGCCTGCACTTGGAGGGTCACAGCGGTTATGTAACCCACACTGTAGGCCGAAAAAAATATACGCTGGGCTGCAGAAAGGCTTAGCTGGCTAATAGTGAGCCACTACAACAGTAATGCATACGGTCACAGGTAGCCCTAAGGAAGGGTTTTTTTTTTTCTGATTTTTTTGAAAAAAACAGCAGCCTAGATAGTGTGTATGTGTCTTTCCCTCTATCAGCGCTGTGGCCGTACGCTGTGCGTGAAGTTGATGCGACGCACAGAGCGGTGTTAAAAATTAGGCAATTATTGGCCTGCACTTGGAGGGTCACAGCGGTTATGTAACCCACACTGTAGGCCGAAAAAAATATACGCTGGGCTCCAGAAAGGCCTAGCTGGCTAATAGTGAGCCACTACAACTCCCAGCGGCCACAACAGTAATGCACACAGTCACAGGTAGCCCTAAGGAGGAGCTTTTTTGGGGTACTTGTTGACAGTATTCTACACTACCACTGTCCCTGCCTGACCAGTACTGCCCCTATACTCTGTATAATTGGCTGCAGACTGACAACGCAATAGTCTGCATAGCTCCAGATGAAGGAAAAATTTTTTTGCAAAACTGCTCCCAGCAGCCACAACACTAATGTACACGGTCAGATGTGGCCCTAAGAAGGACCGTTGGGGTTCTTGAAGACGCCAACACTCTAACTATAGCACCAGCAGCACCCTCCCTAATCTCTGCCAGCGTGTGTCTCAGGCGAGCAGCGGGCGGGACTGCTTTATATACTCGGCGGTCACTTGATCTCACCAGCCACTCACTGCAGGGGCGTGGTATAGGGCTGGCACGTCACAGGAGGAAGTTGTAATGCCTTCCCTGCATGTCTATTGGCCAGAAAATGGCACTAAACATGCAGGGAAGGAAATGGAATTGACTCGAATAACGAGCATCTCGAGTACCCTAATAGTCGAGTGAGCATCAAGCTCGGACGAGTACGTTCGCACATCTCTAATCCACACCTGACAGGGGAAATAACAGGCAAAAGGGAAAAAAGGTATAGGACAAAGGGAACGGGGAAAGGGGTGGGGTAAGAAGGGGGCATAAGATTTATTCACTAAAAGTGAATGTAACTGTTAATAATCTTGCACAAACTTGAACCAACTCAGAAATGTAGGGTGCAGTAACAGAACTGCAAGGCTGCAGTAAAATGTTAATCAAACAAAGCCTGATCAGGGACCTCTATGACGGGTGAAATAAACAATTTAGAAAATATTCCTGTACTTGGGGAGAGGTATGGTGACTTTCTTGGTGACTTAGAGTGTTCTGCGTCTTGGCAGCTTTCTGAGGTCTCCAGTCATGGGAATCTCGGCAACCAGCACAGTAGCTTGGTAGGTGTTGCCAACAGCTCTGTGGGTTCTCTGGAGAATGAATATTTACTCTCTGGCCCCCGTGATTGATGCCCAGCCCAAAGGGGAACAGCCATGCATATTTTATGTCCGTAGCCTTTAGAGCGTCTAGTAGTGGATGCAGCAAGTGACAGTTCACCAGGGTTGTTGGGGCTAAGTCCTGGAACACCTGCAAAAGTACCCCTGCATATTGTAAATCCCTGCGATTTTAAGATCATTATATTGTGAAGTGTCACTTATAGTCATTCTAATCAAAATACTAACGACCACTTGTCCGTGAGTGACTGACAGAGTGTGACATGCTCCGCCCCTGGTCACATGAGGGTGACATCATCAAAGGTCCTTCATCACAGCCACGATTTCACTTTAGCGAGCAGCTGAATCACCAGTGCTCTGAGCTCCGCCCCTGATCACATGACGATGACATCATCACAGCTTCTTCAATATTTTGACCAACTCTAACCGTCATAACAGGTCCTTCAGTGAGTTACATGTGATGATGTCATTCAGTATATTATATTACAAGTGGCGCATTGTGCCATTAGAAACACTGGTACTATAAATAGTACTAATAACTAATGATGTATATAGAGATGATTATATTGTAAAGTGTCACCTATTGTTGTCCTTATGTATATAGAGATCATTATAGAATCTTATAGATAGAAGTTCGGGGGGGCGTCTATGTGTTGCCGCTGTAATATGAACTGCCGTCATATCACCACTTATGAACCTGGCCTAATATTCTGCTGAGTTCAGATCAAACTTTCCCTCTTTCCCAGACGGGCTCGTTATGAAGCTGCGCCATTGTCTGCGTATTATTGGCTGGGGATTTTGGGTCTCTGCATAGAATGATCACAGCTCTGCAGCATGAGTTAATGCAATTACTGCTCTGCTGCATCTGGGGGATAATTAGAGCAAATCTCAGGGCAAGAAATTAGCAGCTCAGTCCCGGCACGTAAGAGAGCTGAGAATGACTGCGCCCTGAGACTATAAACAATGGCGCTAAGCAGGATCCAAGCCAGTAACGAGCATATTAATTACGAGAGTGATGAACGTTATTATCGCACGTGACCTGAGTGCAGAGAATAGAGGATTATGGAATATAACAGTGATATGGTACCTGTCACCAGTCATGTGACTGCAAATTATTCAGTGGAATTCCCCTTTAAGAGTGTGCAGAAAATGTTCATGTACGTCATCTTACGGAACAGGTGACTTGTGTTGCGTCAGCAGGTGGAGTGGGTTGCAGTGCAGTGGATGTTCTTACTATGAAGCCCCAGGTGCTGATTACAAAGTAACAACATTCATTGCAAAACATAAGTGCAATTTTCTCAGCTATGGATGTTAATTAGAATATACGAGCGCACCTCCTCCTCTGCGGTGAACTCAACTTGCGCTTGTGTTCTTCTCAGTAATTAGAGGGATTTGCTGCTTCGCCTTTTAATTGCTCCTTGTTCCTTTTTTTTCGGCTATAGAACAATTGATATAACTTGGAACGTCTCATCTTCATCTCCAATTACAATGCGCGGTGCAGAAGCTGCGAGCGGTGGCGGGGTCAGCGTCTCCACCTTCCTGCCAAGCATTTTTGTTAAATTCATTTAGAGCGGAGGCGACGAGGCCGACAAAATCTAATTTGCTTTACAGCAGTTATTACAAAATGAAATCGCTTCTTACAGGGCGAAAGGCGGAGCTGCAATTCCAGCGCCTATACATGACACCCTGATTGACAGTGTGATGGTTCTTAAAGGGGAACTTGACTCTGAAATGCAGCAGTCCTTACTCTCAGCCCCCATTGTTCAGATTTGTAATGATAGATCCTTGACTCCTATACTGCTGTATAGCACAGTTGCCTTTCAGGTCTAATGACGGCCATAACGCCCTTCACTCAGCATTCTTAGATATAGCTGAAGGAAGGCTGACTAGAAGGTCCATTCTTAGCATCAAAGTTTTGATAAAAGTCATAACTCCATTTTTTTTATGCAGAGCTCCGAATCCCCTGTAGCAACATAATAACATTCTGTTTACCTGCAACCAGTAGGGGAAGCAACCTGTATACAGATACATACATCCACCACTAGCGGGAGCTCCTCATATATAGATATATAGAGCCACTACTAGATGGAGCTCGCTGTATACAGATATATACAGCCACCTTTGGGGGAGCATACTGCATACAGATAGATACATGCAGCCACCGCTAGGGGGAGCTCCTCGTATACAAATAGATATAAACAGCCATCACTTTGCGGAGCTCACTGTATACATATGTGTATAGTCACCACTAGTGGTAGTTCACTGTATCCAGATATATATATCCACCCATAGTGGGAGCTTACTGAATACAGATATATAGTACCGCCACTAGGGGGAGCTCACAATATACAGATATATACAGCTATCACTAGGGAGAGCTCACTGTATACAGATAGATATATACAGGCACCACTAGGGGGTGCTCAGTGTATACAGATTTATACAGCCACCACTAAGGTGAGTTAACTGTATACAGATATATACAGCCACCACTAGGAGGAGCTCACTATATACAGATATATACAGCCACCACTAGGGTAAGCTCACTGTATACTGATAGCTATGTATAGCCACCCCTTGAAGGAGCTCACTGTATACAGCTTTATACAGCCACCACTGAAGGGAGCTAATTATATACGGATCTATACAGCCCACTCTGGGGGCGAGAGTTCACTTTAAAAGGAATATTTATAGCCACCACTAGGGGGAGCTCACTGTATGAAAGATATATACAAGCTACCACTTGGGGAGCTAACTACATACAGATATATACAGCCACCACTAGGGAGAGCTCACTGTATTGCTGCAGTGCAGTACACAGAAGGGCCTGTAGAGGGCTGCAAGTAGGATGTCTAGCACTAAAACAAAGGGATAACAACTGCTGGGTGTGGCAGGAAGCAATAAAGTTTGCTCCTGGCACACTCAGAAGTGAAGTTACAGCTCAGGTGACCTGGAAAGGCTGAAAGCCTGAGGTCCAGTTTGGCCCTGTAGAAGCGGTGGAGACTGCATTAGGAACTGGGAGCCTAATCCATGCGGACCAGATTTGGGACCGACACACATCTGATAGAGGAAGACGCCCTCTAGACACCCTGGGCGGGGTAGTGGCAGTGACCTAGTGGAACCAGGATTTCCCATGGACTGTGTTTGTATATGCTGTTTGCTGTGAAATAAATTCTGGCAGGCACCAGTCTTAGGGAGAATCTATGTCTCATGAAGTGTTTCTACATGTGTGATGCGCCATTTTCCTGTCTGAGAGGTTGGCGATCCACAGGCAAGTCACCCCAACTTGCCACAGTATACACCTTTATACAGCCACCGTTGTGGGAGAAGTTTCACTGTATACAAACTATGTACAGCTACCACTAAGGGAAGCTCACTGTCTACAGAATATATACGGCTGCTACTAGGGGGAGCTCATTGTATATAAATATATATAGCCACCACAAGGAGGAGCCCCTTGTATATCAATTTATACAGCCGCCACTAAGAGGAGCTCACTGTATACAGATATATACAACCACCACTAAGAGGAGCTCACTGTATACAGATATATACAACCACCACTAAGAGGAGCTCACTGTATACAGATTTATATAGCCACCACTGTGGGAGGAAGGGCTCACTCTATAGATTTATGCAGCTCTCATTGTCTTCAAGGATCTTGTAAGCTCCCCCTAATGGTGACTACAGGTAGTCAGAAGAAGTTGATGTGTCTGCCTCCCCTTCATGATCTCCTCACTTCCTGCACTTGTCCCTCGCTTCAAATCGCTTTCTCCTATTCCCACCCCCTCACTAACCTTCCAGCTTTGCTGAACATTTACAATGTAACAAATTACAAAAAATGTTAAATCTATATATATAAAATTGAATGTATGCGTGTCTGTCTGCGTGCGTGTCTGTCTGTTTGTCCTTTATGCGCTACTACACCATTCATCCGATCGCCATGAAACTTTGGGAAGTTGTTGAGTACACTCCTGGGAAGATTATAGGCATAGTACATTTATGTTACGATAAATGGCGCGCGTGCATGCGTCGTCGACAGTTACGACCCCCCCCACGTAGATCGTTCGATTTCCATCATTGCCACTAATTCTCTCACTTCCCGATGTTGTAGAAACATGAAATTTGGCACGAGCATTGATTATGTCATAAATAGAAAAAGCTAATGGGTCCCAACTCGATTATTCAATTCTAAGCGCCAAAGAATTAGGGTCCAAATTTTACGTACGGAATGTAATTTTCTCACATAGAAACATGAAATTTGGCACGGGCATTGAATATGTCATAAATAGGAAACACTAATGGGTCCCAACTCGATTATTCAATTCTATGCGCAAAACAATTAGCGTCCAAATTTTACGTACGGAATCTAATTCTCTCACTTCCTGATATATATAAATGAATGTCTGTCTGTCTGTCCTTTATGCATTACTACACCATTCATCCAATCGCCATGAGACTTTGGGAAGTTGTTGAGTACACTCCTGGGAAGATTATAGGCATAGTACAACTATCCTACGATAAATGGCGCGCGTGCGAGCGTCGTCGACAGTTATGCCCCCCAGACAAAGATCGTTTGATTTCCATCTCAAGCACGAAAGCAAAAGGCATTACGAGCAACGGGATGAGTGTTCAACCAGAAAATGATGCACCGCCGAACGTTTCGCAAGACAATTGCTGGATATTGAGAATGCTGAGGTAAAATGAAAGCTGTGCTGTGATTGGTTGCTATTTCTTATACTGCTGAGGTAACATAAAAGCTGTGCTGTAATTGGTGGCTACTTATACTACTGAGGTTGCATGAAAGCTGTGCTGCGATTCGTTATATATTATACCACTGAGGTAACATGAAAGCTGCGCTGTGATTGGTTGCTATATATAATACCGCAGAGGTAGCATGAAAGCTGCGCTGTGATTGGTTGCTATTTTTTATATTGCTGAGGCAGAATAAAAGTTGTGCTGTGATTGGTTGTTATTTCTCTTACTGCTGAGGTAACATGAAAGCTGCGCTGTGATTGGTTGTTATATTTTATACTGCTAAGGTAACATGAAAGCTGTGCTGTGATTGGTTGTTATATATTATACCACTGAGGTAACATGAAAGCTGCGCTGTGATTGGTTGTTATCTAGATATATAAAAACGAATGAATGTATGTCTGTCTGTCTTCGCAGCAACGCGCGACGGGTAAGCTAGTAAAATATAAACAACAATCTGACATTAGGGTCTGTAGCATCTGTACATTACCAAATTACCGGCTGCTGAGATGCTGTCATCCCGACTGAAGTGTTGCGCTGATTTCCCATCGAATCTGACTTTCAATTGCCATTTCAGTCTGTCTAGTTTGCAGTTATTCTGTCCATCCCTCTCTTGAGTTTGAAATGGCTGATAACAGTGTTAGGGTGCATTCACACAAACATATATCGGCTCGGTTTTCACGCCGAGCCGATATACGTCGTCCTCATCTGCAGAGGGGGGAGGATGGAAGAGCCAGGAGCAGGAACTGAGCTCCCGCCCCCTCTGTGCCTCCTCTCCGCCCCTCTGCACTATTTGCAATGAGGAGAGGTGGGGCGGGGGCGGGGCTAATCCACGGAACTTAGCCCTGCCCCCATCCCGCCTATCCTCATTGCAAATAGTGCAGAGGGGCGGAGAGGAGGCAGAGAGGGGGTGGGAGCTCAGTTCCTGCTCCTGGCTCTTCCATCCTCCCCCCTCTGCAGATGAGGACAACGTATATCGGCTCGGCGTGAAAACTGAGCCGATATACGTTCGTCTGAATGCAGCCTTAGGCTTCTTTTCCACGAGAGTGAAAACGGCCGGCTGATATATGCTGTGATCTGATGCATTGGATTCCAATGCATCAGATCACATGGCTGTATTCCTGAGATGTAAAACCACCTGGCCAGGCTAATATAGCGCCGAGATTTCTTAGCGTGTTTCATTGCCTGGTCCAAATTATATGAGAAGTTGTGTATCCAAATCACTGACACATTACACAGCCTGTATCATACGACAATGAAACTCTTCTGGGTTTATTACAAGGCAGACCATGTATATGTTCACTTAGTATCATCAAAAATACATGCCCCCCTGCAATCATAAGAACTCATGATTGGCTCTAGGTGTTAATGGTTTAACATATGTTAACACCTTGAGGTGTGTTACTACTAAATACGTAATTCCTAGGAACCCGAAACTTAAGGAAAATAGTCTTATTCTATATTCGTTCAAACGGCTCCTCCGCTATGTCAGCTTTATTTAATGCTGGGTGGAAAGATTTGCAGTCAAATTCTTTTTTTGTCCTATGTTGTAACTTCTTTTGCACTTTTGGTGTCTTTCGCTCTTTCAATCTTTGCAGTTATTTTTGTTTTGGCGCTGATTGTGGCCAAAAGTTAAATATATGGAAGATCCACGTATCTTAAAGTGGCTCCTTTTATATGTCGCGGTGGACGGCGCTGTGTCATCCCATCATTATGCAGATGTTTGTGCTCGCAGTAATAATTGCACCGGAATTATCCCAGTAAGTAAAGGCGCTGATACCAATCACCACACTGCGACTAATTAACTGCTGATTGCTGGAAATTGAGTTTCTTTTCTTGGAATGTTTTGATTGGGTTTTATGTCGCTTCATTCCGGAGACAAAAATAGAAGATGCCGGAAATAGAAGAAACCAGCACGGAACACAAAAGGGAATGCTGGGGAATTTCAGCTAAGAAACCAGCAGAATAGTGAGTGCAGCTCTGGAGTATAATACAGCATGTGATGAAGTTTCAATACAGGTAGAAATGTATGTACACAGTGACTCAACCATCAGCAGAATAGTGAGTGGAGCTCTGGAGGATGTAACTCAGAATCAGTACAGGATAAGTAATGTAAGTACACAGTAACTCCACCAGCAGAATAGTGAGTGCAGCTCTGCAGTATAATACAGAATGGAACTCAGGATCAGTACAGGACCCACCAGCAGAATGTATGCACACAGTGACTCCCTCCACCAGCAGAATACTGAGTGGTAAACAACAGGCATCTCCAAAGTGGAGTGACAAACAAGAGGGAGAGTCAGTAATAGACCTGGCCTCCCGTCTAGCAAAGAACATAAACGAGGCAAAATGTATAAAAAATCCACTGCGCTCTGAGGTCTAGCCCAACACACTGAAACACTAATTGGCGGAGGGGATTTTTTATTCATTTTTGTTTCTTTGATATTGGTCTGAGGCCTTCACGGTACCTCAAGATCTTCCCTGCATCAGCCCTCCTCTTCGGATGCCTTATGGACAGAGTGTCCCCAACTTCCTCCTTGTTGGGTTGCCCCCCTGGACCCAAGGCGTGGCTGGTGAGTCCATCTTTTATTACATATACATATAAGCTTTTTTGCATTCTTTTATCTTTTTTCGAGGCGCTGTTCATAAACACTTTGTATTTCTAAAGAAGATAAACTACTACGAGACTGCAGAAAAGAAGATGGTTTTACAGAGGTAAAAGCTGCAGCCTCTAGGCTCATGCAAGACATAAATACTGGAGCTGAAGCCATAGGGCCTATAAGCAGAGACAGGCATGACAGGGTTAATAGAAGAGAAAGGTTAAAGAAATGGGGGTGTAAGGAATCATAGAATGGTAGAGTTGGAAGGGACCTCCAGGGTCATCAGGTCCACCCCCTGCTCAGAGCAGGATCACTAAATCATCCCAGACAGATATTTGTCCAGCCTTTGTTTGAACACTTCCATTGAAGAACTCACCACCTACCGTGGTAACCTGTTCCACTCATTGATCACCCTCACTGTCAGAAAGTTTTTTCTAATATCTAATTTGTATCTCCTAATTTTCCTCAAAGGGAGCCCACTGGGAGGATTTGCGGCAAAGTAACCGTTACTAGGCGCTGTGCTGTGAAGGGGCAGGGCCTAGTTCCAGTCTGGGCTACAGGAGTGGAGTAAGAGCGGGGGGCTGCTTAACTGATGGGGAGCGGATTGGTGAGCAGCCCCGCTGTGGCAACAGCCCTGCAGGACAAGGAGAGGCCAGAGTGGCTGGGTCCAGTGCTGTGAGGGGGGCAGGGCTTAGACCCAGAGTGTTACCTGAGAGAGGAGGGAGAGCTGGGGGCTGCCTGCAAGATGGAGAACCAGAGGGGGAGCAGCCCTGCAGCGGTGTCAGCATGGAGAGGAGCAGAGGAAGGAGAGAGATAGCGGGAGGAAAAGACAGAGGTCGTGTGGAAGAATCCAGAGGCGGACAGTTAGCAGGTCCTGTGGGGGGCGGAAGAGCTCCAACGTCAAGAAGGCCAGAGGCGACTGTGGAAATTAGGGAGCGGTTGCAGTTGGGAAGGGATCCATCTGCTTGGAGGAGAAGCTTCGCTGAGGAAGAGATGGACCGGCTGGAAGAAGGATCAGAGGCTGGTGGGTCCACAGCCCCTATGCAGCCTGGTAAGAACACATCAATGGCTTGTCTTATTTAACTAGTCAGGTAGCATCTGCGGGGGATGGTTTAGGGGGGGGCACGCTATGGGAAAGCACATTGTGGTGTAAGCATGGCGGAAAGAGATTTTAGCAGTTTCATGGGATGCATGTGGGAGTTTTGGCAAAGACAGGAAGCAGGGGCTGCTCCACCTCCTGTTTCAGAATGGATCACCCCGTCTACTGCGTCATCAAGCAGAGGGAGCGTACTGAGTGGAAGCTCGGCTGGGGTGACTGGGTTAGGACAGGCGGTAGGAGTAGCAGTCGCAGTGAAGACAGACAAGGATGGGTATGGAGTACATTTGGATGATAGAGCAAGGTATATGTTTGCTTTGACGGACCTCTGGGGCTCACTTAAAGGAGGTGATGGAAAAAATCTGGAGGGACGAATATGTCAAAATAGTCTCTCCCCTCCCTTTAGAAAAATTTAATTTGAATAAAGGTAAGAGAACTGAATATAACAAAGAAGAAGAGGAAAAGTGTAGGTGGTGGTTAATTCCTCAGACATTTACAAATTGGCTGCAGGCATTCGCCATCTTAGTAAGTGTTATTGGGGAAAAGGTGCCAGAAAATTGTTCTGCCTCTTCTGTTATCTAGACTCTATTGGTGAAGCATATAGAGTATACGGGGGCAGACCTGGCTGCGCTATGATGAGTAGTTCAGGCAGCGAAAAGCGGTTTGTTCGTTAATTAGATGGGACCAAAAAGACATTGGGCTGTGGGTCCGGGTGATGGCCCCGGTGCGATATGAGCATCTTTTTCAGGGGGAAAGCTAGCAGCTCCCAGGCCGGAGGACAACTCGGCAAGGGAGGAGGGCATAGGCCAGGTTTTTGTTGGCAATTCAACGAAGGCCAATGTAAATTTGGGGAGGGCTACAGGTTTAAACATGTCTGCTCCCTCTGTAATGCATTGTCACATGGGGATGCTAAATGCTTCAGGAAGGGGAAAGGAAAGGGTTCCACGGTTGCTGGAAAAGGGGATGACCCCAGTGAGGTTAAGAGAGATGATGTCATTCCTAAATAGGTACCATGACAGGGAAAAGGCCAAGTTGTTGCTTAACAACAACTTTCAGGACGGTTTCAAATCCCACCCCCATAGCAAATTGTTCCATTCTCAAAAAGAATCTGCAGTCAGCACTTAAGTGGCCGGCAGTAGTAACTGAAAAACCCGAAAAGGAGCTTAGCTTGGGACGCATGGCAGGACAATTTCAGGAGCCTACTTTGCAAGATTTTACAGTGTCACCATTGGAGGTTGTTCCAAAGAAAGAACCAAACAAATTTCGGTTGATCCATCACCTGCCCTACCCAAAAGGGGTGTCAGTGAATGATGGTGTAGATCCTGAGCTTTGTTCGGTGGTGTATACCTCAGTTGACGCTGCGGTTGAATGAGTGAGAAAATGTGGTAAGGGAGCGTTATTGGCGAGGGACAATATTGAATCGGCTTTTAGCTTATTACCAGTGGTGCTTGAAAGTATTCAGTTATTGGGATGTTTTTGGAACGGACATTACTTTGCGGATAAATGTCTGCTTATGGGTTGTTCAATCTCATGCACATACTTTGAATCCTTTAGTTCATTTTTGGAATGGGTAGTAAGGGATACCGCTGGAATACAGTCGGCTATTCACTGCATTGATTATTTTCTGTTTGTGGGGCCCAGCGGATCGCCAATATGCACGACACTGCTATGGACGCTTCAGTGGGTCGCTCGGAGTTTTATGGTGCCTTTCGCTGCCAATAAGACGGAGGGGCCAATGACATGTTTGAGTTTTTTAGGAATTACCATTGACATGAAAGCAATGGGATCCTGGTTGCTGGAAAATAAATTGCATGAACTAAAGGAGGAGGTGGCTAGGGCTCAGAGTGTGTCGAAGGCATGTTTCTAAAAAGGTATAATGGAAAAATCAGTGATGCTTGAGGAAGTCAAGCGGACTGGGAATTGTTCAGGGCTGCCACAGGGAGCGCGGGTTTTGGGGCATATTTTCAGGGCCAGTGGTGCATGGGAGAGTGGCCGGGGAAATGGAAGGAGTGCGGTTTAGTTCGGAATTTAGTACTCTTGGATTTATTTCCCATAAGTGTAGCAATTGCACTGTGGGGACCTAACTTTAAAAACAAAAAAGTAAGGTTTCACTGCGACCAGATGTGGGTGGTTCAAGTCATCAATTCTTTGATGGCGTCCTCCCCCCTGGTGATGAATTTGTTGCACCATTTGGTGTTAGAGGCATTGTCATTGAACATATGGGTTGTAGTAATGCACGTTCCAGGGGTTGAGAATGCAATTGCAGATGCTCTCCCTCGATTTCAATGGGAGCGGTTCAGGATGTTGGTGCCAGGAGCAGAAGAAGAAGGGAAGATCTGTCTGTCTTGTCTTTGGAATGTGGTAAGCAAGCAGTGGGGCACCTGATTAAGGCATCACTGGCTCGGGGTACAAGGGTGGCATACATAGCAGCGTGGTGCAAATGGGAAGAGTGGGTGTCACGATGCGGGACTATTAGGACAAATGAGGATAGAGTAGGGGTGTTATTAAGTTGGTTAGCCGAAGGTGCAGGGAGGGGGTTTCAGTTACTTGGGTAAATCATTTTATGGCAGGACCGGTTTTTGGGTGTAAGTTAAGTTACATTTTTAGTAAGACAAGCATTGAGGGGTTTCAGAAGGGAAAAAGTAAAAGTGGATACACAGAGGCTGATATCTTTTAATATACTGGAGAGGCTAGGTGTAGTGGTAATTTGAAAGCATTTCATTCAAAGTGGCTTTTTCTCTAGCGTTTTTTGGGCACTACCAATAGGCAAGCTGGTGTTGCCAAGCAAGAAGGTAGGAGGTGGATTATAGGCGGAAGATGTCAGTATGATAGAGGGGCGCTTAGAGATTTATATCCATCGGTCAAAAATAGATCAGGTGGGGAGAGGACAGAGGATAGAATTAGGGTGTGTGTGTGTGTGTGTGTGGGGGGGGGGGCATTAATGTGCTCGATGGAAGCCTGGAAAAATGTTATCTGAATTTCGAAGGTAAAAACGGGTCCGTTATTACAACACGTGGATGGGCAGTTTTTGTCAAAATTCTAGTTTATAGCAGTTTTTAAGAAAGCCTTGGAAGAGGCTGCTTTTGACAGTTCAGGTTTTGGAATACACTTATTTAGAGTAGGTGCAGCCACCGAGGCATCAGGGCAGGGGATGGAAGTAGAGGTGGTTTAAAGGATAGATAGATGGAAGTCGGAATGTTATAAATCGTATATCAGACCGCAGTTACTTTGATAGGGGGTTCAAATTTGCAGGTGGGAGTGTTTTATTATAATTTTTGTTTTTGTTACTGATCATGCACCTGCGTTGGTTTGGATATTGGGACACTCTTAAGTTTATTGGGGGGCAGATAGGGCAGGAGTTAGGCCTGATGGTAGACAGTTGAGGATTAGTAGGGGCACTGCAGTAATTTGGTGGATTGGAGTGAGGAGGGATGTTATGGTGTAAAGTTTTACAGGAGTTGCAAAGATTGGTGAGTCTGGACAGGGTGGCAGATATTTTAGTGTTGCATGTAGGGGAAATGATCTAGGCCTTTCAGGGACTTGTTCAGGGATATCAGATATGATATGCTGAGATTATTGACATCATATAGAGGACTGATCATTGCTTGGTCTGAGATCGTTACTTGTAAAATGTGGCAGCATGGAAAACCAGTTAAGGGTTTGGATAATGCAAGGATCAAGCTGAACAGGGAGGTGTCTCATTTTGTAGGGAGAAATGGAGGTGTGGCAGTTCGGCACATGGATTTGGAGTCTGGCGAGCGTAGTTATTGGAGATCAGATGGCATTCATTTGAACAATATTGGGATGGATTTATGGTTATTAAGGATTTAGGAAGGAATTGAATGAGCCTTAGTGCTGTGGGGTGTGGCGCAGGCTTGAGGGGGTCAAGCCATGATGGCTGTGGCGGCAAAGGGGGGTCCTTGGAGTCAGCACAAAAGTTCAGTGTGGGGGGAAGGCTGGGGATGGATAGCTACCTTCCCCTCTTTGATTGATTAGTGGTGTCTGTCACCTCTTTGCTTTGACAAGGTGGAACCCCTGCAAAGATGGTTGGAATGGCTAGCCTGGCGATGACTAGCAGACCTTGATGTCAGGAGGTAGTGATTAGAGGCCAGGTGGTGAGTTTTGGGCCTCCAGAGATGGTTTTCTTGCGACAGGAGGCGTAGTGTGGCAAATAGGGTCTCCCGAGTCAGTTGATGTGTGGCAGGAGGCATTACAACTATTTCACTGGTTGGTAAGGTGGCAGAATTTTTGTTTGGGGCTCCAAGGATCTCCCTTTTCTATTGGGGTTTAGGAATGTTATTTTAGGTTATAATATGTTGTATAATAAAATAGCTATGGTCAATTTAATCCAAAAATGAAGTTGTTTGTTGATATTAGGTTGAGGTTCTTTAAGGTGATGGAAAAGGAGTGGGGAAACCTGCAGTGGATGACTCCGTTTTACCGAAAACTGCATTAAAGGAGGTAAGAGAGAGGATTTGGGAGAACAGCGGTCCCTTTAATGAAAATCTCGTAAACAATTATCAGTTTTCCAAGATGGCTGCAGGACGCAGTTGCAACGAGCAGACGGATTAGTCTAGTGATTGAGACAACTTGGATGAGGATGCCTATGAGGATGTGCGGGGGAACTGGGGGAGCAGCCTGTGTGTTCAGCTGAACAAGCCCTAAAGCTAATTTCACATGGGTGAGTGCAATTTTGTGCAATGTAAGAGAAATCTCGCATCACACTCACGTGCACCTTGCATGCCATGCAATGCTCTGCTAGCCCCATTGAAAACAATTGGCGATGTGTTCTGAGGAAACACCCAGAGATAGGACATACAGCAATTTTCCCCCCACATTACTCATGTGTATGATGTCATTCAAAAGAATGGGCTTCATATTTGTGCGAGATTTGTCTCATAATGCACAAATCTCACGCAATTTTCTCAGCTATGTAAAAGCGGCCTAACACAGAGCAGCATCATAAGTACCAGAAACATCCTGCTGGAGCAAATCGGGTTGTCATCAACCTCTGGCGAATTGGATATGGAGAAAGGAAAGCACAGGGTCAGTGCTCTGGTGTTGCAGCAGTCTCAGCTGCTGTAATCTTCCCCTCATATAGAGTCTTTATTTTGGCAAAGACCTACTAGAAGTGGATGCAAAGGTCAGGAGGAAAAGGAAGTCCACAGCCTTGTGTGCAGGAGAAGTACATACATGTGACAAGAAACGCTGGTCTCGCTGCAAAGTCAGATCGGGACACCCCAACCTGAGACCCTTTGGCTCACAATCTGCAAAGGGGAAAAGTTCAATTACAATTGTGAGTAGAGAGGTGGACCTATCTCTCTGGACAGAATGACATGGCTTAGGTGCCGTCCCAGAGTAAAGGGGTGAGACCGTATTGTCCCTACCGACACTTGAACAGGATGTAGGTTGTAGGAATGTAGTTTGTCTTCGTTCGAGAGACAATGACGCATGTCCCCCAAGGGGGAAGGTGGTAGAGCTTCTGCTGAAGGTGGGCTTCAGGGCTGTTGCCCTGATCCTTCCCTATGACTTGTCTGAATTTGACATCAGTTTTGTTCGCTTGTAGGGTCTAGAACTCTTTTGGGAATTACGAGCTGATAAAAAACAAGCCTGGCTGGCGAGACTTTGTCATACAGATGGTGTCTCGCCAGAACGAGATTAAGAAGGTGACTGTTTTGACCTGTAATGCACGCTTTCTTGCTTTAATATCATGACGTGGCTCAGTCAGTATGGAGAGGAAACAGACATGCTCAAGAAGAACAGGGATAAGCATGGCATCTGTTCCGGCGCCTGGACGTTTTCGGTCAAGCTGAAATGTTCAGGCAACTCAGTGGCTCACATACCATCTGCAGCCTTCCTCAGCATGGATTGTATACTGGTCTTTTACCAGGGGCAGCCGAAACTCTACCACAGGTGCGGTGACCCCTCACACTTGAGCGCCGCTTATAAGACCTTAAAGTGCGCTCTGTGTGAGGGTGTTGATCATCTAGCTGCCTCTTGAGCAGAGATTAGGTGCCATCTGTGTGGTGATCTTGGTCACCAATTAAGCCACTGTCTGCACTTCTTTGCTATTGTGGTCTCAGCTCCTATGGATAGGGGTCATGATGTGGCCTCTGGGAGGCTCAGGAGCCAGGGAAGAGCCAGCAAAAGACAGCTCCATGGCAGAGGCCTTAGGAGAAGCGCAGACAGAGCAGGGAGCTGACAGGAGGTCACAAGGCAGGTGGGTCAATGATGTCCCCTGTTACAGAAGCAAATCCTATGGCTGAGGCTTTGAAGCGAGTAAAATGAATAGGACAAGAGGGTCCAGAGGGAGGAGAATGAGACCCACTCTGCACAATTAGTTTGCGCTATACAAATAAAGATTATTATTATTAACTCTGTAGATTCCTCCTGCTACGAAAGTGTGAATGACAAAGGCAATAGATGGTTAGAGAAAAGATTTTCTACCACAACGGGCCAGGTACTGGAGGGAGAAACCTTCAGTTGGACTTTTCAATGGGTTATGAGACCTCCGAGATATTGCTTCTTTTGAGGTGGAGGGCAGGGTTCCTAGAGCAAATAAAGGGTCAACAAGGGGGGGCTGAGTCTCCTTATTGTGGAGACATAGTTCCTTCCAGGAGTGGGTACTCTGAAGCAGGGAGACAAGGGCAACGAGGCGAGGGTCCCCTTGCTATGGACACATCCATTTCCAAACAAGAAGCAAGGGGCTTTCCTCAGACCCCGGGTGTGAGGAAGAAAGCCATCTAACTTAATCACTCATGATTGGGCACGGTCTGGTGGAGCGGGTGTGGCGCCCAGGCTGCAGCCGGCACAGTGTGGTTTATATTTAAGAGAAAAAAAGAAAGAAAGAAAATCCTGGTGTGGCTCGGAACATCCTGAACTTTGAACTCTGGGTACAGACTTGTGGAACAGGCAGGGTCAAAAGCTGCACTGGGGACCCAAAAATAAATAAATAGAAAATAAAATTATAAAAAAAATAATAATTTTAGATAATTTGATTATATACCAGTTTGGCTTAGTATTTATGTTAGTATGTTTTGGTTAGTTATTTATGCTATTGCTTAATTTTATTTGTTTGGTTTCAGTATGGTTCAGCTGGACCTGTAGTTTGAGTTTCTACAGCTTTATGTTCTTTTAGGTATATTGTATTATATGTTGAGTCTGTGTGAGTGTGTGAGTGTACAGTGGTGGGAAAAACTCCGGACATGGGTATAAACTGATTTTTACTCCTGTTTGTGGATCTTGGACCATGAGTGAAGGGCCTTATCCTGTTGTATCCAGTTATGTTATTGTTATTGCTACCATTTGGTATTTTTGTTATTTTTCATACTTTTTTAATAAAAGATATTCAGGATAAGTAATGTATGTACACAGTGGCTCCACCGGCAAAATAGTGAGTGCAGCTCTGGAGTATAGTACAGGATGTGACTACAGGATCAGTACAGGATAAGTAATGCATGTAGACAGTGACTCCACCAGCAGAATAGTGAGTGCAGCTCTGGAGTATAATACAACATGTAACTCAGGATTAGTACAGGATAAGTAATGTATGTACATAGTGACTCTGCCAGCAGAATAGTGAGTGCCGCGCTGGAGTATAATACAGGATGTAACTACAGGATCAGTACAGTATAAGTAATGTATGCACACAGTGACTCCACCAGCAGAATAGTGAGTGCAGCTCTGGAGTATAATACAGGTTGTAACTAAGGATTAGTACAGGATAAGTAATGCATATACACAGTGGCTCCACCTGCAGAATAGTGAGTGCCGCTCTGGACTATAATGCAGGATGTAACTCAGAATCAGTACAGGACCCACCAGCAGTATAGAGAGTGCAGCTCTGGAGTATAATAGAGGTGAATT